>NC_138884.1:86200569-86852651 GCF_965194825.1 Balaenoptera physalus | reverse complement strand
AACTGACATGTACACAAAGCCTAGGGGAAAAAAAGAATGGAAAGAAATATACAAAATGCTAACAGTGGTTATCTCTAGATCTCTAACTCATAGATGAATTTATATTTCCAAAATTTCTAATTTTGAACATCTTTTATAAGTTGAAAGGCTTGTCTGGAAATATAGCTAATATAAAAGTATTCTATATTTAAAGAAATATAATACACTTGCATTTGTGTGGAGAGAGAGAGAGGGAGAACTTCTTCCACGTGATAGATGATTGACATTCGTGAATGAGAACCCACTCAGAGGTCTCTGGATGGTGTCTGTGTTCAGGGAACTGAAACTCAGCCACTACGTGGGAAAGTTGATCAGCTTCCTGTATATCACCCTGCCTCCAAAACACAAATATTCCTCCCCGATCATTTATATCCTCAAGCGTTTCCTAGTGTTTACATTTAAGCCAGGAGCTTCTCTATTTAAGAAAAAAAAAAATATGGAGGAGGGAAAAAGGGAGACGAGAGAGCGGAAGATTACAGAGGTCACAACTTTCTTTTTTAAAGGAAGTGGAAGAGATAAAAGGTAAAAGGTGTTTTGTTTTGTTTTTTCTTTAATGCATCAAATGAAAGGTGTGGGTGGGGGAGACAGATGGAAGAAGCTCTATATCAAGAAAGAAAATGATGGATAGGATCTATGAAAATAAAAACTACGAAACAGGAAAGACCGGAAAAACGTGCAATTCCATAATCAAATAAACAAATATGCAAGAGAAATACTGTTTTATTTTTCAAAGTTTAGGTGAGAAGGTTGAATAAGGCAAGTTCTGAGCCAGTCCCTGCCACTTCCTCCATTTAATAAATGTTTATTCAGAGTGTACTATGTGCCAGAACTGCCCCAGACGTCCAGTGCTGTGGATATAAATACGAATAGCACAGGCATAAGCCCTGTTTTCAAAAGCTTATAAATTAGTGACAGACACAAATAAACAATTATAGAACCATGTGACAGGAAGGATCAAACACTCATGTCTGTGGTAAAAATACATAACATGTGATAGGTGCCATATCAGCGGCACAAACTACTGTAAACCTTACTGAAAACAAGGAACTAGGGAAAGGTGAAAAAAAATGTAGTAGACAAAAACAGAAGAAAGAAATAACATCAGTTAGTTTTTTTCTTAACTATGACAAGTGCTAGTTATTTTTATATCTTTCAAGATAGCTCTATCTTTATCTTTCTTGTATAATAAGAACGCTTGCAACATTTAAAAAAAAAAACAAACCTTAAAGTCATTTTGCAAAAACTTAAAAGAAACTTTACCTATTTCCTATACAATTGTTAGCATTTTCTTGCTTATTTGAAGTAATTATTCCATAATTTGAAAAAGCCACAAAAGGCTTCTTACTTACCAAGATTTCTTTCTCAGAAGAAGAGAAAGTAACTTGTAAGCGCACAAAAAAATAAGTGCTTGACAAAATGCGAGTCCTTAGTTCAAGTAAAGCAATACCATAAAAACGGTTTGCGCCATCTGTCGGACATTACTGGAATTACCCCTGCACACGAATTTCCCCTTCAAAGGCCCTGAGCAAAGCATGTGGTCAGTAGCTTTTTCTGGGCTACAGATTAAAACAGTAATCAAATTTTTTAATTCATATGATCACGCAGCTTATGACAATTTCAGTGTGAAGAAAACTGTTTTTCTAAGGTGATATTTATGTGTAAAAGTTTTCAGCCTGAATGTTAAATTGTCACCACAGTGGAAAGTTATTGAACTTTGCCTGTTTTATCACCATTTTTAATATTTCCAATAAAATTGCAACTACCATGATCAATCAGTTTTGAAGCATTATTTTATCTGGACGGGATACTTTAAAATAAAATGAACTTAGGTTCAAGAACTGGTTTTTAAAAAATCAACTTTTAAGGAAAGTTTAGTAGTTACCACACCTAGGGGAAATTACATCCTGTTTCTCCATGTTCTGACCAACATTTGGTATTGTTAGATGTTTTCATTTTTAATTCTAAAATAATAAATACCACTGAGATCCTGCAAGACTAATAAAAAATCAATTTTCTAAAGGCCATTTAGAATAATTTTAGAACAATATCAACAAAGGTTGATGATACAAAAAGAGGATGTCTGATTAACCAGATACTTCAGGCAGCCAGGATACCCTGTTCCCAAGACTTTCCCTTAACTGAGGTTCTGTAAAGAAATGAACATATGAGTTAAATAATCATTCTATAATTAATCCCACTGTTTGGCATTATTTCATCGTTAAAAAAACAAGTTAAGACTGTACAGTCTGACCCACGACAAAGTTGGATATCAGGGTTAGAATCACTTCTGCTTTCAGGTGGAAGGAAAGGCCAACTTCTTACTATTCATTCTTACTCATCAAACATAACGGGAAGCCTTCACAGGCCTGGGGAGGGTCAACAAGGAGTGGCTGGATCTCTGCTGAATGAACAGAGGAGACAGCTAGAGTGGAGTGGGTGCCTGTGACCCTGGGAAGCCAGCTTTGTGAAACAGGCAGAGGAGAAAGGAACCAGCTATGGGTTTGAGGGAATTTCAAACAACACTGAGCCAAAGTCTTTAAGAAATAAGCACACATACATCGCTGCAGATTTGGTCACATCACACAGTGACAAAATGTTTATGAGCATTTGGTCACAAACGCTCATTAGGGTATTGCATAATAATGCTGGTTTTCGGGAACAAAGAGGCTATTCTTGTTGAGGCTGTTAGAATTCTGAGAAATGTCTTTAACAAAACCCACAAAAATCAGGTAATGTGCAAGATGGCATGGCAGTGGAACAAACAAACAGACAGTGCTGGGCAGAAGTCCTCCAAATGCCATGTCCTAGCTGTATGGCCTTGGGCAAGTGGCTTAACCTCAAAGACTCCATTTATTCATCCACAAAATGGGAGTGCTTGTGACTTTTGGGGGAAGATAATAAATAAAAAGTGTCTGGAATAGTGATTTCCCTGGAAGACAAGTCATTACAGTAAGGAGCTTTAGAATTCTATGCAAGCCTCACATTTTTTATGCTGAGGTGGAAAGACTATTAAATGAAGAAAAGCAAAGGGCAGAAGAGTATGGAGAGTATTTCAGCATTTGCATAAAATCCAGTCCCTCAGATATCTGCACAGGTTATCTTCTTGCCAGGAGTAAGGCACACACAGAGGAGAGACACACACACACACACACAGAGAAAGGAACAGGCCAGGTGAAAACAGAGGCAGAGATTGGAATTCTGCAGCCACAAGCCAAGGAATGCCTGGAATCACCAGTAGCTGGCAGCCCTGCCAGCACCTTGATTTTGGACTTCCGGCCTCCAAAAGTGTAAGAGAATAAATTTCTCTTGTTTTAAGCCACCTGATTTGTGGGAATTTGTTATGGCAGCCAGAGGCATCTAACACAAGGGTCTACATACTTGTGCTGACATCTGCATAAAAATCTTTTTTTCTGAGGGGATACTTAAGAAACTGTTACCTTTGAGCCGAAGAACCAAGGGAGGGAGATATTTTTACTCATAATTTTATGCACTTTTGTCCTGTTTGATTTTTTTTTTTTACTATGTACACGCATTACTTTTATTTTTAAAAAATAAAATAGCATTATAGTGGGATAAGTAAAATAGTCTAAAGCCAGCAAATATACTGTCCCCATACAAACAGAAGCAAGACATTAGTTTAATGATTTTTGTTCTTTAAAAAAACTTCTCTTTCCCTGGAAAATCAATAAAAAAAAATCAATTGCCTACCAACAGCTTTGAAACAAGTTATATAAAAAATGATCAGCATCATAAAATATACAAACCATTAGAAATGAAATTGATAACTTAGATATTTAATATTAAAACCAAAATCTTCTGCTGAATTAAAAAGAAAAAACAAAACACATTCCAGAAGATACTTGTAACACATATAACCACAAAAGGATTAATATCTGAAATATATAAAGAATTCCTACAAATCACTAATAAAATGGCTAACAAACCCAATGGGAGGGGGGTAAGAATTAGCAAAGGATATAATCAAATGGATAACAGGATAACATTAAGACAACCAGGAGACACCATTGTACACCCCTGGGATGGACAAAAATTAAAACATCTAATGATACCAAGTGTTGGTCACAATGTGAGGAAACAGGACCTCTTATACATGTCCAGAGATTCTGACTTAAATAGTCCAGGATGGGGCCAGACATCAGTATTATTTTGAAAGCTCTTCAGGTGATTCCACTCCAACCCAGTGAGGATCAGGGCGCCCTGAGACCTAAACACCATCCTGAACACCGTGCCCTCTAGTGGTCCCTAGTGGTCTCCAGTGGTCCCTCTTTTCCTCACACCTCAGGGCCTGGAGGTGATGTAGGTTTCCCTGACTCTCACTGCTACTTCCAGATCACTGTTCTTCCCTCCAACCCTTGAAACCTACCCCTCCTGGTTGCAGTCATCCACAGGCCCATCACTCCCTCATTCATTGAGTATTTTTGCACCATTCACTGTCTGAGTCCAACACCACCACTGTCATAATTCTAGTGATTTCAGGAGCTATGTAGAGATTCTTTCATTCCCCTGGCTTCTTAGTTCTTTGATATTCTCTCTTCTAATGAGCTTGTCCTGAAACCTACCTCAGCCATGCATTCCCTTATTGTACCCTACATATTATTATTACCAAAGGCTGTGCTCTCTCCATAACCTCTCTTGCCAGCATCCCGCTTTTCAACTAGCGCCTCTAACTCTTTCTCTTGGATGCCAACAATTCTCCAGTCCCACTGCACTGGACTGAAAGATCATGGTCCACCCTTTTAATCATCTCTCTGAATTCACCCTCAGCTACCTTACTCCTCTCTCCTCAACCCAGGTTAAATCCAACTCGCCACTGTACTATATTGAGCCTGACCAGCTGAACATAGTTGGAGAAACTACACACCTGTGCTGACTGTCTCACTTGAAATTCATGCCTGGGTCCCAGCCTCAAGAGGGAGAAGCGATCCTACTATCCTTTTTGCTCCCCTTCCCTAGCCCATTCACTCTCACTGTCTTAAACACATCCTCCTCTTATGCTTCCAACACCTCCTTTCCTTCCTCACTTTCAGCTGCTGATGCTTCATTTTTCAGGAAGAAAATAAATGCAGCCAGAAGAGCATTTCCACATCTTCCCTCCAAAGTTCTACTAGCGCCTACTTGTCCCTGTTCTATCTGTGCTTTCCTCTGTTCCCCTGAATGAACTCTCTGTGTCGAGCCAATTCCTCCCCATTAAGCACTGAACCTCACTCCGGCTTATCTACTCAAGGAAATCCCTTTAGAGTTATCCTCTCTACGTTGCATCATCATTTTTTTGCTCTAATGTATGATTCCAATTAGCATATAATGCTACAATTTCTCTCATAGTAAAAAACAAAACCCTCCTCTGAACCCACAACCTCTTCCTCTCTGCTCCTCTTTACACCAGAAATCCTTGAAAAAGTTGTTTTACTCACTATCTCCAATTATTCTCCTCCCATCTTCTCAAACCCTCTCTCTCTCTCTCTCTCTCTCTCTCTCTATATATATATATATATATATATATATATATTCTTTTTCATATTCTTTTCCATTATGGTTTATTACAGGATAATGAATACAGTTCCCTGTGCTATACAGTAGGACTTGTTGTTTACCTATTTTATAAAAGTAGTTTGTATCTGCTAATCCCAAACTCCTAATTTATCCCTCCCCCACCCCCCTTCCCCTTTGGTAACATAAATTTGTTTTGTCTGTCTGTGAGTCTGTTTCTGTTTCATAAATAAGTTCATTTGTATCATATTTTAGATGTCACATATAAGTGATATCATATGGTATCTGTCTTTCTCTTTCTAACTTACTTCACTTAGTAGGACAATCTCTAGGTCCATCCACAATCTACCTCAAACCCCAAACCTGTCCCTTTTGCATCCTTCCTCATCTCAGTAAATGATACTTCTATTCTTGCAGGCTAAATTCCTTGGAGTAATTTGAGACTTCTTTCTTTCGCTCAAACGCCACACCCAATTCATGAGCAAATTTTGTTGAGTTTTTCTTTAAAATATATCCACAAGCAAAACCGCTCTCATGCCCTCCACCACTCCCACGTGGCCAAACCATCAACTCCCTCACGTGGGTAACTGCAGTGGACTCCTAATTGGTCTATCTGGCTCTACCTCTCCCTCCACCACCCCCAACCCCATCCCAACCCAATTAAAATCATGGCACACTCCTACTCAAAAGCTGTAAGGATTCCCTTGCCGCTCAAAGCATAAGCCAAATCCCTACCATAGTTTGCAAGGCACTGCCTGGTCTGCCCCATCTCTCAGTCTTCAGTGCCTCTGTGGCCTCATCTCCTTCCACTCTGCCCCATCCTCCCTCTGCTCCAGCCACACTGGCCATCTTACCATTCTGTGAGCACAACAAGCATGCTCCCACACTGCTCCTGCCGTTCCCCCTGCCTGCAACTGTCCCCACATATCACCGTTGTTCACTCCCTCACTTCCTTAAAGTCTACGCTGAAGTGCCGCTTTATCTGCAGGGACTTCCCTGACCACAGTTGCTCCCGCCCATCATTCCCTAGACCCTATAGACTCTATATTCTGCTTTATTCCACCACCTGGCATATTATCTAGTTAGGGTCTATCTGCCTGGCGACAGAATATAAGTTCTTGGAGGGCAGGACTTTGCTCTGCTCCTTATTTCATCCCTAGTACCTAGATCAGTTTTAGGTACGTAGCGCACTCTCAAAAAATTTTTGCTTAATGAATGGTTGGGACCACAGTGTAGAACGATTTCATAATATCTAGTGACGGTAAACTTGCTATTCCATTTCTAGCCTGGGATACAAGAAAACATATACAAAGTTGACCATTGCAGCTCTATATGCAATATAGTAGATAGCACTATATTGGCATTCAGCACATGTAACAACATGTAATAGTGAAACATGAAACACACTAAATGTCCATTGTGTGGGGAATGGATAAATTGTGGCACATTCATACAATGGAATCCCATGAAGACTTAAAAATGCATGTACTGGAGCTACATGTATGAATATGAATGATTCTCAAAAATATAATATTGAGTAAACAAGCATACAGGATGTTGTTTATAACATTTTAAAACACTGAAAAACAATTTTATATAGTGTTGATGAATGAGGATATGTGCAGTCAAATGTAATAGAACTATGGGTGGGAAGGATGCACAACAACCTCAGGACACTCGTTACCGTTACCTCCGGAGAAGGTGGAGGCTAGGAGGAACAGGGTTTCAAACATACCTGTAACTTTTTTCTTTTTAAAAGAAGGTTCTAAAATAAATGTGGCAAAAAATAAAATTTGTTAAATCTACATATTGTCATACCATTCTCTACTTTTCTTCACACACATAAGTATTTGTCATATTGTTCCCAACCTGGGTTCTTGGACTCTTTAATCAATAGAAATTGCTAAGAGGCCAGACGAGGAATTCAGGCAAGGCTTTATGGGGACTCGTGCTGCAGCACGAGGGATTGAAAACAAGTAACAGGTGTCCTTGCTCGATCCCCAAGGTGGGTGAGCTGGTCCCTTAAATGGGGTGAGGGTAAGGGCAGATTGGTGCGTTGGGCTGGAGGGTGGCTTAGGTCATTTGCCCACCCCCTTGGTGGTGCTGCATGCAGGGATCATGCTCAGGACCCTGCTTTTGCTCCTGGCACTTCAGAAGTGGCAGTTGGGTTTTGGCTTTTTTGTATCTTATTGTTCATATTTTGCCCCAACTGCACATGCATGCAGCTGTCTTTAGTCCTTCATAGTTTCTTTGTATTCTGTTGCTTAAGGAGACGTGTGTCCAGGTGCAAGCAGTGCAGTAAAGGGTCCCAGGTCCCAGGTCCCAGCCTGTCTCAATATTATTCTCTAGTTTTCTATATATTTTAACTACTCCTGAGTTTTTTAAATAAAAATTGCTTACATTGCCAAAAATTAAAGTTTTGAAATAAACTGGGTGGGCTTGAAGCAGCAACATTTGAGTAAAAGGGCATAATTAGCAGTTGGCAACAAAACCTGTTGCTTGATTGATAGTCTCTTATTGTAAAGGTACAGTTTGGGTCAAAAGAGAAAAGAAAACTGGATAAACCTACCTAAGAAGACAAAAGACCTGTACTCCTAAAACTATAAAACTGATGAAAGAAATCGAAGACGACACAAACAGAAAGATATACCATGTTGTATATACCATTGATTGGAAGAATCAATATTGTCAAAATGACTATACTATCCAAGGCAATCTACAGATTCAGTGTTATCCCTATCAAATTACCAATGGCATTTTTCACAGATCTGGAACAAAAAAATCTTAAAATTTGTATGGAGACACAAAAGGCCCTGAATAGCCAAAGCAATTTTGAGAAAGAAAAACGGAGCTGGAGGAATCAGGCTCCCTGACTTCAGACTATACTACAAAGCTACAGTCATCAAAACAGTATGGTACTGGCACAAAAACAGAAATATACATCAATGGAACAGGATAGAAAGCCCAGAAATAAACCCACTCACTTATGGCCAATTAATCTACAACAAAGGAGGTAAGACTATACAATGGAGGAAAGACAGTCTCTTCAATAAATGGTGCTGGGAAAACTGAACAGCTACATGTAAAATTAAAAAAGAAATTAGAACATTCTTTAACACCATACACAAAAATAAACTCAAAATGGATTAAAGATCTAAATGTAAGGCCAGATACTATAAAACTCTTAGAGGAAAACATAGGCAGAACACTCTTTGACATAAATCGCAGCTATATCTTTTTCAAGCCATCTCCTAGAGTAATGGAAATAAAAACAAAAATAAACAAATGGGAACTAGTTAAACTCAAAAGCTTTTGCACAGCAAAGGAAACCATAAACAAAACGAAAAGACAACCCACAGAATGGGAGAAAATATGTGCAAATGATACAACCAACAAGCGACTAGTCTCCAAAATTTACAAACAGCTCATGTGCCTCAATATCAAAAAAACAAACAACCCAGTCAAAAAATTAGCAGAAGACCTAAATAGACATTTCTCCAAAGAAGACATACAGATGACCAAGAGGCACATGAAAAGATGCTCAACATCACTAATTATTAGAGAAATGCAAATCAAAACTACAATGAGATATCACCTCTCACCATTCAGAATGGTGTTAAAATCTAAAGATAATAAATGCCGGAGAGGGTGTGGATAAAAGGGAACCCTTCTACACTGTTAGTGGGAATGTAAATTGGTGCAGCCACTATGGAAAACAGTATGGAGGTTCCTTAAAAAACTAAAAATAGAGTTACCATATGATCCAGCAATCCCATTCCTTTGCAAATATCCATAGAAAACTCTAATTCAAAAAAATACATGCACCCCAATGTTCATAGCAACATTATTTGCAAGAGTCAAGACATGGAAACAACCCAAATGCCCATCAACAGATGAATGGATAAAGAAGATGTGGTACATATATACAATGGAATATTACTCAGCCATTAAAAAGAATGAAATAATGCCATTTGCAGCAACATGGATGGATCTGGAGATTATCATACTAAGTAAAGTAAGAGAAAGACAAATATGATTTCACTTATATATGGAATCTTAAAAAAAAAATGATACAAGTGAAGTTATTTACAAAACAGAAACAGACTCACAGACTTAGAGAACGAACTTATGGTTACCAGGGGGGAAGAGTGGTGGGAGATAGATTAGGAGTTTGGAATTGACATGTACACACTGCTATATTTAAAATAGATAACCATCAAGGACCTACTGTATAGCACAGGGAACTCTGCTCAATATTCTATAATAACCTAAATGGGAAAACAATTTGAAAAAGAATAGATACATGTATATGCACAACTGAAACTAACACAACATTGTTAATCAACTGTACTCCAATATAAAATTTAACTTTAAATTTAAATTTAAAAACAAGGGGAGGAATGCCTGATTGGGCTGTTGCCTTTCAGCAGGGCAAGGAGGGGCAGGTGTGGCAAAGGTATTTGCTATGCCCTAGGCAGGCACAGAAGTCACAGGCAATGGTGTTTGTGTCTGTGGTACACCAAAACACACCTGTCACACCTGGAATACAATTTGCTAACACTCACAATGGCAGAACTCAGAAAGAATCACTGTTTTTAAAATTAAATTTTCCCTGAACTTTATACAAAAAATTACAATACATGTACATATTCACAAGAATAGGTTTATACTATATATACACTTTTGTAAGCTTCCCTTGCTCTCAACTTAATATTCGGCTATGGCCCGCCTTCCTTCCATATCAACAAATTGGACGTACAGTTATAATTAATGACTACAGCATATCCGATTGTTTGAAGTTACCATAGTTTTACTTCACCAATCTTTTTACTGGGGGACAGATTATTTCCGCGTTATTTTCCCCGGCATAAATAACCACAATAAACATCCTTGGACATACATATTTGCACATTTGACTGTTTACTTAGTACAATTCGCAGATGTGGGATTCCTGGGCCAAAGCTAATACATTTGAATTTTGATCCACATTTCTAAACTGGCCTTCTAGAAAGTATTTTTATTCGGTTGATTGGTTTTAAATCAAATTACACTCCCACAAACAGGGTAAGACAAAGCTGTTTAAAGCACCACCAGGGGATCGCAAACTCTTACTGAACTTGAGCGGCCCCTTCTCGCTGAAACTGCGGGGTTTCCTGGGCGCTTTTAAAGGAAGGAAAGGGATCCGGAGAACCCCGAGTCCCGCCCTGGGTTGGGGTGGGCGCCCCTCCAGCTCACCCGGAGGCACAAAGCCGGAAAAGCCAAGTTCCCCAAGGTTGGTCGGAAGCGCGGCCGCGACCCCCGCAGCCTGGGGAAGGAGGTGCCCGGGGCTTCCGCCGCGCTCTGGGCGGGGGCGGGGTCACGGGGGGGCGGGGCGCTGTCGGGGCCGCGGGGCGGGGCAGCTCGGCCCGTCAGCGCCCGTCCCCCTCCCGGCCCGCCCTCAGGCCGCGTCCCCGCCAGCCCTGCCGACGTGGCGGGGCGGGACCCGGCGGGCGCTCCCGCGCGCACTCGGCCGCCTGAGCGGTAAGAGCCCTGGGCACCTCTCGCCGTCATCCCCTTCCCCGGGCGGGCAGACGTGGGGGGCGTGGGGATGCGGGGACAGCCGCCGCGGGGTGGTGGGGAGACCCTGCCGTCGCTGCTCGTCCTGTTTCCGGAGTCGGCAGGGGCTTGGCACGGGGCGCAGGACCCGGAGGACCGGCCTTGTGGGGTGAGGGTCCCGGGCGGCGCGAGCGGTGCGGCCGAGGGCCCTGCGTGGGTGCGGGCGTGTGAGTGTGTGTGTGTGAGTGTGTGTCGCTCCGGGTCCACGCTCATGCACACACCCACACGCCCGCACTCCGGCTCTGCCCCCTCGGCCGGCGAGAACCTCTGCGGAGCCTGTCTTGTGCTCCCGAAGTATCCGGTCCAGCACCATGCAAGTCGGAAAAAGTTTCCCCAAGGTCCCAGGTCCGACTGAGAGGTAGGCTGCGGGGCCTCCGCAGCGGGGGGCACAGAGGAAGCAAGTCCTATCCCGGGGGTCGCTGCCCTTGGCTTCGGAAAACTGAGCTCAGGCCTTGACCTTCCACCCAAGCTCATCATCTCTCGCCCTGCAGACGCCGGCAGTGCCGGCTCTTCCACCCCAGCCAACACCCTAAGCCAGCACCTCCATTCACAGCCCCCAGGTTGAGTCCTACTCCCTACACCAGCTCCCCAGCCCCCCACCTGCCCACCCAGTTGGCTCATCTTCTTCCCTGGAATCTGGTGAGTATTTCCAGTCATCTCAGATCGGGCGCCTAAACTTCACTGCACTTTCCTAGAGTAGGAGACCTCTCTGTATCATCTAAAGAGTGATCTCTGTCCTACCAATCCCATCAATTCCCATCCTAAACACGGAGAGGGGCAGGCAGGTGGCTTTTTAAAATCAATGTCTCTTGAACTCCAGAAGACCTCAGCCAACCTGAGGAAACTGAGAATGAGGCAGGCTTACTCCTCACAGGCCTCTCTCTGCCCTCTTTTCCTCCTAGTGCTACTTTCCTACCTCACCCATATCCATTCCCTGCTCTCTCCTTCCTTTCTCCATCAAAACCTGAGCTCAGGGAAGACTGATAAACTCCTTACATCTTAAGCTTTAAGCAAAAGAAGGAAACTTTCAGGGTGGAATTTGAGGCTCCACGGAGCCAGTGCAGAAGGAATTTGAGGGTAGGAAGGGACCTTGCTGAATCTCAGGGATTCAGACCATATAAGCAGCCATTTATTTATAAGACCAGGCTTATATGGAACGTTGTCTCTTTTTAATCAATATCAAACAATATATTTCAGTTCAGTAAATATTAGAGGATCCAAAGCCAAGCTATGTGCTTGTTGGTCACAGTTCTGGAGGAGAGAATGACACAGAAATAAATATTCCTTATAAATGCCATAGAAGTCCATGCAAGGTATCACGAAAAACATGGAAGAGAGAGTAATTCATTCTTTGGAAGGAGTGGGGCAAATTCAGGAAAATTTCAAAGTAAACAGTGACATTACACATTGAGAAACAAATAGGAGCTTGCCAGGCAGTTGGAGACAGGGCATCCTGGGCAGAGAAACCAGCATAAGCAGAGGTGGGGATGTTTATGAGCTGTGCCGGCAGTGATGGCGCGTCTGGTGAGGGAAGAGTGTCGGGTGTGTTGAGAGTTACAGAAGCGGATAGAGAGATTGGAGCTGGATTGTATGGGCCCACGGATGCCATGCAAAGGTGTTTAAACCTAGTGGTTTTTAAAGAGGGGAGCAGGTAGGTCCTATCTGTGTTTCATAAAATTACCTGGCAGACATGTGGAGGCCAGACGGAAGGAAAAAGAGACTGGGCTCTGGGCACGTGTACTTGTCAAGCACCGTAGAAACTCTTGCAACCTGGTTAAGAGCCTGTCATCCACAGTTTTTGTTCCTGGTCTTTCACTGACTGGCACTTTTTGAAATTGGGAGCAGTGATTTCACACAGGGTATGGTATTACCAAATTCTTATTTTGCCAAGTGAGACCATTAAAAAAAAATCCATGCACACCACCACTATTTCGTAAAACGAAAGACATTTTAATACCAGGAAAAGCACGAAGGCTAAACTTGCAAGATGAAGGCAGTGCTTTACATTTAATAAATTTAGACTGATGAAAAACTCGCTATCTTGTCCTCATTTTTCTCTGTCATCATGGACTGGTTCCAGTCCTGCAGTCTGGTGGTGGGGAACAAAGTATCCAGATCTTTTTGTCCAGCCTTACTCTACATAGGAGGGAGTGAGGAAGCCCAACAAGAATGAGTTGTACGCCCACAGAGGGATGGTGGGACCAGAGCATGGCTCTTTCCGCCTCAGCATCCATCCCTCCCATCCCTCGCTATTCCTCCATATCGCTCTTGGTCCAGCCACACAGCATCTGTTCTGAGTATCTAGATTCATTCTTGGGCATTTGCACATACTCTTATCCCATCATGCCTGAATAACTATCAAAGCCGCTCTCAAGGTTCTCCCATGTCTGAGATCAGTCTAGTTCAGGCACATCTTTCCCTGCTTTGATGTGCTGTTTTGCATCATCACTTAACCATTTCACGTTAGATGCAATAGTTTCCTGGGCCTTCACTGACAAGCAATAAAATGAAAACAGATTATTTGTTTTCTGAAGGATAGTAACCATGTCTTCCGTTTTAAACTTATTTTTGGAGCTATGATGTTGCTGCTCCAATACCTAGCATAGTTCTGGGAGCATTTTAGGTGATGAATGAATTTACTGATGAAAAACTAACTTATTCCCAGCCCATAAAGGCTTCTTTATATGCCGCTCTTCCTCTCCTTGGAATTTACTGAAGAAGCCTCCTTGTTTCTGTGGGTTGAGGCTCCCTGGCATCAAAGCCACAGGACGTGGCTGCAGTGATCAACATTCCAAACCATAAATCAGGGGAGATTTTAAATCTGACTGCTTCTGGGGCATCCGGGCAGAGATGGGGGCTGTCCCAGGAAATAGCATGTATCACAGCTGTAGTCCTTCTGGATACCAACAGTCACTGCATAGAAACAGCTGTGTCTTTAGAACACACAATTTCTAATGGCTCAGACAAAAGGGTACCGTCTTAAAAATGATTACATGTCTCCTGTCATAATAACATCCAGAGTAGACAAAGGTCTACCAGGACAAAAAAGGTTTGGGGGGGGGATTCTTTTTTGGTTTTGGTTTAGGGAAAATGTGGACCTGTAACAGGCAGAAGTTCATGTACAATTAGAAGTTAAAGTAGGGCTGAATATTATGGTGACCATTTTTATTATTCGAACAGGTGTAAAAATATAGTCTTTCTGAAATGTATAAGTTGTCCATAAATATTTCCTAACAGTATTGGTTCAGCACCTGATAGATGAATTTTGGGCGTGTTTCTGAAGGAATGGCTTCATGTTGATGCTTGAATACAGAGCAGCTGCAGGGAAGAGAGGTTTTGTTCGATAATTTTTCCACAGTTGAGGTGAGCTGACTTAGGGCAGTTTGGCCATCAGAGATGGAGGAGGACAGTAGGGCTCCTCTGTGCAACATCCCTACCAAGACTGATTGATTGTACCATGAATCCACCTCTCAGATGGAGTTCTGCCTCACACTCACATGTATATTAGCGACCAGGCTCAGTTATGTAGCTTGTTCTTGTAGGTTGATGAAGTCCTAGCTCTCTTTGCTTTCAGGACTGCTCTGGTGGCAGGACTCAGCTAACCTTCTAATCAGGCTTTGATGTTCTCCTGCAATTAGCAGAAGAACTAGAAAAACTCTACTGCAAAGTTCAATAGCTGCTGGACTGAATATAATCTTTTGCCCTGGAAATGGAAGAGCTGAAAGCACCTGTGCATAATTTCTTGCCAATCCACTTTAAGCACTATTTCCATTTTATCAGTGAAAAATGCTTTTAATACCCGTTAGGATAAGTAGTACCCCCTGATAAATAACGATCAGAGAGAGGGATAATTGAACCCTCTCAAGAGATGAGCACTCCATTTCAGAATCTGAGATGCTAAGTAAGTAAAGACCCTGGAGAGTAATTCCTGAATAGGGCACTTCAAATGTTAACCAGCCACCCTCAGGGCATAAAATACAGCTAACTCACATAGATGTCACATGGTATGTGCTGAAATATTTTAGCACTGGGAACAGTATCGCAACAATTGAGGGTGAAGCAGATACAACAAAGTGTTTACAATGCTTTTTATTCACCCATGAATGTTTATCATAACCAGGTTTATTCTCATGTTCCTGCTTATAGAGAAGTGAAATAGTTTGGAACTTCTTAATAATCCAGATTAATAATAAGGATTTTCAAATTATCTTACAAAGAAATTAAGATATCAGACAATGCCTATGACCAGCTGTTGATGAACAAAAAATGGGAATATCAGTGATGTCCAATATGGACCCATTCTCCTTATGGTTGTGCCCCTAGGACCCAGGCGGGGATAGGGCAAATTAGGACAGAGAACTCTAGGCCATGGCCATCAAGCAGTGTCCTAGACCATGGGTTAGCAAACATTTTCTATAAAGGGCCAGCTAATAAATATTTTAGGCTTTGCAATTTTGTGGGCCATATGGTCTCTGTTGCAGCTATTCACCTCTGCTGGTGTACTAGAGAAGCCATAGACAGTACATAAACAAATGAGCATGTCTGTGTTCCAATAAAATTTTATTTATCAAAACACAGAGAAGGCAGATTTAGCCAGCAGGCTGTAGTTTGGCAGCCCCTCTCCTAGGCCAGTCCTGACTCAAGGTTTTCATAAAGATCTTATAAGTTTCCACGTGATGATAGCTTTTCAAGTACCCTCCCTCAATCTCATCCCCCCTCCCACGAACCACAGTAACTACTCCTTTTCTGTACAGTGGCCTTTTTCACTCTTTACTATTTCATCTAGGCATTGACCATACTCATTGACAGACCATATCCAACCTTGAATATCTGAAATTTAATATCCCACCTAAAAGGAAATATGCCTTATTTGCCTTTCCCATCTGTAGACTTGTTTACAGGTGTGTTATCAGAGAATTCAAGTACTTTTGTTTAAAAAGAGACATTCTAACTCAGTTATCTGGGAGGTGAAGGGACAAAGGAAAGACAATATGGGTCATTTGGAATCACTTGCTGTAAGATAACTCCTGAGTAGTGAATGGGGTAAAGACATTTTCTGCTTGCTTTCATTCCAAATTACACTTTAATTTTAAATCTCCACAAAAATATTAATATAACTCAACACACATATTTGTTGAGCTTCCCACTATGTTCAAGAAACCATGTTAAGTGCTATATAAAATATGAAGACAAAACAAGGAAGATCCTTGTCTTCATAGAATTTACAGTATAGTAGGAAGACACCCAAACGACTGATCAAAGACGATTGTAACCCTCCAAAGTGAGACAGATGCAAAGCACTCTGGGAAGTTCAGAGGAAGAAAAATTATATCCAGTTGGGAAGAACAAAAATAGAGGAGGCGGTTATTTTAAATGGGCCTTAAATATGTTAAAACAACATACTGAACCAACAGCCACCTGAGGTTCTTTTGTGAATGTCAGGCATTTTTCACATAGTTATGTTGTCTCACTTAAGGATTTGGAAGGGCATCGTGGGAGGTAAACCTAGTGGGATCAGAGCACAGAGGTCCTTGGATGCCAGCTAAAGGATGTAGCTTCATCTCAATAGGAAGTGGGAAGCCCCTGAGGATGTCTGAGCAGGAGGTGATGTAACTAAAGCAGTGAGGTAAAGGGTGGGGAAGGATGGGGAAGTGAAAGGGAGAACAGTGGAGAGGTGAACCCAATATTGAAATCATCAACATGAATCAAATTGAGGACCTGATTGAAAGTGATGGCAGGGAAAATAGAAGTAAAAGAAAGCATATGGATTCTGAATAAAGAGCCTCTAGGATTTGAGCACTGGTTGAATGTAAGAGAAGAGGCAAGTGGCATTGCAGATAGGGCTCCGACGTGGCTCAATCTCAAAGTCAGACGTGGGTTCAGATCTCAAATCTGCCACTGTTCCTTAAAGCGTGACCTCTGAGCATCAGTTGCCTCATCTGTAAAATGAAGCTTGTCGTATCTAACTCACAGGAGATAGCACATTTAAAGAGCCTGGATTTAATAGGCACTCAGTAAATGGTAGCTATTGATATTATGTATTCTTGAGAGAGTGAAGGTTTGGTCAATGACAGCTCTGAGATTTTAAGCCTGGGTTATTGGAGAAATCTAGGTGCCATTAAAAGAAACACAAAGGTCAAAGTGAAGATCTAGAATTAATGGCAAGACAACAGGTTTCCTTTGGGACAGAAAGAGATGTTCAGCTGATGATTAGAACTGCTTATCCAATGGTAGAAATTTTTCTGTGACAGTGTATTGAGATACAATTCCTACATAACAAAGTTGACATACTAAAAATTCACTCTTTAAATGTGCAGTTCAGTGGTTTTTAACATGTTCACAGAATTGTACAGCCATTACCACTATCTAGTTTTAGGACATTTTCATCACCCACAAAAGAAATCTATACCCATTAGCAACCATTACTCATTTCCCCTCCCTTCAGCCCCTAGAAGCCACTAATTTACTTTCTGTCTCTATAGAACGGAGGTAGATATTTGAGAGTCACAACATAGAAGTGTGTAAAACTGTGAGAAAGGAATGTGATTCACCAAGGGAGAGAATGTAGCAAGAGAAAAGAAAATAGCTAGACAACTTTAGGGAATGGCTATTTGAGGGGACAAGAGGGTTGGCATGAGCATGTGAGTTATAAGTCTGTGCCATCATGTGACCAATATGTTAAATGGCTTCCTATATACTGTGGTTTTAACAGTGACCAGAGATTTGACCAACTGGTAAACACTGAGGTCAACAAAAATAACCACTGATTTTCCTGAGACTTGGCTTCCTGTGTAGTGAGAACACTGTGTCTTTATTTTAGACTAAGAAAATGATCATCTTGAATAAGCCTTCTATATATGTGTTATCCAGTAAGATAGCCACTAGCCACACATACCTGTGTAAATTTGTTTACATTATTTAAAATTAATTTTTTTTTTTTTTGGCTGCACCGCATAGCTTGTGGGATCTTAGTTCCCCAACCAGGGATCGAACCCAGGCCCACAGCCCTGAAAGCGCCAAGTCCTAACCACTGGACCGCCAGGGAATTCCCTAAAATTAAATTTAAAAATTAGTTCCTCAGTTGCACTAGCCACATTTTAAGTGCTCAATAGCCACAGGTGACTGTTAGCTACCATATTGGCCAGTGCAGATACAGAACATTTTCATCATCACTGAAAGTTCTATTGAACTGCACTGTTCTATATGATAGCAATAACTTGCAAGCTTCATAAAGAGTTTTCTGCTTTGTAGGTTATTTTGTAATGGCTACATTCCTTATTTGGCTTAATATTGACTTCTTTTTTTTCTGTTTCATCCTTGTGTTTTTCCATCTAAACTATTGTCCAAATATAGCCCAGGCCTTCACGGGCTGGTACCCAACAAGGCACACTTATGTGTATGTATGTCTCTCTCAATTTGAATTTCAGACCACATTGCAAAGCCACATGTCAAATATTTTTTATAAGCTCTCAGGTATTTTTCATGCTTATTCTCATTATGGCTACAAATATAATTAATAAAGTCATATTAAATAAATACTTTCACAGATACAGATAATACTCTTAGTTCCCATATGCATATTTATTTCTTCATGCCAAGTAAGAGATCCATGAAAGTTTAAAGAGAGCACGGTTGGCTTGTATTAGTTTTCTATTGCTGTTGTAACAAAGTACAACCAACATAGTGGTTTATAATAATACACATGTATTCTCTTATAGTTCTGGAGTTTCTGAGGGGGCGAATGGTTTCCTTGACTTTTTCAGCTTCTAGTGGCCACCAGTGTACCTTGGCTTGTGGCCCCTTCCTTCATCTTCAGAATGCATCACTCCAATCTCTGCTTCTATCATCACATCACCTTTTCCTCTTTGTAGTCAAATCTCCCTCTGCCTCTCTCTGATAAGGACACTTGTGATTTCATTTAGGGCTCACCCAGATAATCCAAGATTCTTAATTTAATCATATCTTCAAAGTCCTTTTGGCCATGTAAGGTAACATTCACAGATTCCAAGGATTATGACATGGATATTTTGGGAGGCCATTATTCAGCCTACTCCAAGGTTACATAAACTTTCTTCTTGGTAGAAGAAAGGTTACCCCCACCAGATTTAACTTAATTATTCAGGGCTTTGAATAAAAGTTTAACAATTCGGATTAAAGCATAAGGTGTTTGTTTGTAATCATGTTGACAGATATTAAAATGTCTGATGATGGCGATGACACCTTAGCCACTGGAGACAAAGCAGAAGTCACCAACATGCCCAGTAGTGATACCTTACCCAAAGATGCAGAAGCGCACTGTGATTCAGCTACGATTTCAAATGAGCTAACGCCAGCTGACCCCAGAGGAGACGTGCATGAAAATGCGGCTGTTCAGGGTGCAGAGACTGCTGACACTGGACTCACTGAGCAGCCCAAAGACCCCGGTCCCGTGGAGCGCCCCCCCAGTGGAGAAGTGACTGAGGATGCCCTTGCTGAATGCATTGACTCCGTCAGCCTCGAGGCAGAACCTGGATCCGAAATACCCCTGAAAGAACAGAGTGATCCGGTAGGAGTGGTTCACTTGACTCAGTTCAACCTAA
This sequence comes from Balaenoptera physalus, assembly GCF_965194825.1. NCBI lineage: Eukaryota > Metazoa > Chordata > Mammalia > Artiodactyla > Balaenopteridae > Balaenoptera > Balaenoptera physalus. The sequence goes on along the minus strand of NC_138884.1, from coordinate 86,832,930 downwards.
GTTCTTACTGATACTACCACGGCCATAGATTTGTGCCAGGCTCTGGGGGTAGGGATTAGGAGTTCAGTATATACTGTGACATTACCTCGGTCGTCAAAGATGTGTTGTGTGATGAGAAAAGGCATATATGAGAGTAATTGGTCATTATAATATTTGCATTTTGATAATTGTTTTATTATTAATAATAACAATCACCAATTATTGGGCACATCCTGTGTGCCAGGCACTCTGCTAGCTACTCTATATGTTATGTAATTCACTCTATACAACAGTTCTTTGAGGTTCTAAGCTGGATATTATTGACCTCCAGTTATAGATGAGGCAACCAGGCTCAGAGATATTAAGCAATCCAGTAAGATTAAGCTACTCAGTAGTAAATGGAAGATATTGTAATATTGAACGTAATGAGTCCAAATTATTAATGAACCTGATTCCACCCTAAACAATGTTTCTTTAACATCACTCAAATTTTAATACATATTTACAAATCTACTGTGAAGGTCTTAAACATTCAGATCACTCATTTATTATCACATACCGCCGTCCAGGGGACCAGAGGCAGAACACGTTCATGCTTCCCTTCAGCGCCTGCACCTGTCTCTCTGGGAGATAAGACAGGCCAGTGCCTCCCAGGTTCCACATCAATATGACCATCAAGCTGGGTTTTCCTGACACCTTCCCCTCCATCCGTGTGGGGACTGGAAAGGGTGGGGAGGCACTGTCCTCCAATCCTGCCTTCTAGAAGGATGCTACGGTATAGGGGAAATGAGAGTCTTCCCTCTGCCAGGCCCAGCCCTGCTCTCCTGGAGTGTGCCACACAGATCACCGCCTTGAGGTGACTCTGCTGCAAGCAGTGAGGGACGGGAACGAAGCAGGGAGTCGGGGGGCCTGGGTTTTCATCCTCCATCTATCGTTAACTTTGTTAGTTTGGGCAAGACACCTAAATTCTCTGTGCTTCAGTTTTTCCTCTGTAAAATGAGGACTTTGCACACAAAGACCACGAGGTGTCCTTCTAACTAATGTTTTGTGATTCTTTGATTCAGAATCAAGCTTCTTGGCCGCAGTTTCCTCAAAGCGACTCTTAGAATTGTTCTAAGATGAGATGAGCTTCCTCAGGGAGGAGGCGGGGTTCCCATCACTGGAGTTGTTTAAACAAAAGCAAACAATCATTCTGCAGGAACGTCATGGAAGGCATTTGAGGACCAGATGGGAGTTTGGATCAGATATGTAAACATACATGTAAAATTTTGTTTACAAGTTCCATGATATCACAGACCCTTTAAAGCCATCCATGGACCCCCCCTGAGGGAACTCCTAGACCAGAGGGTCTCGACTCTAGCTGAACATTTCAACCACTGAGAGAGCTTTAAGAAATAATGATGCCAGGATGTATATTAGCCTGAATTCTCCAGAGAAATAGAACCAATAGGATATACCCTCTTCTTGTATTTACCTATATGCCTGACTCTGGAACCTGGGTTCCCTCCATGCTGTCTTTCTATTGGGGGACCATTGGTTCCCAATTGTTATTGTAAGTGCTACTATTGATACATATCTTTGTACATTAAGAAACTATGTCTTAGCCATACCATTCTGACCGAAGATGACTTAAAGAAACTACAAAAGCTCCACTGATTCAAAATATGTGAGCTCATGAAGGCTAGATTATACATTCCAATTTCAGACTTCTAAAAATTATAACAAGATTGCTAATAAAGATAGCACAAAAAACGTCAGTATGCTCCTACACATCCATTTTCCTAAATTTTGAGCAAATCGAATGAATCCTGCTCTTGCAAGCACTTTATAAACCTCCTTAGTGCTACAGGGAGAGAGCCAACTGGCAGACAGATACTCCCCTCCTCTCCCAGCACCACTGATAGCTTTCAAGGACTTTGAAAAGGTGAACATTTCCTCATAATGAAGCATCACAAAAGTATCTGGATGGAAGTACAAATATTGGCCATGGAGTTGGGGCCATGGCTCTGCATGTATGTGTGTGGCATTGCATCAGGAGCTCAGATAGAAATGGGGTGTAGGAGGAATTCTTGTGAGTATATTGGTTCTAAGAAGGCAGAAAGCTGATATGGGTGGCTGGAAGGGCCTTGAAGGGAAAGGATATATCTCTTTCACCCAGGTTCCATTTAAACCCTTCTAAATAGGTACAAATATAGTCTCTTTTAAATAATTACCAGAAAAGGGGGTTTCTGCTATCTCTCGTGGCAACCTATCCTTGTATCTTAAGTTAATATAGGAGAATTCAGTTTTGTGCTTCGTCTTCAAGCATTGTTCATTTGCTGTTTTATTTGCTGTTTGTTGGACGCTTATAAGAAGTCCTTTTGCAGTGATGAAAACAACCATTTTTCTGTTAATCCAGCAGATAATGAATTCTACAAAAAACCTTCAATGAAAAGTTCATTTACAAGTTGGCTGTTTGGATCTTGAACACAGATCCCCTGAGGAATGTCAAGTCCTATAGGAGTAGTCAAGCTCCAAAACCTATCTGATTCCAGGTGTATCTGAGCCTAAAAGAATCTCATCACCTTTAAAAAAAGTTTCTAAGGGAAAATGCCTGCTTAAAAAAAAACCTGGCAGAATAGTCTTTGAAGTAGTAAACTTATATAATCTAGGACACACTAGATTTTGTGATAATGGGTTTAAATGTATATATTTTTCTGTAAGTGGTCTGAGTTCCCTGAAAATCCACATTATTAGCTACACCTTTGCCTGAGCCAGCATGGGGGCCATACCTTGGCAGGTAGGGCAGTGTGACAAGGAGGGGGCCTGGGGCCAGTGGTTCTGAGAGCTGCTCAGCTGGCACCTCTACTTTGAAGGATCACACCGTTCACAGTTGATGCACTCAGAGAAACTATTTCTGTCTTTAGGGCCCCTTTCTCATCCATTCTGAAGTACAGACTCAGAAGCCATTGAGTTAAGACTTCCTTCAGGAATCCACTCTACAACATCCATAAGAGATGGTCCCCAGCCTCACTTGAACTTTGGAGGTTGTACTAGATCCTTTAAGGCCTTAACCAGCCTCAGGATACATGAGTTACGCCCCAGAATCTGAGTAGTGCAACGATCGTCAGGACGCCTACCATCTAGTTGGGTAAGGCAGTGTTGCATAAAAGCAACTATAGCATGTCTTATAGTACTAGATAGGACAGGCACAAGGAAGCCTTAGATGGAGCACTCAAATCAATCTTAAGGAGTCAGTGAATTCTTCAGCCTCCATTCAGAGATGTTTGTCTTGAGTGCTAGCCTGGAGCGACATTTATTCCCAGAGATCTTGTGGGACCTTATTATATACTAGTCTGTCAGCCCCTAAAAGATCTAATCTAGATAAAATTTCTCTAAATTCTTAGCACCAAGAAATATTTCCCAGAGTAAAAAAAATTTCATCCCTACTGTCCTACACCAGTGCATAAGGCCAATTATGAAGAAGGTAAAGAACGCAATGTTACAACTAAAAGTACTCTCAAAGGAAAACATAGACTACCACTCAATAGTTCTGTCCCTAGAAAAGGAAAAGCAGGGTGTTTAAGAGCAATAAAATTGCTATCAACAGAGACAAAGATGAGAGAACATAGGCCAAGACATGCTGATGATAGATTTTTGCCTCTTAAATGAGTGAGTAGAGTTTGCTCCAATTCTGTTGGAGTATTTCTTCTTTTAAGCCTCTCTCCATCATGGCACCTGCTTTTTGACTTGGGCAACCAGGTGGATGCTGTTGCCTGTTGGCTATATTGGGCAGTGCTTCCTAAATCTGGTGGTATATTAGAATTACCTGGGAAGCTTGTTAGAATTTCAGATTCTCAGGGTAGAAACCCTGAGAGATTCTTTTTTAAAAATTTATTTACTTTATTTATTTTTGGCTGTGTTGGGTCTTCGTTGCTGTGCACGGGCTTTCTCTAGTTGCGGTGAGCGGGGGCTACTCTTCATTGCGGTGTGCGGGCTTCTCATTGCGGTGGCTTCTCTTGTTGCAGAGCATGGGCTCTAGACCACAGGCTTAGTAGCTGTGGCGCACGGGCTTAGTTGCTCCACGGCATGTGGGATCTTCCCAGGTCAGGGCTGGAACCCGTGTCCCCTGCAATGGCAGGCGGATTCTTAACCACTGTGCCACCAGGGAAGCCTGCTGAGAGATTCTTTTTTGTGTGTGTGTGTGTGTTTGAGCTGTTTTTTATTATTTTGGGTTTGTTTTGTTTTTGCAGCTAGTGTTACCCTAACTAATACAGCAATTGAGAGGGGAATTCTCTGGAGAATTTGAATTTTTTTTTTTTTTCTTTTTTTTATGGCTGTGTTGGGTCTTCGTTTCTGTGCGAGGGCTCTCTCCAGTTGCGGCAAGCGGGGGCCACTCTTCATCGCGGTGCACGGGCCTCTCACCATCGCGGCCTCTGTTATTGCGGAGCACAGGCTCCAGACGCGCAGGCTCAGCAATTGTGGCTCACGGGCCCAGTCGCTCCGCAGCATGTGGGATCCTCCCAGACCAGGGCTCGAACCCGTGTCCCCTGCATTGGCAGGCAGACTCTCAACCACTGCACCACCAGGGAAGCCCCTGCTGAGAGATTCTTATTCAAAAGATCACAGTAGAAGCCAAGACTCTGTATTTTTAATAAGTTCCCCCAGATAATACTCTTGCAGTCAGTCTGTGGACCCGTGTTTGGGAACCACGAATATGGGAATCGTGTAAAATTGAGAAGATGGTGAGTTCCATATTGAACATGAGATGAGACATCCAAGTGAAGATATTTTGTGGGCAGTTGGTTATAGTGGTCTGGAGCCCAGGGGATAGAGAGCGATTTGGAGGCCATCAGCAACTGGATGTTATTTAAGTAATGGGAGTGGGTAAGATTGCCCAGGTGTTATATATAAATAAAGAAAGAACAGAGGCCAAGGACCTGGCCCTGAAGTGTCCTGTCTCTAAGCCACTTTGGTCATGGACAGCTCTTTGATATGTTGTGATTGCCAGCAAAGTTCATTCTATAAATGAAATCAAATCTCAAATCACATTATACTACACTGACATTTTAAAATTAAACATTAATTAACAAGAAAGTTAAAGATAGCTTGTGAGAACTCATGTAGGCTTGAGAATGTGCCATTGTTTTGGACTTTTAGGTGCTTTGACCACTACCCTGCGTGAAAGGTGCATTCAACGCAAATGTCTAGAATTCTAGGGGCAGGGGTTTCTTCCCTTATACCTGGCATCAAGAAACCAGAATTCTCCAGAGTTCAGAGATGGATAGAAGGTCACTTAGTACAGAGAAAAACCCTTTCTTACACCCTATTCATGTAAAGGTAGGAAGAGGCTCTAAAATATATTTAACCATCTGCAAGTGTTTAATACCTTTAATTTTACCATCTAGAACCCCTTTCAGATATTTAAAATGCTAGTTAACAGTCCACCATGTTTACCAGTTAAAGCCCATTTCTGTAATTCAGTATGCTAATTAGCAAAGCATCAGACGTTAATACAGATGCAAATAATAGAAGTGTTCATTATAGCTGCCTTTGGGGTATGGCTTTCCTGATTAGGATGCCAGCTGACCACCTGGACTGTGCATATTTTATTGGAATGCTGGAAGCAGTTGGGTTGTAACTTAATCTAAGGAGCTTCCATAATATCACAATATGCATGTGGAAACTTTCTAAAGTAAACTGAAATCATCATAGTAAGGGATGGACAAAAAAAGCAAGAGTCAAAAGATAGGTCATGGAAGCCATGAGAATAGAGTCTTTTTTTTTTTTTTTCTTTTAACTTTGGGTTTATTTATTTATTTATTTATGGCTGTGTTGGGTCTTCGTTTCTGTGCGAGGGCTTTCTCTAGTTGCGGAGAATGGGGGCCACTCTTCATCGCGGTGCGCGGGCCTCTCATTATTGCGGCCTCTCTTGTTGCGGAGCACAGGCTCCAGATGCGCAGGCTCAGTAATTGTGGCTCACAGGCCTAGTTGCTCCGCGCCATGTGGGATCTTCCCAGACCAGGGCTCGAACCCGTGTCGCCTGCATTGGCAGGCAGATTCTCAACCACTGCGCCACCAGGGAAGCCCTGAATAGAGTCTTTTAAGAATTGAAAAGTGCTTAAGCTTCTGATGCTACTGAGAGGTCAAGAAATAAAATGACTAAAATGAGTCCATGGCTTTGACAATGAGGAAGCCATTGTGATCTTGGTGAGAATGGTTTCATGAAATAGTGACCATGGGAGAGTCACCATGGTGGGTAGAGGAGTGGAGGGGGTGGATACAGAAGGCAGGCACCTTTTTTAAGAGTTGAAGAAGAAAGAAAGACATGGAGCAGAAGAAAGAAAGACATGGAGCCAGAGAAGTTTGAAAGAAACATTTTGTCATCGTGATTTTCATTTGCTGGTTTTAAGATGGAGGAATCGTGCACATCATTAAATGTGGGAAGCAGCCAGTAGAGAAAGGTTGAAAAACCAGGAAAAAAGGGAAAACCAACCTTCCCAGGCCCAGAGGAGTTCAGATGGAGGTGATAATTATAACTAAGAGGAAGATATCATTTCCATTATGATAGAAGGGGAGGAAGTAATTGTGACTGGGGGTGCAGTAAAGTTAGATTTGTATTGAGATAGGTTTTTGGTGTAGGCCAGTGTGTGTTTTGTCCATGAAAAAAAACTACTCAGACTTTTAATTTGGTTTAAACAATTAGTGTTCAATATATTAAGGTTACAGATTCAAAATGTCAATTCTCCCTAGTATTTACATTCATCTCACAAATCTTACTCTATTTAGAAGCCTAACATAATTGAACAGTCACTTTCAAGGGGCTTTTGATTAATGCTTGGTCCTTTTTGCCAACTTAAACACTGTCAAATATTTTTAAACTACATCTATAAACTTAATATACTTTTTAAGTACCTCATTTATCTACTTAAACAAAATCTTGCTGAGTACTTAAAAATTGTTGTAAATCTTAAATTAAATTTAAGAGTAGACTAAACAGCCCCTTAGGTGGCATAACATTATGCATAAACTTAGGAACATTTCAACTGAAAAATCAGAAGTCTAATAATTCAATTATTCATTTTAAATTGATTTTCAAAAAATTGTCACTCTAATCAGTCAAATTCCTTAAACATCAGTAGTATAGAAAAGACCAAATATGTACAAAATGATTAATAACATATTTCATGCTTTAAACCTTTCCATATTTGATTTCAAATCTTCCTAGAGTTGAATGATGCATACTCACCAAGGAACAAGATTACCTGGGAATAACTGAGGCCATTTTCAAGCAAATATTTCGACAGAGCTGCAGGCATCCAGAGCAATTTACATCCTCCCAAATGTCACACTGAGCCCTTTTTAGAACAGCTGTGTCACAAGTTACAAAACTTAAAAAGGCTTTGGTCTCATAACTCCTACTGTCCATATCCCAAGACCAAAGTTATACACAGTATCTGATTCTTGATCTACCCAAGGAAATAGGACAACCAGGTTGGTCTTTATCATTTAAGAGAGGTACATATATTTTCTATCTAAATGCTAAAGGCCTTTGATGAAATTCTAAGATTTGTACATATTTTTCTATCTAATGATACCTTTGAACTTGATAGCCTAAAAATAAATAAATGTCTTTTCTATTTAAAGAACTTCGAACTTGATAGAATCTTGCACTCTTTCATGTTCTTAGGACCACACAACAGTTATAGATGTTTAAATGATCTCCAGTTGCGTTTTGGAGATCCCTCTTGATCAAACCAAGTCTGATTTGCTGTTACAATATGAGGTCACTCTTCTGTGAGTTTATGAGGAAGGGACAGGAAGTTGAGAGAGTTCTCATCTGATGGCTTCTGTTTTCTCTGTAAATTAGGATGTGAAGTTCTCTGGTAAAGGAGGTGGGGGTTACATGGGTGAGGGTGAGAAAAAAGCTTTAAAATATCCATATATGAAAATGGGAGATCTGAGTAGATCCATGCTGCCTACTTTATAGTCTCATAAGCATGTGACATTAAAGCTATTTAAAGTGGAGACAATACTCAAGATGATATATATTTATAATTCATGTCAAACATTTAGTTTATGTGGTTTTATATTAAATGTGCACATTTAGTTATTTGAGTATTTGCCATTGATAACAAATATTCTTTTTAGCTGATCAAGAAGTCACAGCTCAATGTGAAAGGAGCTTTATTAATAAAGCAATTGAAGTAGTCACACTGCAAAAAGTTCTAGACTCATTTAACATTAATTTCCATTTGCTAGTCAATTACCAGCTGTCAGGGCATATTACGTATTGTAAATTTGAGTCAGAAGCTGTCACCCCTAAGTGTATTAACTGTCCCTAATCACATAGGTAGAGATTTGTCCCATGAAAGAAATATATTAATCACCAACTTACATCTGTCTTCATCATGGTATAAAATTGCCACTGGCTTCATTGCTGAAGCAAAGTAAATCAATGTAGACACCAAAAATGAAAGCAGACTGTCATGAATCTTGAGTATTTCCACTCATGTTAACAAGCTTCTCATTGTTTCCAAACAGAAAAAAATGTCAGCCAACTTTCAAAGCTTTTTGCTTCTTAGTGTTAAAAATGTAGTTACTTCTTATTATTATTACTAGTTAACATTTCTGGAGTATTTATTATGTGCTAGGCACTACGCTTACAGCTTTATGTGAATTATTTCTTTTAATTTTCACAATAACCCTGTGGAGTTATTGGTTCTTATACTTATGGTTGCATTTTTGTAATGGGTCAGTGATAGCTAAAAGACTTGAGTAACTAACATGTCCAAGTGGCAGAGCCTGGAGTCAAACCCAAGCAATTTAATTCCATAACCTTTACTCTTGACCAGTAGTCTATGCTGATGGATGATGTTTGGTATTTACGAGGTGAATCACTTAGGAATGCATTTGGGTGCAAGTAACTAAGACCCAACATATATTAGCTTACAAAATAGCAATTAATTTTTTCTCACTTAACAGAAAGAATGGAGATATGCAACAACTCACATTTGTTTAGTAGCTTAGCAGTACCAGGACCAGTGACTCTGTGATTCCCTGGCCTTTCCCTCATGGCAGCAAAAATGGCTGCTTCACTTTCAAGCATGAGGTCCACATTCAGGGCAGGAAAAAAGGAGAGGGGAGAGTTGGCACCAGCCAAAACTGTGTAATTTATCATGAAAGCAAAACCTTTCCCATTTATATCCCATTGGTCAAAACTGTTTCACATGGCCACCCTTATCTGCAAGAGTGGAAGATAAGAGTGGAAGACTGCATGCAGCAGGAAGTTGGGGATGATGATGGACCAGCCTTGAGTCAAAAGTTATAGAATCTACAAACTCTGTAGGAATTTTTCATTTACTCCTTAACTTCTTCCTTTCTCTTCTTGGAGTGAAAGAGCTGTTATTCTCCATCTCCTAATGTATTCTTGCCTCATTTTCTATAACGCATTCCTGGATATTAAGGGAAAGCTGTGGTTCCACTGAGTCAGGATGCATTGGTTGCAAGTAACAGAAGCTAAGCACACCTAAGAAAATGGATGAATTTCAGTCATTTATTTAACAACTAAATTTATTAAGCACTTATTATATGCCATGTATTCTTCTATGCTCTGCGGACATAACAGTGAACAAAACATTAAAAGAGAGAGAAACACTGTGTTGGAATCTCATAAAACCCAAAAGTAGGAATGCAGCAGGGCCTTGAAGAGGGACAGGAAGCAGAGGCTGAGAAGCTATCTGGAATCCAAACAGCTTCTCTGAGCGTATCTCCTTCATTCTGCTCACTGTGCTTTCTCTTAATTCTTAGTCTGCATGGTGGGTAGAATATGGTCACCCCACATTGTCTGAGTTTTTATCTTCTATTCAAGCTGAACCAGAATCTCTCAGTCCCAATCAAAATACCTAGGAAAAAGAATTTGAATCAAGTGAGCCCAGGGACAGTGACAGATATAGTTACAGGGGTCATTGTGAGTGGAGTGGACATCTTGAAAGTTGTCTACCTCAAAAGGCTTCCTGTTGCTATTCGCCATCTCCAAGCTTATTGATGCTTTTCTACACACTTTGCCTACTACCATCCATGCCCAAACTCCCTCCTACCACCCCAGAGATTTGAAAGTTAACTCTACCTTGAAGAGCACATTATTTCAGTTCTGTAAAAATTGCATGAGTCAAGGTCGTTTTGGAGTTTTGACAAATCACTCTGTGCCCTAAAATATTAAATCTCCCCCTCCCCTCCACAGCCCTATCCCTGTCTTCCAGATAATGGGAGATTTGGGTCTTAGTTGACATCAGATTCCCTTCTCACTTCAAGCTAAGCCCTCAGAAGCCAACACCACTGCAAACCAATTTGGTTCCAAAGTACACATTGCAATGTAGACTGGTATATTCTTTTATGGCCCTTATAAACTATAAGCCAGTGAGATATGGTTGTTGGTGATTTTTTTTTAACCTTCTCTTTGTTTCAAATGAATGGATGTTTTTCCATTCAGGGACAAATGAAATTGCTGACCTTGTGGGTAATCTGGTTTTTTGCAGGCCGTGGATTCCTCTCCACATGGAGGGGGATGGGCAGGCTGGGGCTCCTGGGGCAAATCTCTGCTCTCATCAGCATCTGCCACAGTAGGTAAGCATTACACATTGCGTTTGAATGGATAAAGTTCAGGAGCCAAATAGGATATGACGTTTTGATCATACCATGTACTGATAGAGTTTAACATTAGCTCATGACATAATAAGAGCAAATTGTTTTCAGTGTTTGCTGTTTTAAGTGCTTCCTGTATATTAATATATTTATTCTTCAAAATAACCCTATGAGGAGGTACTCTTATTTTCTCCATTTTAGAGGTAAGGAAGCGGAATCACAGAGAGGTTAAACATTATCCAAAGTCAGGAGTGGCTGAATTGGGCTTTGAACCACACAGTATGGCTTTTAACCATTATATTATACTGCATCTTAGAATATAAGATTTGGGCTTTTATAATATATTCTTAATGCTTTGTGTTTATCATCCCGCTTGAACATTTTAAAATATACAAATAGCCTACTCCCTAAAAGGATTTGAGGTATCTCAATAAAAGGCATTCATCACAGGGTATTGAAATACAAATACAAAAAAAAAAAAATGCAGGTAGGAAGGAGATCTATATCAAGGCTAATATAATTGAACATCGACCTTAACTCTGAGATTCTTGGCTACCAGTAGATTATCTATCTCACTGAGTGATAAAACAAGACTTAAGTTTATTTAGATAAATTTATTTTCCTTGTATTAAACTTTTGAAGAAACGTCCCGTATTGGCTCGTATACAAAGAGAAAATATAATGGACAATGTCTTCATCAGTGAAGATTTGTCAAAATATTCTTCATGTGACCATTTCTTATATCCACTCTTCATGAAAACTGAAGGTACAACATAAATGTGTCTAAGATAATGTAGCCGTAGCATTTCATCTTGAGAGTGAAGAGTGAAGAGCAGGACAGGGGAAGCCACAGGTAACACAGCTTGCAGGTCATCTAACTCAGGTGTTCTCAAGGTGTCTCTGTGCATGAGGATCTTGTGATGGGCCGTGAATTGGTCCAATTCACTGTTACTCCTAGGTCCTTCTTCAAAGTCAGCAGGATAATTTCTCCCATGCTTCAAATCTCTCCCTTTAGGAAGGGCCCAAGTCCCTTTTAAAGCCCACCTGATTAGTTCAGGCTCATCCAGGATCTCTCTTTTGATTAACTCAAATTCAACTGATTAAGGACCTTAATTACTTTTGAAAAGTCCCTTCACCTTTATTGTATAATGTAACCTAATCATGGGAATGAATCCCATCATATTCACAATCCTGTCCACACTCAAAGTGGGGGGATTACATGTTGTATATGCCAGGGTTGAGAATCTTGGGGTGATCTTTCAATTCTCCCTAACCTCCCTTTTCCGTTTGAAAACCTCATCAGTTATACCACCAATGCCAGAAACTTAGTATTTTTTAAGGACCTGGCTACATGTTGGAATTTTTTTTTCAGGAGAAGAAAGGATTTATTATTACTTGCAGTAAGTAAGGAGAACACCAGGGATCTTTCCCAAAGCACTGTCTCCCTGATATATGTTGGAAGTTTGAAAAGCATTTTAATCTTGGCATTTTTCTCTTATTTGCACCCACAATGACCAAAGGGCACATGAGGGAGAGCAAAGAAAATTTGAAATATTGATACTCATTCTAGGAATCCCTTTGGAAAAATTGGAGCTATCTTTAGAGATGTAGAGACTAAATTTGTTCATCACCACTGGTCATCACAACCCCAATAAATGCAATAACAAGACAGCTGAATGCCATCCCTAAGTTGTTCTCCAGGTATATTTTGGAGATTTTTGGTCAGGATGGGCTTTAACTTTACAAAGTAATAGTAGCTAAACTAATAGCAGTATATACTTGAAAACGAGATAAGTATTTTGGTGGACCTGATAGAGAACTAAAACTTGAAGCATAAGGGGGGGCTTAGGTTCCAAGGCTGGAAACAGGCAGTGGTGGTGATTGGGAATTTGACTCCCAAAAGATAACAGGGATCACAAGTGTCTCACAAATGGAGAAGTGTCACAGCCAGGCTCACAGCCTGAAACAGAGGGTTAGAATAGGGTTCAACCACCTGTTTACAGAAGCTTGAAAAAGTTATGGGCACCGTCCTGGGTTGTGGTCTATCTTGAGCTACTATCTTTGGATTGAGAGAGGCAAGCAAGGCAGACCTTCCATTATGTACAGGCAAATAATATCCATCCAGGGCTTTGCAGCATTAACAGTTTATTATCACAGGGCGAAAAAACTTATTGGAAAACAGAGCACTCACAGCAGCAGACAAGCTCTTGAAGGTTTATAAATTGCCTGTGGAAAGTAAAGAAAGAAAATAACCACATATTCTATTGCAATTAATTCCCAATCAGAAACCTCATGTTACCCCCGGGGTAATTCCAGTTGCAGATGGAACTCTATGCAAGACAGCATCTATAACAAAACTCAGAGCTGTCAATTGAGCACTAGAAACAGAAACCAATGCTTCTTACAGTTGTTGAAAAACTGCAGTCACAATCATTAGAACTGTTTAGAGTTGGCAGGAGAGTAATTGGAGAATGGAAAGATTTAGAAGGTGGTTCTTTCCTGGAAAGAGCACTGTATCAGAAGTCATAAGACCTGAGACCCGGTCCCAACTGCTACTAACTTGTGATCACAAAGAATTGTCACTACCTAGCTACACTATGCACTGAACCTCTCCAGACTCAGCTTCCTTACTTGGAGAAGTATGGGTGGAAGAACTTGAGAAATTTTAAGATTCCTTCCAACTTCCAGAATATAATGATTCCATAGTTTGTGGCTGTGTATAGCAGGAGAAAGATATTTGTAACCACTGTGCTAAGTAGAAAAATATAGAAAATTGATTGACTTTTTGCTACACTGTATTTTTATATTTTATCTTTTGCCTCACTACTTTGACCCCCAAGGTTAAGGGAAAATGAGAAAAAGCAACCTTTCCAATGCTTATATAAAATTTCTCAGCCAACAGTTGTTTTTGGAGAGGCCATATCTCCTGCATTAGTTTCGTTGACAGCCACGCTATTATCACATTCTAAGAAGACTTGATCAGCTGCCACTCATGCCTTTGGACAAGTTCGTAAGATACAATGAAAATGGTTGTTACTTAAGATCCAGGAAGAAACCAGAGTGGGAGAGGAAAATGTAAAAAAAAAGAAAAAAGCAATTTTGATGATAATTTCAAAGCACTGTTGTGAGAACCAGATGTGATTTCCCACAAGCACCTTAGAGACCTGACTTAATCATAGAATATATTGCTAAGCTAAGTGATGGACCAGTAATCAAAATGAAAGTCAACAATGCTGAGACATATACAAATATACCCAGGTAAAAATTCTACAGTAGAATACATCAGCTTATTTCCAGATACTACAAATGACCTACATGTTTATTTAAAATTCTAGTTTTGACAGTTTTATGAGTCTCAACACCTTGTATAAGAGTACCTGAGGAGGGGGAGGGAGATCTGATCCGCATATTTACCTTTTCAGAGTTACCATTGTTCTACCAGCACTGTCAGAAATAATGACAGTGTCTTTTTATCACAGAGAACGGCAAACTTGTCAGAATGATACTACGGTAAGAACTCTTAACTAGGTATTTCAGTATCAATATCACATGGATTCATTTTTGAAGGTGACATTGCTGATGATGTGAAAATTCTCAAGGATCGTTGATACAAAAGATAATAGGATTAATGCTTGGAGTTTGTTCACAATCCTTTACAATCTATGAATAAGTTAATGAATTCCTATGTGATGGCAAGGCAAACACTATGAGTTCAGAAACTCTTCTTGTCAATTTTGAACCTAAAGAGAAGTGAGTATCTGATTACAGAGTGGGCATCAACCATCATTACGGAGAGAGAAGACTTTTCCAAAAGGAAGGTTAATTGGCTGCAGTTTCTGCTGCCCTGAAGTTGGCTTTAGTTGAGCACAGCAACACCATCTGTGTGTTTTTCTAAATAACTACTTCTCACAATTATAATATCTTGAATTCATTGATAGTAGAGTCTGAAATGCAGCCAATATTTTTATTTTTATTTATTTTTTTATTTTTTTAACATCTTTATTGGAGTATAATTGCTTTACAATGGTGTGTTAGTTTCTGCTGTATAACAAAGTGAATCAGCTATACATATATCCCCATATCTCCTCCTTCTTGTGTCTCCCTCCCTCCCACCCTCCCTATCCCACCCCTCTAGGTGATCACAAAGCACTGAGCTGATCTCCCTGTGCTATGAGGCTGCTTCCCACTAGCTATCGGTTTTACAGCCAATATTTTAAAATTGTTCTATTTCTCAAAAATTCACCCAAAGAAGAGTAGAAATTGGCACAACCTTCAGAAGAGCAATTAACACCATCTATAAAATTTTAAATGCATGTGTCCTCGTCCAGCAGTTCCACTGTTGATTCTTTGCAAAAGTTCATTAATGTGTATGTCCAAAGGTGTTCAATATGGAATTCACTCAGCAAATACATATCTTACCAGGCCCTATTCTAGGCACTTGAGGTAAAGCAGTGAGTAAACAAGATGATGACCTTGTAGTAGAGCTTACAGACTCGTGGAAGGATGCAAACAATGAACAATATACATCCAGCAATCCCACTCCTGGGCACATATCCAGAAAAAAACCATAATTCGAAAGGATACATGCACTCCAATGTTCATTGCAGCACTATTTACAATAGCCAAGACATGGAAGCAACCTAAATGTCTATTGACAGAGGAATGGATAAAGAAGATGTGGTATATATTTATATAATGGAATATTACTCAGCCATAAAAGAGAATGGAATAATGCCATTTGCAGCAACATGGAAGGACCCAGAGATGATCATACTAAGTGAAGTAAGTCAGACAAAGACAAATATCTTATGATAGCACTCATATGTGGAATCTAATTTTTAAAAAGGCTGAAACAAATTAACTTGTTTGTAAAACAGAAACAGACTTACAGATATCAAAAACAAACTTCTGTTACCAAAGGGGAAATGTTGGGGGGAGGGATAAATCAGGAGCTTGGGATGAACGTACACACACTACTATATATAAGATAGATAACCAACAAGGACCTACTGTATAGCACAGGGAACTCTATTCAATATTCTGGGATAACCTATATAAGAAAAGAATCTAAAAAAGAATGATTACATGCATATTTATAACTGACTCACTTTGCTGTACACCTGAAACTAACACAACATTGTAAATCAACTATACTCCAATAAAATTAAAAATTTTTTTAATTAAAAAATTGAAAAATAATACACATAATGAGTAGGAAAATTATAGAGAGGGTTATAAAGTGTTCAGTCTATGAAAAATATAAGGTAGTGTCAGGAGTACAGGTTAAGCTTTTAAAAAGAGTGGTGTGGGGTAGATCTTAATGAAATGGTACTTGAGCAGAGACCTGAAAGAGCTGAGGGAGTTCACCAGGCATATATGAGAAACTGGAAACAACCCAAGTATCCATCCACAGAGAATGTTAAACATGACAGAGCCATTCAGTGGAATTCTGATTCTATGCAACCATTAAAAAGAATGAGGTAGATCAGTGTCCTAGGTCGGATGCCCGGGGAGAGACTGAGGCAGGGATGAGTGTCCTGGAGTTTTATTAGGAAGGACTCTCAGGAGCAAGCCTTGCAAGAGAGTGAAGGACTAGGAAAGCAGAACTGGGCTGCAGTGCATTTGCGTCAGAGGCCACAGCCCATCCCATAGGGAGCTTGGGGGTTGGGATGACTCTTCAGAGCCGTCCCAGGGCATAATGCACAGGGCCAGACTTTTGTATCACCAACTTCCCCACTGACCAGTCATTACAGTACAGTCTTGAGGGAGCCAGTTCCCTTTGGTGAAGGGCATTTCACAGGGAGGCGTTTAGCTGAGAGCTAGCTGTCAGCAGGGGTGAAGGAGCACTGGGATCCCAGGCAGCACACGCAGCCTCCACCACCATGTGCACATGCTGAGACCTCCACTGTATACGGTGAAGCCGGGTCCAAGACACTTACATGTAGGGATGTGCTTTTCAGAACTTTTCCCTTAAAGGAATCAACAAGAAACAAATCAGACTTGTTATCTTTAGAAGGAAATGGGGGTAGGGAGTGGGGCTGGAAGGAAGGCAGGGCCCCTTTAAGTCTTTTAAGAGCCCCCTCCTTTTGGAAGTCCCTCTCATATCACAACAAATATAATAAAATGCACCCACATCCCTCATTAAATATATAATTTATATATAACTGTGGAAGAGTTGAATTTACTTGAACTATAGTTGACCAGTTGACCAAATATTACATTTTTGAATACATTGAAGTAAATATTATTTAATTTCTAATTTGAAAATTTCCTTTTTTGTCTTTTAGAACCAATACTTCTTTTCAGGTCTTAAATCATTCCATAGGCCCCTGTAAGCTCATAGACTGTATTGACTGTTAGGTCAATAGGCGCTGTTTAGGGAGAAAGAGGCTGGCCCACCTTCTGTTGTCTATGTTTCTATACTCTGATTCTGCTAACATTATAAATGTTTATTTTTACTTATTTATTTAATTTTACATTTTTTATCACTTTAATTAAAAGTTTTATTTTGAAAAATATTCAGACCTACGGAAGAGTTGCAAAAATGTTATAATGAACTCTTGCACTACCTTGATATAGATGAACCTAATAAATGTCTATTTTTAGAAATCAACCAGATATATCAGAAAAATGAGATTATGGGATTTTTTTAAAGTTTCTTTTCTATATAGCCACCTTTTAAAAAGAAAAAGAAAGAAATGAAATGAAAAGGAAGGAGATGTTATATTAAAGATTAAAGCAATCTAAAAGGGGAGACCCCTCTGAACAAGTTAGCTGCTGCCCTCCTGGGGGGTCCTTTATCGTAAGGGACCAGCAGAAAGTACCCATAAGGCTACCCAGTCATCCAGGGTGCTGTGTAGAACTACTGTTGCTCCCCTAAGTTACCACTTGGTCAGAGAGACCCTCCCACCAACAACAAATTATTTTCATCCTCCAGAAAGAGGGGAGACCTCCCTTCAATGGGGTTTTGATCTTCTCAACAAGAAGCGAGGTTGGTGAAAAGTTTTTGAGAAAAAATTAAACTGGAGGGAGAAGACAGCACCACACAGTGTCTTGGGATCCGTGCCTGCACAGCACGGAGATGATCCTAAAAACATTAAGCTGTGCCAACCCAAGGCACAGCTGGGAGGGCCAGGGTTAGAGGAAGGCCTCACTGCAAGGGTGACCTTCACCTGGCTGTTTGGTCAAGGTAAGGTAACTCAAGCTAATTTTAACATAAACCAATATTTTAAAAATGAGGAAGCTCCTGATTAAGTATCTGATTTCCAAGGAGTTATAGAAATGGGACTAAAATGACATTTAGTCAACTAGAAATGGCATGTAAGACTTTCTTAACATAACATAGTGATTGAGCAAGTGAGTTTTAGAGTCAGAAATATGGGGTTCAAATCCTGCCTCTGCCACTTATTGGTTTGGGGACCTTCAGCAAGTAATTTCACATCACCAGGTCTCAGTTTTCTCAATCGTGAAATGGGCATAATAGTATCTCTTACTTCATAATGAAAAGATTAAATAAGATAATTTACTACACTGAAAATATTTAGTGTAGTGCCTGGGACATAGTAAGTGCTCAATAATGTTGACCAGTACCAAGGGTTTCACATATTTCTTCTCAGTGACCTTATAAAACCCTGAGAGGTAGATGTTATAAACCTCCTTTCAGAGAAGACACAGCAGCAGAGACTCAGAAAGGTCACCAAGACCACATGGCTAATAACTGATGGAACCAAAATTCCTCCACAAGACTCCTGACTCCTAAGTTTAGGGTGTTTTCCACTAGAGTATGGATGATAAATTAAACACCAGCCAATCATTTAATATTTGTTTTTAAATGATACAGTATCACAGCATGTATTATCTTACCTTCTTTGCAGTACTCACCTTTTTACTGCAGTAAGTCAAAGAGTAGAGGATATTCCGTCTTTAGAACCATAGAATTTGGATGGGTTCATTTCTTGGGGATACTTAGGGTTCATGATGACGTGTGAAGAAATGAATACATGAACCATACCCTGTAGTACTATTCATATTGGTTGTTTTTCTCTGTTATTGGTAGAACAAAATCAGTATCTCTGAGAATGAAACGCTCTCAGTCAAAAGACAACAGTGGCTCCATATTATTACTTCCTTGTCTGGGCACTAGATGTCACACTAAGTAAAATTTTAGAAGTTATTCTTCAAAATAGGGTGTGGCATAGAGTCTAAACCGTAGCTGTGAAAAACCATAGCTTTATATTTCTAGTAGAATGTAGTTAAAGTTGTACTTTCACTAACAAAAGAACTCAGAAAGAACTGTTAATTAGAAAATATAATTGGAGGAATCGTAAATATGTGCAAATCCTTGTACATCCATTATACCTCAGTAGTGTGTGTATGTGTGTGTGTATATGTGTGTGTATGTGTGTATATGTGTGTGTGTGTGTGTGTGTGTGTAGGTGGAGTAGCAGCCTATTGTCATGTCTGTTAAAAAGACACATTCTACTTATTATGCATATAAAATGGTATTTCCTTCCAGAAACAAAGCGATTTTTCTAGAGGCAGGTAATGTATACATATCCATAGTCGTCTGTGTTCTGAGATGGTGAGAAGCTGTTCTTCCCCGGGAAAAGATTCAGACATGGCTCTAACCTGCAAAGGGATGGAGAGGGTGAAAGAGGAGGTAATGACAGTGAAGTTCATTAAACCCTGAATGGTCCCAGGGAAGGATATGGAATCATCTCTGTTGTACAGTTTACACAAAGAAGATATAGCAGCTGCCTACCAGCCTTCTGAAACTCATTTATCCCTTGATTTTAGCTCTCAGAAATCTAAATGAGAATCATGGATGGAGATTTGGATGTACATTATTTCCTTTTTGAAAATATTTGTGCTTTTAAAGGATGTCAAGGAATATGAGCTCAGTATATAATAAAGTTAGATAATTATATCCCATAATTTACATGTGTTACTGAACCTCCAGTGAGTTTCCATTGAAATGCTTTGAATTAATTGGAAGCTAGAGAGAATCGAGTCTTACTTTTAGCAGTTATAGTGCATCTTTTTTAAAAGTAACTCAGTAATGAATTCGGACTGTGTCTAATGATCTACACATGAATATAGTCATATGTTTCTGTATGTAATTAATGTTGTAAACATTGTAAATAATGTTTCTTAAGTTTCAGTGTTTTCTAGATAGTGTATAATAACAGGTGATTCCCACTGGATATAATTAGTCCTCTGTCAGTTTGGCAGATTTCGGTGCCGTGATTAAATTAAGATCCCTCTGATAAGCAAGGTTATGATTGATGAAATATGACTCTTTGGGTTTGGGGTTCATCCATGTCTTTCTGCTATTCAGGAGATGGACAGTCAGTCATTTGAATAGTGCCCTCTACAACTAGATGGTTCTCTTTGGCTCTCAAATCCTGCTGTGACTTGGGCCTTTTTCCCCCAGATATTAATACTGCTGCTGCCTTGGGTTTTAATAACCTGAGGTCACGTAGGTCCTGAGTGAATCTTTCATTTTCTCCCCGAGCACTAAGGGGGAGGTGAGTGCTGTGATAATGGCAGCCCAGGCTGCTTCTCCAAGAATTCAGGCAGCCGCTTAGGACATCACTAGACTATTTCTCTAAGGAGAAAAAAATGGCTCCAAAATAAAATGTAGACAAGGCTATTTCTCTGTCAAGCCAAACTTTGTGTGTATGTGTCAGGGGCGGGGTGGGGGGAGTGGATGAGACGGTCAGCTCTGTATTCACTAAACAGTTACTGATGTTGAATACGCACTGTGCTGGGCTCCAGGGAATTATAGGGATTGTCCCCACTCAGATAGAGTAAAATCAGTGCCCCTCATCCTGGCCGACTATTCTTACATCTTGTGTTTGGACTGTTACTGCTTAAGATAACTATCAGGGCTATTGAGTGCCCTTTCTGGTTTTCCCACTGGCTTGCCTTTGGATCTTGACATGTCATCTCCAGACCCTGCTCTCACACATACAGACCATACTAAAGGAATGACTGACACTTTGTGTTTGTTAAGGCTCAGCTGATTTCTATTCAACAAATGGTAATTGAGTACCTACAATAGGATAGGCCTGCAAGGAATCAAAAAATGAATGACACATACCTGCCTTGAGAAGCGTAGAAAAGAGGAAAGAAGGTAAGACAGGGATACCATTCACAGATAATATCTTGGGTTGGAAACCCCAGGTTGCTAGTTAGATAGTGTGAGAAGTAAGAGGGACTAATAAAGCATCTGGGAGCCCTGTACATGCACTTATTTGCTCCCACGACAACACAGTGGAGAAACTGAGTCACAGAGAGGTGGTAACTTCTCAAAAGTCACCCAGCTGGGTGATGGTGAAACTGAGCTCAGACTGGAACCCACATCTGAGGGCTCGCAAAGTCTGTGCTGTTAATCACCACGTTCTCTCACAGTCGGGATATACACCTACAGCTTACAAGAGCTCTGGGAGATGAGCTATGGAACCTGCAGACCGTGGGCTTCTATTGTATCTATGAGCCATATTTTATTTCTTGACAGGTCATGGGTTGACCGCGGTCAAGGAAAAAGCAGGGGCCACCCTCCGGATTCATAGTGTGAATTCTGGCTCTTCCGAAGGGGCCCAACCTGATACTGCAAATGAAGTCCCTCCAAGTGAGTGGCGCATTTATTTGGGGATTTCTTGGACTTGGGCTGCATTACACCGTGTGCACAAATAGATTTCCAAGTTCATATCAGCAAAAGGAACTCTAAAAGGGTGTTTTTCTCTTCAGTAGCAGTTGCAGCCGCAGATCAGAGGCCTGCAGAAAGCCCACCCACTTCTCCTCCATCGGGGCCTCGGGGCATGCTGTCAGCCATCAGCAGTGCGGTTCAGAACACAGTGAGTCGCTAGCTGCTTCCTCGGTTTTCCCTGAGGTCTGCCAGTGCCTTTTTTTGATATTTCTATTTACCAGTGACCTAGATACATCAGAGAAAAGATGGTCTTGCTCGTAACTTTGGATTATGATTTTGTTACGCTTTCTCCCACGGAGTAGGCGTAACCTTGGAACCAAAATGATAAGAACAAAATGAAATATATTTTATGTTTAAAAGAAGGGAGCTGCTTAGAAGGAACATTTTTCAGTGTGATACAACAGTGTCCTTTCCAATGGCTGCAAGGACAGCCTCTGTTTGCGGGGAGAGAGGGCTCTTTCTTAGAGCTGTTTTTCTGAGATGCTCTATGTTTCTTAACCTTCAATTTGAAAAATTATAAAGTGATCCAGGTATATATATATGTATATATATATACGTGTATATATATACACACACACATATATATATACCAGCAAAGAATCAGGAACATTCCCCAACATGTTTCTAAAGTGTTTCCAGATAACTAAGACCAACATTCTTCCTCCATCCCTACCTCCCAATTCCCACTCTCCTCTTTCCTTGAATAGCCCTAGTACCCATCCCTCCTTCCCAGGCCTCTTCCTTTTAAAGAAGCTTAAGAAGCTTGTTATTGACAACAAAACACTGATGAATAATGAATAAAGGGGGATGCACCCCAACTGAGATAAGGCAGTTAGCTGGTCTTCAGGATCAGAAAGAAAAGGTTTACTTTCTGCTGTGTGAAACCAAATAACTAGTTTTTTAAGAAATATGGCTCACGTCCAATTTATTCATTCATTCATTTTTTAAAAAAAGGTAATTAGCTTTCATTATATCCCAAGAGCTATGCTAGATGCTGGGCATAAGCTGAAAGACAAGAGGGCATAACATCCTGGAAGGTGGAGGCAACTTAACAGTTGTCAAATGCAGTGCTGTGTGGGAAGAAGAGGGGGCTGTGGACACACATATGGGGGTGTCTTAGCCAGACTTCAGGTCAGGGCATGCCAGAAATAGGAAATGACTGTTCCTTTCCTTGCTACTCGAGGTCCTCTAGACTAAGCAGGGAGAAGGGGGGTCAGCAAGTATGTTTTAGGAGTCGGATAGCAGTACAAGTCCAGTATGCCCATGGCGGGTGCGCGGGGAGGGTTGTAGGGTTGGGGATGGGACAGAGCGCTTTCATTACCTTTGGCGTAAGAAGTGAATTCATGGGGACTTCCCTGGTGGTCTAGTGGCTAAGACTTCACGCTCCCAACGCAAGGGAAGCGGGTTCGATCCCTGGTCGGGGAACTAAGATCCCACATGCCGCATGCTACAAAGGCACGGCCAAAATAAAAAAAAGGAAGTAAATCCATGGTCTCCCTGAGCTACGAGGCAGGGCCCTCTGAGTTTGTCCTCAGCATCCTCACGTTCCTTTCTGTGTGCTCACCAACCTGCCAGTTCTCCCTTCTCCCAAGCTCCAGACACCCCCAAACCAAGTCTGCCCTTACTCAAAGTCCCTTCATCCTTCCTTCTCCCATCTTATTCTCTACTGAAGTAACCCCTCACAGGATGTTAGGAGAAAGTAAATCAAATTATGTAGGGGCTTCCCTGGTGGTGCAGTGGTTGAGAATCTGCCTGCTAATGCAGGGAACGCAGGTTCGAGCCCTGGTCTGGGAAGATCCCACATGCCACGGAGCAACTAAGCCCGTGAGCCACAACTACTGAGCCTGCGCATCTGGAGCCTGTACTCCGCAACAAGAGAGGCCACGATAGTGAGAGGCCTGCGCACCGCGATGAAGAGTGGCCTCCGCTTGCCACAACTAGAGGAAGCCCTCGCACAGAAACAAAGACCCAACACAGCCAAAAACAAATAAATAAAATAAATAAATTAAAAAAAAATTATGCAAAAGTGTGAATTGCTGATATCCCCTAGTCCTCCCAAAATATGTGCATTTAAAAATCTGTTTTGTAGTGTGATTATTGATTGGCTCCCAAACCTGAAACCAGTCTAAATGTCCAAGATGGAGATGACTAATAAAGCATATTAATCAGTGAAATCAAATATTGCTGTTGAAATGATAATTATGAAAATGGATAATGCATATAAAGAATAATGTAATAATAAAATATAAGCTATGCAAACTCATGTAAGGTGAGAAAAAACACAGATATATGCATATTGTAATTGTAGTTGTATAGTTGGGGTATAGGCAAAGAAGATGTTGCAAAGAAATGTAAGCAGTTCTGTTTGTATGTACAGTTTATGTGAGTAAATCTTGGTTGTTTTACTCTTTTTTTTTAAAAGAGAAACAGTGACTGGCAAAGGAATTTGCAGTGGTTAACTACATAATAGAACAATTTCTAAAGCCAGAAGTACATGGAATCAACCTGTCTTATTTCATGAAAATACTAATTATAGGTGGTTATTGCTACTTTCTGAAAGTATGCAAGAGCCAGTGAAACAGCCTGAGGGTCCTGCAGTCTAGGGCCCTTTATTAAAGAATTCCCTAAACTGGCAAGAGTATTTGACATTTTTATAGACTGCTCCAAATAATTCTGTTACTTGGGTTGAAATTTTTTCAAACAAAAACAGCAATTGGGTCACCTATTAATTTTTTGTCTTAGGAACATATCTATTCATACACACAGCCAATAAAATTAATCCATAATGTGCTTTGGTTTTCTTAAGCATCCTTGTTTAATAACATTGCATGTCCTACAAATTATATGACATACGCTCTTCCACGGAAAAGAAAATAGGATTAAATGGATGATAAATCTTCTGATGAGAAAAAATTGTGACTTTATATTGCTTTTAATATTTAAAGATAATGCAGTCTAGGAGGTGCTGAGTGCCTCGAAACAGCAAAACATGAAAACCTAATCTCGTGCAATTATCTCATTGGCAGGGTAAAAGCGTCTTAACAGGTGGTCTTGATGCTCTGGAATTCATTGGCAAGAAAACTATGAATGTCCTTGCAGAAAGTGACCCAGGTTTTAAGCGGACCAAGACACTCATGGAGAGAACCGTTTCCTTATCTCAGGTGGGATTATGTACTTTTGTGATTTGTTCTTTCGGTCAGTAAAGTAAATAAATTTTTATTTATCTTTTTTAATAGATATTTTAAAGCACATGTCAAATTCAAATGACACAAAATATCAGGGAGTGAAAATTGAGTTTCTAATACACCCCTTTCCCCAGCCACACATCATGGGAGACAACCATTGTTAACGACTTCTTACAGATTCTATCAGAGACATTATATAGACAGATTTAGATATAGATATAGATATGGATATAGATATGACTATATAGATAGATGTAGCTAAACATATACATATATATACATGTGCACATATATACATACAAACTTTTTCAACCAAATGTTAGCATACTAACCATGCTCCTTTGTACCTTGCTTTATTAAGTATAAATTATACTTAATAATTTCTTGAGGATGATTCCATTGATGCCATTTGTCTTAGTCCATTCGGGCTGCTCTAACAGAATACTGCAGACTGGGGGGGCTTATAAACAACAAACATTTATTTCTCAAAGTTCTGGAGTCTGGGAAGTTCAAGATCAGAATAGCAGCAGATTCAGTGTCTGGTAAGGGCCTGCTTTCTGATTCATAGACAGACGTTTTCACGCAGTTTCTTTGCATAGTGGAAGAAGGCAAAGGAGCTCTCTGGGTCTCTTTTATAAGGACATGAATCCTGTTCGTAAGGGTTCCACCCTCATGACCTAATCACCTCCCAAAGGCCCCACCTCCAAATATCATCACACTGGGGATTATGTTTCAACGTAAGAATTTTGGGGAAACACAAACATTCAGCCTATAGTACCATTATATTCCAGCTCTACCACGTTCTAGCTACATGACCTTGAGCAGATGCCTTAACCCTTCTGTGCCTCAGATTACTCATCTGTACACTGGGAACATCAATACCTACTGATCGCTTTGTTGTGAGGATGAAATGAGTTAGAATAGAACCTGACTCATAGTTAGCACCCAAGAATGTTAGTTGTTGTCATTGTCTTTTTTATGTGTCAAGATGACAGGTAGAAATGGTATCTCATTGGAATTTTAATTTATATTTCTCTTACTATGTGCAAGGTTAGACTTCTCCTCTCATACTTCCAGCTCTAAAGTGTTCCTCCTTGAGAAATATGGTATGAAGAATTTAATCTATGTTTTGCTTACTTACAGTAGTCAGTAAAATTAAAAATAATGTTTATCGTATTTTCCAAATACAAAACTCTAATATGGAACTTGCTCTTTCAGTTGACACATGCCCAGCTCAGACCCCATAGTGGCAATCATGCCCCTTTTCCCCTTCCCGCTTAAGAGTCTGATACAAGAGCCTGATACACCAGGTCTCTCTATGTCTTATCAAAATCAGGAGTAGCAGATGCAGTACCTTATAAATTTCACAGGCAGGACAAACACATCTTCCCGTGGCTCAGTGCTGGGAAGCCACAAAGGAGCTATCACTGGCAACAGGTTAGTGGAAGCTCCTGAAAAGTTTGATTTTTAGGTTATTTCTTCTTGGCTCTTCCAGAATAACCCACATACAACCACTGTGATATTACAGCCCAGGTAGGGACTTGGCAGGATCAGCTAGACCATCACCCTCCTGATCCTTAAAGAAGAAAATAGATTTTGTATTAATCAGGCCATTAACACTAGATGTTGTACAAATACAAAACAAAACCAAAAATAATAATAATAACGCAAGTATCAATGTGGCTTAAAATGAAGAAGTTTTATCTTTCATTCCTATAGTGTTAGTGTTCGTGGGCAGCCCACATCTTGTGGCTCTACCATCTTAAAATCCTTTACTTCCAGCCTCATAGAAAGGGGAGAAAAATATGTGGGGGGCCATTACCCACTTCAACTTCCTTCCAGACAGTAATTTTTCATTCTGTCATTCACTCCACAATGCATTTTGAATGTCCACTATGTGCTAGGCACTGTTCTAAGCACTTGAGATACATCAGCGGTCAAAATGGATAAATATCCCTGTCATTATGGACATTTGTTCTAGTGAGAAGGGACAAACAAATGATAAACATTATCTCATATTTTAGAAGATGATGAGTGCTGTCAAAAAAATAGAAAAAGTAGAGCAGAAAGAGGGTAATCAGGAATATGGGAGTGAGGGGCAGGTTAAGTATTAAGTCAGATTGTGAGGGAGAACTTCATGAAGATAGATGAATGACGTTTGAGCAAATACTTGAGGGAGATGAGGGGCTTGACTATGCAGAATCTGGGTGAGGCACATTTCAAGCAGCAAGAGCAGCTTGTGCAAAGGCCCTGAGGCAGGAGTGTCTGGGATGAACAAGGAAGAGCAAGGATGCTGTGTGGTGGGAGAGGAGTGAGCCAGGATGAGAGTTGCTGAAGATGAGGCCAGAGTGGTCATGGGGAGCAGGTGATGGAAGATCGTGGAGGGCATTTGTAAGAACCTTTGACTTTACTATTAGTGAAATGGGGAGACCATTGCAACGTTTTGGAGTGACAAGATCTGATTTTAAAAGTATCACTCTAGGGCTTCCCTGGTGGTGCAGTGGTTGAGAATCTGCCTGCCAATGCAGGGGATACGGGTTCGAGCCCTGGTCTGGGAAGATCCCACATGCCACGGAGCAACTGGGCCCGTGAGCCACAACTACTGAGCCTGTGCGTCTGGAGCCTGTGCTCCGCAACAAGAGAGGCCACGATGGTGAGAGGCCCACACACCGCGATGAAGAGTGGTCCCCACTTGCCACAATTAGAGAAAGCCCTCGCAGAGAAACGAAGACCCAACACAGTCATAAATAAATAAATAAATAAATAAAAGAACATGAATTTCTTTAAAAAAAAAAAAGAAAGTATCACTCTAGTTATGGTGTTGAAAATAGACTAGGTTGGGGGGAGGATGAAGGTCAGGGAGACCAGTTAGAGTGTGTATCAGTTTACGTCCTCCCAGAAGCAGATGCCAAGGTAAGTTTAAACGTGCAAGGATTTTATTGGTAGAAATGACAATGTGAGAGAAAATTGTGGGAGTTGGGGGAGAGCCATCAGACCACAATGCAAGTCTGATCCCAGTGGAGGGGAACAAGAAAGGAGACTGGGTACAATCATCCTAGACTGCTGTGCAGTCTAAGGAAGGTTTGGCAAAGCCATGGGAGAGTCCTTCAGCCAAAGTCCACTGACAGAGGAGTTTCTGTCTCCCAGGAGAAGGTCCGCCCTAACATCCCTGCTGCACCAGTGATTGGCAGGGGGAGGTGGTAAGAGACATGACCTCAGTGCAAATGAAGAGTGGGTTTCAAAGCGCACCCTCGGGGCTCTTGGTCGTTTATGCTCCCCTCTCACAGCCTCCTCAGGAGGCGTTTGCAGGTGTCTAAACAAAGGATAATGGTGGCTCAGAGCGGTGTGAAGCCATGAAGGTGGTGATGAAGGCTGGTTCTGGGTGTAGTTTGAAGGTCGATCCAGAGTTCCTGGTGGACTGAATATGGAGTATGAGATAAAAGGAAGAGGCACGGATGATTCCAAGGTGTTTGCCTGAGCAGCTACAAGGATGAAGCTGCCATCAACTGAGAGAGGGACATCTGTTATGTTTTTCCTAATCCACACTAAATAACTCTAGACATCAGAAATGTTCATGCATGCCCTCCCTAAGTTTCTCATGCATTCTATCTTACTCTTTGAATAACATGGGGACAGGGTGATTCTCAGATCCCACTGGTGTAAGTTTCCAAAGCTGCCCTTCTGTCCCAAAGTCTTCCACGCCAGACTCACTCACTGCTATTTAAACCAATCTCCTTTTTTTCTCCAGAAGGAGTGTAGCAGCAGCGCCCCAAAAGCCAGTGAGTTCTTCTTTAGGCCACTTTAATTTCACTCTCCATTTCTTGGGTGAATCCACATCATTCCAAAGTGACCGTTTCCCTTTACCTTTTATTGCATCCCTTTTTCCCCTCTAACCTGAATTAGAATTTAGAGATGGAAGTTGGTGTAGGAAAGAAAGCAATTTCAGTGTCACTTTGTTACTTTATTTCACCACCACCCAAGCCAGTGAGATCCGTGGGCGTAGCTGGGTTTTATTGTAAATGTTAACAATTCCCAGGGATGATTTGATGGGGCTGTTTTGAAAACTTTTAGGTCTAATACTTATTTAGTCTTAAAGACAGGCAGGAGGGAGAATTCTGTCTGCAGCCTGGTGGGTTTGGGGTTAACAACCTCAAGAGCCAAAAAGGAGAATGAAGCTGATTGTTTATTGACACATAATAAAAACCAAAATCTATTCTTTCATGATCTGCCCCTTGTGACCTTGTGGTGGCCAATGCATTTATGGTGCTCTTCACAGATATTAGAGAACCCTATAAACTAAGTGCCACAGTCACCTTGATGAGGAAGCAAATAAAAGATGCTTAGAATCGAAGAAAGCAAAGGCAGGAAATTAAGAGTAACTGGTGGACTTGTGTTTATTTTACTGTCTTATTATTTAATCAACAGAAAAATAACGAGAAAAATGATCAACCTGGAGAGGAACTCGGTTCACAGTATTTCTCAAAACCAATCTATCAAAGAATTGATAAGCTAACATTCTTATTTATATTAATATTTATATTAAGTATCTGGTGAGGAATACACTATGAGTTTATATTTTATTAATTATTTTCATCAAAGATGTTTAATAACCACACACACAAAATTTTTAAATAACTCAAAATCAGACCAGCTTATTTCTGATTTGAAGTCTGCCTAGGTGCACAAGTTGCAATTAATCCTGTCACAATAGATTCAACTTTCCCAGTGTACATAAAATTTGCTCATTATAGGAAATCTGGACATTTAAAAAAATAAGATTAATCACACACATGGAAAACACTTCAGTAGAAACCACTGTTCAGCTTTTGTTTTGCTTCTTTTCAGTCCTCTTCCTGGGTGTAGAATTTTTGCTTTGTTTTGCTGTGTACATATGAACATGAAAAGTTCAAAGTGGAATATTATGTAAAAAACTGTGAGTAAGATCAATGCAAAAAGTCATTTTTTTAGAAATTCCACAGTGACTGAAACCTACTCTTCACAAGTACCAAGTCAGGGCTCATCTCCCCCAACATCTTCCACAGGAAATGCGGCTTTTAAGCGTACACTTAGTTTCCAAACACTGTGTATTTGTGCAGATGTTGCGGGAAGCCAAGGAGAAGGAGAAGCAGAGGCTGGCGCAGCAGCTCACGGCCGAGAGGACCGCACACTATGGGATGCTGTTTGATGAGTATCAGGGCTTGTCACACCTGGAAGCCCTGGAAATTCTGTCCAATGAAAGCGAAAGCAAGGTATGTCTGTCCTGGTCATTTGAAGTAGCATGCTCATGAATACGTCTTCTTTCTTTCTTTTTTTTTTTTTTTTTAATGTTTAAAAAAAATTTATTAAAAAGACATAAACACACACACGCACACACACCAGCAGGGTCCCTGTACTCATCTCCCACATTTGGGGTCTGAGGACTGTCTACTACATTAGAGGCATCTGGAGTGAATACGTCTTCTTAAACATGAAAGAAAACCTCCTTTTTAGAGCCTCATTGCTGTGCTGAGGTCACAGATACTGTCCAGCCTGATGACCCCCCCTCAGGCTCCATATTATTTTCTCTCTATCCTGCGTCTAGCTGTTCCCCCTCAGGCTCCGTATTATTTTCCCTCTCTCCTGCGTCTAGCTGTTCCCCCTAAGGCTCCGTATTATTTTCCCTCTATCCTGCGTCCAGCTGTTCCCCCTCAGGCTCCGTATTATTTTCCCTCTATCCTGCGTCCAGCTGTTCCCCCTCAGGCTCCGTATTATTTTCCCTCTATCCTGCGTCCAGCTGTTCCCCCTCAGGCTCCGTATTATTTTCCCTCTCTCCTGCGTCTAGCTGTTCCCCCTCAGGCTCCGTATTATTTTCCCTCTATCCTGCGTCCAGCTGTTCCCCCTCAGGCTCCGTATTATTTTCCCTCTATCCTGCGTCCAGCTGTTCCCCCTCAGGCTCCGTATTATTTTCCCTCTATCCTGCGTCCAGCTGTTCCCCCTCAGGCTCCGTATTATTTTCCCTCTCTCCTGCGTCCAGCTGTTCCCCCTCAGGCTCCGTATTATTTTCCCTCTATCCTGCGTCCAGCTGTTCCCCCTCAGGCTCCGTATTATTCTCCCTCTATCCTGCGTCCAGCTGTTCCCCCTCAGGCTCCGTATTATTCTCCCTCTATCCTGCGTCCAGCTGTTCCCCCTCAGGCTCCGTATTATTCTCCCTCTATCCTGCGTCCAGCTGTTCCCCCTCAGGCTCCGTATTATTCTCCCTCTATCCTGCGTCCAGCTGTTCCCCCTCAGGCTCCGTATTATTCTCCCTCTATCCTGCGTCCAGCTGTTCCCCCTCAGGCTCCGTATTATTCTCCCTCTATCCTGCGTCCAGCTGTTCCCCCTCAGGCTCCGTATTATTCTCCCTCTACCCTGCGTCCAGCTGTTCCCCCTCAGGCTCCGTATTATTCTCCCTCTATCCTGCGTCCAGCTGTTCCCCCTCAGGCTCCGTATTATTCTCCCTCTATCCTGCGTCCAGCTGTTCCCCCTCAGGCTCCGTATTATTCTCCCTCTCTCCTGCGTCCAGCTGTTCCCCCTCAGGCTCCGTATTATTCTCCCTCTCTCCTGCGTCCAGCTGTTCCCCCTCAGGCTCCGTATTACTCTCCCTCTATCCTGCGTCCAGCTGTTCCCCCTCAGGCTCCGTATTATTCTCCCTCTATCCTGCGTCTAGCTGTTCCCCCTCAGGCTCCGTATTATTCTCCCTCTATCCTGCGTCTAGCTGTTCCCCCTCAGGCTCCGTATTATTCTCCCTCTACCCTGCGTCCAGCTGTTCCCCCTCAGGCTCCGTATTATTCTCCCTCTATCCTGCGTCCAGCTGTTCCCCCTCAGGCTCCGTATTATTTTCCCTCTACCCTGCGTCCAGCTGTTCCCCCTCAGGCTCCGTATTATTCTCCCTCTATCCTGCGTCCAGCTGTTCCCCCTCAGGCTCCGTATTATTCTCCCTCTCTCCTGCGTCCGGCTGTTCCCCTTCACCAGCCCCAGGAGGGCCAGCATGATCGGAGTCATCACCACCCCCAACTCACGGCCCAAAAGGCCGTGCAAACCCTGGCTGTCAGCGCCTGGCCTGTGCCTCCCTTTGACGATGTAGTATCCAGATCAGAGGTGCCCTGCCAGGCCATGTCTTCATTCCTACCCAGTGGAGACAAAGCAGCTGGTATTTTTCCCAGACTGCAGGATTCTAATATATTTAGTTTCATGGGTGATATAGTTATTTATTCACCCATTGGTTAGAATGCCTGGGCCACAAAGGGCAGGATTATCTAAAGCTCTATTTAGTGATGCTCCTGAACAGAGCTCTGGGAAATTACCTCACAGCCCTGCACATTCACACTCTCTGATCCCAAGAAAACAAACATGAATAGTGGAAGTCAGCAGGGTTGGTGATTTCTTTTTTTTTTTTTTTTAATGTGTTGGACTTTTTTACTAGCCTGAGGCTTCTTACAGAAAGGTTGGCATGTGTGCTGGATATCTTCGCTCTTATTTATTTATTTATTTATTTATTTATTTATTTATTTATTTATTTATTTATTTATTTATTTATTTATTTATTTATTTATTTATTTATTTATTTATTTATTTATTTATTTATTTATTTATTTATTTATTTATTTATTTATTTATTTATTTATTTATTTATTTATTTATTTATTTATTTATTTATGGCTGTGTTGGGTCTTCGTTTCTGTGTGAGGGCTTTCTCCAGTTGCAGCAAGCGGGGGCCGCTCTTCATCGCGGTGCGCGGACCTCTCACTATCGCGGCCTCTCTTGTTGTGGAGCAGAGGCTCCAGACGCACAGGCTCAGTAGTTGTGGCTCACGGGCCCAGTTGCTCCACGGCATGTGGGATCGTCCCAGACCAGGGCTCGAACCCGTGTCCCCTGCATTGGCAGGCAGACTCTCAACCACTGCGCCACCAGGGAAGCCCAATTTCTTTTTTTTAAAAGGATCTATGTGTGTGTGTGTGTGTCCCCAAATGTGTGTGTTTTTATTTAACAAACACTTATATGGCATTTATATAATCACTAATCTAAGCACTTTAAAACTATTAACTCATTTAATTGTATATACTGCTCTTTTGTGAGTCAGGATGACTGTAGTCTTGGGTGTTTTTGCAGTGGAGGCCACAGGGCAGTACCCTCTGGACCTCCTGGGAGGGGCCATGGGCCATCCCAGTGACATTTACTGGGGGGAGAGGCAGGTCCTTAGACAGGAGGCTGAACTTGGAAGTAAGCCTTAGAAGCGAACAGTGATTTTTGACTCTCTGTTGGCCTTGTCTTCTTACATTTGGACTTTGGGAGGTTGAGACATTCTTGAAGCCCACCTAGTCAGGGAAAGATGACCTCTGCCATATAACAGGTAACCAAGAACCAAACAGGATGGACACACACACACACAAGATTATAGAATTACAAGTTACTATGTGTTTATTTCCTTTTTTGCTATCCGTCAGACATCACTGACAGGCTTGTGGTTAAACTGTTAACGGATCATTTTTTTTAAAAGCAAAATCATGACTCATGCAGATACAAAATGAACACAAATCAAAGAATTTACTTAAATGAAAGAACCAGACAGATGTTATAACCGGTTTGAAGGAAAAGCCAAAGAAGCACAAATTCATATGAAATAAAGCAATTTTGAAATGAATGTACAAATGGACACAAACCTGGTTTTTCCATAGAAGGAGAGGTTGTCCCTCCACTGGGCAAAACTCATTATTGTTTTGCACTGCTATCAGCTGTCTACATTTTACGGAGTTATAAAATTACTCCCATGGAATCAGAATCCAATAATCTGGTAAAGTGTGATCTGGAAAATGTAGTTTTCCACTGAAGCACAAACTTTTCCCTACAAAAGCAGGGTTTGGGGGTCAGACATTATGTGATCAAATGCCACTCAGTAACTGTATGGTTTCGGACCTGTCTTACCTCAGTCTCCTTATCTATGAAATGAGAATGCTAATCAACTTCGTAAAATTATTAAAAGAATTAAATGAGATAATCCATGTGAAGCTAGTTGCAGCATGCCTAATACATAATAAGCAGTCAATAAACGTTAGCTGCCATTTTATACATACACATGTATATGCATATATAATGTTGATGACATTTTATTTTTATATGCGTTCTTATATATACATGTTATTATTATTGAAAACATTACAGGGGAGCATGGCGCCTTGAATCTTTCACGGTGGTAGAGAGACATTCCACTCTGGCTGGTTCCAATGCAGATCTAGCTGTAAAACAGCCCCAGGCCTCTAGAAAAGAGCCCCAAAGGACTGATGTTGCCAGGAAGGCAGTTTGGTCCCTGGAGGGGGGCATTTCCCTCTGTTGGCATACTGCTCCCACAAGCTCTGCTTTTTTTCCCCAGCCTGGAGATTTTCGTAGTTGCCATAGTGAGAAATGCAGAACTTTTTCTTGGCTTAGTAATAATAGTTACTGGGTGTTATAATAAATAGTCCTAAAAATATATGGGTCAAAAACAGTAAGAGTTCTCACTCCTGTGACAGTCCAAGATATGAGTGTCTGGTCAGCAGGCAGCTTTCCAGCATTTAGGGATCCAGAAGCCGGGCTCTGTCCATCTTGTGGCTCCACTAGTCCCAGCCTAATATTCACAGGCTCCTGGCAAGAATACAAATGGAGACCCTACTGGGGTTGTCAGATTTAGCAAATAAAAATACAGGATGACTAATAAAATTTTAACTTTAGATAAACAGTGAATACTTTCTTAGTATAAATATGTCCTATGCAATATTTGAGATACACACTTATACCAAGAAAACATTCATTGTTTATCTGGAATTCAAATTCAATCAGACATCCTATATTTTATCTGGCAACCCTGCACATACCAAATATTTAAAAGTTAAAGAGCTTTTGGAAACAAACTCTTTTTTTTTAAATTAATTTATTTTTGGCTGCACTGAATCTTCATTGCTGCATGCGGGCTTTCTCTAGTTGCGGCGAGCCGGGGCTACTCTTCGTTGTGGTGCGCGGGCTTCTCATTGCGGTGGCTTCTCTTGTTGTGGAGCATGGGCTCTGGGTGCATGGGCTTCAGTAGTTGTGGCCCGTGGGCTCAGTAGTTGTGGCTCGTGGGCTCTAGAGCGCAGGCTCAGTAGTTGTGGCACACAGGCTTAGTTGCTCCGCGGCATGTGGGATCTTCCCGGACCAGGTCTCAAACCCGTGTCCCCGGCCTTGGCAGGCGGATTCCCAACCACTGTGCCACCAGGGAAGTCCTGGAAACAAACTCTTAAAGAAAATATATTCTGTCATCCTTCCTTGACAAATGTACTTTCATAATGGCCTGGAAGGCCAGGTTCCCATTTAGAATTCTCAGACTCCTCAAATTTTCATATCACCCTCCTGCCTGCTCTCTTCCCTTTATCTCCAGCTGTCTGTTGCTTCAAGGACCCTCATTGGCACAAGTGAGGATGCCCCAGTTCAAGCACCATCCACATCCCCTGCAAACGGCCACCTTTGTCCATCCCTTGGGCCTAGGAGTGCACACTCCAGTGGATGGTCCCACCATAAGGAGCACAGCCTGGGGATGAGGTCCATATAGACTGTGGACCACACTCCAGTGGATGGTCCCACCATAGGGAATACAGCCTGGGGAAGAGGTCCATACAGATCATGAAAGGGAACCTTCAGTTACCTGGAGAGTGATCTAGAAGTGGGAGTGTGGGTTCTGGGTGGGCACATCCCTTTGGCCCTGTGGACTCCCCTATGACCAAGTCTAATGTATTGGATTTCACTGTCCTCTAGGACCTTGTTGTCTTCTTCATCCCACCAGCACAGGGAGAGAGAATATAGAGGGGATGTTCCCATTTGTTAAAAACTTTAACCCAGAAATGGTACACATCTCGTCTGCTAACATTCCATTGGCTGAAACTTAGACAGGGTGTACAGAATTATAAGGAATCATTACTACCTACTAGGTTGATTCTAGGATGGCAACAGGCATGGCAACGTGCTGTACTATAAATCTTAAGGAAAAACTTATATTTTTATTGCCATTATACTCAATACTTAACCAAAACAGTAAACAAGAATCCTCAAAATGACACCCCACACCCCCTTTCAGGGAAAAGATTTACAAGGCAGACTGTTTACCCTTGTGTCCCTGACAACACTTAAGCACAGTGCCAAGCATATAGTCAGCATTCCATGAATATTGAGGAGTGCATGATTACTTATTATTTATTATCGGATTGAAGTAAAGATTTAATGCACATCGTGCTAGCATAATGGAATGAACTAGGAGGAAGCAAAAGAGATGCTGTAATAGAAAGATGCTGACCAAAGAGTACTTCACTAAAAAGAACCCTTCCTGGGAGATGCCAAAAGCATAAAACCCCAATGCATTCACTCCTGGAGGATGGCTACCCTCAGAAGACACAGAGAAACCAAGAGGCCCCATATGTGTGTATACATTTTCACTAAGCGCTGTACTTTAACATTTATTCAATTACCCATTTTTCTTTACTCTGAGAAAAGTGCTGTTTAGAAAATATATCTGGCGCATAAAGATATGATGTGGGCATATCTAGGACCGTGAGCCCTAAACATGAGTGTATGAGCTGAAATGAAGACTCTGAAGAGGTCAGGGCAGAAGGGAGTGGTGGCGGCAGCGTGCAGGGAGCATTACTTCCACCTGCTGAACCCGGCGCCTAATGGGTTTTGTGTCGATGACTTCCCCCTGAACTTCCGCTCAGAGCCTTGGTGCCAGTTGCGTTACGTCCTGCTGATGTGCATTAGCAACTTTTAGGGAAATGGTGTCTGGCCTCGGCGATGCCCTCTTTAACTCTCTCACTCATCTGGACTGCAAGTCTACTACCGTAATCAATATTAAAACACAATCCAAAGAGTGTGGCAGCTTCTCTGCTGGCTCTCCCTCCAGAGCAAGTGTTTGACCTGCAGAATGAAAAATTTAAAACCTTACTACTTTATAGTCAGACTTCACTTTTTGTATGGTTCTCCATGCTCTGTGACCATTTTGGAAATTCAGATGGTCTTCAGATTCACAGAGGTTGACTGACCGTCTGTACAAATAATTTTTAAGTGTTTATGAAGGACAGTTTCAAAAGAGGGGTTCTGAAGACAGTGAACAGGGAGGACACCAGTTTAAACATCATCCTCTGTGCAGTATCCCTGCCCACCCTCTCGCCTCCCCAAGGGGCCTTGCAGCCCTCTTGCTGGGAACCTGCTACTGTCGCTACACTCACACCTGGTGTGGCTGTTACCTGTTCACATGGGCCTCCCTCCTTGAGACTGTAAGATCTCTGAGAATAAAAATGTATCTTGTACGCTTTTGTAACCCCAGTACAATAGAACATCTAGCAAGTGTATTTGTATGCATGTCTGTAATATACATACAACTATTTATTTATATATTTGTTTACATACACTTTTTTATTGAAGTATAGTTGCTTTACAATATTGCTAAAGTTTGTTTGTTAGTTTGTTAGTTTCAGGTGTACAGCAAAGTGACTCAGTTATTTTTTTCAGATTATATTCCATTATAGGTTATTACAAGATATTAAGTATAATTCCCCGTGCTGTATAGTAAATCTTTCTACTCATCTATTTTACATGTAGTAGTTTGTATCTGTTAATCCCATACTCCTCCCTCCCTCTCCCCTTTGGTAACCATAAGTTTGTTTTCTGTCTTACATATATGTTTGTTTACATTATATATATATAATTTATTGACCATCACAATAAATACTCCTGAGTACATCATTTCATTTAACCTTCAAAACAGTCTTATAAGGTAGATGCTATAAGTTCTCATTTTAGAGATAAGAGAACTGAGTCACAGAAAGGTTAAGTAAATTATCCAAAGTCACATAATTAATAAGTGAAGAGCTGATATTTGAATCCAGGGTTGACACCAAAGTATGTTTTCAGCCACTATGATAGAAGAGCTACCACCAACATTTACTTAGCATCTGCTGTTTGCACTTGTACAATGTTCTTCACATTCGTTATTTCATTTAGCCCACAAAGGATCACAATGAAGTGTGGCTCTCAGTTTAAAACAGAAAACTTCCTTTGGGTGTATACCCAGAAGTGGAATTGCTGAATCACATGGTAGATCTATTTTTAATTTTTTGAGGAAGCCAAAAACAGGATTTTGAAGAGATACATGCACTCCCATGTTTATTGCGTTAGTCACAATAGCCAAGATATGGAAACATCCTAAACACCCATCAACAGATGAATGGATTCAAAAAGGTGTGAGATATATACACAATAGAATATTATTCAGCCATGAGAAAGGAGGACATCCTGCCATTTGCAACAACATGGTTGGACCTTGAGCACCTTATGCTAAGTGAGATAAGCATGATAGCACTTATATGTGGAATCTCAAAAAAGTCAAACTCATAAAAAACAGTAAAATGGTGGTTAGCAGGGGATTAGGGGGAGGATAGGATAGATGTTACTTAGAGGTACAAACTTGCAAAAGTAGTAAATAAGCCATAGAGATCTAATGTGTAGTATGAGGCATACGGACAACAGTATTGTACTATAATCATCAAACTTGCTAAGAGACTACAATTTTAATTGTCTCAACCACTAAAAAGAAAGTATAATTATGTAATGTGATAGAGGTGCTAAATACCGCTACAATGGCAATCATATTACAATATACACATGTATCAAATTAACATGTTATACACCTTAAATTTACACAATGTTATCTGTCAAATATATTCAATTAAAAACATGAGAAAACTGAGGCCCAAGGAGCTTATGTAACTTACCCGAAGTTGCACAGTTACTAGGCAGTTAAATCCAATATTCAACCCAGTGTTACCTCCCACACCATGAATCACCTGGGAGAACTGGGCAGAGCTGTACGTAAACATCATTAATGAGAAGAAAAGATGACAGTTATGCTGACCTATTTCTTTTTTTCAGGTTCAGTCATTTTTAGCATCACTTGATGGAGAGAAGCTGGAAGTCTTAAAAAATGACCTAATTTCCATTAAAGACATCTTTGCAGCCAAAGAATTAGAGAATGAAGAGAATCAAGAAGTGCAAGGTAAAGGAAAATAACCAGTTAAATAGCAAGACAAACAATTGGTACCGTCCTTACAAAACTGCTGTTAATAAGCACAGCCCTTTGAACAGGGGAGAATTGCTTAATTCAGGTGCTCCTCCTGCCCACTTCCAAACTCTCTGTGCATCTGCTCTCGTTACAGGAGCTGGTCACATTGACCTATGGTCCTCCTGTCCCTTGGGTGGGAACTCCTGAGTGAGGCACCTTTATTTCTCTGGTGTCCCTGGCACGTCACAGGCACATAGCAAATGCATCTGGTCGAGTGAACAAAGAGCACAATGCACTCAACAGGGCCCTGATGACTGGAGTTTATGCTCCAGTGTCTGATTTTTTACCTGCATGTGGAAGTTGTTGAATGTGGTTGATGTTGATGGTGGGCAGGTCTTTCGATGGATTTCTTATCATATTTTTCTTCTTCCTTTTCATTTCTGTGTGTAGGAGTTAGGGTGTATTTGTAAGTGGCCTACATCTCACCCAAAAAATACAAAGGCACATGGTGCATCAAGGCATGATTTGTCAGGTTTGATTGATTTACACTAAAGTGAGCCAGGTACGCGCTCCCAATACTCTTCCAGCCAGATGATGACATGACCCCAAGGAGACTAGAACCTATTTTGTGAGAAGCAAGGCTTCCTTGAGAGAGGAAAAGAAGTTCCCAAAGTTGGACGTGCTTAATGATTAAGTTGTCCATTTGGGAGCAGAATATAGTAAAGCATTTGCTGTGTACATGGAGAGTGATTAATGTCATCACCAAGCACTAGACAGTTGTTTCACGTAGGTTACGCTGAAAACTTAAGCAACCTTGGACACGCAAGGCTGGCTTCTCCTGGGATCATCTGAAGGGTCTTATTTGCAACATTTTCACTACTTACTTGCTATTTGTCCTTGAACAAGTTATATAACCTTTCTGAAATTCAGTATCTTACCTTTAAAATGGAGACAGTGATACCTATTCCTGAGGGCTATTGTAAGGATCAAATTAGATAATGTATGCAAAAACATATTACAGAGCCTGGCACACAGAACTGCTCAAAGTGTTAGCTGTTATTATTATTAAAAGTGCTAACACAATTCCAGGAAAATAGTAAAGATGCAATAAGTTATAGCTTTTATTTATAATTGTACTTGTGATAATGTACATGCATATCATCCACTCTCTGGAAGCATTTTGTGCCCAGACGTGTTACATATCTTTAATCAAAGCTCAAACACAAGAGCGCAAATGCTTCAGCCTAGATGCTCAGGGCAAAATTATTCTAAACATTTGCAAACTGTCTTTTAAATACTATCTCCTGCTTTAGCCCCGCATGCTGACCTTATGTGCCTTCAGTTTAATGAGATTTATGCTCACTGCATCAAAGTAGAAGAATCAATTATACTGAAGCATAGGAAAAGGTCAATATCAAAGAGACAGTTGGAGAACAATGTTTTTGAGCATTTGTGTGTTTCTACAAAGTCACAAAGGATGACAATCTTGTCTTTGCTTTAATAATGAAGAAACTAAGATACTAGCTGTCAAAGGTCATGCAGCTAGTATTCTGAACCCAAAATGAACTAATGTAGATGCCCCTTTTCCAGAGTAACAATCACCAAAAAGATGCAGGCTATTTTTCTTCAGTTTATGATGCCTGAGGTAGACCTTTGCCTTATTGGGGGTGTCATTCAGAACGGATGATGGATCCCAGATTCTCCCTAACGTCAAAGAAATATTGTTTCCAGTGTAAGTTAATGCAGTATGGCATCCCAACTAGTGCAATTTCTTGGAGAGAAAACTTGATTCGATACTGTTAAATAGAAAATGTTACTACGTGTGTTATGTTCCAGTCTTAATATAGAGCTTCAGTAAATGGAGATTTTTGAATATGACCAAAAAAAAAAAAAAATTGAAGTCCTGAACAGCATGCTTAAGAAATGGTAGATTAATCTCTCTTTAAGTGATGGAACCCTGTTACCTCCCATAATATGTCCATTTTCCTAAAG
Organism: Balaenoptera physalus; assembly: GCF_965194825.1. Lineage (NCBI taxonomy): Eukaryota > Metazoa > Chordata > Mammalia > Artiodactyla > Balaenopteridae > Balaenoptera > Balaenoptera physalus. The sequence continues at coordinate 86,792,369 of NC_138884.1, read as the reverse complement.
GGCAGCTCCAGATTATCAAAACACAATTAATTTTAATTAACTTAATTGAATAATTAAATGTCATTTAAACACCTAAAGAAGAATGGGAGAGAAGAACAGCAGGGTTGTCATTAAATCAATCCAATATGATGGAGTGTTACAACTCCAGAAAGGTGAGGGATTAATTAAAAGCTGTCAAGAGCAATCTCATTAGTGAGGGTGAGCAGACAATCCAGGAGCAAAATTCTGGGAGAAACCACAGCATTCTCATCATATTTTTTCTTCTAAGCACTTGCATTCCTAAAAGCCCCCTAACACCCAAATAATTTATTTGGTACTCTTAGAAAATGTAATAAACTGTCATTTTTAGATAAATTTAATATTGGGCTCCTCTGCATTTAATAACATTAGCTAATGATTTGCATGTTTGTCCTACCAGCAGAGTGTAATTTTATCACACTGCCGTGGGTCTCTAATTTGGTTTACCACTGTTGTGAAGAGATTTTTAAAAGATATTTTCTCTTTTTATTGACTTGGTGAAGATCTTCTCGGCCACACGTACAGACCAAGAACTGTAGTAATAGGTATTGTTTGTTGCAACATTCTTTAACATCTGTTTTTTATTTACATCCATTTTTCTCTGTGATGATTTTCCTAAAATATCTGCTACAAGTTATTGGTGTATTTCTCTTATAGAACGAACGCACATTTAAAAGCTGGAGCTACAGAGAGTACGTGTATCCTAATTTAGTGTTGATTACTCTCAAATATTTTTAATCTCCCTATGTTTATATCTTTGTAACACTTAACAATATAGTTTATATAAAACTCTAGTGTTTACGAAATACTTACACATTTGTTGTATTATTTGCTCCTTACAATAACACTAGAGTCGATGGTTGGGTTTTATTGTCCTATATTTACAGAGGAGGAAATAGAGGCTAAGAAGCCCTGTGACTGGCCCCAGGTCACAGAGCCACTAGTGCAGGAGCTGGGGAAGAACCTCCACGTCCTCAGCCTCAGGCCAGGGCTCTTTCTGCCCTGCAGCACTGCCTCACGAGGATGAGAAGGACCAGGCAGTTTGGAAACGAGACCCCGTGGGAGTTGCCCCTCTTACTTTGCCTACCTAGAGAGGATGAGACCAAGATCTCTGCCCAGCAGAGAGAGAATCTCAGCTTTTGATGGCCTCTCCCTCTCTCTCTCTCTCTCTCTCTCATTCTCTCTCTGACTCTGTAGCCCTCCAGCTCTCCCTTTGTACATGTGACTAAAGCCTTCTCATTTTTGAAGGCTCTGTTCAGGCATCACCTCCTCCAGGAAGGTTTCTTAATACCCCTGAGAATGGGATCAAGTGTTGCAGAAGACTGCTCCGTCTGAGCACTTGCTTTATGGGTTTTATGATTTGCTCGTGTCAGCTTCACTGTGAACAAAGACAGCCATCCCTCCCTCTGCCGCAAGGCACATGCCTCCCTCCCCCTGTGGCGGTCACCCTGTCCTCCTTGCTGTCCCTGAGCAAGCCAGGCACACTCCCTCCTGGACTTGACCCTGGCAGTGCCTCTGCCTGGAAGGCTCTTCCCCTGGTCTGTGTGGCTCATCCCTCTCCTCCTCTGGGTTATTACTCAAAAGCCATTTTCTCAGCTCCTCTCCATTTGAAATTCCTAACCCCCAGCTGTCCCTATTCCTCTTCCTTGATTTATACTTCTCCATAAAGCTTCTCACCTGACATATATGTTTTACTTCTCTAGTTTGTTTATTGACCTGCTCCCCAATGAGAATATATAAATTCTAGGTGATGATAAACTGATGAGGCCAAATTCTTTGAACAAAGACCTACCAGTTCTCCTGGCTGTCTTCACAAGCTGCTGACTAACCATTTTGTCTCTAAAACAGAAATAAGCACAAGCAGACAAGTGTTAGATACAGTATTTCTCACATAGCTTAGTCCTCTCTGAAGCTACTGCCTTCACCCACTAACACAGGCCACGGTATTTTCTTCTCAGAGGGTTTCTGAGATCATGTAATAAGGCCAGATGAATGATGCTTTTATCCCTCCACCACCGCCCCAAACTGGTGATACAATCCATTGTGAAATCAATTCTTTAGCACTTATAAGAAACTTTGAAAATGGCCTCAACTTGTAGATACAAATGAGAGATATAAAATTGTAACTTTTAAAGATCTCTCCTCTTTATTGCCCACCAATAATATTAAGTTATTTTTATTTCATGATATATATATAACACATTATAGATAATCAATATATTAGTATCTATGGTATAATATATTAGTAAATTATTTATTCAGTACATATTCATTTTAGCACCTGTTATGTTCCAGGCACTGTGTTAGATGCTCTGGATTCAGGAATGAGCAAAACAAATATTGTCTGTATCCGTAGGTAGCTTCCAATCTGAAGGGAAGACATATCATTATGAAATATTGTAGGACCAGGCAGGTGTCCTAGGAAACCGTGGGAAATTTCTCCAGAGATATAATGTTGTTATAAGTATTAAGATATAAGTAGATGACCCATGGAGACTAATTCTGCTTGCTCAGCACTGTGGCTCTGTGGACCTAAAAGGGTACCCTGAGTGTCATTAAGGGTTGCAGTGCTAAGCATAACAGTACCGTAAATCATAAACACAGTGTTGTCCCAGGGCTCTCAAGCCTGAGAAGGGTCATTCATTTGTTCATTCAGTCATTCAGCAAACAGCTACTGACCACCTATAGCTGTGAACAAGACCGGTAGGTCCCTCCCTGCCCTCATGTGCCCTTCGGGCCAGCCCAGGGGTGCCCCAGCTAGAGCTGCGAGCAGCAAGACTCCACCAGCCCCTCGCCCAGCTGCAGCCTGCTGCCTCGCCTCTGTGCTCATACACGGGCACAGCTTGTCTTTGCCCGGCGGCTGGAGGGCGGGCTGCTGCTGCCCCCACTTATACTCTGACTGCGGGCTGTAAGGTTGGGGGAGCTGCCACATTCTGAAGGATGAAGAATAAATCATGCTTCTTACTTCTGTCATTTTCTATTTCCAGGGATAGAAGAAAAGGGAGAAGAATTTGCTAGCATGCTTACAGAGCTTCTCTTTGAATTGCATGTTGCGGCCACGCCTGACAAACTCAATAAGGTCAGCACCATATGAATCTCGGTTTTTGCTCGTTGGTTTTTTTTTTTTTTTAAAGGTCTCGGTTGTAAAATCCAGAAATCCACCTGAAATAGAAAAACCCCAAGTCCCAGTGGCACATGGCGGGAGGGGAGTCCCAGGTCAGTAATTAAGATTCGAGGAGGCAACATCATGAAATGTGATGGCAGAGAACGTGCTAGGCTGTGTTGTGAGACCTGCGTTTTAGTTGCAGTTTCACTGGTAATTACCTTGTGACCTTGAACAAGTCGTTTCTCCTTAAAATAGGGTCTTAGATCAGATCAGTGGTTATCCTCAGCCTAGAGGAGGAAAGAAGGTGCAGAATCACCAAAGGGCTTTTTCAAATTCCATCTCCCCTCCCCTCGAAAGTGACATGCCAGCATTAGGCAGAGAAAGCACATCTGCCAGAGCCAGGCCACTCACACAACCCCTCCCACTGGAAAGCTGGTGCTTCGTCGTGTCTAAGACCATCTGAGCTTTCACTGTCTGGGTTCCTCTGAGAGTTAACACTGGATGTTTTGCAAGTTCTTACAAGGTCTTGCTATGGCATTTCTTAATGAGGTCACTGATCATTAATTACTTAAAACTGTCATTTTTCCCATTCTCTCTCTCTTTCTTCTCTTTTTTTTTTGAATTTTTGAATTTTATTTAATTTATTTTTTTATACAGCAGGTTCTTATTAGTCCTCCATTTTATACACATCAGTGTATACATGTCAATCCCAGTCTCCCAGTTCATCCCACCACCACCCTCTCTCTTTCTTCTCTTTAGCGATCAGTGGTTGACACAGGTCCTCACTCATCAAGGTGGGTGAGGAAAGGGCAGACTGAGGCAGTGAGGTGGAGAGATGAGCAATTTCTTTATCTCTGGTAGAGGTCACTGATTCTGGCAGGTCAGTGACTTGAACACAGCAGGGAAATTGCCTCATTCATCTCCACACAGCACCTGCCGCAGCTCAGAGAGTGTGTGTGGTGCCTCCGAGGTCTCTACTGGCTTATTTACATAGGTAAACCTTTGTCCCTAAAAGAGGACACACCAAGCATGGTTTGTTAGGTTTTGTCTCCCCTAATCTTCTCCCCATTAACTTGCCATCAACACCATGACACGTTAAACTTTGACATGCAAGCTTTCAAATGAGAAGTAAGTTTCGCATAAGCTCAGATGCAACTTAAGCAAACAGCTTAAACTATAATATAAAAGCTGGTGAGTCTGCCCTTTCAAAATTCAGGGAGTAACAGATAGGGAAGGTGTTTTCTGCTTGTTCGAAAACTTTTAAGGCCACAAGTTGCTCAAACTGCACTCATGTGAAGTGAAACTCATCACAGTTCTTCGCTTGTTCCCACCCGCCGACCCCGCCCTGAGAGGCTCTGGCATGGCTGGAGAGGAGCAGAGCCATCCTTCATCTTCCGGCGTGATACATTATTAGGTTCATGAAATATTAAGGGCTTCATGAGACATAGCAGATGAGGAAATTTGCTTTAGCAATGACCCTGGCTAAATTTCATATATATAAATATATATATGAAATTTTATAGTTGGTCACAAAAAGTGAAAAATATACTGTGGCTTTTCCAAAGTGACAGTCATTTTTATTCCTATCTGAGTATCATTTTATTTTTTTTATAGATTTTATTTATTTATTTATTTATTTATTTATTGGCCACATTGGGTCTTCTGTTGCTGTACACAGGGTTTCTCTAGTTGCTGTGAGCGGGGGCTACTCTTTGCTGCGGTGCGAGGGCTTCTCATTGCGGTGGCTTCTCTTGTTGCGGAGCACAGGCTCTAGGTGTGCAGGCTTCAGTAGTTGTGGCACATGGGCTTCAGTAGTTGTGGCTCACGGGCTCTAGAGCGCAGGCTCAGTAGTTGTGGCGCGCGGGCTTAGTTGCTCTGCGGCATGTGGGATCTTCCCGGACCAGGGCTGGAACCCGTGTCCCCTGCATTGGCAGGCGGATTCTTAACCACTGCACCACCAGGAAAGCCCTGAATATCATTTTAGAATGCTTTCCAAAAATTCCTCTGGCCCTGCAGTTTTCTCTCCATACATTCTTTCTATTCTGTCCCTTTTTCTTACTGTATTTTTTACCAGGAAGCAACAACAAGGTGTTTTTAAGGAAGTTGAGGAATTGCCCCATCACTCTTTAAACGTACAGAGAAGCACCCTTGACTGTTTAGGGTTTGATCCAAGTCGTGGGATTGGCTTTTGTGTCTCCATATTTGTACAATAAACGTATTGCTTTGGTTGGGGGCCTTTGCAGGCCATGAAAAAAGCTCATGACTGGGTGGAAGAGGATCAAACCATGGTGCCAGTAGACGTGGCCGAAGAGTCAGAGGACAAAACAAAGAAGGAAGAAAAGGAAGAGGAACCTGAAAACCCCGAAGAAGACAAGAAGGAAGAAAGGAAAACTAAGACAGTCGAGGTAAACACATTACAGATCGTCCGCCTAAAGAGCAGTAACATGATGTTCATTTTATTAGCAGCCTAATTTTAAGTGAGGCAAAGCCATTTCATTTTCATTTATACCCTATTCCACACTATAGAAATACGAGTATTAATGTAATAAACACTAAAATTTCTCTATACCAGGACATTTTGTGATTTAGCATAGATATAGTAGTTTTCCTCCATAGCGTTACAGTTATAATTTAAAGGAAAAAAGATCTTTAAGAATATAGTTGATTTATCTTTAGGGTAAAATTCCATCTTATATGCAAATCTGTAACCATAACATGTCCTTATGCCCCATAACTAATGAGGTAATTGAACCGTTTTCCAAAAAAGAATTTCATTGCCACAGTTTTTATTCTGCAGTTTAATAAATTTATATGTGCATAATTTATAATCTGCCTATGTTCAAAAATGAGTTTGTAATAAATTCATTTTACGTTGAATTTTAATTTTAGAGAAAGAAAGTTTCAAATTAGATCGCTCTAAAGAAAAATGCCCACTGAGGTCTGTTCAATTCAGCCTCCCTTCCACACGCTTTCACGAGTACCTGTGTGTTGTGTGCCCAGCACTACTCTGAGAACTGGGGACCCAGCTGTGAAGAAGGCTTGTTATGCCCCTGGGACCTGGTGACACTTCTGTTTTTGTTTTTTGGGGTTTTTTTTTAAGTTTTTTTTTTAATTAATTAATTTATTTGTTTATTTATTTATTTTTGGCTGTGTTGGGTCTTCGTTTCTGTGCGAGGGCTTTCTCTACTTGTGGCGAGCGGGGGCCACTCTTCATCGCGGTGCGCGGGCCTCTCACTATCGCGGCCTCTCTTGCTGCGGAGCACAGGCTCCAGACGCGCAGACTCAGTAGTTGTGGCTCACGGGCCCAGTTGCTCCACGGCATGTGGGATCTTCCCAGACCAGGGCTCGAACTCGTGTCCCCTGCATTGGCAGGCAGATTCTCAACCACTGCGCCACCAGGGAAGCCCGACACTTCTGTTTTATGGTAGCATTTCCACTTAGAAAAGTCTTAGGTACACCCATTAATCTTTGGGTAAATTTTTTCAGGTCATATTTGTTTTGGGGGAATTTTTTCCAGGAATTATATAATTGTTTTAATGTCACAGGATTTTTTTAGAAAGCATCTGCTCAATGAATAATTTTCTGACTTGTACGTTTTGCTTTCAGGAGGTATACATGCAGTCCATCGAAAGCCTGGCAGAAGTAACAGCTCGCTGTATTGAGCAGCTTCATAAAGTAGCAGAATTAATTCTTCATGGACAAGAAGAGGAAAAGCCAGCTCAGGACCAAGCAAAAGTTCTGATAAAGTAAATGTTACTTTTAATTCTTATTTTTCCAATTTTATGTATACGTGCCATTCAAATGCACACACACACGCTCACGTACACCCTCACCTACTAAAGATTCAGATTTCATGTCAACTAATTCCATTGTTCTATGGTCATCTTAAGAAATAAGGACTCTCTTAAGAAATGAACCAAGTTAGCGAGAACAGTAATAATTAGCTAGACATTCCAGGAATTATTTATGAAGAGATTTAAGGGAAGACACCGTAAATCATTCAGAGCTAAGTGTTTGTTCTAATAGATCAGAATCTTGAAAGTACAGACCTTTGAATATAATTACATTTTCAACATGCCACACAGATAAAAGACACCTTAATGGACCTTCTCAACTAGTTTCACAGAAATATGCAAACACACCCCCACTGTTCCGAGGGACTTATACCAGCTCTGCATATTCTGAATTCTGGCAATGATGGTCACTAACGTAAGCCAGTTCACTGTGGATTGCTTTTGCGTGCATATTTGCTATCATATGTTTATTCTTCAATAAGCTACTATTATTAGTTTAGTGAAATAAAAATGCGTGTATATATATAATGTTATACACATGAAAATAGCTGGTATGGAGCGTTCATTAAAATAGTTGATTATGGAGCTGAAGAATAAGCCATTAACTTTTACGCGTATGAGTGTAAGCTGTGGTATAGAAAATCAGCACAGGTCCAAATGCCCTCTCATTATTATGTAGACACAGGAACCAAAATAAGAGCCTCCTAAAAATATATGGGTACACACACACACACACACACACACACACACACACACCTCAACACATTCACTCACTTGCTAGCTAACTAGTCTTCACTTATTACTACATTTGGCATTGTAGGTTGGGGAGCAAATTTTTGGTGGAAGGACCTTCCAAAAAGTCATTATTAGTGTCTCTGATGGCATTTTTCCTCACTTGTACAGATTTGTGATCTAGTGTAGATTTTCATATCTAAACATGTGAAAATCGAAGATATTATAAGCACTGCACAATCCTGCCCTTAAAATGCCTACAAAGAATATGTACTTGTCTCGACGTAAAGAAGGAAGAGGAAAGGGCAAAATAGGAAAAGTTTCAAGTATTGAGGAAAACATCTGAGTACTGTTTTATATTTGCATGCTGATTTGAAAGAGGAGGGCTGAAGTCAGAAGTTTCTGAGTATGGAAAGCAGAACCTTACCCTTAGCTCCTGTCTGACTCTCAGCCCCTGATTGTCCCAACCTTACCAAGCTGCTCCAAGCAAAATGTAATAAGGCCTCATATATGTCTGTACAATAAGTGCCTTTCCACCCACCTGCCCGAGAACATAGGCAGAACTGCTCTTTGCTATCTCTTGGCCTTACTCCTGACCCTTTCTGCAGATAAGTTTTGGATGGGTGGGTGGATGGATGAGTAGTTGGATGGATAGATGAGTGGAAGGAGGGATAGATGGATATAGCTCAACAAACCTGAATACATAGCTTAGACAGAACCCCTATTTATCAGAAGAAAACTTGCCTCTACTGACATCACTAGATCTTTTAACATGTAAGATTCTTAACTTGGAGTTATTCTTTGCTAATAGCATTTTAATCACTTCATAAAAGTCATATATACTTATTGTTAAAAAAAATCAGGCAAAATGCACCATTGTTAGGTAGATTGTTTTCAGTTTTTGTCATCATCTATAATGTTATGACAAACATTGCTTTGTTAAATATTTATATCTATCTTGCATTATTTTCTTGGGGTAAAGTCCTAGGCGTGGAATGGCTGGAATAAACATTGGGGTAAAGTTTTGATGTAAGTCTTAAAAAATGTATTCTACAGGATCTTTATTTTGAGGCATCTCATAAAAACATAATCAAGATATGAAGAGACATCTGAGTTTGAATTTCTTCATCTATAAAATGGGAATAATAATGGACCCTAATAAGGTCATTATGCAGATTAAATGTGATTATGCATATAAAAGTATTTAACATAGTACCTCAGTGAATGTTCATTATTATTTTCAAATGAGCAATGCTGGAGAAAAGTCCCTTGGCAAGAGTTTTATACCCCCTGTGGAGCTCAAGCCTGGTATTTTCCTGCATACGCTTTTGCTTTGGAAAAGAGGTAGGGTGAGAATTAGATTAAACTGTGATTGTGAATCATGGAAGAATACTGAGGAAAACATTTCTACAGAGCATCTTCAAACTTGAGTGCCCTTCTTTTAATGGGAATACTGTATTAATATCAATAAATGTATTAATGGTACAATTATTTTTCTTTATTAAAAATCCCCAAATCTCTTTTTTTCTTCTTTCAGATTAACTACTGCAATGTGCAAGGAAGTGGCCTCCTTATCAGAGAAGTTTACAAATTCTTTAACCACTGTTGGGGTAAGATTATGATACTGATTCTTTTTTCACCTTTTTGAGGGGGAGGCCTACAACGGGCTGTGATATGAAGTGGAGGGCATAGTACCTTCTTTGAAAGCTCCACAAAGCAGAAGCTCTGCCGGGACATTTGCTAAAATGAGGCCTGAGCATCTCCTCTAACTATAGGCAGCTTAAGGCTCTCATCTGACTGAGTTCTAGCCCTGATGCGACCATATCAGACATACAAGGTATTGGGTGGATTTTCAAACCTCTCTGGGCCTCATTTCCTTTATTTGTTCACTAAGGTTCCTTCTATTATTTAACATCTGTGATATATAATTCCACAATCTCTAGTAAAATAACTCATTTTTAATATTCACGTTCACTGTTGCCCTGGAAGCCTATTTTATAAGCCACACAAGACAAAAATGTCTGTGCTTTATTGTTACACTTCAACTTTGACCAAAAGAAAAAAATTTTACCAATCAATCTGTAGAAGTGTTTCTATTCTCGAGGCAACAATTTTGAAAGGTTCGGCATTCATTTGGAGCTATGGCTTCTGGTTATTTTCTTTAGAAATCAGTCATGTTATGTAACTCAGCCTAATGGGATTGGAGAAGATAGTGGCAATTATTCCTTTTCAACCTTTCTACTTTTCCTTTTACGGCCCTGGATGCAAAGGCAGATGATTCTTTACACGAGAAACAGCAAGTTTCACTTCCTGTTTTAGCTAGGGTTACAAATGTATTAGTTTCCTAGGGCTGCCTTGACAAGTACCACACACTGGGTGACTTCAACAACAGAAATGTATTGTCTCACCATTCTGGAGGCTAGAAGTCTGAAAGTAGGGTATTGGCAGAGCCATGCTTCTTCTGAAGCCTCTAGGGAAGGACCCTTCTCTGCCTCTTCCAGCTTCCCAGGCATTCTTTAGCTTGCAGCAGTGTAACCCCAATTTCTTTCTCTATCTTCACATCATCCTCCCTCTGTGTGTGTCTGTGTCCACATTTCCCTCTTCTTATAAGGACAGTGGTCATATTGGATTAAGGTATGACCAGTACAACCTCATCTTATCTAATTGAATCTGCAACACCCTATCTCCAAATAAGGTCACAGTCTGATATACTGGAGGTTAGGACTTCAACATATCTCTTCCTAACACAAAGTAACAGAAACAAGCACTAAATAATTTTAACAGAAAGGGGAGTTTATTAAAGGTAGTGGAGGTATATGAGCAGCCGTGGGGGACCCATCACCGGAGCTCATGTACCTTCTCTCTAAAGTGTTGCTATTAATGTGACTCAATTACAGCAGTTCCTAGTTCTCTCCATTCAAATTCCAGGATCCTGGGTGAGAAGGTTTGAAAGGCTCAGATATGCATCTTGGTGTCTCCAGTAGTGATGAGGACAGGGTCGTATCATGTAGACCTACTTTGCTGCTGGGGTACACGTCTTTCCACCCACCCCCCCAGGCAAAGAGCAGTTCTCAAAAAAAGCAAAAATGATTGTGGACTGAGCTGTCAGGAGTTGTGTGCCTCTCAGACTTCTGTAAGTGGCTTAGTTGATAAAGGATGAGTTACATACCAACTATTCATTCTGCTGTCAAAGAGTATGGTTTGCTTCTCCTATTTTGTAAAACACCAGCTTTTATATTTGTCTAATTTCAGGCCTTCAGCAATAGAGCTTCACTGTAAACAGGCAGAGTGGAGGGGGAGGGTAGAAGCTCATTGATAGGATAGGCTTGATAAAATACATTTATGTGATTGGCATCCTCTGAGTTAAGTGATGCCCATGGACTTTGGTGTAACTGCTAGATTTACAGAGAGGTGTGAGCTCTTAATCAGGATGGAATGACCTTGGCGACTCAGCTTCCCAAGGCTCTACTGTACCCTCTTCTCACTCTTTCCAGTTTACTACCTGAGAAACTGAGTCTCAGAAGGGTGAACGATTCACCCAGTTAACTCAACTCCCAGTTGGCTGCCCATCAGACACAGCAGACAGATAGCTAACTGTTTGGTTCTCTACGGTTGCCTAGTGATGAGGATGTATATGTCTGTGTCTATGTGTGTTATATGTTTTATATGATTCATGTTAAACATTAATTAATTTACATCAGTGGGTAAGATTCATGGTATTGCTTTCCATTCCCTTTAATGTACTGTATTCCAGCACAGTGCTTCTCAAACCTTAATGTGCAAGCAAATAACCTAGAGAGCTTATGAAATGCAGATTTTGATTCAGTGGGTCTAGGATGAGGACTGAGACTCTGCATTTCTAACAAACTCCCAAGTGGTAACAGTGCTCCGAATTCCTATCCTACATTTTGAGTAGCAAAGCTCTAGCAGATAAGTGTGTACTTGAATCAATACACACACATAAAATACACGCACACACACACGTGTCCAAATGTTTGTATGAACAAAATCAGGAACACACAGATTATCGTTTGGAGAAAGAAAAAGCCAAATCTAAATGGAGTTTACTGAAATACCATCTCACGACAACAGTACCTCTCATCTTGTGCTGTGATGAATCATTCACATCAGGTCATTGTTTCTGTTCTCTAAAAGAGCCATTATTCATAACTTGAAGCTAATGAGTGTATATTGCTCTCCAGACTCTATTTAAATTGCTTGCACATCTCTTTGATTCTGAAAACCAATGCTATTTTATTGCCCTCATTTTGGTTATATTTTAGAAGCTTATTGATAATCAAATAAACATGAGAGCAAACCATAATGGATTTTCTGGTTACTTACTAAAATGACTGGATTTTTAAAGAGTTTTTTCCCAAGACTCCATTCTGGTTTCCCCAGTAAGACATTACTTAGCCCTTGGTAGAGTAATGTCAGTGAAAGTGGGCTGCTCTGGGAAGAAATAGTTCATTTATATACTTTTGTTTGCCATAAGATCTTTCAAGTACAGTGAGGGAAAGCAGCCTATTAAGACTGCCCTCTTCTTTCTAGTCCCTGTAATTATTTATTGTCTAAGAGTGGATTGAACATTTTAGATAGAGAAGACTGGACATAATAATAACGGCGACATGAACACTAACTCCCACTTTTTGAACACCTACTTAATATCAGGTTCTGTATTCTGCGCTTTCCATGTTTTGCAAACTGGGGTATGCTGACCTGTTTGCAAGTTATATTTAAGAGTGTTTTGACTTTACTGCCAACCTTGAAGACACACCCTATAACCAAGTACGCGTGTTTGCATTTAAAAGAAAAAAGACTACAGACCAGGGCTGGAACTAGGGTAAGCAAGTAAAGGTACTTAACATGTCTACCAAATTTAAGGGGACTCCCCCCCCCGACAAAAAGAGACAAAGAAACAACCTCAGTCATCTAGATAGATATTTTAATGCAGTATTTTAAAAATCAAAATTAACACCAAAAAATCATGATGAACAAAATATCAAAATTATAAATAAAGACTGAATCCGACCCTGTACAACTCAGCCTCACTCACCTCCCCCTAATCCCAGACCTGCTACGAGCTTTAAATAGTTTAAAAGGTCTGAGTGTAAATTTCTAGCTACATGACCTTAAGCAAGTTACTCAACCTTCCTGATTCCTATTTTCTCATCTTTATTTATTTTTATTTTTTTATTAAGATTTTATTTTTGATGTGGACCATTTTTAAAGTCTTTATTGAATTTGTTACAATATTGCTTCTGTTTTATGTTTTGGTTCCTTGGCCGCAAGGCATGTGGGATCTTAGCTCCCCAACCAGGGATTGAACATGCACCCCTTGCACTGGCAGGCGAAGTCTTAACCACTGGACTGCCAGGGACGTCCCCTATTTTCTCATCTTTAGATCGGGGTTATCATGGTACCTACCTACCTCCTAAGATTTCTGTCGAAATTAAATGATCGTGTAGGGGAAGCACCAAATATGAAGCCTTGTCTGTAGTAAGCATTCCACTTCTCCCCTTCTTCTCTAAGAGATTCCTCAACAAAGCCAGCGTCTTACATTTTCTGGGACAAGCCTTGGAGTACGAGCACCTAATCTGTCAATTTCATCCTTTTGATTCCACAGAGCAACAAGAAGGCTGAGGTCCTTAACCCCATGATCAATAGTGTATTGTTAGAGGTAAGTGGCCTCCTGGAGAGAAAGTGCTTCTGAATCAAAGCAAATGTTAGAGCTACATTTTTTTGTGTGTGTATTTTTCCCAGGCAGCAAGTGTTACTGCAATTCTAAATTTTATCATCTAAAGTCTTTTTTGAGTACATTTGTGCAGTTAAACCAGCTGTAAACCCTCGGGTGAAGCAGCAATACCTCATTTTCAAGAATTCTGATTGTAAAGAGAAACGCTAAGCTCGCATGTTATTTCTGTCGCTGTTTCCCCCGACAGAAGCACATTTCTGCTGCCAAGTTTGACACCAGATTTAACACTGTGATAATTGGCTGCAATGAGGGATTCTTGCTCAGTGGTGATTTTCATAAAAATGGGCACTTCCCTCCATTTACATAACCTTGAGTTTAGTTGGGTCGAAGCTCCAGACTGGCAAAAATGACAAGTAGAATTTTTAGCATCTGCCCGTTCAGTGACCAGAGGCAAGACCCTCTGTGACCACTCACTCAGTGGCCTGCCCACCCACCAGGACATTGTAACATGGACATGCAGCTGCCCCGTACAGCTGTGGCTTTGCCAGAAGTAACGATGTAAAATCAAAGAAAAGAAGCCCAGGAGGCCTCATTCTTGACTCAGAGGCACTGTGTTCCACCTGTGGTTAGTGGGGGAAAACCTTCTATTAGCTTCTATTAGGAAGCTCTAAGGAACTGGCACATCTATAGCCCCAGGGCACCCCACTGAAGCCACAAGGTGTTGACAAGTTGAGTTTGAACACGGGCAATGCATATACAGTAGTTTCTTGCTGTCTGAAGTACCTGTCAAATGCAAAATTTGGAAATTACAAAAGTCAGGGAGGGCTACCTATGTATTTATAGCAATGCGTTTAGGAATTGGGTCTTATCGTTAAGGGAAACTACCAAGGTACAAGAATAACAATGTGGTGACAACAAATGTTTTTGTTTAAGACACAGCCACAGAGGGGGATGGAGTTGACAAGAAGAGACAAGGAACCATAGAGGCAGGTTCTGGAGGACACAGCTAAGAGGAAACCCAGGCAGTCAGAGGCAGAATAGAAACATCCAAAGAAATGTGTTTACATCTGCTTTAAGCACCAACATTAAAAGAAAAATATTCTAAAATAGTGTGGGGTATGAGGAGAAGGAACATTATCAAATGGGAGGAGTTGTCAAGCTGTAACTCTGACAGTAACCCTCCAACCACCATTTTCTCCCTTCATAGGGCTGCAATAGCACCACATACATACAGGATGCCTTCCAGCTGCTGCTGCCTGTCTTGCAGGTTTCACACATCCAGACCAGTCGTTCCAAAGCACAGCCATGAGCTGGCCAGACTCCATCTAGTTAAAGGAAACAGCAGGCCCTGTTGCTCTGATATATACCATTTCATGGAATGTTTTCGACGCATCTGACCACAGATGCCTGTTTGGAGACACTACAAGCAATTTTGCACAGACAGATTGAGAATGCAAGTTCAAAGACAGTATCATTTCTCTTAATGTATACGGTTGTTTTTACAAGTAATTATGTTTCCTTTATGTTAATTTAAATTTACACGGCTTTGTATTGATAATTTCCTTTATCTGGAGTTCACTCAAAATATTCATTTCTATTTTCCTGGTCAAGCATCTTATATTTGGAAATTCATGGGCAGACCCTAGACTTTAAATTTCCACTTTTAAATTTCCCATTCTTATAGTATGACTTAAAATCAATTCTTATCCTAAACTTAGTTTTGTTATATTAATGCCACTGTCAGAGATAACACTACTCATAGATATTACCTATTATGGTGAAAGAGGAACATAAATATCTGTTTATAGTCATGTATTCTCAAAACAAGCATTTATTGAGCTCCTACTGTGTGCTCACAATAGAGGAACATGATCTCACCCCAGTAGAGACAGATATGCTGAGAGAGGATTTATAATAATTCTTAAAATGCTTTAAAATACTATTAACTTTTCTAAACCTTAAAAAATTTGAAGAACAAGGTAAATTAGTGGTTTTTTTAATGTTCTACCCTTCAACTGATTGTACTTTTTTATCCCAAACTTTACATATGGGATGAAAATACGTATGAAAAGGGATACTAAAGAATATTTTGTTTAAAATTGAATTCTTATGACCATAAGTACATAATAGCACAATCATAAAGCTTGTAAGTATTCAGATAGAAAATTAAGGGAATTACAACAGAGTAGACCCCCAGGACTGCATTTTTAAATCTACTACAGTTGAGTCAAGCTGTTCCATGAATACACAGATCACACTCGCCAATGGTAAATGTAATGATTGCTTCTAAAGACAGAAAATGCTGACGTGTGGATGACTAAATGGTCACAATCCAGGAGCCTGCACAGAAGACCCTGCGGCCAGGAGAGGCCTTGTCAATGGGCATTTCCCCCCCCCGAGCCCCAGATGGTCACTCTGGGTGGAGGTCCTGTACAATGTTCCTATCTGGGAGCCCCACTGACATCCCTCCAGGTACTGTCACAAGGTGTCTTGCACAGTGGCTCTCTCCAGGCCAAATGAAGCCTATACTTTTGCCAGGGTGAAAAAATCCCTCATTCACTTCTGGTTTTATTCCCCTGATAGAGTTCCATACAGGCAAAGTAGGGATATTTTCGTATCATCCTACTTCTTAGCATTTTATTTTCCAATATCCTGCATTTCATTTGTGTATCTCCTGAAACAACGAAATGGAAAATATAAGAATTTATAATCTGGAAAAAAAATTCTCTGAGGAATCAATTAAAGCTGGGTTTTCCTACTTGCTTTTTTTTTTGGCTGCTTTGGGTCTTTGTTGCTGTGCGCAGGCTTTCTCTAGTTGTGGCGAGCGGGGGCTACTCTTCATTATGGTTCGCGGGCTTCTCATTGCGGTGACTTCTCGTGTTGCGGAGCATGGGTTCTAGGCACGCAGGCTTCAGTAGTTGTGGCACGCGGGCTCGGTAGTTGTGGCTTGCGGGCCCTAGAGTATGCGGGCTTCAGTAGTTGTGGCACACGGGATTAGTTGCTCTGCAGCATGTGGGATCTTCCCAGACCAGGGATCGAATCCGTGTCCCCTGCATTGGCAGGCGGATTCTTAACCACTGAGCCACCAGGGAAGTAGGGAAGTCCCCCTACTTGCTTTTTGACGAGAACAATTAACTGATGAAAGTGTTCCATTTGCCTCGTCATAAATTTTAGACTTTTTGTTTATAGAGCAGAAGAAAGGGTTTAGATTTACAATTTATTCACATCAGATGTTTTAGCATCAGATGGATTTATAGACGTTAACTGGAAATGTAAAAGAAACCAATAGTTTCAAAGGGGCTAGATTTCCAAAATTAGACTTTAAGCCTAACTGCACCCATTTAGTGCATAGCAAAATTTTTAATCATAAAATGAAATAGAAATCTGAAAAAGAACAAGAGAGATAATTATTTGTTTAAAAGTGGTTGACATTATTTACATTGCATTTATATATCTTTTAATGATAGAATGTCGAGGGTTGCCAAATGGAAACGTAGGCCGAGAGATGATTCCTGGGGCCTAGCTCCATGGTCTGTGAATTACATTATTTAAGAGAGAATCATCACTTAAAATATATCCACTCTCCAGGATTGCTCTCTTTCAATACTGTTTTTCACCATCACTTTTATTTTTTTTATTTTTATTTTTTTAATTTTTGGCTGCGTTGGGTCTTCGTTGCAGTGTCCGGGCTTCTCATTGCAACGGCCTCTTTTCCTGCGGAGCACGGGCTCCAGGCGCATGGGCTTCAGTAGTTGTGGCACACAGGCTCAGCAGCTGTGGCACATGAGTTCTAGAGCGCAGGCTCAGTAGTTGTTGTGCACGGACCTAGCTTCTCCGCGGCATGTGGGATCCTCCCGGGCCAGGGCTCGAATCCGTGTCCCCTGCATTGGCAGGCGGAGTCTTAACCACTGTGCCACCAGGGAAGCCCCCACCATCACTTTTAAATAACTGCTTCTTTGCTTTGCTTTAAAAGCTAGCAAAGCACAGGATCCAGATCTGGGCATATGTCAATCCGTTACTGAATGAATGATTTAGCAGGCTTACTTTGGAAGTTTTGTATTCCTTCAATAATCCTTTACATAAATTGGGTTCATTTCACTCTATGCAATTACCCTGAACATGCATGCCAGTTTTTTTATTTTTTCCTTACATCAAGTGCAAAAGAAGTTCTAGTCTAAACAATGAATGTAGTCCTGTGCCTGTGCCTTATTAAATAAAAAGCATCAAAAGCATATTTCAAATTCAAAGCAAAATGCATCCAAGAAAAATTGCTTTGGGGTATTGATACATACAGCTCTGAAGGGCAAAATCCCAAATCTTAAAGCAAAGGCCTAAGCTTAAATATTCTATCCCACTGAGGACAGAAGCCTCTCTTTTCTCTGGGTCTCACACTGGGCTGTACATCAAGCCCATGGTTAAATGAGCAGTGTGGCTCACTGGGGCAGTGCCAAGAATGAGCTGCTTCAGCTGCACCCACTAAGGAACCATGGACCTCAGCTGCAGAACTCAAAGGCAAAGAAGCACCAGCCTTGGGAAGGCAAAGGAAAGTGCGAATTACATGGTAGAAGTCCCAACCGAGAAATGAGAGTGTCTCCAGTGCTTTGTAGAAGTCAGCTGCCCCGAAGTGCTTGCATATCTGGGAAGTTACCTTCTGCACAGGCCAGCCAGGCTGCACTTAAGCTAGAAACAAAAGCAGGCAGACTCCAGTCACAGCCATCTCAGAGGTCCAGGATATAACGTCTTACGAAGTAATTCAGCAAAAATGTGAAATAAGCATATTTCTCTTCTTTCCTAAAAAAAAAAAAATGTATGTATGCTGAACAGATGGGGTGGATCATAACACATGACTTCAATCCGTATTTAATTTTATAAAAGCAGTTATTCTTCAAGGTCAAGGTAAATTTTGTAATGTAAAAATTACCCTTTGGTCTTCCTCTTAAGCGTGCCCTACATTCTGATATTCAGATCCAGGCCTCAACTTGGTTTCTTAAATTATTGTGTTTGTAAAGGCACATCAGAAGAGATCATAATGAAAATTCAGTTCAGAACTGCAATTTTGCCTTGATTTTGTAGTTGATTAGAATTCAGAAATCCATAGGAGTGGATTCAGACCAGCCATTCTTCACATTAAAGAAAAAAATCATGGGGTTAACCGTTTGTTGTATTTTTCTAGATATCTCATAACTTATTCAGGTTTGTGTTCATTTTCTGTATATTTACCTATAAATAGATGCTCCACTACAATATCTGCTATTAAACAAATCTAAGTTCTTTGTGTGTGTGTGCATGCTTAGATCCTGAAAATAATCTGAGTTATTCTATCGTTTGGGCGTTTTACCTTTAGCAATGATTAACTTATTACAACCCAACAGTAAGAAATCAATGGTGTTTCTGATATTTCTAGTGTCTCTTGTCAACATAGACTGGGAATAGAAGCTGATTATGGAGGGTAAGAATTTTGTGTTGGAATTGAAGCTACATTTACCTTTGTCTGAATCAGAGAATATTTTTCTCTGCATGAGCTGTCAGCCAAAAAGCAAAAGGATTATGTCTGCCTTTGGTCACTGCTGACTCACTTGACAGGCCTGTCTCTTCTATTAGTCTCAAAGAAATTCCATACTGCAAAAGACTAATATGTGCATTTCATATATGCCTTCCCTGAGAACAGAAGTTTAGGGTAATTCAGAAATGGTCTGTCTCCTTGCCCTGGGTTTCACCACTAGGTTTCTAGAGCTGCATTTGGAGGAAAAAGCAAGCATAGAAGCCAAGACCAGATGGATGAAACCTTGGCAAAAAAGCAAAGCTAATTCTCTGCCTTGAGTCCCTGCCATCTTTATCCTTTTTTTCTCTCAGGACTTTTTTGACAGTCATTAAGTGCCTCTCTTCCAGGATCAGCTTTTCACATCCTGCCTCTCTTTTTCCTCTTCTATCCTTTCTCTTTCTCTACATTTATACTCTCCTTTCCCCATTTACCTCACCAGAAAACAATCCAGCCAAAAGATTTCTATAATGATCATTATATGTATTTACTGTTTGCTGGGCACTGTGCTGAGTGTTTTATATGCATTATCCCATTTAATCTCCATAAGTACCCTATTGGGTAGATATTATTACAATTTCCACTGCCTAAATGACAACATTTAGACCCAAGGAATTATGTAACTCATCCAATCTTACACAACTAGTAAAACAGAGCCAGGATTCAAATCCATGTCAGTTCGTCCTGACCAGCTAGCATTGTAAACTATTATGTAGAACTTCCCAACAAAAGAGAAAAGTAACATGTTATTTTTAGAGACATCTGAACACTTATGTGTTTAGTTCTCTTTATGCTGTGAGGTGGATTTGTAGCTGAAAGACTTGGTCGTCAGCTTTGGTTGTTTCCACACGACTGAGAACACACTGGGGCCGAAGAGACACAGAATGAAGCCATGCGAGGTTATTGAGCCCCTGGATGGTTCTCACCGCAGGCCTCTTCACTGCTTCACAGACATTTACATCAAGCAGCTCCCTGGTCAACTTCAACACAGCAGCCTGTCTCACAGGTGCCTTTGATTGTCCTAAAATGGCTCATTTCTTCCTCCCCCTCCCCCTCCCCCTTCACTGGTGCCAAAGAAGCCCATTTTCATATCAACACCCTTCCTGAAAATCCTTAACCGTCTACTATTTGCCTGAAGCTTGGGGTTGTTTTATGCTTCCCTTGCCTTGAAGATTACTGACTTTAGGCAGCCTCTCTGCTGAATCTTCAGTACCAGGTGCTGTGAGATACAGATAAGTGTTTTAAGGATGTACTCAGTAATGCCTGCTTGTCCCTGAACTTGGTGCTTTTCCCTGTTTAGCCCAAGAAATTATGGTGGTGGTGGTGATAGGGATGATGATGATGGTGGTGGTGGTAGTTGTGATGATGATGATAATGATGATGATTTTGGTGGTGGTGATAGAGATGATGACGGTGATGGTGATGATGTACTTATTCACTAAGTACTTACTACGTCCCAGATGCTTTATCTCCATGATCTCAATTTAATTCCCGATGTCAACCTTATGAGATAGCGATTATTATCATACTCATTTTACAGATGAAAAGCGAAGCACAGAGAGATTAAATAATCTGCCTGAGGTTATCCAACTGATAATCGGAAGAGATAGGATTTATATCCAGGCAGCGTATAAAATGCTAGTCAGAGCCCACAGACAAGCAGATACCTGGTCATAAAAAGGAAAAGTTGCTCATTTTCCCTTGGGTTGAGTTATTTTCTTCTAGCTAATATCCGGGCTCTCCTCTCTCTATCCTGTGGCCTCAAGCAGAGACAAATTGCTCCACAAATCTCCCTGTCAGAAGGCTAACCACATTCCATAACCACAGAGAAAGTGGGTAGCCTGTGTGTCCCATTCTCCCTCATGTTATAAATCTCATGCTGAGTGGTCCATTTCTCACTGAAAACTGTGATTGCCTCTTAACACTTCTGCAAGAAAGCTCTTGTCTACTATCTTTGGGAAAAAATCCGCTGCTAGGAAATGTGATAAAGGATGAGAAACCAGTGATGACTGCAGGGCAAAAAGACTGGTCATTTCTGTCAGAAAGAATTATTTGGTCCTAGAGGACATCTTAGTCAGGGATACATAGGATAATTTTCTTCCAGACAGCTTCACACATCCCTCCCTCACTTCTTTTAGGTCTTTATTCAAAAGCACACCTTCTTGGTGAGGTATCTCCAGGTCAAATTGCAACCCTCCCAATATTCCCTTTCCCTGCTTTGTTTTTTTCTCCTTAGGATATATCACTATCTACCATCCTTTACATCTTACTTGTCTATTATTTATCTCTTGCATTGGGATGTAATTTCCATAAGACAGGGATTTTTTTGTCTGTTAACATATTCCCTGCATGCAAACCAGTGTTTGGCTCATAGTAGGGGCTCAGTAATGATTTGTTGAATGAACAAATACATCAAAGTCTTAAGGGTGCAATCTGTAAACAGTGAATAAGAGAATGGAAACAGCCATATTATGGAGTAATTAATGATGGAGAATATCTGATCGAGTTAATGTTAACTATAGAAGTCCTTGTGTCCCTTTTAATGGTATTTGGTGTTGTAACGTAAATGGGCATGATTTAGGGGCTTAGAAGTACATAAACATTTTTTCCATTAAAGTGAATGGAATTTACATTTTTTACTTAGAAGAATTCACTCTGTAAGGGATTTTTCAAGACTCTTCATTCATCAGGCCGGGGTAGACTATAGTGAGAAATTAGAACCACCTTAATAAGTAACTATGGTATACCAATACTGTGAAATATTATGCAGCAGTTAAAAAGAATAGAAAGCATGTGTCCTGATCTGTTTGAGCTGCTGTAATAAATATACCATAGACTAGGTGGCTTAAACAATAAACATTTATTTCTCCAGTTCTGGAGGCTGGGAAGTCTAAGATCTAGGTGCTAGCAGATCCAGTGTCTGGTGAGAGCCCACTTCTTGGTTTGCAGATGGCTGTCTTCTCATTGCATTCTTACATGGCAGAGAGCGAAGAGAGAGAGGAAGCAAGCTCTCTTATGTCTCTTCTTATAAGCGCACTAATCTCATTCATGAGGGGTCCACACTTATGACCTAATTACTTCCTCAAGGCCCTGCCTCCAAATACCATCACATTGGGGATTAGGCTTCAACACATGAATTTGGGGAGGATACAGACATTCAGTCCATAGCAAGGTGGGAGAGATCTCTGTACTAATGGAGCTCCAAAATGTATCACTGAGTGAAAAAAGAAAGCTACAGTATGGTACTTCTAGTATATTTTATCTCAAATAACATGTGCACACACAAAAATATAATACACACACACACACACACACACACATTCCTAGAAGAAGATCTGGAAAGATACACACAAAACTATTAACGATGCTTGTGATCAGGGGTGGAAAAGGTTGCAATAGGGTGGGGAGAACATCAGAATTTGACATAATAATCAAAGGAAACTCCAGTGTTGTTCGTAATATTTAAATATTTTTATAATGAAAATATATTAATGGATGACTTATATAACGAAAAATTTAAAATCAAAACAAGAAGCAAAAGAACATAGCTTCTGATGAGGGAGACAAGAGGATAGGGCCCTGCCAGAGACTTAAAGTGTAAAATACACAGGTTATTTTTCAACAGAAGGGCCAGAAGTGTGAGTGAGAGCATCTAAATGATTTGGATTTCTTTGTCATCAATGTTCCTATAAAGTTCTAAGACAATTTTGAGGACTATACGAATCTCTCCTTCCTTTCCTCAAAAAGAGCCCAAAACCAAGTATTCCAAATGCATAGTTTGTAAAGACTGTGATAATGTAAACAGAAAAATTTGTCATTTCTATCTCATTGGAAAAGGCCAGCTTCTTTAGCTGGATAGTCTCTGTAATCTTCCTACTAAACCTGAACAATTCTACGTCTATGTAATGACTACAAAAGCAATTTCAGAAACGTCTGGAGGGAAACACCACATAAATGAATGAGTCTGTGGTTCACAATTATTAGTTTGATGCCCAAATGCATATCATATTTGCAAGAGGCAGTTTACAATCTGCTCATCTTGACAAATGTAGCACAAGGGGATTTAAATCCCTGCATTTGCAATTTCTGTCTCTCCCTCTCCAAATTTATGGCGAAATTGTGGACATGAATAATGTGTCAGGGATGAGTGAACTGAGGTCTGTGCTCTGTTCCTATAGCTCCATTTCGCTCAAAGGAGAGTAATGAATGGAAAACAAAGAAAAGTCTCAGCAGATAATGAATTTGAGTCCTAATGACCTTCCTGAACTATAAAATGGATTTTCTTGGCATTGCCCAAACCATTTGGTGCCTGTAGTGAGGTGTGAAAACATTTTGACCATTTGGGGCCATGACCATGCATTTTAAGTATTTTCTCAATGATTCATGAAGAGTCAGAACTACCTTTCCATGGAAAGGTGAAAGTCATCCACCAGTGTTAATGGAAGACTTGTTTCCAACCTGCCCTGTCTATTGCCTTGACAGCAGTGTGATTGATTATTAGGAGTCTTGGACTATTCTGCAGCCCCCTGGGACCATAGTATGGCCATTTATATAAGATATGGTTATCACAATCCAATGCCTGGTATCGCACATCTCTTTCTTTTAAAACCAGTTGATCTCTGGCAAGGAATATAGAGTGAAGACTCACATTTACTCAAAGAAAGTCGTGTGCAAAATAACATGTTTGCTTACTGAACAGTAACAAGTCTGTCACTTGACTGGTCATCTCCATCTGGATTTGCTGCAAAGGCAGCAGTCAATCAGTCACTGCTAGGGCATCAATACCTAATGGGAATAATATACATCAATGGTCTGAAATTAATTGGCATAAAAATGAAAGGCTCATTGACTTTTAAGAGCAGGAATACAGGCTTCCGTGTATTGCGTCCAAACATCCCATCCATTGTGGCCTGCTTGCTTCTTTGAGATAGTCATATTTTTCTTCTTTCCAGAGCTAAAACTGAAACAAATCATGAGATAAAGTAAAAGAGGAAAACATCTATTGATTTTCATGCAGCTCTACCCTTCATTCATTCAATTATCCATTCATCCATATATTCATCCAGTCAGTACATAACATTTATTGCAACTGTTGTACCCTCTAGTAATTAAAATAGGGTTCAATTTGAAATTCAGACTGAAACCGACTTTGCAGTTCTCTTATCCAAAATTATATAAATCTGTTTGGGCAAAAAAATCCACTAGGTATATCCATGGTTTCCACAGCTACCCACCTATATGTTAATGACACCCAAATTTCTACCTGGAGCCCTGATATCACTCCTGGATTCTAGCCATGGAGTCAGCTTCCTACCAGACACCTGTACATCAATATTTGGGTGTCCTAGTAAATTTAATCTGAACATGTCTGAATTGAATTCATCACCTTTTCCCCTCCTTCTACATTCTCTGTCTTAGTTGCTTGTCTTAGATGCACAGTGTTACTTCTACCAGAAGCCTAGCTGTCACCCTAGGCTCTTGCTTTTCTTCACCCTCAACACCCAATCAGTTTCCAAATGCTATCAGTTACTTCTTTGTATATCTTCCTCAATCCCATTGCTTCAGTCTTGTTTCCCTTTCTTCTCATCATTCCTGTGAACTGGTGTATTAGATACTGAAGGGTAGCAGCATATGCCACTTCAGTATATAACTGTAGGAGTTCAGGACATGCCATCCCCAAATATGCTGCTTTGGTATGTTGATTACTTTGAGTTGTAGGCACTTGAAAAACAGCAAATACAGGGAGAGGCTTCATTTGAACTCCCCTTATCTACCTGAAGATAGATCCTCCAAAAGGAAATCAGTTGTCATAGATTCCCACACTAGGAGTTTCATCAACCAGGGAAGATTGACTCAATACAGGAGAGGAGACTATGAGATGATGCCACCCCAAGACAGACTTTGTCACAAACTATCACACCTCCCACCTGTTCTTCTAAGGACCCATTCATGTTTCCAAAAACTCATTTACTCTCCCCTAAGAGGCTGACATCTCCTGCCCCTTTCCCTATTTAGATGGCATTTGAGTCTGAATTCTAAGCCACCTCTTTGAGTTACTCATTCTTCCCTGGGTATCACCCGTGTATACATGAGGTTACATGTTAGTAAATTTCTGATTGTTTTCCTCTTGTCAATCTGCCTTTTATTACAGGGGTCTCAGTTAAGAACTCAGAAGGGTAGGGGGAAAATCATTTTTCCTCTCCTGTGATACCAAGCTGGTGTCAGCGCAGGTCTTAGTCTCCCTCTAATCACCCACGATGGTAGTGTCAGCATAGACTCTCTAAGAGGGCAAACCTTCGTTGGCTGAACCCCAGCATTCAGGAAAATACCCAAAGCCCTTCGTAGTCTGGTCCCTGCCTATCTTTTCTGGCACCTTCATCAATTCCTCATCAACTCAAGGGTAAAGCCCACAGAGATCCTTGTGGGTTGCCCCTTGCACCATGCTCCCTCTCAGCTCTATGTAGTGGCAATTTAACTTATGCAGCTGCTACCATGCATTGATTGGAGCCCATCAGGGACCCGTATGAATTGAGGAATTCAACATTATCGCTAACATCATAGACCAAGGCATTCCTAAAATCAGCATAACATCATTAGCATAAATTGTGCTTTAATGGAATTTATCTTAGACTGGATTTTTAAAAATCTGGCTATAACATAACCCCAAAAGAGGGATGAAATTTCCTCCAGTGTCTCAATCTTCTCTTACTGCAATGATTCAAAAACTGGTACTCAGGGATAATTGGGAAGGAAAAAAAAGAATTTTCTTGAGAAGAGTGTTAACCATTAATAAACCTATTTTTTTTTAAACTATAGTGAATTCCCAAACATTTCAGTTTATTATTGTGCATTGAAACTCTCCAAAAGGGGGACTGAAGGTGCAGCTTCTCTCCAGGTTGAACAGGGAAGCCTAGATCTGGAGCCCCAAATAACAGCCACCTCCAGTGGTGTTCCTCTGAATGCAATCTGGCTTCCCTCTCTTCCAATAACCTTGTGAGTAATAAATCATTCTTTCAGTTGTGCAGTAGCATTTAAGACCTGCCTGCTTAATCTTTAATTGGTTAAGCAGTTACACGCTCAAATTATAGAGTGTGAAGAATATCACAATAGATCACAGTATTGTTAGTTTTCCCCTGCAGAACCCTGACATTATCAACTTTAACAAAGCCCATCCCTCGCCCACATTAATTACTGCAATGTCCTTGAAAGAGAATAGCATGGTTATTACTATTTCCAAGAGAGCATGCTTCTGTCTCCCGCATGACAGGAGCTCACACGTGTGTGTGTGTGTGTGTTAGACACATAGATCTTAATTTAGGCCCCCCCTTTTCTGTACACAACTGCCCAAGTGTCTTCATATGTGTTCTTTACACCCTGGCCAACTTCTCCTTTCAGTCTCAGATTGTGTCCCCTCCTCCAGGAAGTTTTCCTTCACTTCTTCCTCCTTCATTTAGGTTCCCCTTGTCTGGGCTCCCATAGCACTCCATTCATTAAGTCCACAAACACTTATTGGGTAACTTCTATATCAGATACCAGTATTCGTTACTGGCGCTCAGACACTAGCTTGTTGGGGGCACAGGTAGGCCAACCTGGGTCGCCAGGGAGGGGAGGCCTACATGCCCAGGGCTCATAAAACCAGTTCCCAAGGGAGGCAGGAAGCCTCCTACCTCCTCTTCCTCTCTCCTCCCTACTGCTCCTCCACCCCTACCCATCCCATGCAAACCAGCAGTTTCTCAGGAATACAGCCTGTGTGAATTCTGTCTCTGATGACATTTCTGTCAGTAAAACATGCCATTGAAAGAGATCCTTTTTGCTCACATTGATCTAATTATTCTGCTAAAAAAGCAACAACTACTACTGAATAATAAACTTTTCGTCTAGTATTAGTCTGTTATTTAGATAGCTGGAATAAAATAGACAATTTTTAAAGTACCTTTTTTTCTATTGAATTTTTCACTCTGAATAAAGAATAATGTAAGAAAAAGAAATCTCACTATGATGTAATCATTAAGCACTCTTTTTTTTTTTTTTAACATCTTTATTGGAGTATAATTGCCTTAAAATGTTGTGTTAGTTTCTGCTTTATAACAAAGTGAATCAGCTATACATATACAAATATCCACATATCTCCTCCCTCTTGCGTCTCCTTCCCACCCTCCCTATCCCACCCCTCTAGGTGGTCACAAAGCACTGAGCTGATCTCCCTGTGCTATGTGGCTGCTTCCCACTAGCTATCTATTTTACATTTCATAGTAGATATAAGTCCATACCACTCTCTCACTTCATCCCAGCTTACCCATCCCCCTCCCCATGTCCTCAAGTCCGTTCTCTACATCTACATCTTTATTCCTGTCCTGCCCCTAGGTACTTCAGAACCTTTTTCTTTTTTGTTTTTTAGATTCCATATATATGTGTTAGCATACGGTATTTGTTTTTCTCTTTCTGACTTACTTCACTCTGTAGGACAGACTCTAGGTCCATCCACCTCACTACAAATAACTCAATTTCGTTTCCTTTTATGGCTGAGTAATATTCCATTGTATATATGTGCCACATCTTCATTATCCATTCATCTGTCAATGGACACTTAGGTTGCTTCCATGTCCTGGTTATTGTAAATAGAGCTGCAATGAACATTGTGGTATATGACACTTTTTGAATTATGGTTTTCTCTGGGTATATGCCCAGTAGTGGGATTGCTGGGTCTATGGTAGTTCTATTTTTAGTTTTGTAAGGAAACTGCATACTGTTCTCCATAGTGGCTGTATCAACTTACATTCCCACCAAGAGTGCAAGAGGGTTCCCTTTTCTCCACACCCTCTCCAGCATTTACTGTTTGTAGATTTTTTGATGATGGCCATTCTGACTGGTGTGAGGTGATACCTCATTGTAGTTTTGATTTGCATTTCTCTAATGATTAGTGATGTTGAGCATTCTTTTGTGTGTTTCTTGGCAATCTGTATATCTTTTTTGGGGAAATGTCTATTTAGGTTTTCTGCCCATTTTTGGATTGGGTTTTTTTTTTGATATTGAGCTGCATGAGCTGCTTGTAAATTGTGGAGATTAATCCTTTGTCAGTTGCTTCATTTGCAAATATTTTCTCCCATTCTGAGGGTTGTCTTTTCGTCTTGTTTACGGTTTCCTTTGCTGTGCAAAAGCTTTTAAGTTTCATTAGGTCCCATTTGTTTATTTTTGCTTTTATTTCCATTTCTCTAGAAGGTGGGTCAAAAAGGATCTTGCTGTGATTTATATCATAGAGTGGTCTGCCTATGTTTTCCTCCAAGAGTTTTATACTGTCTGGTCTTATATTTAGGACTTTAATCCATTTTGAGTTTATTTTTGTGTATAGCATTAGAGAGTGTTCTAATTTCATTCTTTTACATGTATCTGTCCAGTTTTCTCAGCACCACTTATCGAAGAGGCTGTCTTTTCTCCATTGTATATTCTTGCTTCCTTTATCAAAAATAAGGTGACCATATGTGCGAGGGTTTATCTCTGGGCTTTCTATCCTGTTCCATTGATCTATATTTCTGTTTTTGTGCCAGTACCACACTATCTTGATTACTGTAGCTTGGTGGTATAGTCTGAAGTCCAGGAGCCTGATTGCTCCAGCTCTGTTCTTCTTTCTCAAGATTGCTTTGGCTATTCGGGGTCTTTTGTGTTTCTATACAAATTGTGAAATTTTTTGTTCTAGCTCTGTGAAAAATGCCATTGGTAGTTTGATAGGGATTGCATTGAATCTGTAGATTGCTTTGGGTAGTATAGTCATTTTCACAATGTTGGTTCTTCCACTCCAAGAACATGGTATATCTCTCCATCTGTTTGTATTGCTTTAAATTTCTTTCATCAGTGTCTTATAGTTTTCTGCATACAGGTCTTTTGTCTCCTTAGGTTGGTTTATTCCTAAGGTATGTTATTCTTTTTGTTGCAATGGTAAATGGGAGTGTTTCCTTAATTTCTCTTTCATATTTTCCATCATTATTGCATAGGAATGCAAGACATTTCTGTGCATTAATTTTGTATCCTGCTACTTTACCAAATTCATTGATTAGCTCTAGTAGTTTTCTAGTAGTGTCTTTAGGATTCTGTATGTATAGTATCATGTCATCTGCAAACAGTGACACCTTTACTTCTTCTTTTCCGATTTGGATTCCTTTTATTTTTGTTCTCTGATTGCTGTGGCTAAAACTCCCAAACCTATGTTGAATAATAGCGGTGACAGTGGGCAACCTTGTCTTGTTCCTGATCTTAGTGGAAATGGTTTCATTTTTTCACCATTGAGAATGATGTTGGCTGTGGATTTGTCATATATGGCCTTTATTATGTTGAGGTAAGTTCCCTCTATACCTACTTTCTGGAGGGTTTTTATCATAAATGGTGTTGAATTTTGTCGAAAGCTTTTTCTGCATCTATTGAGATGATCATATGGTTTTTCTCCTTCAGTTTGTTAATATGGTGTATCACATTGATTGATTTGCATATATTGAAGAATCCTTGCATTCCTGGGATAAACCCCGCTTGATCATGGTGTATGATCCTTTTAATGTGTTGTTGGATTCTGTTTGCTAGTATTTTGTTGAGGATTTTTGCATCTATGTTCATCAGTGATATTGGCCTGTAGTTTTCTTTCTTTGTGACATCCTTGTCTGGTTTTGGTATCAGGGTGATGGTGGCCTCGTAGAATGAGTTTGGGAGTATTCCTCCCTCTGCTATTTTTTGATAGCAGAAGGTTTGAGAAGGATAGGTGTTAGCTCTTCTCTAAATGTTTGATAGAATTCGCCTGTGAAGCCATCTGGTCTGGGCTTTTGTTTGTAGGAAAATTTTTAATCACAGTCTCAAATTCAGTGCTTGTGATTGGTCTGTTTATATTTTCTATTTCTTCCTGGTTCAGTCTCAGAAGGTTGTGCTTTTCTAAGAATTTGTCCATTTCTTCCAGGTTGTCCATTTTATTGGCATATAGTTGCTTGTAGTAGTCTCTCATGATCCTTTGTGTTTCTGCAGTGTCAGTTGTTACTTCTCCTTTTTCATTTCTAATTCTATTGATTTGAGTCTTCTCCCTTTTATTCTTGATGAGTCTGCCTAATGGTTTATCAATTTTGTTTATCTTCTCAAAGAACCAGCTTTTAGTTTTCCTGATCTTTGCTATTGTTTCCTTCATTTCTTTTTCATTTATTTCTGATCTGATGTTTATGATTTCTTTCCTTCTGCTAACTTTGGGGGTTTTTTGTTGTTGTTGTTGTTCTTTCTCTAATTGCTTTAAGTGTAATGTTAGGTTGTTTATTTGAGATGTTTCTTGTTTCTTGAGGTAGGATTGTATTGCTATAAACTTCCTTCTTAGAACTGCTTTTGCTGCATCCCATAGGTTTTGGGTCATCGTATTTTCATTGTCATTTGTTTCTAGGTATTTTTTGATTTCCTCAGTGATCTCTTGGTTATTAAGTAGTGTATTGTTTAGCCTCCATGTGTTTGTATTTTTTACAGATTTTTTCCCGTAATTGATATCTAGTCTCATAGCATTGTGGTCGGAAAAGATACTTGATATGATTTCAATTTTCTTAAATTTACCAACACTTGGTTTGTGACCCAAGATATGATCTATCCTGGAGAGCGTTCCATGAGCACTTGAGAAGAAAGTGTATTCTGCTGTTTTTGGATGGAATGTCCTGTAAATATCAATTAAGTAGATCTTGTTTAATGTGTCATTTAAAGCTTGTGTTTCCTTATTTATTTTCATTTTGGATGATCTGTCCATCAGTGAAAGTGGGGTGTTAAAGTCCCGTACTATGATTGTGTTACTGTCGATTTCCCCTTTTATGGCTCTTAGTATTTGCCTTATGTATTGAGATGCTCCTATGTTGGGTTCATAAATATTTACAATTGTTATATTGATCCCTTGATCATTATGTAGTGTCCTTCTTTGTCTCTTGTAATAGTCTTTATTTTAAAGTCTATTTTGTCTGATATGAGAATTACTACTCCAGCTTTTTTTGATTTCCCTTTGTATGGAATATCTTTTTCCATCCCCTCACTTTCAGTCTGTATGTGTCCCTAGGTCTGAAGTGGGTCTCTTGTAAACAGCATATATACGGGTCTTGTTTTTGTATCCATTCAGTGAGTCTGTGTCTTTTGGGTGGAGCATTTAATCCACTTACATTTAAGGCAATTATCGATATGTATGTTGCTATTATCATTTTCTTAATTGTTTTGGGTTTGTTATTGTAGGTCCTTTTCTTCTCTTGTGTTTCTCGCCTAGAGAAGTTCCTTTAGCATTTGCTGTAAAGCTGGTTTGGTGGTGCTGAATTCTCTTTGCTTTTGCTTGTAAAGTTTTAATTTCTCCATTGAATCTGAATGAGATCCTTGCTGGGTAGAGTAATCTTGGTTGTAGGTTTTTCCCTTTCATCACTTTAAATATGTCCTGCCACTCCCTTCTGGCTTGCAGAGTTTCTGCTGAAAGATCAGCTGTTAACCCTATGGGGATTCCCTTGTGTGTTATTTGTTGTTTTTCCCTTGCTGCTTTTAATATTTTTTCTTTGTATTTAATTTTTGATAGTTTGATTAATATGTGTCTTGGCATGTTTCTCCTTGGATTTATCTTGTATGGGACTCTCTGTGTTCCTGGACTTGATTAACTATTTCCTTTCCCATATTTGGGAAGTTTTCAACCATAATCTCTTAAAATATTTTCTCAGTCCCTTTCTTTTTCTCTTCCTCTTCTGGGACCCCTATAATTCAAATGTTGGTGCGTTTAATGTTGTCCCAGAGGTCTCTGAGACTGTCCTCAATTCTTTTCATTCTTTTTTCTTTATTCTGCTCTGCAGTAGTTATTTCCACTATTTTATCTTCCAGGTCATTTATCCGTTCTTCTGCCTCAGTTATTCTGCTATTGATTCATTCTGGAGAATTTTTAATTTCATGTATTGTGTTGTTCATCATTGTTTGTTTGCTCTTTAGTTCTTCTATGTCCTTGTTAAATGTTTCTTGTATTTTCTCTATTCTATTTCCAAGATTTTGGATCATCTTTACTAACATTACTCTGAATTCTTTTTCAGGTAGACTGCCTATTTCCTCTTCATTTGTTTGGTCTGGTGGATTTTTATCCCGCTCCTTCATCTGCTGTGTGTTTCTCTGTCTTCTAATTTTGCTTAACTTACTGTGTTTGGGGTCTCCTTTTTGCAGACTGCAGGTTCATAGTTCCCATTGTTTTTGGTGTCTGCCCCCAGTGGGTGAGGTTGGTTCAGTGGGTTGTGTAGGCTTCCTGGTGGAAGGGACTAGTGCCTGTGTTCTGGTGGATGAGGCTGGATCTTGTCTTTCTGGTGGGCAGGACCATGTCTGGTGGTGTGTTTTGGGGTGTCTGTGAACTTATTACGATTTTAGGCAGCCTCTGTGCTAATGGGTGGGGTTGTGTTCCTGTCTTGCTAGTTGTTTGGTATAGGGTGTCCAGCAATGGAGCTTGCTGGCCGTTGAATGGAGCTGGGTCTTAACGTTGAGATGGAGATCTCTGGGAGAGCTTTCGCCATTTAATATTATGTGGAGCCAGGAGGTTTCTGGTGGACCAATGTCCTGAACTCGGCTCTCCCACCTCAGAGGCTCAGGCCTGACACACCCAGCTGGAGTACCAAGACCCTGTCAGCCACACGGCTCAGAAGAAAAGGTAGAAAAAAATAAATAAATAAATAAATAAAATAAAATAAAGTTATTAAAATAAAATGTAAAAAATTATTAAAAATAAAAAAGAAAGAAAGAAGAGAGCAACCAAACCAAATCCACCAATGATAACAAGTGCTAACAACTATACTAAAAAAAAAAAAAAGAAAATGGACAGACAGAACCCTAGCACAAATGGTAAAAGCAAAGCTATACAGACAAAATCACACAAAGAAACATACACATACACCTTCACAAAAAGAGAAAAAGGAAAAATATATATATCATTGCTCCCAAAGTCCACCACCTCAATTTTGGGATGATTTGTTGTCTATTCAGGTATTCCACAGATGCAGGGTACATCAAGCTGATGGTGGAGATTTAATCCGCTGCTCCTGAGGCTGCTGGGAGAGATTTCCCTTTCTGTTCTTTGTTCGCACAGCTCCTGGGGTTCAGCTTTGGATTGCCCCCGCCTCTGCGTGTAGGTCGCCTGAGGGCGTCTCTTCTTCGCTCACACAGGACGGGGTTAAAGGAGCGGCTGTTGGGGGCTCTGGCTCACTCAGGCCGGGGGGGAGGGAGGGGTATGGATGTGGGGTGAGCCTGCGGCGGCAGAGGCCAGCGTGATGTTGCAGCAGCCTGAGGCGCGCTGTGCGTTCTCGCGGGGAAGTTGTCCCCGGATCACGGGACCCTGGCAGTGGCGGGCTGCACAGGCTCCCGGGAGGGGAGGTGTGGATAGTGACCCGTGCTCGCACACAGGCTTCTTGGTGGCGGCAGCAGCAGCCTTAGCGTCTCATGCCCGTCTCTGGTGTCCACGCTGATAGCCGCGGCTCGCGTCCGTCTCTGGAGCTCGTTTAGGCGGCGCTCTTAATCCCCTCTCCTCGCACACCAGGAAACAAAGAGGCAAGAAAAAGTCTCTTGCCTCTTTGGCAGCTCCAGACCTTTTTCCGGACTCCCTCCCGGCTAGCCGAGGCGCACTAGCCCCTTCAGGCTGTGTTCACGCCTCCAACCCCAGTCCTCTCCCTGGGATCCGACCTCTGAAGCCTGAGCCTCAGCTCCCAGCCCCCCCCTGCCCCGGCGGGTGAGCAGACAAGCCTCTCAGGCTGGTGAGTGCTGCTTGGCACCGATCCTCTGTGCGGTAATCTCTCTGCTTTGCCCTCTGCACCCCTGTTGCTGCGCTCTCCTCCGTGGCTCCGAAGCTTCCCCCCTCTGCCACCCCCAGTCTCTGCCCGCGAAGGGGCTCCTAGTGTGTGGAAACCTTTCCTCCTTCACAGCTCCCTCCCAGAGATGCAGGTCCCGTCCCTATTCTTTTGTCTCTGTTTTTCCTTTTTTCATTTGCCCTACCCCAGCGTTCGGTAGGTGTTCTGTAGGAGTTGTTACACATGTAGCTGTATTTCTGATGTATTTGTGGGGAGGAAGGTGATCTCCACGTCTTACTCTTCTGCCATCTTGAAGGTCTCCCCCATTAAGCACTCTTGATTTGTTTTGACATAGTGGAACTTTGTTTTGATGAATTGTTTAAAAATAAAACATTGTCCGTTTGCCAAAATAGGATGGAGAATAGAGATGATTTCCTGTTTTTCTGTAACAAATTTCAAGTAGAAAAATGTTTTGAACCCATAAGCAGAAAGGGACTTTCCAGGTACTTAGTTCACAGCTTTTTCTAAGCAATATTTGGCTATTTTTGCACTGTAATTAATATCATTCACCAAAGGGGATCTTGAGATGGGTTTGAAGAATTTAACTCTTTTAAAAATCTATTAAATGATTTACCTTTGATCCTATTTTATGAGCATCCAGAGCAAAAAGCTTCCTTCTGTGCAATTTTTCTAACAACTACCAAATAATTAAGTTCTTTAGATGTGCTTTGTTGCATGGGTAGAGGCAAGAAAAGCATTTGTTGTGTAGGAGTACTTGCAGTTGAGTGGTGCTTTTTAAGTATACCCTCCAAGCATTGTTGGGACACAAGAGATTCATGCTACAGAACCCCCTGCTAGAAGTGTTTATGAAAAGGTATTGGACAATCTCTTCCTAAGAAAATGGATCTACCTTTACCTCCATAGAGAGATTCCATAATTAAGATGTAACAGGGAAGAGGGTTAAGGACATGGACTTTGAACCCGGACCACCTGGGTTCAAATCTCAAATCTGCCACTTAAACCTGTGTGTCCTTGAGCAACTACTTGACCTCTCTTTGCCTTAATTTCTTCACCTATAAGTTGGGATCCTGATAAAAGTACTTACCTTCAGGTATTGTGCTTAAAATAGAGACAGGCACATAATTAGTACTACATTAAACCCCTCCTCAACTCCTACCCTAACATTCGTCTATTTTGGCAGTAGTTGCATGAGCTACGACTGCCCTAAAGCAACTGAAAAAATAGAGCAGATGTGTATCTTTTAGTGTGACTTGAGGAAGGCTCTCCCCAAATGCACACAGCCAGAAGCTAGAGTTAAAAATGGTAGATAATCACTTTCAGAACCCTAGCCCATATGTTTCCCTAGAGCAAACCACTTCCTTTCCAAACATGAATTTCAAGAGAAAAATAAACATTTATAGATAGCTGGAAAGAATTAAGGCTCCATATAAGGATATAAACTGATGCCTGTCTTTACCAGATGCCATATACCTGAAAGGACTATCTCTGAAACAAGTTTTTTAACTACACAAAGCAAGTTGTCAGTTTGCGGGGGGAAATGAAGATTTTAAAGTCACTATTCTGTATTAATCATGAGAGAGAGAGGAGAAAGTCAGGCTGTGGTTTATACTAAAAAGGAATTAAAATTAAAAACTGACTGCACTACCCTGGGCAAAGGAGACCCTGGCTTATTCCCAGTTCTGTCACAGACAAGCTCTGTTGATGTAACCTTGGGTGAAACCCTTAACCTCTGGGAGCTTCAATTTCCTCAGCTGTAAAATGAGGGCATTGACCAAATGATCTATAAGATTTCTTACAGCTCAGACATCCTATGATTTTATGAAATAAAGTAGATGTTAGATGTATATAGCAGGCAACAGAAACCAGATCTGAAACTGAAGCAGGAAAGAATCTTTTTGCAAGGATGTTACTGGTAGCTCACAGAATCAAAGGGAAGACTGGAGAATCAGGCTCACGACCAAGGCAGTTTGGTGGGGGTAGGGGGATATTGGAGTGTCTAAAAGCAGGAATGACTCAGCAGCTGGAATGAAGAAGCTCAAATCTTTTTTTCCATCCTCATGTCGCTATAAATCAAAGTCCTAAGAAAGTGGGTCAAATTGGTCTAGCTCAGGTCATATGTCACCCCTTGGCCGATGGGAAAGAAACCATGATTTGCAGTCTTGCCAAGACATCATTCAATGGACGAGAGATAATTCCTAAGAGGAAAGTCGTATAAGACCACGAAAGAAAGGTAATGACGACCATGCAGCTCTTCACTACAAATGTTGTGCCTGCCTTTGTAATATCACACACTGATATCACTCTTCTATGTGGAAATAGTTGGGTTATTTTCACAGTCCATCTGAAAATAGACGTGTCTTTGGAGGGAGATAATGGCCCCAGGACAGCGCTGTTGACACCCATCATGAAATGCTGGGCAATGACATATGCTTGGCAAACAGCCTTAGCATGCCCCCAAGAGATTGTTCTGGGGGGAAAATAAACAAGCCTGCGTTTTGTCTTCAATCAGTTTCTCTCTGCACATCTCCTTGGAATTGAGGAGGAACATTCCCAGAGCCACACAATAGTCATTTCCTCTTCTTCCATGTTTACAGAGCCCTGTTTTCATTCTGATGGTCAATTCCTCTCCCTTCTTTAAAAACCAAGCAAATCTGAGTTCTTCTAAACTAGTCATAATGGTCCCAACCCCCTGTCCTGTCATTGTTGGGTTTAAGGTTGGGTCTGTGATCCAACCCTAGATGCTCGGACATGAGGAGAAATCTTTCCAGGAGGCGTCTTCTTATAAAGTTTTTTTACTCTTAAAAAGGATACTGTGGTGTAAGAATGTGCTGATGGCTGGTGCTGTGGCACCACCATTTAATACAATCTCTTCTTGAAACCATAAGAGGGGAAGCCTGAAGGCAAAAGCCAACAAGTTGAAGATGGCAGAGAGGAAAAGGAGGAAAGAACCTGCGTGCTCGATGATGTGAGTTCTTGAATTCACCAACTTGGGAAGCACCCTATTCAGAATTTCTATTTGGTAAGACAATAAATCTTATAATTTATGTCATTTTGATTTGGGCCTCCTATTATTTGCAGATGAAAGTACCTCAATTATAACCCTCAACATGATATTCTTTCAATAAGCAATAAATTTATCTCCATATTTCTCTCTGGAAACAGCCTTAACTCTCAGGTGAAAAAATAACTCATCCAAAGAATTTTGTATTATTTTTTGCCAAAATGTCCTGTTTTGCTCCATGCCCTTGCATGCACACTTCATCTTGTCCCTCAAATTATAGAAGCTTCTAGACTACCCTATCTTTACTAAAGTACATGATTCCCAGTTCATAGAGGATTTTTAAATGCATCTTTTGTTGTCATATCTCTCAGTTAATCAATAACATCCTTATTTGGATTTTAAAAATGTAAGAACTTCCTTCCACTCATTATCCTAAGATTGCCACCCATCGACATAGCACTAATAGTTGGAGATGGTTAAGAAAGATGCAGACAGAAAAGAGAAATAAAATAAAAAATAGACAGAGAAGGAAGTAAACAAAATCAGATCATGAGAATCAACTGTCAGAAAATTGACTCCAAGTCTTTATTCTACCATGTTTTACATGAAGGG
Source organism: Balaenoptera physalus (assembly GCF_965194825.1). Lineage (NCBI taxonomy): Eukaryota > Metazoa > Chordata > Mammalia > Artiodactyla > Balaenopteridae > Balaenoptera > Balaenoptera physalus. Next base: position 86,755,071 of record NC_138884.1, on the reverse strand, counting down.
AAAGAAATATAGTTGGGAGAGAGACAGACAGAGCTATCTTCTGACAGAGGGAGAAAGGAAGATGCAATTTATACAATATTTATCCTTTGTAAAATTTGGTTTTATTAAATTTCGTGTAGGTACAAAAGTATATTTTAAAATATATGTAAGCTACATAGAATCATGACACAATGACTCCATATACCCACCACCAAGTTTATAACAGAACATGACAGTTGTGTTAGAAGTCCCTGGCATGTAGCTGCCCAGTCCCATCCCCTTCCCCATCACCTTAGAGGTAACCACTGTGCTGAATTTACAGCCAACACCTGTCAAACTCCATTGATGAGCATTGCGAGGGAGGAGTGGGTAGGGAGGAGTTAGTACCTGTCCCTGGGGACTCAGAAGCTGGAGAAGCTGTGGTTCCCAGTCTCCTCACAATCTGGAGGGGAAACAGACACGAGTACAATGGTTGTGGTGTGAGGCAGGATGGAGAAGTACTTTGCAAGAGGACTAAATGCTGGGAAAGCACAGAAAAGAGACATTATTCCAGCTGCGGTCAGCAGGGGCCGCTCCATGGGCAAGGTAGCCTTTCTGCCTTTGAAGGGTGGAGAGGATTTCTACAGATGGAAGGAGAGGGCAGATGCCACAGTCAGAAAGGAGGCAGAAGGAGCAAGGTGGTCTGAAGAATGACTGCTCCATCCAGGATGACTAAGGATGCAGAGGGCAGGGGGGAAGTAGAAGTTACAACCAGGATGAAAGTAAAGTTTGAAGGGAATCCTCTGGGAAATGAAAATTCTTCTAGAAACCCAAGCTAGCGGCTATAAATTCGGGTGATGCTGTTTTCCCCACATAGAGATCCCGAGGGGTGCCCTCCGTGCCTCTTCTCTCCGCCTTCTCCTGCCCCACCCTCATTCCCACACCTGCATCACATCATTGCCAAGTGCCTCCAATTCTCCCCTCACATCCTCCCTCTCTGTCTCTCCCTCTTTCTACCACTTCAATTCCACCGTGTCGGCTCAGTGACTGAGCAACCCTGGCAGCCTCCCCGCCTGGTGCCGGGTTCCCTCCCCCCAGTGCACACCTGAACCCCTCTGCATGGAGTGCTGGGCTCCCAGCTACTGAGCGGGACGCAGAGGTCAAGGAGGTGAGTGTGGCTCACAGCTGGGAAGGGGAGCCCGCGGTGAGAGCCACAGACACACGACGACAAGGCTGTAAGTCATAGGGAGGGGGCGCGAGGTGGGTCAGTGTCAGACGTGGAACCAGTTGAAAACCGGGATGGGCTAAAAGTCAGGCTCAGTTGTGTAGACTGGAAGCCAGGCATCACACCAGGCACCCAGGAACACAGTGTCGTTTTTATTGGAGCCAGGTGGGCAGGGAGGCGAGCAGAACTGCGGGGCTGAGGGAGACATGCAGGACCAGCAATGCTGAGGCAGTTCCATCAGAGGCCCTCCTCCGAAGGCAGGTTCACCCAGCCTCCTTGCACTCCCAAAAGAGAGGCCGCTGGTGCTCTTGGAGGGAGCCCTTCTCTCAGGCACCCCCTCCAAGCATCCTGCACCCTTTGTCCTGTCTCCAGCCCGCAGTGCGAGTCCTGGGAGCAGCGCCGGCTTTACACACCTTGACTGGAGCCAAATATTAGTCCAGAGATGGCAGGCAAGCTGGTGAGCTTCCCTTGGCCTCAGCTTCCTCGGGGGTAATGACACCTGTCTTGAGAGCAGTTGTGAGGAGGAAATGAGTATACACGGAATGTGCCTGATGCATAGGGAGACTCAAGAAATAGTTCTCCATCCAACAAATATTTATTAAGTGCCTACTGTGAGCTGAGCATTCTACCAGCTGCCAGGGATAGTACGGTGAGCAGAACCAGTCTAGAGAAGGAGACAGACATTAATTAACAACCACAAAAATAATTGTAAATGACCGATATGAAAAGGGCTATGAGGGCTGCGAACATGTATACTTGGGAGATTTGACTTCTACTGAGAGAACAGGAAAAGCCATCTTCCAGACCCTGCTCAAAAGTGGCTTTCCCAAGAAGCCCACCAGATTACCCCCACTGGCAATGGTTCTTTTGACCTGTGAATTCTCAGCATGAAGCATGGAGCCTGCTAATGACATTTATCTTACCGTTGCATCTAGTATTATAACTAGCGGCATTCATATCCTGTCTCCTCCACCACATCGTAAGCTTGCTGTGGGCGGAGAGCCCATAACACTACATCCCTCAGTGCTTCACAGTTTCTGTTAAAGTCTAGTATTTTAATAAATAAGTGAAATTAGCTTCTAAAAGCTGCCACAATGTAACAGAACTTGAAGCTTAATTCATGCCTTTTGTAAACCAAGTTCCCATTGATTTCCAAGTCATTTGTCAGATCATAATAGGTGATATACAAGGAAACAATAATTTGACTTCTCAGAAACTGTATAAGGTCCATACCTCAGAGAGTGTGACATCCCTCAATTCCTGCTGAAGTATCCCAGACCTGAGCCTGACTCACCTATTAATCAGGGATATACAAATAAGAAAAAGTATGGCTAGTAGAATTCCATTTGCCAAATCCTCAATCCCTAAATTTTACAATTAGAATTTCAGTTTGTGATCTAACAAAAAAAAAAACTGGAGTACCAAAAAAACCTCTGTGTGCTGAAACATTCATTCCTGTTAGGTTGCTTAATGTTAAATCTGACCCTGCAGTTAAACTCTGAAAATCTACTCAGATAAGCAATTTTAACCATATAATGACGTCAGGAGATTAAGTTCCACCTTAACTCTCAGAAGGTGTTTTCTTTTCTTTTTTTAAATTGAAGTATAGTTGGTTTACAATGTTGTGTTAATTTCTGCTGTACCGCCTAGTGATTCAGTAATACATATACATTCTTTTTGATATTCTTTTCCATTATGGTTTATCTCAGGATATTGAATATAGTTCCCTGTGCTATCCAGTAGGACCTTGTTGTTTATCCATTCTATATGTAATAGTTTGCATCTACTAACCCCAAACTCTCAGTCCATCCCTCTCCCACTCCCCCTTGGCAACCACAAGTCTATTCTCTATGTCTGTGAGTCTGTTTCTATTTCGTAGATAGATTCATTTGTGTCATATTTTGGATTCCACATATAAGTGATATCATATGGTATTTGTCTCTCTGACTTACTTTGCTTAATATGATAATCTCTAGGTCCATCCATGTTGCTGCAAATGACATTATTTCATTCTTTCTTAAGGCTGAGTAGTATTCCATTGTATATATACAGCACGTCTTCTTTACTCATTCATCTGCTGATGGCCATTTATCTTGTTTCCATGTCTTGGCTATTGTGAATAGTGCTACTATGAACATAGTGGTACATGTATCTTTTTTTTTCTTTTTCTTTTTTTAATTGGAGTATAGTTGCCTTACAATGTTGTGTTGGTTTCTGCTGTACAACAAAGTGAATTAGCTATATGTATACATATATGCCCTTCCTCTTGAGCCTCCCTCCCACCCCCCTGTCCCACCCCTCTGGGTTATCACAGGCGTGCATGTATCTTTTTGAACTATAGTTTTGCCCGGATATATGCCCAGGAGTGGGATCTCTGGGTCATATGGTAGTTCTATTTTTAGTTTTTTGAGGACCCTCCATAATGTTTTCCATAGTGACTGCACCAACATACTTTCCCACCAACAGTGTAGGAGGGTTCCCTTTTCTCTACACCCTCCCCAGCATTTATTATTTGTAGAATTTTTAGTGATGGCCATTCTGATCAGTGTGAGGTGATATCTCATTGTACTTTTGATTTCCAGTTCTCTAATACAGTAAGTCCCCTACATACGAACAAGTTCCCTTCCAAGAGCGCATTCATAAGTCCAATTTGTTCATAAGTCCAACAAAGTTAGCCTAAGTACCCAACTAACACAATCGGCTATATACCACTGCTTTTACGCTTGCTTCTGGACATCCTGGGCTTGAAATAATGATACTGTACTACTGTACTCTCTACAGTACTGTACAATAAAGTACACAAAAGCACAACCACTTGTAGAGGATGCACACATGTGACAAGGTATGCCAGACACATGAACTTACATGATTGGACATGCAAACACATGTTCGCATCTCTGAAAGTTCACAACTTGAAGGTTCATATGTAGGGGACTTACTGTAATTAGCAGTGTTGAGCATCTTTTCATGTGCCTGTTGGCCATCTGTATGTCTTCTTTGGAGAAATGTCTATTTAGGTCTTCTGCTCATTTTTCGATTGGGTTGTTTGTTTTTTTGTTGTTGAGTTGTATGAGCTGTTTGTATATTTTGGAAATTAGGCCTTGTTCGTCTCATCATTTGCAAATATTTTCTCCCATTCCATAGGTTGCTTTTTCATTTTGTTTATGGCTTCTTTTGCTGTACAAAAGCTTGTAAGTTTCCCTAGATCCCCATAATAATTAGATTATTTTTGTTTTTATTTCTATTGCCTTGGGAGACTGACCTAAGAAAACATTGGTACAATTTATGTCAGAGAATGTTTTGCCTATGTTCTCTTCTAGGAATTTTATGATGTCATGTCTTATGTTTAAGTCGTTAAGCCATTTTGTGTTTATTTTTGTGCATAGTGTGAGAGTGTATTCTAACTTCATTGATTTACATGCAGCTATCCAACTTTCCCAGCACCACTTGCTGAAGAGACTGTCTTTTTCCCATTGTGTATTCTTGCCTCCTTTGTCGAAGATTATTGACCATAGGTGTGTGGGTTTACTTCAGAGCTCTCTATTCTGTCCCATTGATCCATATGTCTGTTTTTGTGCCAATACCACACTGTTTTGATTACTGTAGCTTTGTAGTATTGTCTGAAGTATGAGAGGGTTATGCCTCCTGCTTTGGTTTTTTTTTGTTTTTTTTTTGTTTTTCCTCAAGATTGCTTTGGCAATTTGGGGTCTTTTATTGTTCCATATCAATTTTAGGATTATTTGTTCTAGTTCTGTGAAAACTGTCATGGGTATTTGATAGGGATCACATTAAATCTGTAGATTGCTTTGGGTAGTAAGGCCATTTTAACAATATTAATTCTTTGGAAGGTATTTTTCTATTTTTCAATGTTAAGAACTGTCCTCTTTTTTATATATGATTTTACTGTAATTAATAACTATAATTATTCTTGACATCAATGATAGCTATGAAAAGATGAAAGCCAAAAGAAATAGAGGAAACATGTTGTTATTAGATTTAAACATTCAAGTATTTCACTTAAATTCATTTTATTTTGGTATTTTGAATTTTTTTTAAACATCCCAGTGCCAAAAGGAGGCAAGATTTACAGATGCAAACAAATGTGTAAACAAACAACCCAGGTCCTCTTAAGCAATTTGCCAAATAGAAACAATCCATCTATATAAGAAAACACATCAAATAAGGATCTGCAATGTGGGCCAGTGAGAGAAAGGATTTGCATCCTCAACCCTGTTTCTGGTTCCTCAAAATCAAAATCTTGGGGCTAGTGTAAGCTGTATAACGATGGATAAACAAAGAGAGTAAGTGTTCTCTTGCTTTTTCCATGGGTTTCATTAGCTTGTTTTCCATGACTCATAATGCCTTCCTGAAAAAAACTCTTGTCCCTTTGATCTCCTGGGTCAAATGAGTACTGTTGAGTTAGTTTCCATCAACCAGTCAGCACTCCTACTGGTTCCTATTGTGCATCCACAGCCAGACCAACAATTACCAGTTAACTCATTCCCAGAATAGAATTATGAGTACTCTTCAGAAGGGTTCAGTCCAAATTGCCCAGAGGAACTCATAAGGATAGTCTGAAGATTTAAAAAAAGACAAATATTATTCACACAAAAATGTTGTTGACCTGAAAATAATTAGTGGAAAAAAATTTTAAACCGTTTATTAAAACTATGTCTTATAAGAACACGAAAAACTCCTTAAAGTCACTGATTAAGGGCTCTTTCCAATCCTTTGTTAGGCCATGGACCCTCCTTTATATCCCCAAGTAGACAGTGTGGTTAGTGGTAATAAACTTCTCAGCCTAGGTCTCAGGAAACCTAGGGTCTCCTCCAACCTCTGCCACTATATTTTTTTGGCTTATTTTCCACTTATATAAAATAAAAGTGAAAGTGTTCACGCAAGTTTCTTTTGGTTACAGGAGTCCATGATTCTAGTAGAGAGACACAGAAGTTGAGATTTATCCATTCACTCAATACTTATGTCCACTAAATATTTATTGGACATCTATTAAATGCTAGGCAACATGTCCTCTGAATGAGGGGTCTCCCCATAACACTCCCCAAGTCCCCTGTGGGTGCCTCTATCATGGTACTTGACACTCAGTTGGAATTAGGGATTCCCTAATCTGACTCCTCCACTGATAGACTGCACGTTATTTTGCCAATGAGTACCAGAATTCTTGGCACACAGTAGGTGCTCCAAAAGCATTTGGTAAAAGGACAGAGGAGAGCTCTTCACGTGCAAGCTTGAGCATCCTAGAATGAGGACCAGAATGAGAAATATCAAGCATAATAGCCAGTAACATTTCATTAAAACAATTATATGATGACATTATATTCTCCCTAGGAATTTCTGAGCCAACAGCAGACCCTTATTTCACTGAAGACCCAAGCACGAAGACCTGCCTCTCTCTAGTCCTGAAGACAAAGTGTTCCTTGGCACTTAGTTTCCAGTTTGATGTATTGGGCCACCTATGCTGGAACCCTTTGGTTGTCTCTCCAGATCTGCCTTCCCCTTTTGTCCACTTTGCTTGGTGCTCTGGGAGGCCAATCTATATGAACTGTCTCAATCTAGCACCAGTGTCCTCTGGCTCTGGTTGGGTTTGGCCAGTGGGGAGTACTAGACGTTGGGAAAAAAGGAGAACAGCCAAGTTGGGATATTCATTCTCTCTCCTCAGGGCAACCACAGGCTGTTGTGTCCATGACGAAAAGCCACAGCTCCTATCAGGCAGCCCTCCCCACATATTCCTTCTGTGTGTGTATGTGTGTGCTTCTGTCTCTGTCTCTCTGAGTTCCTTGTCCCTTTAGTCTTAGGGACAGTAGCAGTGCCCCCAGTTACTTGTCCTAGGATGCTACACTGTCCTTTTTTGGTTTTCCCACATCCTGGCTTAATAAGCCTTTTATGAAACTCTCCCCAAATTATTCAATATGAGTATACCATCAGTTTCCTGCCGGGACTCAAATATTATAAACAGTTAATGATCTAGTCTATCACCACCAAGCACAATAAAAGAATACTAAGAAATGCTAGTTTCCCATCTTGTCCCTGTTATAATTTTTATACCCCCTACAGTGGTTATCAGTAGTGCCTTTAACAAAATAGCTATTTAATAAATATTTGTTGAATGAAAGAAAAAGATTTCTGACACTTTTGTTCACAGTTTTGTATTCAAATACATGGAGATCAATGTGCATTAATCTAGGTTATCAAATATTAAATTTAGAGGAGTTTTTATTTCAGTAGTTGAAAGTCAGTGAGTAGTTCTGCTTTACAAATTTACATTCTCTCTTTTCTCATGTTCCAATTGAAACAATGATTAGCCTGCTCGACTTATGACTCAACCCCAGGAAACAGTACCAAGAGATGAGCAGACATTTCAGGGCACATGTTGTTCAACAGACTAAGAGATTAGTTTACTGGTCTTTCCTAGACCTTGGAGGAAACAGTGATTTTATTTCATGCCATCTAATTCATATGAACTGATTTCACAAGTTCATCACTTTCTATCTCCTACACCCGGATAGAAATGCAGTTTGGGGCAAACTATACCTCCTTGGATCTATTCACGTTTATAATGAATAGTCAAATCGTCAATAAAGCTGAAGCATCACTCACCGTGTATATTCATCTTGCTGATGCGCCATGGAAGTAACTTCTAGTTCTGGTATTGGAGGAAGCGCGTCCTTGACCTGAGCCATAGGCAGCCTCTGCGTGGTCTCTGCTGTTTAAGATGGAGAGCTGTTCTAGTCTGTATTTAGTCAAGAGCAATGCTAAAGTAGACACAGTATATTCCAGTGTAGTAAGAGAACCATGCCTTCCACCTAGACAGGACTCTGGCAGTTTCCATGACTTACTAAATTTCCTGCCTGCAACTCTGACACTTTGTTTTTTTTTTTTTCTCATTAGTCATCAGTTTTATACACATCAGTGTATACATGTCAATCCCAATCACCCAATTCATCACACCACCATCCCCACCCCCCAGCGGCTTTCCCCCTTGGTGTCCATACATTTGTTCTCTATATCTGTGTCTCAACTTCTGCCCTGCAAACTGGTTCATCTGTACCATTTTTCTAGGTTCCACATACATGCATTAATATACGATATTTGTTTTTCTCTTTCTGACTTACTTCACTCTGTATGACAGTCTCTAGATCCATCCACGTCTCAACAAATGACCCAATTTCGTTCCTTTTTATGGCTGAGTAATATTCCATTGTATATATGTACCACATCTTCTTTATTGATTCATCTGTTGATGGGCATTTAGGTTGCCTCCATGACCTGGCTATTGTAAATAGTGCTGCAATGAACATTGGGGTGCATGTGTCTTTTTGAATTATGGTTTCCTCTGGGTATATGCCCAGTAGTGGGATTGCTGGATCATATGGTAATTCTATTTTTAGTTGTTTAAGGAACCTCCATACTGTTCTCCACAGTGGCTGTATCAGTTTACATTCCCACCAACAGTGCAAGAGGGTTCCCTTTTCTCCACACCCTCTCCAGCATTTGTTGTTTGTAGATTTTCTGATGATGCCCATTCTACCTGGTGTGAGGTGATAGCTCATTGTAGTTTTAATTTGCATTTCTCTAATAATTAGTGATGTTGAGCAGCGTTTCATGTGCTTCTTGGCCATCTGTATGTCTTTGGAGAAATGTCTATTTAGGTCTTCTGCCCATTTTTGGATTGGGTTGTTTGTTTCTGTAATATTGAGCTGCATGAGCTGTTTATATATTTTGGAGATTAATCCTTTGTCCGTTGATTAGTTTGCAAATATTTTCTCCCATTCTGAGGGTTGTCTTTTCGTGTTTTTTATGTTTTCCTTTGCTGTGCAAAAGCTTTTAAGTTTCATTAGGTCCCATTTGTTTATTTTTGTTTTTATTTCCATTACTCTAGGAGGTGGATCAAAAAAGATCTTGCTGTGATTTATGTCCAAGAGTGTTCTTCCTATGTTTTCCTCTAAGAGTTTTATAGTGTCTGGTCTTACATTTAGGTCTCAAATCCATTTTGAGTTTATTTTTGTATATGGTGTTAGGGAGTGTTCTAATTTCATTCTTTTACATGTAGCTGTCCAGTTTTCCCAGCACCACTTATTGAAGAGACTGTCTTTTCTCCATTGTATATCCTTGCCTCCTTTGTCATAGATTAGTTGACCATAGGTGTGTGGGTTTATCTCTGGGCTTTCTATCTTGTTCCATTGATCTATGTTTCTGTTTTTGTGCCAGTACCATACTGTCTTGATTACTGTAGCTTTGTAGTATAGTCTGAAGTCAGGGAGTCTGATTCCTCCAGCTCCATTTTTTTCCCTCAAGACTGCTTTAGCTATTCAGGGTCGTTTGTGTCTCCATACAAATTTTAAGATTTTTTCTTCTAGTTCCATAAAAAATGCCATTAGTAATTTGATAGGGATTGCATTGAATCTGTAGATTGCTTTGGGTAGTATAGTCATTTTCACAATATTGATTCTTCCAATCCAAGAATATGGTATATCTCTCCATCTGTTGGTATCACCTTTAATTTCTTCCTTTTTTTTTTTAAATTAATTAATTAATTTATTTATTTTTGGCTGTGTTGGGTCTTCGTTTCTGTGCAAGGGCTTTCTCTAGTTGTGGCAAGCGGGGGCCACTCTTCATCGTGGTGCGCAGGCCTCTCACTGTCACAGCCTCTCTTGTTGTGGAGCACAGGCTCCAGACGCACAGGCTCAGTAGTTGTGGCGCACGGGCTTAGTTGCTCCGTGGCATGTGGGATCTTCCCGGACCAGGGCTTGAACCCGTGTCCCCTGCCTTGGCAGGCAGATTCTCAACCACTGCACCACCAGGGAAGCCCATCACCTTTAATTTCTTTCATCAGTGTCTTATAGTTTTCTGCATACAGGTCTTTTGTCTCCCTAGGTAGGTTTATTCCTAGGTATTTTATTCTTTTTGTTGCAATGGTAAATGGGAGTGTTTCCTTAATTTCTCTTTCAGATTTTTCATCATTAGTGTATAGGAATGCAAGAGATTTCTGTGCATTAATTTTGTATCCTGCAACTTTACCAAATTCATTGATTAGCTCTAGTAGTTTTCTGGTGGCATTTTTAGGATTCTCTATGTATAGTATCATGTCATCTGCAAACAGTGACCTTTACTTCTTCTTTTCCAATTTGTATTCCTTTTATTTATTTTTCTTCTCTGATGGCCGTGGCTAGGACTTCCAAAACTATGTTGAATAATAGCAGTGAGAGTGGACATCCTTGTCTTGCTCCTGATCTTAGAGGAAATGCTTTCAGTTTTTCACCATTGAGAATGATGTTTGCTGTGGGTTTGTCATATATGGCCTTTATTATGTTGAGGTAGGTTCCCTCTGTGCCCACTTTCTGGAGAGTTTTTATCATAAATGGGTGTTGAATTTTGTCAGAAGCTTTTTCTTCATCTACTGAGATGATCATATGGTTTTTATTGTTCAATTTGTTAATATGGTGTATCACATTGATTGATTTGCATATATTGAAGAATCCTTGCATCCCTCGGATAAATCCCACTTGATCGTGGTGTATGATCCTTTTAATGTGTTGTTGGATTCTGTTTGCTAGTATTTTGTTCAGGATTTTTGCATCTATATTCATCAGTGATATTGGTCTGTAATTTTCTTTTTTTGTAGTATCTTTGTCTGGTTTTGGTATCAGGGTGATGGTGGCCTCGTAGAATGAGTTTGGGAGTGTTCCTTCCTCTGCAACTTTTGGAAGAGTTTGAGAAGGATGGGTCTTAGTTCTTCTCTAAATGTTTGATAGAATTCACCTGTGAAGCCATCTGGTCCTGGACTTTTGTTTGTTGGAAGATTTTTAATCACAGTTTCAATTTCATTACTTGTGTTTGGTCTGTTCATATTTTCTATTTCTTCCTGGTTCAGTCTTGGAAGGTTATACCTTTCTAAGAATTTGTCCATTTTTTCCAGGTTGTCCATTTTATTGGCATAGAGTTGCTTGTAGTAGTCTTTTAGGATGCTTTGTATTTCTGCGGTGTCTGTTGTAACTTCTCCTTTTTCATTTCTAATTTTGTTGATTTGAGTCCTCTCCCTCTTTTTCTGGATGAGTCTGGCTAATGGTTTATCAAGTTTGTTTATCTTCTCAAAGAACCAACTTTTAGTTTTATTGATCTTTGCTATTGTTTTCTTTGTTTCTATTTCATTTATTTCTGCTCTGATCTTTATGATTTCTTTCCTTCTACTAACTTTGGGTTTTGTTTGCTCTCCTTTCTCTAGTTCCTTTAGGTGTAAGGTTAAATTGTTTGCTTAATAATTTAACCTTGAGATTTTTCTTGTTTCTTGAGGTAGGTTTGTATAGCTATAAACTTCCCTCTTAGAACTGCTTTTGCTGCATCCCATAGGTTTTGGATCATCATGTTTTCATTGTCATTTGTCTCTAGGTATTTTTTGATTTCCTCTTTGATTTCTTCAGTGATCTCTTGGTTATTTAGTAACGTAGTGTTTAGCCTCTATGTGTTTGTGTTTTTTACGTTTTTTTCCCTGTAATTCATTTCTAATCTCATAGTGTTGTGGTCAGAAAAGATGCTTGATATGATTTCAATTTTTTTAAATTTACTGAGGCTTGATTTGTGACCCAAGATGTGATCTATCCTGGAGAATGTTCTGTGCACACTTGAGAAGAATGTGTAATCTGCTGTTTTTGGATGGAATGTCCTATAAATATCAGTTAAATCTGTCTGGTCCTTTGTGTCATTTAAAGCTTGTGTTTCCTTATATATTTTCTGTTTGGATGATCTGTCCATTGGTGTAAGTGAGGTGTTAAAGTCCCCCTGTATTATTGTGTTACTGTCGATTTCCTCTTTTATAGCTGTTAGCAGTTGCCTTATGTATTGAGGTGCTCCTATGTTGGGTGCATATATATTTATAATTGTTATATCTTCTTCTTGGATTGATCCCTTGATCATTATGTACTGTCCTTCCTTGTCTCTTGTAACATTCTTTATTTTAAAGTCTATTTTATCTGATATGAGTATTGCTACTCCAGCTTTCTTTTGATTTCCATTTGCATGGAATATCTTTTTCCATCCCCTCACTTTCAGTCTGTATGTGTCCCTAGGTCTGGAGTGGGTCTCTTGTAGGCAGCATATATATGGGTCTTGTTTTTGTATCCACTCAGCGAGCCTGTGTCTTTTGGTTGGAACATTTAATCCATTCACGTTTAAGGTAATTATCGATATGTATGTTCCTATGACCGTTTTCTCAATTGTTTTGTGTTTGTTTTTGTAGGTCCTTTTCTTCTCTTGTGTTTCCCACTTAGAGAAGTTCCTTTAGCATTTGTTGTAGAGCTGGTTTGGTGGTGCTGAATTCTCTTAGCTTTTGCTTGTCTGTAAAGCTTTTGATTTCTCCATCAAATCTAAATGAGATCCTGCCAGGTAGAGTAATCTTGGTTGTAGGTTCTTCCCTTTCATCACTTTAAGTATATCATGCCACTGCCTTCTGGCTTGTAGAGTTTCTGCTGAGAAATCAGCTGTTAACCTTATGGGAGTTCCCTTGTATGTTATTTGTCGTTTTTCCCTTGCTGCTTTCAATAATTTTTCTTAGTCTTTAATTTTTTCCAATTTGATTACTATGTGTCTCGGTGTGTTTCTCCTTGGGTTTATCCTGTATGGGACTCTCTGCACTTCCTGGACTTGGAGGGCTATTTCCTTTCCCATGTTAGGGAAGTTTTCGACTATAATCTCTTCAAATATTTTCTCTGGTCCTTTCTCTCTCTCTTCTCCTTCTGGGACCCCTGTAATGTGAATGTTGTTATGTTTAATGTTTTCCCAGAGGTCTCTTATGCTGCCTTCATTTCTTTTCATTCTTTTTTCTTTATTCTGTTCTGCAGCAGTGAATTCCACCATTCTGTCTTCCAGTTCACTTATCCGTTCTTCTGCCTCAGTTATTCTGCCATTGATTCCTTCTAGTGTAGTTTTCATTTCAGTTATTGTATTGTTCATCTCTATTTGTTTGTTCTTTAATTCTTCTAGGTCTTTGTTAAACATTTCTTTCATCTTCTCGATCTTTGCCTCCATTGTTTATGAGATCCTGGATCATCTTCACTATCATTATTCTGAATTCTTTTTCTGGAAGGTTGCCTATCTCCATGTCATTTAGTTGTTTTTCTGGGGTTTTATCTTGTTCCTTCATCTGGTACATAGCCCTCTGCCTTTCCATCTTGTCTATCTTTCTGTGAATGTGGTTTTTGTTTCACAGGCTGCAGGATTGTAGTTCTTCTTGTTTCTGCTGTCTGCCCTCTCAACTCTGACACTTTTAACCCATTTCTCTCAACTCTGTATCTAACCTTTCAATTCCTCCTCCCTCATCTCCTTCTGAGCACAAGATCTGCAGTATAGTTAAGGAGGAGCAAAGTAAAGAAAAAATTTAAGATACAATGTCAAGTAGCAAGAAAAGAATTTTAGTTTGGAAAGTACAAACATTTCCTTCTTTGCATATTGTTGAAATATGTCCCTAAGAATAATATTAATAAATAACACCCTTGATTTCAGGGACAATTTTACCAAAAAGCAAAGTTACAAATTAGATGAACTCTAACCTGTCTTCCTTTGCTATGATTCTGTGACTTTATAAACTTCTTCTAATATTATCTTCAACTGACTTTAAATAGAAGGTAAAACTTGATGTCCATGACTCAATGGTATCTCTTGTATTCCACTGGGGTCCTGGGTCTTGCTTTTCTAGTCTTTATATTGAAACTTGAGTTCTACGTAATACACGTGGTTTTTTGCTTCACAGATGTCTCTACTTTTTATACAAAGCCCTGAACATGGATGGAAATGAGGTGACCTCTAATTTAAAGAGAAATTTGTGTAGTTGCTTCTTAAGAAGAGATATCAGAAAGGAAGATTTAAGTATAGTCAAGAATATGATTCTTTTTTTCCAAGAAGATTATTAAACACTGGTGTAGTTTACCAAAAGGGAAATCCTGTCAAAGCTTCTCTCAGAATGTTATTCCTTTAATTAGAAAAAAATTTTTGATAAGAAAAACTTATTTTTTGGATTTAATTTTCTGTATAAGGAATACATTCACCTGATTAAAAAATTTTAAACTATGAAGGGATATTCAGTGAATATTCCTTTTTACCCCATCTCCCAGGCAATCACTTCCCACCATATCACATAGTTCTTTCCCTTCTAGATAGTTGATAGATAGATAGATAGATAGATAGATGATAACTTTGTACTTTAATATATGTGTTATTAAAATGTTGTTTTTGTCCTTCTTTACACAATTAGTAGAATACTATACATATATATCATGAATGATGTATCTTAGGGATCTTTCCACATAAGTGCTTCCTCTTTCCTTTTTACAACGTCCTGGTATTCCACAGTATGGATGTAACACCATGTCTTTAAACAGCTTAGATGGTGTCTGCTAAGATGGTGTCTAATCATTTTTGATCTTGTAAATACACAAGCAATAAACATTGTATAGATGCCATTTCTCTCCTATGTGAGTAAATCTATAGGATAAATTCCTAGAAATAGAATTGCTGGCTCAAAGAGCTTATACATTTGTAACTTTGATGGTTATTGCCAAATTACCTATCATGGAAGTTGCACCAATTTCGCCTCTCAGTTTACCTTAGTAAAGTATGAGAGTACCTCTTGCCCCTTGCCATAGAGTGTGACGTCAAACTTCTGGATTTTTGCCAATCTGATAGATGAAAGTGGAATCTCAGTGTAGCTTCAACTTACTTTCCCACCTGAATGAAGCTCCATGAGAGCAGAAATCTTTATTTTGTTTGCTTCACTGCTGTGTCTCCTATACCCAAGTGACCAATATTATTGGCACATAGTAAACAACAACAACAAAAATTTTTTTAAACAATTTGGTCTGAGTGAGACCAAACAACCTTTCATATGTTTAAGAACTATTTGTATTTCCTTTTTCTGTAAACAGTCCATTCTTGTCCTTTACCCATTTGCCTACTAGGTTATGGTCTTTTCTTCATCAATTATTAGAAGCTCCTTATATACTAGGAAAGGTTGCTTATCTGTGATGAACTGCAAATAACTTTCCCCCAATTGCTTTTGCTGTGTACATTCTTTTGCACAGGGTCAAATTTATTAGTGTTTTAGCTGAGTTTTGTGTCATGATTAGTTCTGCGTTAGTTGTAAATGAATTCTACCATTGTTTCTTCTATTACTTTTGTGGTTTCATGTTTTCATTAAAATCACTGATCTGTATGGAATTTACTCCAGTATTAGTGTGGGCTCTGGATTAAGTAAATTTTTTTCCTAGATGATTATTCAGTTGTTCCAACATCATTCATTCAGTATTTCTTTGTTTTCCTACTGATTTGATATGCCATTTTCATCATTTACCAAAGTCCTGAACTTTCTAATGTTTCATTGGATATTTTTATCTAGTCTGTACCAGTACCATAATGGAATGGATACTTCTCTTGTTTATTCTTCTATGTCCATTTTTTTCCTGTCTACTATCGACAGTTTATTTTTCATTGGGAAATGGAAAAGAACTTGTTTATTTATTGATTTAGGGAAAATTGGCATCTTTTTATATTCATCTTCCTTTCAAGAACATTATATACCATTCCTTTTCTTCAAGTCATTTTTATGTCTCTCAGGAGCATTTTTTTGAAGTTTTCTTCAGAATGATCATGCACATTTCTTATGAAGTTTATTCCTAATTACTTTATTTTCAGCAGCTGTTTTAAATGCAGTATATCTTCTAACTGGTTGTTGTTTAAATATATAAATGTTGTTTGACTTTTTATATTAATTTTGTACCCTGCCCCTTACTGAACTTTTCAAAGATGTTTTTAGGGAATTAGATTTTTGGGGTACATATCATATCATCTGCAAAATAAGTGATCATTTTACCTATCCTTTCCAACTTGTGAACCTTGTAGTTCCGCCTCTTATCTAATTGTGTTGACTAGTACGTCTAGGATAACTGTAGATAAAGTGGCAATAGTGAACATTCTTGAACATTTCTGGCTTTAGCTAAGCACGCTTTTAGTGTTTCCCTACTAAGCATGATTCTGAGTTTTTGTTTGAGACAGATATATTTTATCATATTATGGAAGTACCTATTTATCTTATTTTTATTAGGTGTTTTTATGAAGAATGGGTATTGTATTTTGTCAAATACATTTTTTTTCATTTTTAACAACTTTATTGATATCTTTGACATATAAAAATAGTAATTATATAAGGTGTACATACAACTTGATATTTTGATATATGCATACATTGTGAAAAGATCACCACGATAAAGCTAAATAACTTATCCATCACCTCCACATAGTTACCATTGTGTGTGTGTGTTGAGAAAATTTAATTTAAAATCTATCCTTTTAGCAGATTTCAAGTATACAATACAGATTAAATAACACTTATACAAAATACCCAATTGTTTATACTTAGCATTATATCTTCCTTACTTTGTCTAAATTTTATACATTTTGCTTTTTTGTGTGTGGTTTCTGGATTTTTAATTTAGATTTTGCTATATGAATTATGCTTTCTATAATTTAGTCTTAGGTGTTTTGATCATTAGGTAAATTGTTTTTAATTTTACTAGTTTTAGTAAAGGTTTACAAAATCCCTACAGCTATTGCTGTGAAATGACCTAAGCCAGTCTAACCATGCACAACCCTTAGGTTCTTATCAGTAGATAAAATCAACCACCAAAAAGTTTGAGCATGGGTAATCTCACCAGGAGAAATTTTTCCTCACATACAGGCATTTATTAGGTATTTGTTATCCAGTAGAGAGAGGGCAAGGGCACAGCTTGGAAAACCTGCTGTATAGGCTTGATGTAAGTCCATGCTCCCTGTCACTTGGGCTTCACAGCTCACTTGGGGAGGACAGGACATGCTCCAGAGGTAGGACTTAGGCTTGCAGTTGGCATCATGCAGCCAGGGACCTATGCAAGGAGTTGGACGATTCCTAAAGTAGAGGTTACAGTGTTGGCTGGGTTCTCATACCCAATTAGTGCAGCCATGGAGCATTTTTCTACAATATTTTATCCAAGTAACAAAACTTGAATGCCTCTAATTTCAACAATGAACATACAATTCAGACTTTGATTACCACTAATTTTACTAATGAAAACTCATTTCTAATATTCATCATTCTACTTAGCAAAGCCTCTGGTTGATAGCTCAGACTCTTGTGGTGTGCTTAATATTTAACTGTAACATCATATTATCTATGCTGAAATGTTTTAAATCAATTGAATATAGCATAACAGCTATATTTGTCTTTTAAAAATTAGAAGTAAATTTGTAGAATAAATAATGAGAAAAGTAGGTCTTCTAAGTCTTCTTCTTTTGTGCATATAATCAAATACATTTTTATCATCTATAGAAATGATCCAACAATCGTTCCCTTAGATCTGTTAATATGATGAGTGACATTAATAGATCTCCTAATGCTGGACTGTTCTTGTATTCGTGGAATAAGCCCCACTTGATCATAGGAGTGTGTGTATGTATGTATGTATACATTTTTTTTAAACTGTGCTACTGGATTCTTTTGCTAATATTTGTTGAGGATTTTTGCATAGATAGACATAAGTAAGATTGCTCGATACTTTCATTTTAGACACAATCTTCCTTGGGCTTTTTTTCTATGGTCATAACAGTTAAAATACCACTGGAAATATCTGTTGTTTAGAAATTGTTAAAATTCCGCTGTGTACTGCTCTTCCTGTTATTTTTTGAGAAATAACTGACAAATTTTCTATTTCTTCTATGATAATGGTTTTGTTTAGATTTTCTGTTCTTCTGATGTGAGGTTTTGTAAGTTTTCTCAGAAAAGTATCCGTCTTAACTAGACATTTAAAAAATTAAGGTAACAACTAGTCTTTAAGGGAATAGATGCATTTTTGAGGCCATGTCCAGCAGATAACTGAGGGCCCTTTCCTTCCTATAGAAATGCTAAAATCACCACCAAAGTCCACATTTTTTCCTATGGAACCTTTAGCTGTAAAGAGTGAATGACAAAGCTTTCCTGACTGATTAGAGCAAAGGTGGGAAAACGAGACCAGTTTTTCCATTTTTATTTTATTGTTGGTAAGGAGCAACCGCACCTATGAGACTAGATCTATCAGCCTTATCTGTGTCACACTGGAAGTTCCCAGGCGTCTGTGATTTTTGTCCTCTGAAATCTGTGCTTCTCAAGGGTGGCTGTAGCAAGCAGGATCTCAAACAGCCCCCAAATTCCCACCCCTGGTGTACATGGCAGCCCTTGTGACTCCCTTCCCTTGAGCGTGGGCAGGGCGGTAAATAGCATCTCATTCCGGTGACTAGGTTACACTAAGATGAAGAGCTTTTGCAGGTGTAATTAACATCCCAAATCAGTTGATTTTGAGAGAGACTATCCTGGGTGGGTCTGACTTAAGGAGGTGAAAGCTTTTAATAGAGAGACTGGGCCCTCCCTGGGGTCAGAGAGCATCCCTCCCTGGGCTCAGGAAGCATGCCGCCATGTCTGCACTGTCTATGGAAAGGGTCATGTAGCAGGGGTCTGCAGCTGGGCCTGAGAGGGGCCTCTGACTGAGAGCCAGTTAAGAAGCCAGGGCCTTCAGTCTACAGCCTCAAAGAAAGGAATTCTGCCAACACCCTGAACCAGCTTGGAAGGAGAGCCTCCAGATGAGAGCACAGGCCAGCTCACATCTTGATTTCAAGCTTGTGAGTCCCTGAGATCCAACAAAGTTGTTCCCAAATTTCTCACCCACAGAAACTGTGAGATAATGAACATGTGTTGTTTTAAGCCCCTAAGGTTGTGGTAATTTGTTACACAACAATAGAAAACGAATAAAGTGACCAACAGAGCCTTGGCTTGAAAATCCCCAGAGGTAGTAATTTAAAATGCAGGTTCTAGGACCCTGCCCCAGATCTACTGAATTACAATCTCCTTTCATAAAGGCCCAGGAGCCTTTGATGGTTGATTCTGATGCACATTAAAGCTTCAGAATGAACTTACCATGAGAATAATTGTTTAGACATCTTTGACAAAGCATCTTTTTTTTAACTTTTTATCTTATACTGGAGTATAGTTGATTAACAATGTTGTGTTAGTTTGGAGTGTACAGCAAAGTGATTCTGTTATACATATACATGTATCTATTCTTTTTCAAATTCTTTTCCCATTTAGGTTGTTACCAAATATTGAGCAGAGTTCCCTGTGCTATACAGTAGGTCCTTGTTGGTTATCTATTTTCAATATAGCAGTGTGTACATGTCAATCCCAAACTCCCTAACTATCCCTTCCCACAACCCTTCCTCCCTGACAAAACATCTTATAACCTTCCAGAATTCGAGATTTGGAGATAATTCTTTTTAAAGGTTAAAATCTCAAAAGAGCCTATTCATGAAACCAAATAATTATCAAAGAAAATTAACAGAGCTCTTTTGGTTGGAAAGCCAAACTGCTCATCATTTGCTTATTCATTAGGTTTGCTGATGTTTTATAGTACGGTATAACCATAATTCAGAAAGCCATTATCTGTCAAAATGACAGCTAGTCCGAAGTAACTCTCTAGTGGTACGTTATCTTCTATTTCTCCTAGTATCCAAAGTCATGTAAGTTACATGCTAATAGGAAAACTTCTGAAAAATTGATAAAAAAGCAAAAAGGTAGGATATCTTGTCATTTTTATACCTTCTTTAGAATAGCTAAAACAGGTGGAATTTTTTTCTAGTTTTACACTGAGAAATAGGGTTTCTTCCAAATCATATTAATTCAGCAACACTAGTTAAGTCAGCAGAAGCAGTCAGAAGTATTTTAAAACCTCACAGAAGTCTTTTCATGAATTTGTCAAATCTCTAAACCAAATATTTCTTTGACTTTTTCCAAGAACCTTAGCAGAGCCTAAAAAATTTAAAAGAACCCCGGTCTGAGTTTTGACCTGGTTGAGTCTAGTGAACAAAATGGATTTCCAACAGTAGAAACTTTGATTAAAAATAAAACTCCATGCCTTAGGTTCTTGAATAAAGCCCCTATCATTCCATCCATGACAATGTCCAAGTTGACCTCTGATATTTCTTTCTCTCCTTTTTAAAAAATGTTATCACTTTTCAAAATGCTTTATATCTATGTCATCTGGTATCTAACCTCAATTCATCTTTCCAAAGTAATTCTTGATTCCCACTTAGTAATGGAAACTTACGAAGTATTTTCTTCACTTTGTTCCTGATGATTTTCATGTCAAAGACAAGGTACATCTCCCACACTGAAGGCACATCTAAAACTTCCCCATCCTAGTCAGGCTGTCTTGGCTGCTAAGGGAATTTGCCCCATCAATGTTTGATATTCGTTATCTCTAAAACTACTTGTTCAGCTAAATTTTACTTGGTTATTAAATTGGAAAGCCAAAAAACAAAAGAAGGAGAACAAAACAGATTTAGGTATCCATACTATCTATGACCCTCTGTGACCTCTACTTTCCCAATAGTGAATTTATCCAATTTTGCATAAATTTGCATAATTTATCCTTATTTGTCTGCCTCCTTGTGTACAGAGATTGTATTTTTATGAATGGTTTTACTCCCCAGAACCCACCTTGGAGCATGACACATAATAGGTACTCAATAAATACATGTTGAATGACTGAAAGAATGTTATTTAACTTCTTTGTGCCTCATGTTTCTTAATAACATGGTGTGGGTTCAAGCAGAACAAACAGTCAACTCTGGGGTGCCACCCAGGAATTTGGAGATAAGGAAAATAAGAGTGCCCTGTGAGAAAGCACTACTAAGTGCAAAACAAAGTATTTTTACTGGCATCTTTTTAAGCCCACTGGAGGGCCCTGCTCAGAATTTAGTAGCACCTGTGTGTGAACTCAGCAGGGAAGGGCTATGGATAGCTAAACTCGGAAGCGATGACCTTGGGCGCTTCCTTCTCTCCTTCGTACTTTGGGAGATTCAGCCATGACTCTTTGTGGAGACAATGGCAATAAATGTCTAAACTGTTACCCACAAAGTACTTGGTTTCCTCATAAGAGCCTCTCCAAAAAGGAAGGAATTCAAGTTAATCGTCACAGATTGCTTCGGTCAAAACAGATGTGGACATTTTCAGATGGTTTGGTGATTCTTATTCAGTTCTCTAATCTGGCTTCAAAAAAACTTTTCAGTCTTAATTATTTCTTCTTACTGTCATAGGAGTGCAGAATTTCAATATTGCTATGCATCATTCTGACCTTTCCATCACATAAAAACACAGGCACTTTTGTGCAAGCCCAAGATAGCTAGTAGCCTTTTAGGGTTAATAGAACCAATTATGGTGGCTTAAAATAGATTTCCATTATTCAAGACGGAGAAGATGTTTATCTGCATATGTTTTATCATCAGTTTTTTCAGACCTGGCACAAATGGCTGTCACATAAAGTCATTCAATGAATGAATAGAATAAATCATCTTATTTTGCCTATAGATTCTTCACACTTTATGAATTTCCTCCTGCATGTAGAGTCACCCTCTGAATCTTGATCTATTCTGTAACCAAGCAGATGGCTATAACCTTTACTGTTTTATGAACCCTAATCTGTATTTTGAGTCTTAAATATTATAGTTAAGCAAGTAAAAATTAAATTTTCATGTTATCTTGCTTGGTTGCTAGACATCTGGCACCAGTAATTTATCTTCTCTTCGGCAGAAAATTGAAACCTGCTTAGTCTTTATTATGTTGGCCTTAAACATGTTGCAAATTATAATTTTCCATTGCCACTAGTTTTATTTTGGGGTAATATATATTACTGGGTCATCCACTTCCTTTTGGCATTTAGCAATTCTCCTTCACAATGAATTTCCGTTTTCTTTGCTTTAAGAGCCCACCCACATTAAGTGCCAGTGCTGAAATGTTACTTTGAGGATGACTCACATTGTCTCACACAAGCTTCTGATACCTTACAGAGAAAATGTCTCATCTCAGTTCCCAGCGCTAAATGTAAAAGAGCGAGAAAAGTTTTGATCTGTGGCTTAAACCAGCAGGAGTAAACTCCCCAGTTCATCTTGCCATTAAGTGATGTGCTGGAAAGTGCAGCCATTGGACAGAACTGAGTGTGAACCCTAACCCTGCTGGGATCTGGCAGTGGGTCAGTTACTTTAAACTCCCTTAGCTTCAGTTTTCTCACCAGGAAAAAAAGTGAGGTTCTTATGAAATGAAATCAAATGATGTGTGTGGAAGTACTGTGCACGTGGAAGGTGCTGAATGAGTTTGTATAGCTTAATTAGCTTCCCTTCTCCTAAGGAACTAGGAATTGAATCTGCTGAAGGGTGGTGTCAGCTCCATGGAGGCGGGGACTGCGCTGTGGTACGGGGACTGCGCTGTGGTACAGCCACTGCATCGGCAATGCTTAGAACAATTTCTGGCCCATAGTCAGTGCTCAACAGATTTTGGTTGAATATTTGAAGGTGAAGAACTTCAAGTTTTAAAGATCTCACCATTTTTGATGGACAAAGTAGAGAGATGACAGGACTCCCTTGGCTGACCCATGCAGTGGAGGCTCGAATCCTAGGAACCTGGTGTCGTGCTTGTAGATATTTATTTGTTGGCTGACCAGCATGTGGACATCTCAGGGGTACTCTCAAGTATGCAGGAATCCAGAGGGGCAGATATCTCCTCTCCCTGCCTCCTGGTACCCAGAGTACCAATCTGTGGCCTGCATTCAGTCAACCAGATACCCCTCCTTAGGGCTTGCAATCCTGGACGCAAAGTTGCAAGGTGGTCAAAGGGAAGCTCTAGCAGCCCAGAGGGAGCATCCAGTGGTGGTGACACCAGCAGAGGCATTCTCACCAGACCATTCCTATGGGGCTGTATTTTTGGCTGCTTGGCCTCTCTTGAGTACTGCATAAGCTCAGCTTGCCTAATGTTCCTGTTGCTTCCATGGGTTACCTACTGGTTTTCCAATAAATTTCCTTTCTGCCAAGTCAGCCAAGTTGGTTTCTATTGTCTGCATCCAATAATTCAAGTCCTAGTACACTGCTCCTGCCCCTGGCCTTGGTCTCCCAATATGGTCAACTCATTAAGCACCGTTTCTAGGGATGCATTTCAAAGTTACTTTTGCATCGTTCTCAAAATCTCTTCTTCAAGATTTTTTTTATTATTCTTTGATATCCTTAGCAATTCTACAAAGTGCATTTTATGTTCTTCAATGAAATGGAATTATGTTCCCTCTGAACACTCTTTGTCTCTCCATTTGTTTTCACATTTCCCAGCCTCCAAGATTCATTTCTCATTCATCTTCTGTTTTTACTCAATACTCATTTCCCCTTAGGGTTTGTGCGATTTAATAAGCTTTTATTGTGCATGAACTACATGCCAGATATTATGCTAGGGACAGGGATATAAAGATGAATAAGACAGAGTTATCACCTGTGTGAAGAGAATAGTCGAGTGAATCAAATGTAAAATAGATTAATACCAAGGCAGGCAACAGAAGGTATCACACTTCCCCAAGCAAGGAAGAAAATATCGGAGACACATAAAAGCTTGGGATTTGATTCTGTATGATATCTCTTTCTACAGCGATGAGGCTTATTTACTCTATCGGTGTTTAACCTGCCCCAGTACATGCCAAGCCCCGTGCAGTGCCAGGGTGTTGGTAATCTCTCCTTATTTCTCCCTTATCTTTTTGAGCGTGTGAGTTATCTATAGCTCTGTGTGTATGTGTGTCACAGTACTTACTTTGCAATACATGAACAACTAGAGAGACATTCTGGAATGTACAGCCAGAGCTGACAGCAAGCTGCTCGGCTGAATGTGACTATAGTCACTGCTCTCTTTGAAATACATTTTTTTTTTCGCTCGTGTTACCGCTTCTCCCGAGAACCACGCTGGCACATTTTTTTTCCCTTAGATTCTCACTGCTGCCTATAATCCATCATTACAAAGAGAGGCCTTAAAAACAGCACTCGGGGGAGACATTATTTCCTTCCCATTTCGCTCTCAGAAAGAGCAACTTAGAATGGGAGGGGAAAATTGCATGTAGGTTAAAGGAATATATATAACAAGAAAGCATCTGCTTCTACCCCTCTTTAAGATGCTAAGCTTCAAAAGGCCTCTTGGTTTTAAAAAAGGCTGTCATCCCTTGGCCCGCTCTAAACATTTATATTATGTGCCTGGTAATAAAGCCAGAGGATTTTTTGTGAGAGCCATTAAAGGGAAAGGATGGCCGAGACAGATTTCTCTGGTGAATGAAAATCACAGGCTCATAAATAGAACCTGTGAGGTTAGTCTTGTGGTTAGCTAGTACTTTAAATTTGCGATTCCCCCGATTATATTTGTTGACAGGAACTGCTGACCTTTTCTCAGACGAGGCTGTGATGCTCAAAATTATGACTTAAAAAAAGAAAGTACCAGAATTCCTAAGGCAACCAAAAGCCCAGCAGCACCAGGTTAAAACACGCCTGGTACATGAACGTCAGGGTACTGATAAGAGGGGAGAACAGAGGAAATGCAATTTTCTCCCCATGAAAGTTAATTTTGCCATTTGAAACCTCCCTATGATATTTATGTCATTCATCAAACAAGATTGTCACTGACCCCACAAAATTTTCATCAACATTCTTCACATTTAGCTGGTGTCAAATGACTACTTAGCTAATGCTTATTATTAGCCATAGGTTAATCATTTTACTGCTAATTATGAGAGTAGAAAGTCTAAATTTTTTTTAATTGAGCTCTTTAGGTGCACCCAACCCAATTTTTCCTCACGCTAGGGGTGTGAGTACCTCCTAGTTTAAATAACTAAGGAAAGTCTCAGCACAGTTCCCAGTGAAATGCTGTGCAAATCTCCATGTGGTCACAGATGCAGCTATGGTGGGCGCTCGGGGTTTGTTCGGTTTCCTTCCATTTTTGAAAACCGTTTACACACCAGACTTGAAGCTCCTTATCTAACTTCTCACAGAGTACGAAGGCACCCACTCCCTGGCTGTGTGCAAGGAGCTGTGGTAACATTAGTCATAATTCTGTGGTTTTCAAAGAGTCAAGGACGTTATTTCTCCCTGATGAAAAAGAGGCCTTTGCCCACGTTGCATTCTCTCTCTCTTTCTTTTTAATGCGGATTGACAACTTGAATTCAGAAGGAGGTTTCACAATTAGAAGAACGAGATCGAACCACAGCATCTGTGCTCACAGCCCCCTTAGCTGCTCTAATTAGGATTCCCTTATTCCATTTCTAGTTTTCAGGAGAGGACAGGGGACTTTTTAATTGGGGCTATTAGACGTTCTCTTTGTACAATGACACCCTCTGCTAAGCGAAGGCTCCAGCAAAAGCCATGCCCACTCTGCAATTACTTCTTGCAATTCCGAGGAATAATGGTATCTTGTCTCATTTAAAAATAAACCTGAGGCTTATTCCTTATTGCTTTCTCTCCTCTGCCTACTCACATGAATTTCTTCTTGCCAATTAAACCAACTTTCCATTATTTAAGGAGGTAGTTTTGATCATAACTGTCCCCTGATAATAAGACATATTAAACTAGATTTCATTTGCTCACAGCTCCTTTCTTCCAGCTACAAGACTAATTTAAATGAGCTCAGATCACTCGATCTTATGTTTACTCAATAGTGAGTGGTGAAGTGTTGGAATTTCATAAGTGGTACTCTGCATGTTGCAGAACTCACCTGAAATAACCTGCACGTTCAACGTTCGCAGTTTCTCAGAATCACTTCCTCTTAAGAGGACAGATGTAGGTTTGTATTTATGACCTATTCCAAGAAAAGAAATTAAATATTTAGATGATAAGCAAGCACATTCTTAATATATATTCCCCATGTCGGTTCCAAGGATTACCAAGGAAAATGGGCCATTCACAGCAGAGCCTGGAGTAACAAGACATTAAGAGCCTTTTCTTATTAAGTTATTTTCCATTAACAAATAGGTACTTTCTAAAACCAGTGGCTTCTCCACTGCCATAAATGCCATTATGCATCTCTTCTTAAATGCAGAATATTATTTACATTATTACACACAATAAATACGATATACAGAATATTTGATGTATATTTAATATTTAATGATATTTAATGTCATAAATGGCATGGTATTTTTCACTACTTCATATGCTTGGATTTGCAAGGCAAGCTTTTGAAAGCCAGTAAGCCTGTCATTTAGGTAGATGTTCATAAAAACTTAATGTCACTCCCCACTATTGGTCTCTTTCTAGGCATTTTTTTCTATCTGGCTTCTATCTCTCTTTCCTAATATGTAATCATTTATAGAAAAACAGATCAAGAAACTCAAAACTATGCACTAATTGCAAATGACACACATTTATTTAAAATAATATAATTTTCAAAACTAGAAAGACCCTGGGTCTTAATTCTGTCATTTTATTAGCTGCATTACTTTGGACAAAACAATCTCTCTGAGGCTCAGGGGTTTTTCATCTATAAAAAATGAAAGGAATAGCACATACCCTGTTTATAAACTTTGAGAATCTAGTAAAAATCTCATGAAAATGTTCTGAAAATGTTTATTCTACAAATATACAATACTGATGATGTTATTACCCAATGCATTTAGGGCCTTATATACTAAGGTACCAATGACAAGACTTGATATGAAACTGCTTTCAGAAATATCTCCAACAAACACTTAGCCAAAAAAATTAATGAAACTTTCACTCAACCCTACAGGCAACCACTCTTTCTGCCTACTGAAAGGACTAACACAGCCTTGCCTGGCAAAGAACACAAGAGCCTTGGGAAATGCTACACCAGCACAATGCTACTATCCTTTATTGAGAACTACTAGGCACTGGGCACTGTGTTACACTTCTTACGTAATCTCTTTAGTTCAATCCTTACCTCAGCCCTTGTGGGAATGGTGATTATTCTTGTTTTACAGAGGAGGAAAGGGACACTCAAACATGGCAAGTAACTTGCACAAAGTCACATAACTAGTAAGTGGTAGCACTAGGGTTCTAACCTAAGTTCACCTGACTCCAAAGCCTAGTCTTGTAATGACACAGTTTATCCTGTCTTTAAGAGACCAACTACTCATATTATAAACTGTCCATCAGGTCTGATATTCAGCCAGTATCTGCATGGGTGCATGCCCGTGGAGCCAGTATGTGCATGGGTGCACACCAGATGGGTCATGTATACATGCTCACACACCAGTAGGGCCAGTATATACACGGGTGCACACCAGAAGGGTCATGTATACATGCTCACACACCAGTAGAGCCAGTATATACACAGGTGCACACCAGAAGGGTCATGTATACATGCTCACACACCAGTAGGGCCAGTATATACACGGGTGCACACCAGAAGGGTCATGTATACATGCTCACACACCAGTAGAGCCAGTATATACACGGGTGCACACCAGAAGGGTCATGTATACATGCTCACACACCACTAGGGCCAGTATATACATGAGTGCACACCAGAAGACCATGATAGTAGTTGACAGTCAATGTCCATTCTGATAGGTGGATGCCCGTGTTATACTAGTTAATTCTTTTTTAATATCATCCCTACTTCCTGATTTCCAACTATACATTTTAGTGCTTCACAGTCAAAAATCTACTGTCCTCCCCACACTTATTAAAGATTGACTCCTGCTCATCACCTAGAGCCTAGAGCTCAAGACCTCCAACTCTGAAATTCTTTATCACCACTCCCTATTCTTCTACCCGTCTTCTGCCCTCACTTCCACCAAGCTCTGCTCAACCTCCAGTCTCCCAACTCCTTCCAGGTCACGCAGCCTTTCTTCCCCTTCTACTCACTTGTCTGGGCTGGAGAAAGACACATGAAAATCCTAGAGAGCTGGCCCTATGTCTTACTTATGCTTATGTTCCTTGGGTCACCTAGGATCACCACTTACACACAGTAGGTACTCAGTTAGTGGTAAATTGAACTAGAAAAAGAAATTGAACCTACAGATAAGATTAGGAGTACCTTGATACGAGATGAATTCTCCCAAAAGATGGATTTATTTTTCAATACTTACCCTGCCACTTCTGCACTCTCCTGTGGGCTTCAAGTATTTTGTAGATAATGAAGAGGAGCAAAAATATAAAAACTAATAGAACCAGAACATACCAAGTGATCTTCATGGAACAAATAAAATCTGCAAAGAAAAATGTACTATAAACATATGGTAAAATGATGCAGCAGATAAGAGGCAATATGGTGATGTAACTGGCTTCTACTATATATTCTGCCCATAACTGAAAAGTTGAATATATAACCATCACTGTTACAAGGTCACTTGCTTTCCTGAGTTCTTTCCTAATGTATTAAATGAAGAAACATGACCAAGTGGTTTCCAGGGATCCATTTAGTTTCAAAATTCTAGGATTAATTTCACTTTCCAGTTATATTGATGTTAGTTTTGCTATCATTGCTATCACTAGGTTAAGACCACAACAAGCAGAGTGCCAGAATCAGAGCCATTTGTGATTAACAATTTGGCCCTGGGCCAAGCAGCCAAAAAATGTATCCTCAAATCAACAAAGATGCAGTGCGTAAGATGAGGATGGGGAAGAAAGGGAAAGGCAAAGAAAGAGGTTGGATTGAGGCATATAAGAGACCAGGGTAGATGATTAATCAGACCTTCTTTCCACAGGGGCTCACATGGCAATGATCAGATCAAGTGCATGCATTAGTTAAACATACAGTTACTCTCGCCTAAATTTAATAAGGATACAGGTAAAAAATTGCTCATTCAAATGACAGTGAGGCAACATGGAAGGAGAGTCACCATCAGCAATAGCTTGGCATGATATTCTTTCATCCCATAAACACACACTGGCCAGCAGACCCAGGAATCAGTGACTTAAAGGAGGGTGACTTCATTATGTCCAAAACACAATTGTCTACTGACTTTCTAAGCCACCCTATGTACTCTCTTCCTTGTATGCAAAGCACAGCTAGTACTTATTCAGCTTAGCAGGATATATAACTTGTTAATACCTTTAGATGACTGCTCTTTTGGGACTCATGATCTGGGTACCCCTTTTACAGGTCCCCCACTCCATAAGCAGATGTACATTAAATAGGCAGTGAACATTTATTTAGAGAAGACACTGAATGGAGAAGGTAGAGGTTGACTGGAATGGCAGCACTCAGCCTTCCTAACATCATTCCATACTATTTAGACTTGCATACCTCACTCAGCAAAATAAAAGCATGCAGTTAACTGGCATAGAAGATGTGCAGTGCCAGCAAGAGTCAAGGTGGGCCTAATACCAAGGTATCATGGGCACTGATCAAGCTATGAAAAAAAAACCATGCATTCACCAACTTTATATTACAATAGCAGAATGTACACAGTTGGGGCCAAGCCAGCCAGTACACCCACCAAAGCACCAATGAGAACACAGATGAGTGTATCTCCCTACATCCTATGCTGTCCCCCTACTCCTCGTCCCTGTAGCCGTCTTGGAGAGGAACAAGGGGAAATGGACAGGAATCTGAAAAAAATCTAAAGAGGTGGATTAAATTATTTTTTCTGAGTAAATTTACCAGACTGGTCTAAATTTAGTTCCCCCCCACCACCACCCTCCAGTAGATAGGACTTTTAAGGGAGATCAAATTAGTCTTTGCACAGCAGAGTAAAATATGAATAAATTTTTAATCTTCTACACATGGTAAAATAGGTATACTTTTTCCCAAATACAAGACTATATATTTGCACTACTATGTCTAAAATAGATAGCTAATGAGAACCTACTGTATAGCACAGGGAACTCTAGTCAGTGCAATGTGGTGACTTAAATGGGAAGGAAATCCAAAAAAGAGGGGATATGTGTACATGTATAGCTGATTCACTTTGCTGTACAGCAGAAACTAACACAACATTATAAAGCAACTATACTCCAATAAAAATTAATTTAAAAAAGACTACATATTTGTACACCTCTGTTATCTTTCTGATTTATGGACCCATAAAAGCTGTCAATTACTACTTCACTTTGACTGGAATTTATGATTTTTTCCATTAACACAAAAGTTAATTCTCAAAATAATGAATATGGTAATGCTTATTTTTCCTTCATGTTTTAGAAGATATAAAAAGCAATTAGATAGATACATAAATGGACACTGAAACAAGTATAAGTTTTGAATATATATAATCAAAACCTCTTTATCTTTCAGATTTCATCATAGTCTCCTTCTCTATGTGGTCTTTTCAGAACCTCCAACCTCATTCTTGAGCCAGAGGGAATTAACCCCCCTGTTCAGCTTCTCAGATCCTCTCCCATACCCCCTACACATACGCACACCTTGAAATACCCCTCTAACTGTAGAGACTGTAGGGCCTTGAGCAAACTAACTCACAGGAGAAATTTATTTGAAGTCTTATATTTCACTTTAAAAATGCATGCATATTATATATTTGTGTTTGCTTTAAAATAAATATAACATTTTAAAATAATTACCTCTAATAGAATTAAAGCTTTAGAAAAGCATTCTAAGGCAATCTGAAAGGCTTCCCTATGTCTGGAACCTCAGAAAACACAGCAAGTTACTCTGCCATAGCACCTGTCCCACTGATTGCACTGACTCCATTGTTTTACATCCATCTATCTCTGTGTCTCCAGTGCCTGGCACACTGATTGGCATACAGCAGGCACTCATTAAATGGTTATATCATAAAATGCTCTTCAAGAGTAGAGTTTATGGGTCAAGTGAGGGTACCCTGCTTAGTAGTGAGGATCAATTGTGTTAATTCAGAATAGGGTGACTAGAGAGTTAATCAACCTTAAGCAGAATTAAGATATACGTAAGTTTTATATTTCAGACTCCTACCTTTCCCTCAGAGTCATCCAGTGACTCAAAATGCTTAATCTGTACCCCACCTATCTTCACAGCAATACATCAAAAATCCCTTTAATTCAGGTCCGTTTCTCAGCTCTAAGAGAGGACATGTTAAATCAATTCAAAATTTAATAGCACATCACAATGTATATGTATATTTACATTTAAAAAGAAATATCATCCTTTAATACACAAGTGTGATAGTGTTACCTCAAGCACAGCTAATAGGCATTCCCAGAAGTTATTCTGGGGCAGAGGGTCTTTCTAATGCCCCTCAGATCACAACCCATAGACGTCTCCTCCACCTCTGAGTACAGCTGGGCTCCACAAAAAGCACATTTTGAAAGAAAAATAAACAGATAAAGGGCTAACATTCTTTCCAGCTTTGCTATTTCATCAATAAAATTCTTCAACTATTCGACTTTCAATGCAGTTAATGTGATAGTCCTTACTTAACTTTGTGTCTATATTCCATTCTCCTTTTCCCTCTAATTTCCTTAAAAACTTACTTTTTACATCCATTTCTAGGTGCAAAGAAATATTTATACAATTATTCGGGTGTTCCATAATTCTACAAGTATGGTTTATATCTGTTTCCTTGGTTGGATCTTCCTCTTTGATTGCTGACCTTCTAGTGTGGGTTTTTAGATTACAGGTAATGTTATATTCCTCCAAGTGGTCAACCATAGGAGTTACAGTGAAGTTAAAGTGTTGACAAGGTGAATGAAAATCATTTGCCTTCACTTCCGTTGATCCTCTCATGATAAGAACTAGAAAGAGATTAAGAAAATGTTATTCACAAAAAACAGTAGTACATAGTAAGAAAACGCATACAACTCAAAACTAAATCCCCTCCTTCCTATACAACAAAAAAGAGTAGAAACAAGAAGATACCAGCACTAAAAATAACAATTACAGTGCTTACATTTTTTAAAAGAGTGAAAACTAGGTGAGTTTGAAATAAAATTGGAGCATCTCAAAGAAAAAGAAAACATTTCCCTGATGACTTGTGGGACAGATTTTCTTTTCCAAAATGGTCACAAGAATATTTCCCATCCCACATTATACTAGTTTGCTAGGGTTGTCATAACAAAGTACCACAAAATGGGTGGCTTAAACAACAGAAACTTATTGTCTCACAGTTCTGGAGGCTACACTTTCAAAATTAAGGTGTTGACAAGGTTCCTTCCTTCTGAGGGCTGTGAGGAACAACCTGTCCCATGCTTCCCTTCTAGCTTCTGGTGGTTTGCTGGCAGTCTTTAGTGTTCCTTGTCTTATAGAAGCATCACCCTGATCTCTGCTTTCATCTTCACATGGCATTCTCCCTATGTGTGCATGTCTATATCCAAATTTTTTTTATTTATAAGGATGCATCAAGGATTCAATGACTCCTTGGGGAATCAAAGTGTGATTTTATATGAGAACCTGCAAGTTTACTTAGACTTTTTTCAGTACTTTTGAAGAGACCTTGCTAAATAATCCTTTAACCATTAAATGTACATGGATTATAGTGGCATTTTGATGTATTTTAAACATAGATTTTTTTATAAATCAAAGTAAACCAAGAACAAGTTATTATACTATCTCAAAGCCTGTAAGTCACTCATGGAGCACCACACAGCTGAGTGTTCCAGGGCCACTAGACTTAAAATTGGGATGTATTATTAATATTTTTTAACAGAATAAGGTTATTTATCCTTGATAATTTTAATTCTCACTTTTCTTTTGCATTTACCTTTTGATGTTTGTTCCTGAGAAATAAAATCCATGTTTCCTTTGGACTCACAAGCCAAACATGAGGAGCACGTTTTAAATTCACTTGTGATGTCTTGGCAAATCCTGGTGAAGTTTTGAAAACTGGAGTGATTTACAAAGATTCCCATAATAGTCTGAGTTTCTCTTATTGGTTGCAGAAAAGTCACGAAAGAAAAATTTAAAGAGGAGAATGAATAGGTGAAATTAGGTTGTAAACATACTTCCAGGCATGATAGCTCCAACGTGTTTCCTATAAAGGAAAAAACAAAACAAAACAAAACAAAAAACAACTTTCTTTACTGTAAAATTTTGAGGTTTTGGCATTCAAATGAATACACAATAAGCTCCCAGTTTTTCTTAGGCAGATTCAGTATGTTTCTGTTTATCACTGACAAGACTTTGTTTTCACATGAATTAACAATATCTAGTCCATTTAAATATTTCTTTTTAAAAATTTGTCAACATTCCCTATTAATTTTCAGAGAAGAAAAGTCCTGCTGAGAAGTTCTTTGAAACCCTAGCATTGTAACCATTCTCTTTTCTAGGAAAGTTTTAATGGACAAACCTTAGTTTCCTCTGAATCCATCTGTTCCCAAATAGAGGCTCAAGTGAATTGCATGGAGTTGAATAGGGAATGGAAAACTTGAACAGTATCTCTGTATTAGTTTCTGAGGGCTGCTGTAACAAACTACTACAATCTTGGTGGCTTAAAACAAGAGAAATTTATTCTTTTACAGTCCTGAAGGCCAGAAGTTCAATGCCAGTATTACTGGTCTGAAACCGAGGCGTCCCCAAGACCACACTCCCTCTGAAGACCTTGCACCTCTTCCAAATTTTGGGACCTGTTGGCATTCTTTGGCTTGTGACCACATCACTCCAATCTCTGCTTCCATGGTCACATTACCTTCTCCTCTGTATCTCCATCTTCTACTCTTCTGTCTGTGTCAAATCTCCCTCTGCCTCTCTCTTATAAGGACACTTGTGATTAGATTTAGGTCCCACCAGGATAAGGCTCAGGATAATCTCCCCATCTCAAGATCCTTAACTTAATCACGTGTGTAGAGACCCTTTTTCCCTATAAGGTAACATTTATAGGTTCCCAGGGATTAACGCCTGATATATTTGGGTGACCATTATTCAACCTACTTGAAATTTAATCGGATGGCATCATAATTTTTATTTTGGTCTGAAGACAAATATCAGATTTGGAAATAATGGCATAATAGAAGGAAGACTGAGTTCAAAGCAAAAGACAAAGACTCTAGTGCTAAAGCTGTTATTAGCCAAGATACCTGAATAACTTACTTTGTCTCCACAAGTCTCATTTTCTCATTAGCAAAATAGAGATAATAACAAGATCCTGCTAACCTTGTGGGGTTATAGTAGCATCAAGTGATATATATGAAAATATTTTTGAAAATTGTTCAAATGTATATTATTAAAATGCAAACCCATATTCCAAAGTAAAAATTTTAAATTCATCCTTTATTTAAGATAGGATTATGTAAGATTTAATCCACATGAGTAATTAAAGCTCACCATATGAAAATTGGGAATCCCTATGTAGCAGTAATGATAAACTAAGGAATAGATAACCTCTCTTTCAGATATTCTCAGTTTGACAGTCATTTCCTAGCATGAGAAAATAGCTGACAAGCTCAGTTCCACATTTATGTGGCTTTCGTTACCATTTCTCATAATCATATGGGGCAAAATATATTTTTTAAATTTTCTAAATAATGTGGAGCACAATGAAATAATTACTTCATTTTTAAGAATGATTACTCCTAGTCATACATCTTGATTCAAACATAAAGGAAAATCAAACTATTGATTGATATTAAAGCACATTTTTTACTTGTTGAATTTGTACTTTGATAGTAATTTCATAATTGTTTCGTTACTGATGATTATATTTTTTTTATTTAACAAATTAAAGGTTCATTTACCAGCCCTCTACATTTGAAATTGCTTCTGTAATAATTCACATGTAATTTCCAGCTATAAACACATTTCATACTTGAGTTGCTATAAAAGTTTTGGGAGGTGGAGATTGTATTTTAGTCAAATACACAATTTTTTAATGTCTCAATATATTTGTAAACAAAGTTGTAATCAAATTAAAACTAATTTTTAAAAAAATTGTCTTCAATAATAATGTCCCAAAAAGAAGGTAGGAATGTACCATTTGATAGAAATCTATAATCTGTAGATTTTTTTGTATTACTAAACACATGAAAAACTTATTTCTTGCCATCTTTCCATTTTTCTCACTGGCATTTTTCATCTTATGAAATTTTCAACTTCTTGAATTTATATTCTTATGTTATGACCTAGAAGGGAGATAGAGAAATTTTTACTGTCAATATTGCAGTCTTCTTATCCAATAAGTGACAAACTTGGCTTTCTAGAATTGTTGAGATATATCCTTTATATTTGGCTATGAGGTCATTTTATGATGGTTTTTAAATCTTAGTTTTAAATAATTCAATTAGGAAAGAAAGAAATACAGGACATACCCTTCCCCAGTATAATTTTAAGAAATAAATGAAGTCTACTCAATCATTTTTGTTATCAGCTGGGCTGTATTCTCATCTGCATAAACAAGGATATATGAATTTAACTACTGCCATTAATATTGCTGAGAGTCAGACATCTAAATTCTCACTCCCAGAGATAGAAATGATTCCAGAATTACTCCAGTACTAAGACTGCAATCTTTCAAGATAAGGATATAGAATACTAAGTAGAATTAGGAAAATAAGTTACAGTATAGGACAAATGCCCAAGTCAATGATTTTTTCTTTTTAAAGAAAACCAAAGAGTAAGGTTAAGCTGTCTTTATTTTCTTTTTTAACTTTTATTGTAAACATATATCATATACAAGCATATATTAAATGTATTGTTCCAATTAAAGAATAATAAAAATAAACGAACACCCATGTATCTATCACACAGATTAAGAAATAGAATACTAGCAACATCTCTGAAGCACCCTATCCCTCCCTGCCCCTACATACTCCTTCTTTCCCAGAGGTTAAGCACCACATTGAATTTTGTTGCATTAGCCTACTGTATACATATATATGGACTATATTGTAGGTATTCATCTATGACTTGATTTTTTTACTGAATATGTTTTAGTTGTGTTGCTACACATGGCTGTAGTTAATTATTTGTGGTACATTTTGAATGAATATACTACAATTTATATATCCATTCTTCTGACAGTGAGCATTTGGGTTGTTTCTATTTTTGCTGCTCTGGATAATATTGCTATGAACCATAACTCTCATACATTGTTGGTAGGAATGTAAAATAGTACAACCACTTTCGAAAACATTTTTATTTTCTTTAAGTTAAACATATACTTAGCACGTGACCCAACAATTCTACTCCTAGGAGTTTACAAAAGAGAAATAAAAACATATGTCCACACAAATACCTGTACATGAATTTTCATGGCACCTTTAAAATTTATAATAACCAAGAACTGGAAACAATCCAAAAGTCCAACAACTAGTGAATATGTAAACAATTCCTGACATATCCATAGAATGAAATACTACTCAGCAACAAAAAGGAAGAAAATGCTGATACAAACAACAACACGGATGAATCTCAAATGCATTATGCCAAAGGAAAGAAGCCAAACACAGGTGACTATATACTAATGTGATTCCATTCATATGAAGTTGTAGAAAATTGAAAACTATATTGATAGTGGGAGAAGGGTTCTTCTGCAAAGGAGAAAGAGAGTCATTTTGGAGGTATTGGAAAGTTGTATATCTTGATTGTGTTGATAGTTACATTGCTGTAAACATTTGTCAAACCTCAAACTTTACACTTAAAAATGGCAGCATTTTATTATATGTAAATTATATCTCAATAAAACTTATTTTACAATAGCGCTACTATGAATATTCATGAACATGTCTCCTGATACACAAATACAGTAGTTTCTCTAGCATACATATTGAATGAAATTGCTGGGTATTCAGTATGCACATCTTTGATTTTACTAGAAAATGCCAAATCATTGTACAAAGCAGTTGGACCAATTTAATCTCCCACCTGCAGTGTATAAAAGTTTCCCATTGATGCATATCTTGGCCAGCACTTTACAAGTTTTGACAATTCAGTGACTGTTAAATAGAATCTCATCATGGTTTAAAAGTGTATTTTCCTGGTTTTCCCTACTTTTTCTATTTTTCCATTTTTCCGGTAGGTTGTTTGTCTTTTTCTTATTAATGTTTAGTAGTTTTTAACTTTCCTTTTTAAAATTTTAAGAAGTTCTTTACATTTTTTATCAAGATATCTTCTCACAGTTTGTACCTTGTCCATTCATTTTCTTTATGACCCTTTAGTTAAAGGAAGCTCTTAACTTGAATGTATTGAATTTATCAATCATTTTCTTTACAATTTGTGCTTTGTGTCTTGTTTAAGAAATTCTTCTCCTGGACTTCCCTGGTGGCACAGTGGTTAGGAATCACCTGCTAATGCAGGGGAGATGGGTTCGAGCCCTGGTCCGTGAAGATCCCACATGCCGCAGAGGAGCTAAGCCCATGCACCACAACTATTGAGCCTGCGCTCTAGAGCCCGTGAGCCACAACTACTGAGCCTGTGTGCCACAACTACTGAAGCCCGCGCACCTAGAGCACATGCTCCACCACGAGAGAAGCCACTGCAATAAGAAGCCCACGCACTGCAACGAAGAGTAGCCCCCACTTGCGGCAACTAGAGAAAAACCCGCGCGAAGCAACGAAGACCCAACGCAGCCAAAAATAAAATAAATAAATAAATAAATTTATAAAAAAAAGAATCTTTCTCCTTTAAAAAGATCTTCACCCACATGGTCTTCTAAAAGTTTGGAAGTTTTGCCTTTTATGTTTAAGTTCTTAATCTATCTGGTATTGTGTACAGTATGAAGTAGGAAACCAGATTAGTTTCTCCCACATGTGACAATCAATTGTACTACCAATTATTAAGTAGTCTATCTTTTCCACTATCTGTAATGACATCTCTATAATCTATCAAAGTATCCATGTATGTATGACTGTGTTTCCGGGTTCTCAATTTTGTTCCATCAGTCCATTTTTCTATCTTGGCAAAGATATGTTACTGACTTAATTACTTTTGCTCTGTAAAGCTCTTATATCTGATAGGAAAAATCTCCTCACCTTGTTCGTTTTCTTTAGGAACATCTTAGCGATTCTTGGCCCTTTGCTCTTTCCAATACATTTTAGAATCAGCTTACTAAGTTCAGTGAAGAACCCAGTTGTGATTCTGACTTGAATCTCAAAATCAGTTGGAGAAAAAAGATATGCTACTGAGTTTCTCTTATCACTCATTTATTCCTTTCTTTCTCTCTATATAGGTATTCTTTGATATCTTTTAATAAAGTTTCCAAATTTTCACCATTATGGTCCCATATATCTTTTGTTAGATTTCCTCCTGGCTACCTTATTGTTTGTTGCTATTGCCAATAGTATCTTCCAAGAAATATGTTTTCTGTTTATTACTGGTACATGGAAATACAGTTGACTCTTGGATATCAATTTTATTTTTTACCACTTTGTAAACTTCCTTATTAATTTTAATTTTTCCTATAAATCTTTTGAGTTTTCTATGCAGATATGCATGTTGACTGCAGATAATGACACCTTTATCTCTTGCTTTTCAATCCTTATACCATTTATTTCTTTTGCTTGTCTTAATGCACTGACTAGGACCTCCAGTACCATGATAGAGGTGTTGAGAGAGGACATCCTTGCTTGCTCCTGCACGCTTATGATGTTCAACGCTGAGAATGATGTATAATCATTTTTAGACATCCCGTTTCACTTTAAGGAAGTTCTCTTCTATTCCTAGTTTGCTAAGAGTTTTTAATTATAAGGGCTGTTGAATATAATTGAATGCTCTTTCAACAACTATTGAGATGATTATATAGTCTTTCTTCTTTAATCAGTTAATACAGTAAATTACATTATTAGATTTTCTAATGCTAACTCAATCTTGCATTCCAGGAATAAATCTAATTTGATCATTTTTATACATTGCTGCAATCAGATTCTTAATGTTTTGTTTAAATGTTTTTTACCTATATTTATAAATGAGATTGGCCTGTAAAGTTTTCCTTTTTGTCTTTGTTGGGTTTGGATACTAAGATATACTAGCCTTAAAAATAAATTGGAAAATGTTCCCCTTTTTCTATTTTCTAAGAAGGTTTATTATAAAATTGCGCTTATGCATTGCATGGGGAGATCAGCTCGGTGCTTTGTGACCACCTAGAGGGGTGGGATAGGGACGGTGGGAGGGAGATGCAAGAGGGAGGGGATATGGGGATATATGTATACATATAGCTGATTCACTTTGTTATACAGCAGAAACTAACACAACAATGTAAAGCAATCATACTCCAATAAAGATGTTAAAATAAATAAATAAATAAATAAATAAATAAATAAATAAATAATAACAAAATTGCATTTATCTGTTCAATCCATTTCTTGAAAGTTTGACAGAACTTGCATATAAAAGCATCTGAACCTAGTGCTTTTTCAGGAAAATTAAACCACTGGTTCAATTTTCTTTATTGCTGTACGATTCTTGGGTTTTCCATTTCTTCCCAAGTAAGTTTTGGTAAGTTATATTTTTCTAAAAATGTGTCTTTATATTTTAAATTTATTGACTTAAAGTTATTCATAATAATCTCATTATATTTTAAATTTCTATGTCCCTTTTTCATTCCTAACATTTGTTACTTGTGCCTTCTCTTTTTTGATTATTCAGTTTTAGTAGGCAGAATAATGGCCTCCCTAAGATGTCCGTATCCTAATTTCCAGAACCTGTGAATATGTTATATTACATGGCAAAGAGGAATTAAGGCAAAAGATGGAATTCAAGTTGCTAATGAACTGTTCTTAAAATAAGGAAGTTATCCTGGATTATCTGGGTGGGCATAATGTAATCATACATGTGTCAGATGGGAGAAAAACTCAACAGGCCATCCCTGGCTTTGAAGATCGAAGGAAGCCACAAGCCAAGGAAAGCAGGCAGCTTCCAGAAGCTGGAAAAGACAAGAAAATAAATGTATTCTTTCCTAGAGCCTCTGAAATGAATGTAACCCTACTAACACCTTGATTTTAGCTCAGTGAGAACTCTGCTGGACTTCTTACAGGCTGTAAGATAATATATTTGTGCTGTTTGAAGCTACTGTTTGTGGTCATTTGTACAGTGGCCATAAGAAACTAATACATCAGTCATTCCAGAAGTGTGTCCATTTAATTAGTCTTTCCAAAGAACCAACTTTTGACTTTATTGATCCTTTCTATTGTATCTTTTAATTTCATTGACTTTTGCTTTTGTCTTTATTATTTCCTGCCTTCTACTTTCCTTGGGTTTATCTCACTGTCTTTCTTCTGACATCTTACATATAAGTATTTAAAGCTATAAATTTTCTTCTAAATACCTGCCATTTTTATAATATCCCACAAGTTTTAATAGATGTTATTTTATTATCATTAATTTTTACCATTTTCTAATTTCCATTATGATTTCTTCTCATCCATGGGTTATTCAGAAGTGAACTTTTTACATTTCCAAATACATTGTTTTTAGTTTTCTTTTTGTTACTAGATTCTAGCTTAATTGCATTTAGTCAGATATATATTAAAGATTGTTTGAAATTTATTGAGGCTTACTTACTTTCATAACCTAGTATGTGGTGAATTTGTACTAATGTTTCATAAGTGCCCAAAAATAATATGTATTTCCAGATGTTGAGTTCAGTATTCTAAATATGTCATTAGATAAAACAAGTTATATAAATTGTTTGAATCATCTGTATTCTTATTATCTGTCTGATTATAGTTTATACTGGAGGATCATGTTTAAAATCTCCCACTCTAATAATGAATTTATAAATGTCTCTTTTAAGCTATCTCATTAGGGGCATACAAATTTAGAACTGATAGATATTTTTGTGAAGTGAACCCTTTTCCATACATATTGACCTTCTTTATTGCTAATAATGACTTTGATCTTAAAATCTTATATTAAGACAGTGATACGTGCTTTCTTCAGTTACTATTTGCTCCTTATATTTTTCTCATCCTTTTATTTTTATCTTTCTCATATTCTAATGCTTTAGGTGCATCTCATTTAAATGTCACATTGCTGAAATTTTTAAAATTTAACCTGATAATTTTTTGTCTCTTTACCTGGATAGATTTGCCTACTTACACTTACTGAGATCATTGATGTATTTGGATTTTACTCCATCATATTATTTAGTGCTTTCTATTTTTACCACTTTCCCTATTACCTTTCTTGCTATCTATTGATTTAATGATTTTTTAAATTTCATTGTTTTTCCCTTTAGTTATTTGCAGGTTAGACACTATATTTCTATTATTTTAGTAATTTTTAACATGCATCCTTAACAAGTCTAAAGCCAATCAATAATGTTACCCTCTTTCAAACAATATAAGGATCTTAGAATACTTTAACTCTGATCACATCCTTCCTGACCTAAATGCTATTTTTGTACAACATTTTAGTTCTACCTTGTTTTTTCATTGACACACAAATTAGTAGTTAATTTTGTTTTATACAGTAATATTTTCAAGATTTATTTGTATTTACTCATATGTTTATAATTGTTGTTGAGGGTTCTTTTCCTGCCATTTCTTCTTGCATCTCTGTCTTTTCTCCTAGGATTATATTCTTTCTCCTGAAAGTAATTCTCTAGCAGTTCCTTCACTGAGGATCTGCTGATTATACACTCCCTGTTTTTGTTCATCTGAAGATATATATCTCACCAATTCTAGATTGACAATAATTTTGCCCCAGCACTTAGCAGACATTATTCCAGTGCCTTCTGATTTTCATTGTTGCTTTCAAGAAGTGAGTTCTCAGCCTAATTATTGTTCCTTTGAAGACAATCTGCCTTTATCTCTGGTTACTTTTAAGATCTCTTTAGATTTCATGTTCTACAGAATTTCTTTTTATTTATTCTATCTAGAATTTATTGGGTTTCCTGAATCTGAGGATTTGAGTCCTTCATTGCTTCTGTAAAATTATCAGCCACATCTCTACAAACATTTTCCCCATTCTGTCTCTTCTCTTCTTTCATAGTTTTAATTAGAAATATCTCCCTTTGTTCTCCCATGGAGAGCTATTTCTAATTCAACTCTGTTTCACATTTTCTATTTCTTTGGTTCTCTGAAATGTGTTCTAAGTAATTTCCTTAGATCTGTATTCCACTTCATTAATTCATTATTCAGTTGCATCTAATCTATTTATTGCATTCCTTGTGTTTCTACTTCAAATTATTATATTTTCATAATTAGAATTTCTAGTAGGGTTCTTTTTCAAATCTGCCTGGTTATATTTAATAATCTTGTTTCTATTTTTTTTTTTTTAAATACTATAGAAGTGGAATCATATAGTATTGGCTTTTTTTTTTTTTTTTTTTGGCTGCGTTGGGTCTTCATTTCTGTGTGAGGGCTTTCTCTAGTTGTGGCAAGCGGGGGCCACTCTTCATCGCGGTGCGTGGGCCTCTCACTATCGTGGCCTCTCTTGTTGTGGAGCACAGGCTCCAGACACGCAGGCTCAGTAGTTGTGGCTCACGGGCCTAGTTGCTCCACGGCATGTGGGATCTTCCCAGACCAGGGCTCGAACCCGTGTCCCCTGCATTAGCAGGCAGATTCTCAATCACTGCACCACCAGGGAAGCCCCAATAATCTTGTTTCTTAATCATACATTTTGATACCACTTTTAATGTATTGAAACCAATTAAATACTTATTTTATATTTTATATCTCATAATTCTGATATCTGAATTCTTTAAAGATCTGATTATATTTGTTGTTTCTGTTGACTCTTGTCAACTGGAGTCTTAATATGTTTTATGATTTTTGATAGTAGCTCATGTTCCTTAGAATTTTATTCAGGAATATCTGAGATCTGGTTTGAAGGTATTTTCCTCCAGAGAGGATTGTGTTTGCCTCTACTTGATGTCTAATGGCACCATTAATCCAAAATCAGTTTAAATTAAATTTTTGGATTGGGCTTTTCACACTTCATAGACAATGACCCTCAGTATACAAATTATGACCATCTTGTGTTCACAGACTCTCAAAGGAATTTTTTCCTTACAAAATTTACTTACAAACCAACAGGTTATTTTCCTTGATTACTCTTTCATGGAGCATATCATCTTTTGGGTCCCAGACTTACATGTCCTGCCCATGTATGGCCCAATGAAACTGAGACTCTAGTCACCAGGAATTGGTAGATACTCCTGAGGTGACCAATTTCTTCACTCTTGCTTTTCCACCTAGATTTGTAATTTCTAGTCATTTTCCATCATTAAGGAGTTTTTAAATTTTCTGATCGGTTCAACTATGTATTTTTAATGTTTTTAATATGTTTTATCTT
This sequence comes from Balaenoptera physalus, assembly GCF_965194825.1. NCBI lineage: Eukaryota > Metazoa > Chordata > Mammalia > Artiodactyla > Balaenopteridae > Balaenoptera > Balaenoptera physalus. The sequence goes on along the minus strand of NC_138884.1, from coordinate 86,711,914 downwards.
GTATTTTTAGATATTTTGTGCCAGAAGTGTTTTTCAAAGTATGACTGCAAGAACAGAAGTCTCATCTATCTGTTGACCTTCAAAAGTAAGTGAGAATTTATAATAAAATCTTCATTGTTTGGCCCACAATAGGAGCTCCAGAAACTACTTTATGTCATATTTTCCCAATACCTAGGTTATTCCTCTGTTAATCAGTTGTCAGGGAACTCTAAGGAAGCATGGATTATTTTAGACAATGTATATATTCTAAGTGTTATTGCTCCAATATATTAGATATAAACCAGAGAAGATAAATCTTACCATGAGATATAGTGAGTACAACTCCTTTGGAGAAGCATTTGGTGATTTCTTATAAAATTAAATATACTCAGCTATTTCACTACTAGATGGTTATCCAGTGAAATGAAGACATATATTTATACAAAGATTTGTAGAAGAATGTTCATAACCGCATTTTTATAATAGCCAAAAACTGGAAACAACCCAGTGGTTGAAAGGACAATTGTAGTGTATTTGGACAATGGGCTACTTGACAATAAACAGAAGGGAACTACTGATACACTCAATAACATGGATGAATCTCAGAAACATTATACTAAGCTAAAGAAGCCAGACCAAAAGTAGATACTTTGTGATTATTCCATTTATACAAAGTATAAGGGACTTCGCTGGTGATCCAGTGGTTAAGACTCCACGCTCCCAGTGCAGGGGGCCTGGGTTCAATCCTCTGGTCAGGGCACTAGATCCCGCATGCTGCAATTAAGACCTGGTGCAACCAAATAAATAAATAAATAAATATATTTTTTTAAAAAAACCAAGTATAAGAAGGGACAAAACTAAACTATGGTGAGCTAGGCCAGAAAGTTGCCTTGGGGTTGGAAGGAGATTTGATCAGAAAGAGCAGAAGGAATCTTCCTGAGAGTGATGACAATCTGTACCTTGTATGGGGTGATAGATAGGTGCATACAACTGTGAAAATTCATGAAACTGAACACTTAAGACCTTTCCATTTTATTGTATGTAAATTATGTCTTTAAAAACATAGTCAAACTGAACAAAACGTAGCCAATTGTTTCTAAAGATCTTTCATCATTACTGGATATTCTGTAGCTAAATTCAGCAATTTAAAAATATTAGCTGCCAGAGGTGTAGACAAGATGGCAGAGTAGGAAGATCTTGAGCTCACATCCTCCCATGAGCACACGAAAATTACAAATATTTATAGGTCAACTATCAATGAGAACAACCTGAAGACTAACAGAAAAGATTTTTCACAACTAAAGATATAGAGAAGAAAGCACAATTAGATGGGAAGGAGGAGCAGAGACGTGGTACAGTCAAGACCATGCCTCCAGGTAGGTGGCCCACAAATGGGAGCATAATCACAACTGCAAAGGTTCTCGCCAAGGAGCAAGGGGTTTGAGACCCACTTTGGGCTCCTTAGCCCAGGGGTTCTGCACCAAAAACATGAGCCCCCCAGAACACTTGGTTTTGAAGGCCAGAGGGGTTTACATATGGGAGAGTCAGAGGGCTGTAGGAAACAGAGACACCACTGAAAATCTCACACCCCCCAAGCCTCAGCACAGAAGTAGTAATTTGAAAGAAGCCTGGGTCAGGCTGATCCTGGAGAGCCTCCCAGCGACGTGGGAAGCACCTGGGATTCTTGCTTGTGGACATAGATGCTGGTGGCAGCCATTCTTGGGAGCTCATTCTACCACAAGAACACAGGTGCTGGAAAATGCCATTTTGGAGTCCTCCCTCCAGCCTATTAGCATCAGGGGCTTACCCACCCACTAGCAGGCCAGCCACTAGCACCAGGCCCCCGCAGGCCCCACAGCCAGCTACACCAGGACCTGGCTCCACCAGCTGGCCAGCAGCCACCACACAAGCAGAGTCTAGCAGCCAACCAGCCAGGGGCCAGCCCCGCCTACCAGAGTGCAAACAGTAGTTGGCCCCAAAACAACAGAAGGGCCCACACAGCCAAGTAGGAAGTACCCCTAGAGCATATAGCTCCAGTGACTATGAAGGAGTGTTCTGTTGGGCCCCATGAGACTTCTCCTACATAAGGCCACTTCTCCAAGGTTGGGAAATGTAAATGGCCTAACAAATACATATAAATAAACACAGAGAACTGGGTAAAATCCGGAGACAGAGGAGTATGTTCCAAACAAAGGAAAAAGACAAAATCCCAAAAGAACTAAGTGAAGTTGAGATAAGCAATCTACCCAATAAAGAATTCAGGGCAATGATCATAAAGATGCTCAGTGGGGCTTCCCTGGTGGCGCAGTGGTTGAGAATCTGCCTGCCAATTCAGGGGACACGGGTTCGAGCTCTGGTCTGGGAAGATCCCACATGCCGCGGAGCAACTAGGCCCGTGAGCCACAATTACTGAGCCTGTGCGTCTGGAGCCTGTGCTCTGCAACAAGAGAGGCCGCGACAGTGAGAGGCCCGCGCACCGCGATGAAGAGTGGCCCCCGCTTGCCACAACTAGAGAAAGCCCTCGCACAGAAACGAAGACCCAACACAGCCAAAAAAATAAATTAAAAAAAAAAAAAAGATGCTCAATGAACTCAGAAGAATAAATGAACACAGTGAGAGGTTTAACAAAGAGAAAATATAAAGAAGAATCCAAAAGCTAAAGAATACAATAACTGAAATAAAAAACACACTAGAAGGAATCAACAATAGATTAGATGATACGGAGAAACAGATTAGCAAACTAGGAGACAAAGTAGTGGAAATCATCCAAGTTGAACAGAAAAAGGAATTTTTTTCAACTTCAAACATACTAATATTTGCATTATAGGGATCCCAGGAGAAGAGAAAGAGAGAAATGTGCAGATAATTTATTTGAAGACATAATAGTTAAAAAATTTCCTAACCTGGGAAAGGAAATAGACATCCAGGTTCAAGAAGTACAGAAAATCCCAAATAAGATGAACCCAAAGTGGTCCACACCAAGACACATTATAATTAAAATGGCAAAAATTAAAGATAAAGAGAATCTTAAAATCAGCAAGGGAAAAGCAACTAGTTACGTATAAGGAAACACCCATAAAACTCTCAGCTGACTTCAGCAGAAACTTTGCAGGCCAGAAGGGATATATACAAAATGATGAAAGGAAAAAAACCTACAACCAAGAACACTCTATCCTGCAAGGCTATCATTCAGATTTGTAGGAAAGATAAAGAGTTTTACAGATAAGCAGAAGCTAAGAGTTCAGAACCACTAAACTGGCTTTACAAGAAATATTAAAGGGACTTCTCTAAGTGGAAAAGAAAGACCACAACTAGAAATATGAAGTTACAAAAGGAAAAATCTCATTGGTGAAAGCAAACAGTAGATCAACCACTTATATTATGATGGTTAAAAAACAAAAGTAGTAATCATCTATATCTACAGTAAGTAGTTAAGGGATACACAAAACAAAAAAATGTAAAATATGATGTCAAAGGCATTAAACATTTGGGGGATAGTAAAAATGCAGGGTTATTATAATACATGCAAACATAACAGATCATCAACTTAAAACAATTACATGTATTATAGGTTGTCATATATACCTCTTGGTAACTACAAACCAAAAATCTATAATAGATACTCACACAAAAAACGAAAAAGGAACTCAAACATAACACTAAAGATAATCATCAAATCACAGGAGAAGAGAACAAAAGAAGAGGAAAGGAACAAAAAAGGACTCTAAAACAACCCCAAAACAATTAACAAAATGTCAGTAAGTACATACCTATCAATAATTACTTTAAATTTAAGTGGACTAAATACGCCAATCAAAAGATATTACATGGCTGAATGCATACAAAAACAAAACTCATATACATGCTGCCTACAAGAAACTCACTTCAGATCTACAGACACACGCAGACTGAAAGTGAGGGGATGGAAAAGAATGCTCCACGCAAATGAAAAAAAAAACTGAGGTAGCAATAATTATATAAGACAAAATAGACTTCAAAACAGACTATAACAAGAGCCAGAGAAGAACATTATGTAATGATAATGGGATCAATCCAAGAAGGTAAAACAACTCTAAGCATATATGCACCCAACATAAGAGCACCTAAGTACATAAAGCACATATTAACAAATGTAAAGAGAGAAATTGACAGTAACACAACAACAGTGAGGGACTTTTTTTTTTTTTCACACACACACACTGTATTTTATTTTTACAAGAGATAAATAGACTGACACCAAGCATTGTACATGGATGACCACAACAAAAGCAACAATGATTGCAATTACCAAACATGAAACACACTCATACTATGTCATAATATAACAGTGAGGGACTTTTAACGCTGCACTTACATCAATGGACAGATCATCCAGGCATAATATCAATAAGGAAACACTGGCCAACAGATTAGAGCAGATAGACTTAATAGATATACATAAAACATTCCATAGAAAAGCAGCAGAATACACATTCTCTTCAAGTGAACATAAAATGTTCTCTAAGATAGAACTCTTGCTAGGCCACAACACAAGTCTCAGTAAATTTAAGAAGATTGAAATCTTATCAAGCATCTTTTCTGACTACAACAGTATGAGACTAGAAATCAACTACAAGAAAAAAACTGCAAAAAACACAAACACATGGAGGCCAAACAATATGCCACTAAGTGCCCAATGGGTCACTGAAGAAATTAAAGAGGAAATCAAAAAATACCTGGACAAATGAAAATGGAAACACAACAATCCAAAATCTATGGGGTGCAGCAAAAGCAGTTCTAAAAGGAAAGTTTATAGCGATATAAGCTTACCTCAGGAAACAAGAAAAATAAGTAAACAATCTAACCTTACACCTAAAGGAACCAGAAAAGGAAGACAAAGTTAGCAGAAGGAAAAAATCATAAAGATCAGAGCAGAAATAAATGAAATTGAGACTGGAAAAAGAAAAAACAGAAAAGATCAATGAAACTAAGAGCTGGTTCTTGGAAAAGATAAACAAAATTGATGACCCTTTCACCAGACTATCAAGAGAAAAGGAGAGCTTCCCTGGTGACGCAGTGGTTAAGAATCCATCTGCCAATGCAGGAGACATGGGTTCAAGCCCTGGTCCGGGAAGATCCCACATGCCGCGGAGCAGCTAAGCCCGTGCACCACAACTACTGAGACTGCGTGCCTAGAGCCCATGCTCTGTGACAAGAGAAGCCACCTCAATAAGAAGCCCTCACATCGCAACGAAAAGCAGCCCCTGCTCGCCGCAACTAGAGAAAGCCTGCACACAGTAACGAAGACCCAACGCAGCCAAAAATAAATAAATAAATAAATAAAATTTTAAAAAGAGAGAGAGAGAAAAGGAGAGAGAGCCCAAATAAATAAAATCAGAAATGAAATAGAAGTTACAACCAACATCACAGTAATACAGAGGGATCATAAGAGATTAGTACAAACAATTATATACCAATAAAAAGGACAACCTAGAGAAATGGATAAATTCCTAGAAACGTTTAATCTCCCAGGACCAAATCAGGAAGAAATAGAAAGTATGAACAGACTGATTAGCAATAATGAAATTGAATCAGTAATTTTAAAACTCCCAAGAAACGATAGTCCAGGACCAGAGAGCTTTGCAGGTAAAGTCCACCCAACATTTAAAAAGAGTTAATACCTATCCAACTTAAAGAATTTCAAAAAATTTAAAGGGAAGGAGTGCTTCCAAACTCATTCTACAAGGATGGCATCACTCTGATACCAAAACCAGATAAAGACACCACCAAACACAAAAAGAAAATTATAGGCCAATATCACTGAAAATATTAGCAAACCAAATTCAACAATACATTAAAAGGATCATACACCATGATCAAGTGGGATTTATCCCAGAGATGCAAGGATGGCATTTTTCACAGAGCTAGAACAAATAATTCTAAAATTTGTATGGCACCACAAAGACCCCGGATAGTTTAAAAAAAAAAAAAAATCTTAAACAAGAAAAGCTTGAGGTATCACACTCCCTGATTTCAGATTATACTATAAAGCTACAGTAACCAAAGAGTATTACTGGCACAAAAACAGATACATAGATCAATGGAACAGAATAGAGAGCCCAGAAATAAACCCACACTTAAATGGTCAATTAATCTATGACAAAGGAGGCAAGAATACGCAATGAGGAAAAGACAGCCTCTTCAATAAATAGTGTTGGAAAAACTGGACCGATACATGCAAAACAATCGAACTGGAGTACTTTCTCACACCATATACAAAAATGAACTGAAAATGGATTAAAGACAAATGTAAGACCTAAAACCATAAATCTTCCAGAAGAAAACATAGGCAGTAAGTTCTTTGATATTGGTCTTATTAATATTTTTGGATCTGTCTCCTCAGGCAAGGGAAGCCAAAGCAAAAATAAACAAACAGGACTATGTCAAACTAAAAAGCTTTTGCACAGTGAAGGAAAATATCAGCAAAATGAAAAGGCTGCCTACTGAATGAGAGAAGATACTTGCAAACAGTGTATCTGATAAGGGGTTAATATCACAAAGAGCTCATACAATTCAACATCAAAAAATCCAACAACTAAATTAAAAATGGGCCAAGGACCCAAATAACATTTTCCAAAGAAGACATACAGATGGCCAACATACACATGAAAAGATGCTCAACATGACTAATCATCAGGTAAATGCAAATCAAAATCACAATAAGATACCACCACACACCTGTCAGAATGGCTGTTATAAAAATACAACAAATAAGTGTTGGCAAGAATGTGAAGAAAAGGATAGCCTTGTGCACTACTGGTGGGAATGTAAACTGGTGCAGCTGCTATGGAAAATAGTATGGAGGTTACTCAAAAAGTAAAAATAGAACTATCATATGATCCAGCAATTCCATTTCTGGGTATTTTTCCAAAGAAAACAAAAACACTAATTTGAAAAGATATATGCATCCCTATATTCATTGCAGCATTATTTACAATAGCCAACATATGGAAGCAACCTAAGTATCCATTGACAGATGAATAGATGAACAATATGTGGTATACACAGTTGACCCTTGAACAACACAGGTTTGGAACTGCATGGGTCCAAACTTCTACATGGATTTTTTTCAATAGTAAATACTACAGTACTACAAGATCCACAGTTGGCTGAATCTGTAGATGCAGAACGGTGGGTGTGGAGGAACTACGTGTTTGGAGGGCCAATTATAAGTTACGCATGGATTTTTTACTTTAAGGAGGGTCAGCACCCCTAACAACTGTGTTGTTTAAGGGTCAATTGTATATACAATGGAATATTGCTCAGCCATAGAAAATAACGAAATCTTGACAGTTGTGACAACATGGATGGACCTAGAGGGTATTATATAAGTAAAATCAGTCAGACAGAGAAAGACAAATACTGTATTATTTCACTTATATGTGGAATCTAAAAACAAAACAAACATATCAAAACAGAAACAGACTCATACAGAACAAACTGGTAGTTGTTAGAGGGGAGAGGGGTGAGGGGAAGAGTGAAATAGATGAGGGAGATTAAGAGGTACAAACTTCCAGTTATAAAATAAATAACTCTCAGGGATGTAATGTCCAGCATAGGGAATATAATCAATAATATGTAAAAACTTTGTATGGTGACAGATGGTAACTAGACTTATTGTGGCAATCATTTTGTAATATATAAAGATATCAAATCACTATGTTGTACACCTGAAACTAATATAATATGGTAACTCAATTATACTTAAATTTAAAATTTTTAATTAAAAAATTCTTGCCTCTAACCACATAAGCTGCATAAAAGATATGCCATGATAAATTTCTATTCCACAACAATTAAAATATGCATATTGGTTGCGAGGATAGAAGTTCATGGCTTAGCTGCCTAATTTACAAAGACGTTAGTTAATATATATTGCTTTCCTTTGGTCACAGGTCTGTTTCTTTAACAACTGGCATAGACTCAAAAGAGTATCAATTTCAATAGCAAAAACTCAATTATATTTCCATTTGAGTACAATAGTTGAAGCTTCTCTAGTAATATTGAGCGGGAAAGGGTGAAAAAATATCATGTTGTGTATGGATGATACATCCATGGTGTTAAGCAGATTAGGAACAGGGCAGTCTAGAGAGAGTATGGATTTATTCAGAGATCATTTGGGAAAGACAATATAAAATATTTCCTAGGAGGAAGGGGCAAGGTTTGGGATCACTTTTAACCTATGGTCGCAGTATATGAATGGCAGGTTTGGGACATAAGAAAGAGACTGCTGGTTTTATTTGTCAAAACAAGGAAAGTAAATGCACACTGTGAAATTCTCCATTGGGGAAAAAAATGGTAGGTAAATGATTCAGGGTAAAGTGATGCATATCTTTTAAGTAAAAGATTCTGTGAAATAAATTTCAGAGGCTGCACAACCTAAAAGTTCTAGGTTTGTGGTGAAATTTTATGTTTCAAAAATGTAAGATGAGGATAATAACGCCTGGCCTACCTAAATTAAAAGATGGTTGTGAGGGTCTGATGGGAAATGCTTCCTTCCAGAAAGCATTTTCTTTTTTATTTCCTTTATAATATTTTTTATTTCCTTTACAATATGACTCAGAAATTTCACTTAAGCACAAATTGAGTGCCTTCTAATGTGGCGGGTACGTCCTAAGTGCTTGAAATATGAACAAAACAGACAAAAAAACCTCATTTTCATTGAGCTCACGTTCTATTTGGAGAAATCAGGCAACAAAAAATATAAACAATAAATAAGTCAATAATATAGGTGGTAAGTGCTATGGAGGAAAGAAACAGAGCGGTATAAGGGGAATATACATTACCATATTAATGTTTTAGAGAAAGCCATTTTTTCTATAAAAACAAAAAAGATATTCCGAGAGAACATTTATCTACCAATGCAAATGAATGAGACATGTAGTGAGAAAGCTTCCCAAGCAAGGGTTATTGGTATTGTAACCTCGCCTATGAGAGAATAAGGCCAATTCTGCCAAAGCAGTGAAAAGCATTATTTCCAGCAGTATTTTTTTTGCCAGTACGTATGTCTAAGATATATATGTAAAAATACCATGTCCATTAGTAGCCATTTTAAAACTATAATGATTCAGAAAATTCAGTAAGAAATAAAATCTTAAAAAAAAGCAAATTTATCCATCTAGGCTTATTCCTTCTTCCTGTAGATTTTCAGAATAGTCTCCCTTGAGACTGATGCTTCACCATTAATGAGTTGAAATATTTAATGAGTTAAAATGAGTTATTATATGTAAAAGTACTTGGTATATAGTACCTGCATATGTATTATAAATATTTGTTAAATTTAAAAAAAATTTTTTTAATAGTCATGACTATATCCCAAACCTGATTGGGGATTACTGATTAAATTATTAATGCATCAGCCAATAAGAAAATAAAGTGCCCATTTTTTGAGAACTAAGATAAGAATTTCTCAAATTGATTGCAGTTACCCTGATTACACTGGTCTTTATAATACAGATATAAGTAATATGTACATACGCTCATATACTTCAGGGTTTATCCTATAGTTTGTAAGTATTTGAGGTTCCTTTATCCTTTGTTTTCTTCCACTTCACTGCTCACTATACAGCCATTTCCATCAGAAAGTGTGAAGTGGAAGGGAAATGAAAGCTGGTAAACATAGTGTATGTCAGTTTGGCTCTTAAAAGTAAGACAGGAAGTCAAAACAGCTAGATGAAATTAGGTATGAGGTGTTTTCATCTGTGCTATTCCTGGTCCTCGTCACCACAGTCAGGAATATACTCACATAACTCACTAAAATTTCTGGCTTCAAGAATTTCTGAGATATAAATATGAGTATATTTTATTTGAAAATCAATAACAATTGCTTCTTTTAGAAAGTGCTCCTGCAAGTAGCTAAGGAGAAATATTAGGTGATCATTAGAACTCTGACAATTATTTCTCTTTGTGAATGAAAATGGAAGAAACATCCTCCCCCAGACAGGACTGGAAGCAACTTTTATGTTCCCATTGCATCTTTTTAATGTTGCTATTTTCATAATTACAGTATTGTATTTAATTATTTACCAGTCAGTCCTCCCCTTGACTGAAAACTTTTTGAAGGAAGAATTGCCTTCATTTTTGTAGCCTTGGGTTCCTAGTACAGTTAGACACTATTCATAAGTGAAAGAATAAATAAATAAAAGATCACTGAGATTTATATGAGTTAACCAAGTCTCTCTCTCTCTCTCTTAAACACTGTAAGTCCACCTAAACCAGGTTGGTAAAACATCTCTTATTTGGAACAACCCAGCTCCCTTAATTTCAAGAAGCTCTGAATAAAAATATATCCATACCCTTTTATATCTCTATTATCTAATACAGTATAAGAGTATGAAACCGTTATATTAACTACTGTGTCTTAGTATAAGCTGCCTTTCCAATAAACTGAAAGCTAGAATAAGCTATCTTGCCAGTGCAAACCAATGCAAAGTCATTAAAAGTCCCAAACACCATTAAAGAAGTTCCCCTTCTTTGCTAAAGTTAGACTAAATAGCTTATACTATGTAATTATAATAATTGAATATTCTGTGTAATGATTATTCAGATACATTCTTGATGAAGAATGATCAAACACAGTGCTCTATTTTTAACTTAGGCCTTCAGAGGATTTATTATTTTGAAATCAAATCTATTAAACCTGGTGAATACATTATTCCTCATTAAGATTCCTTTTGAATTCATTCGACATGTTAAAGACAGTGTATCAATAAATAATTTACAAGTAAAAATCATTTAATAATATTTATCTTAGAAATTAAAGTGAATAGAATATAAGAATGGAAAAAAGACACAACTAACTGACAGAATGGGTAAGACTATGTGGGAAACTCTCAAGGTTAATTTTAGCACTTCAGGAACTCTTTTATCTTATCATCTAAATAATCTTACTAGATATTTTATTCTATGAAATACATCAGGTAACAAGTCAACTCATTTCATAAGGCAACTCTTATTGTGATTAAAAATTATTTTTAAAAAAGACAAAACAATTATGTGCCCTTAGTTTAATCAATTTCGAACTGTATAAAATGAGGCTATATAAACTTGCTCCTGGTGACCCATAAACCATTATAAAATATAAAGCATTATTATTACACTATTGCATGTGTAAAACATTTTGCCTAAGAATCAACTTTTCATTTATGGCAGCTCTGTGCAAAATTCCTTCTACCACAAAATGATATTAGGACAAAATGGTGGTTTTCAAACAGTTTTGTTTGTTGGTTCCAAGGAGAGTTCCTTTGAAACAAAATTCTCAAATAAATCTATCACTCTAAAAAGAGTTGGAGGAAATATCTACGTTGCTCTTGGACAAAGAAAAGAGAAATGGGTATTTTAAATTTTAGGAGGCAGTAAAGGTAGTATTGGAAGCTATTGTAATCAGTTAAGAACCTAAGAGTACAAAATCATTATCAATGATGGTTGATTATTGTCGAGACATCTGCCCCAAAAAGAAAAACTTTTAACATGCTCTTGTAGTCACCAGTTCTCACAAAACACTAACCAATACTTAGCAAATAGATCATTAAATCTTTTAGACTGATTACCTGGTTTTCATTAGATCCAACCTGATTTTCTTTGGAGGTGCTAGATACATCTATCTGACCTACCTTAGACAGCTATTAAACGAGCTACCCCTCAGCCCACAATAGCTTAAAAATTGAAATAGGTTATCTCCATTCCAATTCTAACTATTCCTTTTATATTTTCACTCAGTGAAATCAAGAATTAAAATATAGACTATGATTGCTTAATCTAAGCAACATAATGCCAGAAAACCAAGAGTAATTTGAAAAATTCAATTATTCACAAAATGGACATTCATAGTATTTATTTATCAAAAAAATTTTATCTGCTACTTCACATCATGTATATGCAATATTAAATAATCATTGCAATATGTCACCAAATGTTATTAGCAAAAGTATTTTCATCTGGCCACTTAGTATTATGTATATGCAATGATAAATAATCATTGCAAAAAGTCATCAAATATAAGCTTTTCTCTGATTTTAATCAAATTCATATGATAACTTTTAAATGATAGAACACAGCATTTTCTTTTTACTTTTTCTTCTTATAAAATGCTAGGGAGCACAATTGCCATTCAAACAATCACACTAATATATTTTCAAATCTTTTACTGACACATAAACATAGTTTAAATTTACATCTGTTTATTTTCCTACCCTAGGTTTCAGCAATATCACAATTTTCTGAAATATACACAAAACTAATTTTGTTCCATTTTTCTCTAGTTGCAAATATGCACAGGCATACACCTGCTTAAATTTGCACCCATCTTATCTTAATAGTATTTTGAAAAAAATCTAAATACATTTCCATAAAGTGACAGTAAGTGATGTGCATGAAGTAGTTGTGATAGAGGGAATTCAAGCATTTTTAACATAGTAAATGTTACTTTCTTTATAAAATAATTCCAGAATGTAAAAGCATACTTAAAACTGTTTTGAAGGAAACTTTCAAAGAGCAAAATCATATGATGAGATTATTGTAAACTCAGTGTTTGAAAGCTAGAATACAGATTTCAAGTATTTCTTTTCATTTTTTCATTTCATTATTGTATGCTACAATACTTAAGTACTACCACTGTAAACTGGTAAAGACATTTTGGAAATAATAAATGGTAAGAGTATACACACGTGTGTGTGCACACACATACACATCTGTATCTATCTAATGTATCCATGTATATTCTTAGATATAGCAATCTTATTCCTGGGAATTTGTCCTCAGAAAATAGTTCAGTAGAAGGGAAAAGTATGTAGATGCTTTTGGGAGGAGCAGTTATTATCTTTTAAATTGGAGGAAATTTTTCAAATTCTAAAAATAATAAAATAGTTGAAAAAATTCTGGGGCGAAATGTTATAATAAGCTATTATGCATATATAGCAAGTAATTATTAACACTAGAAACATTGGAAAGGTTTTTTAATACCATTGTAAGTCAAAGAGCATAATGCAAATCATATGTCTTCTATTTTAAAATAAAACAAATGCATAAAAACAATACTTAAGTACTGTAAGATTACTGTACTATATAACAGTCAACTAAAATTGCAATCGCATTTTATTAGCTTTTCGGACATAGAACTTCAGCCCACACAACATGTATTCAAAAAAAAGGCCTTTCCTGTAACCATTAGCTGACATAATTTTTTAAAATTAAAAAAGAAAAAATAGATTGTAATTAAATACTCACCGTTTGGTGTCTTGAAATATTCTGGCAAAATTAAAATGAACGTGATCACTATGGCCAAAAGTAATTTAAGGACGGCTGTATTGGTCATGTCTCTTCACATGACACATGTGTTCTCATCAAGTACATTGATGGCATGTTTCTTCCTGGTTTAAGTTTCATCTCTGCGGTACTTTGTTTATACAGTTTACCTCATACTCACTTCCTTTTTTATAAAAAGGAGGCCTTGAACTGAGACTTCTTCATTTTTGAGTCACTTTCCACTAAGAAAAGTATCTTCTAAAAAGCACTTTCAAACTATCTTCTAAACAAGAAAGAATAAAGAAATGATCTCAGGAAGTAAAGAGGTCTTGTTTTCATCTAAATTTGAAGCTATTTTCCTACACTTAACCAATCTGTGTGAGTAAATATAAACCCACAATATACTCACCAAAAATGAAATGATGAATATCAGTCATGTCCAGGTTGTAAGAACATCATTCATTCATTTACTTATTAAGTGATTATTGACCCACTTTTACGTGCATTGTCCTGGATTTTGGTGTTCAGAAAACAATATGTCTAGAAGACAGTAAACAGTACAAATGTAAGGATAAATTAAAAAGACATGTAAAATTTTGGCTCTACTTTACTACACTGTATAAAAGCAATAGAATGGGACTTATTATCATTATACCTATAAATACAGGGATTATTGTTACAGAATCCACATTTTCAGTTCCCGTTTCAAAAAAAGATCCATTACAAAAATTCCAGTGAAATAAAATGCATTGTCTTAGAATATAAATGAAGGGCAGGCAAAATTCATGGTGAATATAGAATATGTGCAAACAAGTATTTTTATTCCATTGTTCTTGTTCTCTGGTTTAAAAAAAAAAATGGTATCAGATATGTCCAATCTTTTCTCCCTGCTCATTCCCTCTTGTACCCCCACCACCCATCCATTTCCATTTATCCTATTTCTTGTTCTTTACCCACTCAGCCCTGGGCTTTATGGAACCATGGGTGAGCTGGGGGTAGGAAACAGGGAACAAAGGTCATCCTGTGAATATATTGTGAATATGAATTAACTGTCTTTTCTTCTGATTGGGTGCAACAATTTGTTGGACAAATAGGAATCATGGACCTTAGGACTTGAGTCTAAGAACAGTCAAAATGGGTGTATGACTTCAAACATAGGACTTATTTTATGACCAGCATCAAGGATCATTCAAAGGAAGAGAGGAATTGATGAGAGTTATGGCCTGCACCAATTACTGGACTGAGATATATTGGATTACAGGTCAGGCAGTGTCTTCAGTAGAGATTCTGGTAAGGATGGATGGGAAACCCTGTTCCTTAATTCTTAGAGGTATCACTAAGTGGTCCGTGGACCCTCTACTCCCCATTTTGACCCTGTTTTGATTCCCTCAGACATTCTAACTCTTATTTATGAATACAAACATTCCATCCATAACTTTACCAATGGCGATAAAATTGATCAAGAAAGTATTTACTTGACATAGCACTATTAAGTCAGTTTAATTCCTGGATGAATTTTCTTATAAGAGCAGTTAAACCACTTCTATATTTTTCCCCTTTAATTTTGATTTTACTGAAACTACTTTTGTTAGTACCTGTCCTTTTCTATGAACGACAAAGCTTTGGTTCATTTATTAATTTTTTTGTCGATATTAAATTTTATGGATTTGTGAGTTTTTTTGTTTGTGTGATAGTATTTCTTATAGATCTGCTTCTTTCCTTGCTACTCCCTTCTCCCCAATATGAACTCAGGCTGCTAAACTTATTCCTGAACACCTAGAAGATAAACTCCCCTAGTGGCTCCATGGGTCCTTTGTCAATAATGGGCTGCTCCATGTTCTCAGCAGCTGGCTTCTCTGGTGCTGTACAGATGGTGGATGTCAGGAGACCAGTCCAGGGTCCCTTAGTCCCAGGCCACTGCCTGGCTGCTCTGAGGATGTAGATCAGTGTCTCATACCTGGCCTATAATCCCTTTGCCGGATACCAGTGTATCATCTCTGGTTTAGCAAATCATGAGAAAATTGTGATATTCCTTCAGATATTTCAAGAATCTTTTATTGTCCTCGATTGTTCTATTATATTTTAATTTAATTTTCATAAATACTTTTGCTCTTTCTGCTTACCGTTACTAACAGCTTAAAGTGTTAGCAGAACAATAGCCAACAAGAAGTTCCAAGTATCCCTTGGGTCAAACCCTCCAAGATTCAATAGCAAGGGTGAAAAGAGCTGAAGTATCTTGCTTTTTCTGACTGCCATAATTCATCCACTAAAATGTTTTATTACTGACATTGCCACATAAAGTATGTCATTAAATATTTGCATTTTAAACACCACCAATCACTAAAATTTAAGAATTAGGCTGCAGTTTCTTGTAGGTAATCCAACTTAAAATGATAGTGCCTTAGAAATAAATAAATATAGGTTGTGCCAACTCTCGATTTAATTTAACTTTTAATTTTAATTTGAAGGTAGAACTGAAGCAGCAGAAAAGTGAGAAACAAATAAGTAGGTAAACATCTAGTGGTGTGTAAGAAACTTTGTTTAACAATGTTATTTGTGGCTTTGAAGGCCAGAGATGTAGTAAGCTCTAAACCTTTAAGTGTGTGACTCTGAGTTACTGTTAGAATTTAATGTGAATATTTACCCTAAGGTACTGTGAGAAGTCCAGGAGACTCCCAGAGCCTGAGAAGTGCGTAAGGGTAAAGGACACTCCTCTTTAGATGTCCCCCCTTGCATCTGTGCTCTCCTTTCTTTCATATTTCTGTACCATCACCTCTCTGTCAGCCAAACATGAAAACTCTACAGAATAAGTTATTTCTAAAGGCTATTTGATGTAAAATAGATAGCTAGTGGGAAGCAGCCGCATAGCACAGGGAGATCAGCTCGGTGCTTTGTGACCACTTAGAGGGGTGGGATAGGGAGGGTGGGAGGCAGACCCAAGAGGGAGGAGATATGGGGATGTATGCATATGTATAGCTGATTCACTTTGTTATACAGCAGAAACTAACACACCATTGTAAAGCAATTATACTCCAATAAAGATGTTAAAAAAATAAAATAAATAAAATAAAGACTATTTGACTTTTAATGGTTCATAGCTAGATCAAAATTTATTTAAGCATACTCCATTTGTCATTAAAATTTTTTTATATGTACCACAATGTGAATAGTCATATGCATATATCTTTGTGCAAGTCTGATTATAGAGTAGAATTATGAAGACAAACAGCATAAAGATTTTTGGAGTTCTTAATTCATACAGATAACTGTCTCCCAGCAAAGCTGTGTCAACATATACTCTACCCACAGTGGATGAGGGTGCCCTTGTATCACCAAACTTCAGCACTGGCCATTTTATCCTTTTAACCTTTGTCAATTTGAAAGGGGAAAAAAACCCAAAACTTGTTTTAATTTGTGTTTCTCTGATTGCTAGTGGGTCTGAACATATTCCATATTTACTGGCAATTTGAATTTCTTCTCTTGTGAATTGCCTCTTCGTGACTTTTATGGGAGCAGTCCTATCCTTGGTGTTGCTCGATAGGCCTCTATTCTCTATTGGGAATATGTATCTTTTGCCATATATGTTGCAAACATTTTTCCCAGGTTGTCATGTTCCCTTTTGTTTTGTATATGGTGGGCTTTTTCTCCCCCATTTTGTGACAATTTCCAAAGCACCTTCACAAATATCAGATTATAAAAAGAGGATGGCTACAAATCTGCAGTTACCCACTGTGGGCTTCTCTCTACTATCTCAATGAAGGAATAAAACCTTAATAAATCGAAAACACAAGAGATTGTTGATACTGTACTAGTGTTTAACATTCCTAAGTTTATATTTCATATTTGAGAGTCGGATTCTGGAAATACTTTATTGTATCTATAATTCTAATTGAAAAAAGTCTTAATTAAATAATCGTATGTTGTGTGCTAGATACAACTTTTTTAAATGAGAGAATCCTTTATTTCAAGGAGCTGCTCTATCAGGAAAGCAAGAGCAACATAGTTTTAAAAAATAATAGTCTTAAAAATGATGGTTTGGGGGCTTCCCTGGTGGCGCAGTGGTTGAGAATCTGCCTGCCAATGCAGGGGACACGGGTTCGAGCCCTGGTCTGGGAGGATACCACATGCCGCGGAGCAACTGGGCCCGTGAGCCACAACTACTGAGCCTGCGCGTCTGGAGCCTGTGCTCCGCAGCAAGAGAGGCCACGATGGTGAGAGGCCCGCGCATCGTGATGAAGAGTGGCCCCCGCTTGCCACAACTAGAGAAAGCCCTCGCACAGAAACGAAGACCCAACACAGCCAAAAATAAATAATTTTTTAAAAAAAATGATGGTTTGGATTTAAAGTCTGTGTAGTTATCTCTTATTATATGAAATATACACTTGTTGTAATACTTTATATGAGCAATATTTTTTCTATTTTTTCTTTGTTGAAACTACCCCCAATCCCTTCACTATATTCTGTGGAAAGATCTTTTGAGGTCAACAAAAACAATAGCAATGATCAATGACATTTATTAAATGTTTACTATGTGCTATTACACATTGTTGACTTAAAACAAGTAGACTGCCAATTATTTCTCCAGGAAAAAAAAAGTGGGGTGTTGTTATTCAGGATCAGCAAAGAATTGCAATTCAGAGCCTGCAATCATGGCAAGCCACAAGCAAGTCCCCAGCAAAAGTGAAGAGGAGCACTCTTTTATAGAAAGGGAAAGGAAATTGGGAGGTATAGTAAACAAAGAGTCCATGGATTTTCATTGGTTGAGTTGTGACAGTGTCTCATTGGTTGAGCTCTTGCCAGGCAAGAAGAGGAGTCTTTCTTCTTCCTATTAGGCTCTTCTATTGTTGTAAGGCATGGGAGCTCCCTGCTCTGGTCTCCCAACTCTATTTAATTGAGGTTTCTGTTGATTAACTTTTTACAACATTATTGAATGTTTTATATGGATTATTTTACTCAATCCCCAGCAACTTTCTGAGGGAGTTTCTATTGTTATTCCAATTTTATAGGCAAAGAATATGAGGCAAAGAGAAGTCAAGTAATGTGCTTAAAATCACATTGTTAATAAACAGTAAAGCTAAGCTTCAAACCCACAGAGTCTGACTGTAGATTTAATGCTGTCAACCACTGTGCTATACCCCCAGTTACAGACTGTGTGAGAACATTTGTCTGTCAGAGAAGGATCACTTATGAAATAATAATAATAGCAAACACAAATACAGTAAGTCCCCTACATACGAACCTTCAAGTTGCAAACTTTCAAAAATGCAAACATGCGTTCGCATATCCAATCACGTAAGTGAATTCACGTGTCTGGCGTTTACTGTCACATGCGTGCATCCTCTACAAGTGGTTGTGCTTTTGTGTCTTTTACTGTACAGTACTGTATAGAGTACAGTAGTACAATGTCTTTATTTCAAGCCCAGGATGTCCGGAAGCAAGTGAAAAATCAGCAGTATATAGCCGATTGTGTTAGTTGGGTACTTAGGCTAACTTTGTTTGACTTAGGAACAAAATTGGACTTATGAACGCGCTCTTGGAATGGAAGTCATTCGTATGTAGGGGACTTACTGTATAGCCCTTTCTGTGTGCCAGACATTGCTCTAGTCGAGGGTTTCTCACAGGTGGCACTACCAACATTTGGGGCTGGATAATTCTGTGTAGGGAGCTATCCTGTGCATTGTAGGATGTTTAGCAGCAGAGGCCGGTAGCAACCCTCCTCACCCCTGTTTGGACAACAACAACAAAAAATGTCTGCAGACAATCCCAGATGTCTCTGGGGTGGGCCAAATAGCTCCCAGTTGAGAACTACTGTGCTAGAAACTTCACTTACATTAAGTCATTTAATCCTAATAACAACCGTATGAAATAGTTACTGTCATTATTTCCATTCTACCCACTTCAGACCAGTTCTATTCTAGATAATCTAATCATCCAGAAAGTTAATTTAAAAGACAATTCATAATCTGGATCAGTCTAATTACCTCTAATTGTATTACTTGCAGATAAACCATCTACTTTGGCAACACAGCAATGCTTGGATTAACACATTTTGTGGGTGGAAATAATCTTTTATTAATGAGGCCCGCCTAAGTATAGAGAGGTTTTGGGGAAGCTCCAATGTCCTCATTCATTTTGCAGTTCATTCAGCAGATATTTACTGAACACCTACACAGTGTCAGGCAGTGTTCTGAACCCTGGAGATGAAGTGGGAAATGAAGCAAAGTCCTGGCACTCACATTCTGGTGGGAGTGTACATTCCAGTGACAGACAACAATCAAGAAAATAATGACAATAGTTCATTTTCAGATAATGTTAAGTGTTCTGAAAAAAATAAGAGTATGATGTGCTAACAGAGAGTTGGGCAAGGTACATGTTGGTTTAAATAAGGATGTTAAAGAAGACTTTCTATGATTTCTTTTATATGACACCAGGGAAAAGCAGAAGTACAGAGACAGAAAACAGGCCAGTTGTTGCCAGAGGCTGGAGGTAGAGGGAGGGGTTGACTACAAAGGCACATGAGGGAATTTTTAAGGTGATGGAAATATTATATATCTTGATTATATCTTGATGATGGCGGCGATTATAAAACCGTATGCAAAAACTCTAGAACTGTACACTGAAAAGGGTAGATTTTACTTTATGTAAATTGTAACTCAGTAAACATAATTCTCTCTCTCTCTCCACATAGGCTTTCTACTATTTTAGAAACAAAGACTATTGAGAAAGAGGCTGGGATGTTGTTCCTGAGGCTGGGAGTGTGGGCCAGAACTTGAACTTAATTGGAGAGAAATTCAGAGAAAGCCTCAGGTCAGGCTGACAGGAGACCACAGTGTTGCCCCTGCTTGCCTTGTTACCTTCAGTGGCTGTAGTGAGGCTGCTGCAAAGAACTGAGGTCATGTGGCCACACAGGAGGTCACCTGTTAGCAGCCAGTTCAGCCCGGCCAACCTGGGATGTACACCTGGCCCCTCAGAGAACCAGAAAAGATGCTCAGCGTTGCTCAGACCGCAGGCTGCGGTTCACTGAGCTGCCTTTTCTTTGTTCACCTCCCCTCTGGGGAAGATCTGGTTTGCTCTGCCACAGCTGGGTTTAGAACTCTCAAGACTAAGCAGAGTTCACCCAAGGTCTTCACCCACAGGCTTCCTCACAGGTGTCAGGCCTTCACGTGCCCGGCCCATACATGGCTGCTTTCCCTAACCTGTCCGCACCCCATCACCTGTGGCAGGAAAAGCAGTCTGTTTTCACTAACAAAACCCGTTGAACTGAGATAGCAGCCTGTGCAGGAAGGAACCTGTCGGGACCACTTTCCTTAAAAGGAATAAGAGGCAGGCTTGTCTGCCCAGACAGTACAGTCAGAGAGGGGAGGCTAGATGGAAAGCCACCCTGGAATGGATTCCTTGGACCACTGCAGTATTTCAGCCTCTGGGAACAAAGTTTTTGGCAACTAATTTGACCTTGAAATATATTATCATGTTAATGACATGTATCAAGAGACAGAAAAGCACAACCGAAACATTCTTCATGATGCTAGAATATAACAACCTTTGACTCTTTAGGAAATAGAGTAAAATCAATCGCTGAGCATCTGAAAGTTTTAGGTCCAATAGGTCCATACTCAGATAAAAAGAAGTGGCTGCAGTAGGAGGGCTCTTCTAAATCTAAGCAACACTATTTCTTGATTTTCTTGGGAATGGAGGGGAGGAGAACGAAATGCATTCATAATCTGACACTGAAACGCCCTCTTGTTGCAGCAAGTTCTTTATATCTGAGACTGGACCTATTGCACCTAATACTTTCAGATGCTGAGCGATTGATTTTACTCTATTTCCTAAAGAGTCAAAGGTTGTTATATTCTAGCATCATGAAGAATGTTCTGATTGTGCTTCTCCGTCTCTTGATACATGTAATCTATAAGTAATACTATGTCTTGACTTTCTTAGGGACTGGGGAAGGAGAATGAAATGTTTGTTTTCTTCCCTGTCTTGCTGAGACCACTGACTCTGAGACTGTCTTTGAATGTGTATAGAACATGCCACTTTCTAGTCACCCACTGTTTTTGTATCTGAGGGTCAGCTGCTTATTACTCAACCAGAAACTTTCCTCAAGAATTCTGTGCTAAGTATAGATACTGAATATAGAATGCAGGTGTGAACAAAGAGGGATTTGTGCTTTTAAAAAAAAAAAGATGAGCGGGCTTCCCCGGTGGCGCAGTGGTTGGGAATCTGCCTGCCAATGCAGGGGACACGGGTTCGAGCCCTGGTCTGGGAAGATCCCACATGCCCTGGAGCAACTAAGCCCGTGAGCCGCAACTACTGAGCCTGCGCATCTGGAGCCTGTGCTCTGCAGCAGGAGAGGCCGCGACGGTGAGAGGCCCGCGCACCGCAATGAAGAGTGGCCCCCGCTCGCCGCAACTGGAGAAAGCCCGCACACAGAAACGCAGACCCAACACAGCCAAAAATAGATATAAATAAATAAATAAATTTAAAAAAAAAAAAAAAAAAGATGAGCAAAATGGAGGAGGAAGAGGAAGCATAATGATTGATAAGAACTTTTCAGTTTACATATCTGTCTGAATCATCTTTGTTTAATACTCTTCCGCATAACGAGTAGCATCGTGTCTTCTGTGCTGTAGGCCTCTTCATCACATCTGGTAAGTGTTGCTGCATGAATATTCTAAGAGCAAACCATCAGCACAGTGCCAAACCTAAATGCTTAACCCTGCATAGTGGTTATCTACTTGTTCTCTGAGACCATTGAGATGGAAGCCAGAGGAGTGGTTCCTGTCTGTTAGGCAGTGGACCCGGAAGTAATATATCAAATATGAAGATACATCGAGGAACATTTTTTAACTCATAAGAAATCAACATCACTTAGCAGTCTTGCAACTTTCATTTTTAAAAAGCAAAACAAGTATATTGAGACGCTGGAAGAATTTTTTTAATGCATGAAAATAAATACAAGTACTTTGTGTTCATTCTCTTGCCTTATAAGTTAATAGGATCCTAAATTAAGGACCTTCTAAAGTTTTATGAAACTGGTAGTGTAACACTATAAATTAGAGGAAAGTTTCCGTTCATATATGTTATAATGCTAAGGAGTAGAAATGGCCATACCCTAATAAGTTGCTATTTCTCAAGGCTTCATAGGCAAGGGGTTTTTTCATTCATTCGTTCATTCAACAAATATTTATGAGTGCCTGCCATCATTGACTTCTCAGCTTGTCAGGGAGGCAGACAAGTAAACCAATGTTCATAGCCCATTAAGTACCTGTGACGATAGAGGAGTATGCAGGATATTATGGGAACACAGAGAAGGAACAGGGTCAGCCTGGAAGATTCAGGATAAAGATTGCCAGATGAGATGCCCCTTGAGTTGAATCTTGAGGAACTCACGCAAGCAGAGATTGGAAAGGCAGCACATTCCAGATGGAGGAAACATATGTAAAAGTATAATTATAGAAGAAATGATACATTCTGGACACTGCAAATCATTCAGAATGGGCACAGGTCTGGAGAGGTAAGAAAGGGGTAAGGTTACAAAGGATCTTACAACCATGCTAAGATGTTTGAACTTTACCCTGAAGGCAATGGAGTCACTAAAGCTTGTTAAGCAGGGTCCTGGGGGATGAACAGAATTAGGTTTGTGTTTTAGCAAGGTTAGGGAGACTGGCAGGAAGTGTTTAAATTTGTTTTACAAAAACCTTTTTTTCTGGTTAGAACACGGCCTGATTATAAAAGGCCTACTTACGAATGAGTGAATGGAAATATATGCATGAGAGAATGCACATTCTTTCCCAATGTCCCCAGCAGGTTTGGGGGGTGGGGAGGCTTGGGTTTTTTTGTGGTTGTCGTTTACTTTTCTTAATTTTTGGTAAAAAGTTGGCTTTATTTGTTACTTTTCACCTTATCTCAGTTATGCCATTTTGGCGACCACAGTGGCAATCCCCTGGAAGCTGGGGCTGGTACCCACCCACCATGATCATTAACCACAGAGCGTGAACCTGAGCCTAGCAGGGCCCCGCTGAATGGTTACAAGCTTCAGGCAGGGCTGCAGGCCCCCCCCCACGAGGCCCAGTGCCCTCCGACTCACAGCCCCTGAGCCTGAGGACTACTACCCTGCCTGCCAGGGGCCACAGGGCTCCCATGGGAGGGGGGTTGCTGAGCAGACCGTGTGTCGGGGGAGATGCCAGATCTCTGCTCAGGACAGGGTCTGATACGGCCATCTGTGATATGACAAGGCACCATGGAGCATTGTGAAGACACAATGACACACAATGACAAGGGACCATGGAGCATTGTGATGACAAGGGACCATGGAGCATTGTGAAGACCACAGCATGGAGCACTGTGATGACAGGAGTCATGGGGCATTGTGATGACAGGTGGCATGGAACACTGTGATGACAGGTGTCATGGAGCATTTTGATGAAAGGGGTCATGGAGCATTGTGGTGACAGGGGGGATGGACCATTGTGATGAAAGGAGTAATGGAGCATTGTGATGACAAGGGTCACAGATCATTGTGACTACAGGGATCATGGAGCATTGTGATGACAAGGGTCATGGAGCATTGTGATGAGAAGGGCCATGGAGCATTGTGATGACAGGGGTCATGGGGCATTGTGATGACAGGGGTCATGGAGCATTGTGATGACAAGGCCATGGAGCATTGTGATGAAAGGGGTGATGGAACATTGTGATGACAAGGGTCATGGAGCACTGTGATGACAAGGGCATGGAGCATTGTGATGACAGGGGTCATGGGGCCTTGTGATGTGAAGGTTCATGGAGCATTGTGATGACTGGTGCCATGGAGCTTTGTGATGAGAAGGGCCATGGAGAATTGTGATGACAGGGGTCATGGAGAATTGTGATGAAAGGGGTCATGGGGCACTGTGATTACAGGGATCATGGAGCATTGTGATGAAAAGCGCCATGGAGCATTGTCATGACAACGGTCATGGAGCATTGTGATGACAAGTTCATGGAGCATTGTGATGGCAAGGGCATGGAGCATTGTGATGACAGGGGTCATGGAGCATTGTTATGACAGGGGCCATGGAGCATTGTGATGAAACGGGTCATGGAGCATTGTGATGACAAGGGCGTGGAGTATTGTGATGACAAAAGCCATGGAGCCAATGTGATATGGTGGTATGTCCTGGACTGTGGGAGGACAGACCTGTTGGGCACATCCTGGTTCTGCTGCTGACTTGCTGGGCAGCTTTAGACAAGTCACTTCTTGTCCCTCTGTCAGTCTGTTTCCTGATAGGCACTGCCAGTGATGTCTCTTAGGAGCCCCTCATGACTCAGACAGGTGCCAAGTTTGCCACCTCTGCTGAATTATGACCATGGATTTGTGCTTTGAAGGCCACTGTGTGTCTGCTGCTGAGCATCTCTCGCCATAGGGCTGCCCTTGCCCCTGGTGTTCCCTTCTTAGAACTGGGGCGCCCTCCAGCAAGAAACCCTCAGGCAGTCAGTGCCTGACTTTGTTGTCTCTGCTGCCCAGCACTGCCAGGCCCCTGTCCCAAGAGGGGAGTCCTTAAACGTTCTAATTCCTAAGATCTAGGTCACCTGTTATTGTGAACAGAACTTATTTTAGACACAATTGTGAGTCTTTCTATTGTAGGGTAGTTCTTATGTGAATGCTCTGGGGATGGAAAGGAGTAACATGACAGTGGGCTTATAATGACCTTTCCTCCATAAAGAGAGTCCCACCTGAAGAAGGGGCTCTCACATTGGGTCAGTCCCCAAAGTCCTGGCACTGGACTGGGACTATACCATAGCCCTCTGACCAGAAGTAAGAATTGAACAGGTGCACAAGTCCAATAGTTGTGACTGGGACAAGCCTGATGGCTCTCATGTGAAAGACAGAAAAAATGACCCTACCATGTGGAGAAAGAAAGGAAGTCAAGAGGGAAGGAAACTAGGTAGATTGCCTGCAAATTTATACCTGCCCTTTGGGGATGGAAATTTGATCCTGGAAGAATGGAAACTGGAGAAGAGCAGCTGAATGAATGAATGGAGTTATGGGTGTTGCTTATATTTTCCATAATAATTTCTTTTTTATTTTCCTTTAGAATTTAGTAAAGTTCATTTTGAAAATTCTAGATTGGCTTGGCTGTGGTAAAGAAAGCCAAGGAAACCTTTAATTTAATTTAATTTAATTTGGTATTTGAACCAAGTTAAAAAGGGAAATGAATTACCCTGGGGAACCAAGAGAAACCAGAGTGAGAATCTGAAGTGAACTTCAAGGGGACACATTTTGGGTTGGGTTTCTTGGCCATCTATCACTCCCAACCTGGAGATTCTCCTTCCAGGGGTATGATCTGCTCAGACCTTTTAAAGCTCTGTATTGTCATAGGAAACTGTTTCATGTCAAAACATGGATAGCTGCAATACTGTTAAAAGTAATCCTAAAGTCTCTAAAAAGATTCCCATTCCTGGGATTTTGAACATGGATACTGTATATAATGATATTTAAGCCTTTAATTCTCCCCACTCACACAACTGGTAATCAGAGCAGAAAATGAAAAGTCAAACCACTTCTTTACTAAGGGCATCTATACACTAGGATTAAGTTCTGTTTGCTATCTATCAGTGCTACATTTTAACCAGATTAAAACATTAATTGTTAACCTCACTATCATGATTATTACCAACTAAAATCATCTGAGCATTCACAAAGGACATTGTACTGGCACCATTTATCAAGTTATCAGTAGAGTAATCACATTTTAGGTTCAATTATTCCACTTCTGATTACTGTTATATTGTTTCATCTCAGGGAAAAATATTAAGACTGACAACATTTATTGATCTATCATTATTCTCTGAGTCTATGGATCCATTTTGGGCCAAGTTGTAAGATCTTAGCATAAATTCTTAGCTGGGAATGCTTCTTCAATTCCTGTTTCTTAGTGTATTGCCAGAATAAGAGATTAAAACCTGCCATTTTCAAATTCTAATTTTAAATAGGGTAAAACCAGGCTGTATTTTAGACCTTATAAATATGTCTAAGTCATATGACTCACTTATAAGATAAATTTCATGAAAGCCCTTTGGCCATTACAAAAAGGGATACAAGCTATCTTTCCTATGTGAAGCCATTCATTCATTTAAAACATATATATACATATATTTGCTGAGTATCTACTATGTGACAGACAACAGTACGTAATAAGACACTGGATATGTAACAGTGAACTAAACAGACAGGATTCTGCTCTCATGGAGCTTACATTCTCGTGGGAGTAGAGAAACAAATATATGTCAGGTGGTGCTAAGTGTTGAGAAAAAAGAGATGGGGTGGGGTGGTGGTTTGCAGGTTTACATAACATAGTCAGGAAAGGTGACATGAAAAAAAAAGGGAGACAGTCATGTGTATCGCTAACAGCCTTCCAAACAGACAGACATGCAAAGGCTTCACTGGCAAATTCTTGGTTGGTTGGCAGGAGTGAAAGGAGTCCACTGTGTGGAACAGCCTGAGAGCAAGCATGGTGTGAGCTGAGGCCAACAGCAGGATGCCAGATCATGAGGGATGTTTTATTTGATTTGCTTTCACTGGGGTGGAGGAGCAAATAAACTGAAAACAGATTAGTAAGTAAGAGAATAGATTTCAGAACCGAACAAACAATATACTTAGCATGGGGGAAAAAAAAAGAGAGAGAGAGAGGGAATTCCTATTTCTTTTTTACTGCAGCTGTAATCTGATTTGATTGTAATGCTTTTTTAGCCTTTCTCACTATAAACCCAAATGAAAAAGACTGAATTAAATTTCCAAAACTGAACAAATAACTATGAGAGGAAACAAAACTATGAGAAGAATGTCATTTGCTGTCAATGTGCACAAATGTTAACACTGAAAAATCAAATGAGAGCTTAAAATTAGTACCAAATTCTATAAATTCAGGCTGTGGGTTTACACAGTTGTCTTGTGTTAAGTACACAAGACAATGCTATTGAAGTAATTTTTATCTATGCATGGTAGGTGTGATTGCAAAGAGGGAGTGGGGCGTCTCTTCCAGGTGGCTCTGATAAAAAATGTATCCTGAGCTTTGCGGTTGGAGCCCTCAGTGGTAGATTTTGTGAAGTATCTCTTCCTGATTGTAACAGTTTAAAATCAGGTCATCCACTTTGAACTAGCATATCAATGCTTCATTGTTTTACATTACTTTGCTTTTTCTAACCACTTCCCCAAGAGGGAGTGTACAAAATAGATCCCTAAATAGATCTCCCAGGCACCCCAGGCTGTTGCCACAATTTGGCTATGTTGTTTTGCTTATGACTTGACCCATCAATCTTCTGGACCATTTGCTTCCATTGGGTTTTCATTATGGACACGTACTGAAGACCTCTTTAGTAAGTCATTTTGGGAGGACTGACCACATGCAGCCATCACCGATGGGATAGATAGAGACGGCTCAGAGTACACTGACTCTGCAAATAATGAACATATGCATTACATTGAGAACAAAAAGCAGGTTGGCATTTCCTTTACACATCAGTCTGAG
Source organism: Balaenoptera physalus (assembly GCF_965194825.1). Lineage (NCBI taxonomy): Eukaryota > Metazoa > Chordata > Mammalia > Artiodactyla > Balaenopteridae > Balaenoptera > Balaenoptera physalus. The sequence continues at coordinate 86,684,144 of NC_138884.1, read as the reverse complement.
ACAAACTAAGGAAACCCCTTCCCTCCCTTATCCACCGTGAGCTCCGTGGGGCAGGGACCTTAACTGTTTTGCTTAAGACTGAGTGAGTTAACATACATAAAGCGCTTTAGATTTGTGTTTGCCATATAGGCGCTGAATAAACTAGTCATTGACATTCTCAGCATCTATCATATATATATACATTAACATACATAGGCTAGTGAAATGGATAAGGAACCAACTTTTGAGGAATTCTTATTATCCCACCATTGGAAACCAATGATTATGGCCACAGAGTTGAGGATCATAACTGCTATGTCACAATACCCACAAACTCACTACCTGGAGCACAATAATTATCCGAGTGTTGCGAGGGGACGGGTTGCAGGGGCTGGAGAAGAGAGGCAACTCTTGGTGAGTTCCCCCAAAGGACAATACAGTCCTGTTCTCCAAGGAATCAAAAAAACACAGGTCAGCTCTCCGATCGGCTTCCAGCCCTTCAGAGGGACCTCTTCCTAAACTTCCACCCCCAGGAATTCCCCCTTATCCCAGTTTCAAGGGGCGGGGAACAACCAGAATCTTTGTCAGGTCCTCCGCGCCCCGCCCCCTCCGCCCAGAGCCCCACCCAGCCTGACGTCCCCCTCCCCCACAAGCTCCCCTCCCCGCAGCCTGCGCCCTTGCCTCCCCTCTACTCTCCGCCCCTCCCCCTTCTCCTCTCCCTCCCCGGGCCCAGGCCGTCGGCGCGCACCACTCCGGGGGCAAGGGAAACCGCCAACCGGGTGGCGGCGGCGGTCTCTCAGGGCGAGGGGGCCAGCGAAGAGGGGGCGGAGCCTGGCTGGAGTGGGCGGGGCGGGCAGCCGCTCGCGCCGCGCCCGGACTGACGGGCGAGCCGGCCCCCGACCCCCACACGCCGGCTCGCTCGCCCCCCCTTCGGGGCTGCCAGACGAATTTCTCTCCCCACTGGCCTGGTGCGGCCTGACGGAGGCGGAGTGGCTAGCTCCGGGCCGGCCGGCGCCGGGGGTGAGGCTGCCGGGAAGGAGCTGGGGGCGCTCGAGGGGCCGAGCATCCCTCTCCTCGGCCCGCCGGCCCCCGTCCCCCGCCTTCCCTCCTCCTCCCGCCTGGCCGCCCCGCCCCGCCGTGACCCCCGGGCGCCTCCAGAGCCCGACGCGGTAAGTGCGACTTCCTCTTCGGCGTCGGGGATGGGGCCGCAGCGGGCCGGCCGCGCGCCGAGGCCCGCTCCCGTCTCCGCGCGAGCCTCCCTCCCGGCCGCGGCGGCCAGGCTCCGGCCGGGCCCTCGGGGAGGCGGCCCCGGGGCGTCTCGGTCCGGAGGGGTGGGCCAGGCGGGGACTTCCCCGAGCCGCGCCCGGGGCTCGAACCCCGGCCCGGTCTCCCGCCGCGCAGCAGAGAGTCCGGAGCTGCGTCTGGGCCGCCCTCGAGTTGTGCAAAGTTCTGGACGCGGCGTTTGTGGCAGGCTGACTGCGGCGTCGGCTGCTGTCCAGAATCAGTGCTTCCTCCCCGTACTCTTCTACCAGTAAAACAAAGTGGAAACCATATTTCCACTTTTTTTTTTTCATTGTTACCCGCAGGCGATTATAATCTAAGTTTTTAAGTATATAATTGCCTCATCCCCGGAGTGTGGAGACTCAGAAAGAGACTTTATTTCAATAAAAACCGGCGTGTCTGGTTGAAACTTTTTCATTTAGGCGTTTCAGTGCATACGCAGGGATCAAAAGCTGACGAAGAAAGTTTACTGAATCAAAGAGTAAAGCACTTCTGACGTCTTTATTATCATTCCGTTTTTAAAAAAATTTTTTTTGAGTAATTGATAGATTCATAAAATTCAAACGGTACAAAAGAGATACACAAAGTCTCTCGCCCAACCCACCAATATTACCAGTTTCTTGTGCATCTTTCCAGGGATCACGTATATGCCAATGTCCTTGCTTTCTTTAAAAAAAATAATAAAATGTAACTGTTGTGTGGTAAGTGCCTAGCAGTTACTGGTGCCCAATAAATGGTAGTTGTCCTTACGTTTAGAAAAGAGTTTAATAAGTCTTTTTGGTATTAGACCGCTGAAAACCCAGTAGTAACTTTTCTTCTGGTTTAAGCGTTGCGAACTTGATTATATTGTGAATGTGTATGTTCTATTGGCTTGTCATAACTATGTGGATACTTTTACACAAAGGTGACACTGATATTTTGGGGTAATGGGACAGGTAGGGAGATATCAATACGAAATTGTAAGAAAATAGGACTTAGTATATACAATAGATAGTTTCAAAAATGATTTGAAGCAACTTAGTGTCCATATGGTATTGTAGGGTAAAACAAAACTAAATGAGAAAAACTGAGGCAGAGCAGGGGAAAAAAAGACTAGAAAGTCAAGGGTAAGATAATACCAAGTGCATAAGATCCTGTACTAGAGGTGAGTCACAGTTTTGGCTCTGGGCTTCCCTAGCAGCCAGGCGGAAAAAAGAGAGAGAGTGGAATAAAATAAGTTTCAGTGTGTTTCTAATTCCAAGATAAAAACAAACCAGTTCTCCTGCATAAGCACGACATTTTCTAGTAATGAGGCCTGAGAGGAACATTTTCTCATGGGCCCTAATAAAAAGGAAGATTGTTGTGATGCAGTTGACAACAGCTTTAAAATATCCCTACAGAAACTGATGACTTTTGGATAACAGTGTTCTTCAGTATAGGACAGTGGTAAGACTCTAAAGGCGAGTTCTCTGAAGGCTTAACTTGATCCATTCATAACGTTTAGAATTACCTAGAACAGTATTTCCCGAACTGTGTTCTTAGGCATCAGAAATTAGTAGTTTATTTCTTAAAATAAGATTCTGAGCTCAAATAAGTTTGAGATAACTGGGTTAGACAAATTTCAATAGTTTTTTTTCCCTCAATTTCTTGGCTAATGTTCAAGTTTAGTGTCTTAAAGGGGGATGTATTGTGTGACCTTTTCCAAAATTATTTGACTATGGAACACAAATTGAGAACCACTGAACCTATAGAAATGGGTGGATTGCCTATCCTTCAGGTGATTCTTTTTTTTTTTTTAAATTAATTAATTTATTTTTGGCTGCGTTGGGTCTTCGTTGCTGCGCCCGGGCATTCTCCAGTTGCGGCGAGCGGGGGCTACTCTTCGATGCGGTGCACGGGCTTCTCATTGTGGTGGCTTCTCTTGTTGCGGAGCACCGGCTCTAGGCGTGTGAGCTTCAGTAGTATGGCGCACGGGCTCAGTAGTTGTGGCTCGTGAGCCTTAGAGTGCAGGCTCAGTAGTTGTGGCGCATGGGCTTAGTTGCTCCGCAGCATGTGGGATCTTCCTGGACCAGGACTCGAACCCCTGTCACCTGTGTTGGCAGGCGGATTCTTAACCACTACGCCCCCAGGGAAGCCCCCTTCAGGTGATTCTTTGTGAATATTTCTTACAGCTGAGGTTTGATAAGAATTAGCAAAGGGTTTGAGGTTAGCCAGTTTATTAAGAGCCAAACTGAAGATAATCTAAAAGTCAGAATTTTTTTTTTTTTTTTTGGCTGTGCGGCATGTGGGATCTTAGTTCCCAGACCAGGGATCGAACCCTCGACCCCTGTGTTGGACGTGCAGAGTCTTGACCACTGGACCTCCAGGGAAATCCCTAGAAGTCAGAATTTTAAAATACTATATATCAAAGGAATAAGGCTACTTCTCCCCGGAGTTCTTTTATAGTTCCTTGTTGTTCTGCAAATTGCCAAATGATCTCGAGAACTTTTTCCTGTTCTGTGCTTCAGGGTACTCAGGGTCTTGAATTAAACTAGGTTTAGGCAAGTAGAACTCCTTAAAGGTTGACTTTTATTATTCTTGGATGTAAATATGTCATTAACATTTACTTTTTATCCTAAACACTGTTGGTACTATTACTATCAAATCCTAGAATTCTGTAGCTGTAAGAGATCTTTTTGGAAAGCATGGTACATAATGGAAAGGGGTTTGGAGCCGGCAAATCTGGGATTGTGCTACTAATGTGCAGGGTTGTTTCCAGTAAGTTTATGAACCTCTCTGAATGTGTTTCCTTATTTGTAAGATTAGAATGATGACAGCACACAATTCATTCAATAGATGTTGAGAGTCTAGTAGGTACTGGGTAGTAGAAAAACAGCTTTAAGGGCACAAATGAAATAATGTATCAGGAATCCTTTACTGTCCAAATTTTTTCTGTTCTTGAGTGTAGATGGCAAGAGTTTGAACAGCAAGGAATATCATCCTATCCAAATATATTTGGTCTCTGAGTTTCAGAAAGCAAGTAGTGAGGGGTTGAGAGAATGAGGGATTAGTCCAAAAATTTATTTGACTCCATCCAGTTGTGTTTGGATTTTGAGAGGTTGGATAATGAGCGATACTTCTATAAGAAAGTATTCTATAAATGATGCAACGCTGTACAAAAAGTTACCATTCTGAAGACAATGAGAGGGGTTTGCAGAGTATATCAGGTAGGGTAAATAATGATGTGGTAACAAAAGCCCTCACATCTTAGTGGTTTAAAACAACAAAGGTTTGTTGCTCAGTCAGGCTACATGTCCAGTTAGGGTCAGCAGGAGAGCTCTGTTCCAGTAATCATTTAGAGCTCCAGGTTGTCAGAGGCTCCATCTCAACACCTGCTTCCACATTTGTTAGGGAGGGGAGAAGATGTGATAAATTGCACATTGGCTCTTAAAGGCTCTACATGAAAGTGACACAGTAACTTCTACTGCCATTTCATTGGCCAAACAAGTCATATGACTGCAACCCAACTTCGAGGAGGTGGAGAACTGCAATTCTATCTCGTGCCCAGAAGGAGGAGAACGGGAATAGTCTTAAGAACAATCTAAGCAGACTTTATAGTACCACACGTTAATACAAAATCTGAATAAATCAAATCCAGATTATGTTTTTCAGTATTCCATTTAGAGAATAGAAAACAGCATTTCTTTGTGTATATATATATATATATAATCATAGAATTATGCTAATGAGAATTTAAAGAACGTATTTTATTAATTGGAACTGAAATGCTTTTGAAAACTCCCAATTAGACAAACTGTTTGGCCAAGTGGATTTCATTATTTTTTAATTATATGTCCATTCAATAAACGTTTGTTAAATGTGGTGTGTATGAGGCAGGATGTTAGATACCATGAGGATAAAAAGATGAATGGGAAGTTTATACCCCAACAGAAAATAACTATAATTGAGTTCTCTCTCTTTCCCTTTCTCTTTAAAACAACATTAAAAAAAAAATTAACAGAATCTTTCAATATGATAAAACCTGATTATGTATATATACATCGTTACACTTTGCCTCTAACCATCTTTTTTGGTCTTAGGGATTATTTGGTGACAAGTTATAGAAAATTATTTAAACTAATTTAAGCAAAAAGAGTGTTTTGTTAGAAAAGGGATATAGCTTTATGTCAAAGAATCCAAGGGCAAGAAGTGCAGCTGAGTCTCAGAGGCAACTGGCATCAATAACAGAAAGTCAGGAGCTGGGCTGCTTGCCCCCTCCAGGTCTATGTGATTTCTTGCCAGTGTCTCTCTCTGCACATACACTTCATTCCTCTTTTTCTCTGTTGACTGGTTTTCTCTATTCTGCTGTTAAATGGGTGTGTTTAACCTAAGAGTTCATACACTTAAAGGAAACTAACTAGAGCCTTTAGCAATTCCAAAAGAACTACTTTTTTTCTAAGTGCCACATCTTGGTTAGTTCTTAAGTTAACCACTATCAGAATTTGAAAATAATAGAGTTGGCCCTAAAATATCAATATAACAAGTTAGGGTAATTGACAACTTTGTAATAAAGGAGGCAGTTCTAATAGCTTAGGATGAAAGAAACCTGTGATGCTGGTGAAAGGTCTGCTACATAATTAACATCAGCTTGCAAATCTCCTGGGATAGGCTGATTAGAATAATCAGGATAAGAAGGTAGAACTGGAGCTGACTTGTGGCAACAATATCCCCTCCCTGAACACTGGCAAATGCCATCTCCATTGTAATCCTTTTAGCCATCCCTTCTCCCTCTCCCAAGGTACAGACTACTGAATTGTCTGACTCTTATTAAGTCACCTACTTTTGATGCTAATGAAGTGCTCCTTGGTTTCTTCCCATGGCTAATAATGCAGGAAGAAGGGAGCACTTAATAGACTGCTTTACGCTGTTCTTTTCTTTCTTTTTTTTTAAAATTTATTTATTTTATTTATTTTTTATTTTTGGCTGAGTTGGGTCTTCATTGCTGCGCACGGGTTTTCTCTAGCTGCAGCGAGCGGGGGCTGTTCTTGTTGCGGAGCACGGGCTCTAAGCACGTGGGCTTCAGTAGTTGTGGCATGTGGGCTCAGTAGTTGTGGCTCACGGGCTCTAGAGCGCAGGCTCAGTAGTTGTGGCGCACGGGCTTAGTTGCCCTGTGGCATGTGGGATCTTCCTGGACCAGGGCTCGAACCTGTGTCTCCTGCATTGGCAGACGGATTCTTAACCACTGTGCCACGAGGGAAGCCCTACGCTCTTCTTTTCTATCCTCCAAATTGGTCTAGACACTCTACTTGGCGTTTTACCCTTTAACATGATCGCCATATTTCTCCACCAACTTAACCTATTTTTATTCTTTATAAATTTCCATTCTTTTTCTGTAAACTGTGTACTTAGCTTCTCTAGAAAAGTTCCCTTGGCATTCTTTACCTATGCAATATCTCCTTTAGTTTTGGTTGAAAAACGTCCGTAGCTTCACCTTAGCAGACGGCTGAAGGGATGGATTGTGGAGAGGTAGTATATGTTACCTGGAAGAGGGGATCCCCAGGAACAAATAACCACAGAGGAAGGCGAGTAAAAGCTGTATAAGACATCAGGTGGGATTTGACAGGGATACATGTTAGGCTAAAAAAAAAAAGAGGAAGGGGTTGGGTTCAGATTGTAGAACATCTGGAACGTCATTCTAAGACATTCTTATAGTCTTGTTGCTGTGCAAATGAATGGGTCTTCTTGGGTTCAGACTCGTAAAACTACCACAGGCTTGTTTACTCAGAAGGCTATCAGACAGGAACCACGGCTTGCCAGCAAGGCAGCATCACATATTCCTCATCAGTGGCTGTAATCCTCACAGCAGGCCATGTAAGCAGTTCATGTAGCCACCTGGGAGACATATCTCCCCGTGAAAGATTAGGTGCAAGGAGACAAAGCTCACAACAGGAAGATGCGAGAGCTGAGTTGGCTTACAAACCTCGTGTCCCACAGGAGACAGTTCTCTCTTACAGGATTCCATAGACTTAGCTTCCAGGGTCCCCACAGGGAATGTGCCAATTACAAGAGCCACCACACTTAGGAAAGTCAAAGCTATGGCTTCTTAAGAGGTATTTATAATTCATCATTCCTCTGAGTCCAGATGCAAATTTACTAATCGGGGGATCATTTTTACTATAAGCAATGTTGCCAGGTAACATAGTCGACATACCTACTTCCATCAGATTGCCAGGGGAATAGAGCCAAGAGAGTTAACTGAAGGTTAGTAGTAGAAGGCAAAAAGATTTTACCCACACTTGTCATTATCCACAGTGTTTTCCGTAGTCCTTTTCATTTGGGAAGTATTCAATAATATTCATTTTGCTTATGTTAATGTAGTGTGTTTTAACTCTTCGTGACAGAAAGTGTGAAATAGAGAGCTTGAGAGAAAGGGAAGACTGGAAAGGTAGGCAAGGACTACTAGGTTGTCAAAAACACTGAATTCCATACTAAAGATCTATACTAAAGATCTGTACTAAAGATTCCATACTAAAGGCAAGGACTACTAGGTTGTCAAAAACACTGAATTCCATACTAAAGATCTTGGCTTTTATTTATCTTGTAGGTGATCAGGGAAAAAAAAAGTTTTAAGTAAGCGTGATGTCAAGAATTACACTTTGGAAGGTTAACTTTGGCTATAGTGTGAAGAGCCAAAGGCTGGTTGGTTCATTTCTAGTAAATATTTGCCTTTCTCTGGGGAGATATTTCTCTGATAAGCAGAAAGAGGGAATACTCAATTCTGTGCTCTGCAGGAGTTTAGAATTGCTGGACAGCTTCAGCATGGTCCACTGGATGGAGGGGCCTGAACCAGTTCGTCTTTCTAAATTTATTCGCCATCCCCCCCAACCCCCAACTTGAAGACTGAGAGTTTGGGAGGACTGCTGTGAACTGCCTGAGAAAATTGGATTAACACTAAGAAATAATCCTCGCCTCCACTGGTCTCCACTGATCGCTATTTGACTCACTAGCATGCCTTATTTTGCTTTTTGCCAGAGTTAAATTATAGAACAGTCTTTTGGTGGCTTTTTCACTTCTTTTCTTTCTTTCTTTCTTTTTCCCTTTTTTTTTGGTTTGGTTTGGTTTTTTTAGGCCTGGTTGTAGGGCAAGCCAAGGAGTTTCTTTAATGGCTAACTGGTTTAACATTTGTAGTGATTAACCATTTCTAATTATGAGCAGTTGAGAAACCTAGTGCTTCACGTTTTTCTCCTCTCTATTGCTTACATTGCCCTTTTGACCCTTTCCTTACCCAGCTTACACTGTTCCATCTAATATAAAATACAGTTCATAAAATCTGATTGATCCTACAGCAGAGTCAAGTTGATCTGTGATGGGCTCATTATGTTCCGAGAACTCAGGCAATTTTGCTTGATTATATTTGTGTCTAGAGAGTACTGATTGATTACTTTTTTCCATCACCATAAAGCTACAGAGAAGACAGAAACACTGACTGGATTTGGTTCAGGTCAGTAAAAGATAAAATTACGGTTATACAGATTATTACTTTTTATGGTATATAAGACAGCTATGTGCACATGCCAAACATAAAGTATCCAGCAGGAATTTAGCAGTGGTTTGCCGTCATATTTATGGTATGATTTTCATCCTTGTGCCACAGCAAATACATGCTTAAATTCACAGAATCTAAGGAGGTGGGGGTGCTAAGGAAATCTTTCGTTTTGACCTGTCGTCAAGTCAAAGGGCTGTTTTTTAAAGTAAATATTTTGTTATAATCATGCTATGGTCTTCAGAGTATCAATTGTGATAACTTCTATAGATGAGTTGGGGATTAAAAGGCCATATAATATTAGTGTAGCTGATTTTTAAAATGTAGCTTGTTCTACTACAAGCTGTTAGTACCAACAGACAGTTGAGGGATGAAAAGGTACTTTTGATGTTAATGTGGGTCAGCACTTCACCCTATAAGAAATAGTGACAGAAGTTGGGAGGGAGCCAAGTGGGGCAAAATCTGTGAGGCATTTGTATTTGGTGAATAAATGCCATATTGGCACTTAATTGCAATAATGATGAACTTAGTATTTTGTTATATTAGGAGTGATGTGGTAAGTACTCTTTTTTTCTTGCTTATTGTCTTTTTGCTTTTAGTTTGGTCAGTCTTACTGATAAAGCATTTAAGTCTGCTCTATGGCTCTCTTCTAGATAGCTAACCTTGATAACCTAGATAACAAATCAACTACACCCTGAGTCTGCTTCCCAGTTTGGACAATGAGGGTAAATACCTACTCTACCTTCTAACAAGGTAGCTGTGGGTTACAAATGAGAATACTTTAAAAGCAAGAAGCAATGTGATGTACTTGACAGTGTATGGTCTTTAGAGCCAGTCTTGGATTCAAATTGAACCCTGCTACTCACCAGATAGATATATGTAGCCTTACTTCACTTCAGGGTCCTCACGTGTAAGGGGAAAGCGGAATGACCCCCGTTGCTCAAGTGTCTGTGACAACTGAATGCTCCATTCAATGTAAAGTATTCCATGTTACCCTGCACATTTGCACACTGAAGAAGTGGTAGCTGCTTTTACAAATTCAGATTCTTACTCAGTTCTTCCACGTGCTACTTACTTAATCCATTTATCTTAAGAGAAAACTGAAGATCGAGGAGGTAAAGTGATTTGTTGGAATTATACAGCTGAGTGAGTGGCTCAATTATTGACTCAAGTTCTTTCTGCTGTACCACTTAGGCTACCACTAATAAGTGACCATGTGGGAAAATGACAGCAGAAGCGCCCCCCACCAACTAACTCTGAACTGACTCATGGTTTTAACCTAACGCACTCTCTTCCCTCTATAAAATGTACTTACTGATCCCAGGGGCCAAGAGATCACTCATGGCTGAGTAGGCTACTCCACAGCAGACCTGCATGACTCTGTGCCTACCTGTTGAGTTGGGTACTTACCAAAAGTTGGTTGTGTTTATTCACAAACCTGTTTTTAACAGTTATGCTTGTTATGGTAACTATAAAACATTGGTAAACATGTAAATTCATGAGAGTGTAAGGAAAAGAGAATTCATTCTTTGAAAATTAAGTTGACTGCTTTGGGAAGTCATCTCAATATAAATGAATTATTAACAAATTTGCTATGAAATTTGATGAAGGCTGGATAACTGTAAAAGACTAGGGGGAACATCATCAAAGTCTAAACCAGAGGCTGTCAAAGTGTTCAAGTCCATGGTCCAGCTAACTGGTCATTAGACTATTAGTGGTTCTTAAGGAAATAAGGAGCCCACACCAGAAAGTAAATTAACTACATCATTAAGCACACCGTTTGGTTCAGCTGAGAGTTTTTTCGTGGTAAGACTTTCTCCTTGAAGGAAGCAGTGCATTAATTTACATTCTGGCGCAAGTTTTTTATCTCGTGGTGGATAGACCATTGGACTAATGGATTCTGTATTCATATTCTTTCAGAAGTGCTTTTAAGTTCTCTCTCCATTTATAGAAGCAATAAGTGGAAATCATAGATGATGGGTCATTGTGAGCATGGCTTATGCAAGAAAGAGGACCCAAACTCAGTAGGAGGCCCGCGTCAAATATATGGCATTAACCCTATATGAAAAGATTTGTGAATGAATGTGCACTTATGTTTAAGTTGAAATAAAACCTTTAAGAATACGTAAATATAATTTTTATGCTTACTAACTTTTTCATTTAATGGACCAGCTATGGGTTTCATCCAACAAGGGGGCTTTTATCATACTCAGAGTTCCAGCTTAACTGGAAATATATCTTTCACCTCTGCAGCTATCTTAGCATCCTGTGCTTGCCCCTGTATATTTTTACCATGCTGTATTGCAGTTTTAAAATTGAATGTCAGTGCCTGTATTGTAAGTGCTTCAAAAGCCATAGTCCTTTCTGTAACCTTCATAGAGTTTCCAGTCTTGGGAAGAAGGCAGACATTAAGTAAATAATTTCAGTGAGATTATTGAATTACCTGAGCAAGTAGTTTGGAATGCTATGTGACCATATAGCAAGGAGACATAATTTAGTTTAAAGGTTAAAATTTACCCCACTCATTTTTTTTTTTCACCTTGATCTTATATAAGTATATATCACAATACTTTTAGGGTACACAAAGAAATAAAACGCTTGTATTAGATGGCTATTACCATGAAATTAGTCTTGAGTCTTCAGTGTATGTGAGAGTTCTCAACTGCTGTTTTCAATCTACTGTGTAACTTACAAAGCTAAACTAAATCTCTTAGCCTGTTACAGCTGAATTTAAATTCAATACTTATTTTTAATTTTCATTTACTGTTTTTTTTCACACACACACACTGTATTTTATTTTTACAAGAGATAAATAGACTGACACCAAGCATTGTACATGGATGACCACAACGAAAGCAACAATGATTGCAATTACCAAACATGAAACACACTCATACTATGTCATAATATTGACATTCAGTCCAGTAATCCTCCACTGTAACAGCTCCTTTACTTTGCAGTGAAAATTGATTTGTATATTCTTTGCCTCTGAGTCCTTGTGGGATTTTTTTTTTTTTTAATTCAGACAGAAAGTCACAAAAATTATACTCATCCTCATCAGTTCACTCAGTCCCATGTAATTAATTTTTTTTTTCATCTTGATCTTTTGTTAGCACTTTTATGAGTTTATCAGTTTTTCATTAGAGTTCTGAAAATGCTTATTCATTCAGTTCAGCAGTACAGTCAGTTACCAGAAACCTGTACTTGTCAGAGTCTTTTCCATGAATTTCTTGAAGATGAAACCCTTTTATAGGAACATATTTGCAAAAGCATCAGAGTACACCCAGAACTGTCTGTACATGACAAAAGACTTAAAAATGACCATGGTTAAAGATTTGATGAAAGTTCATAATAATGCAGTTGACAAGAAAATTAGTTATTTCTGAGATATACATTTTAAAGTAATAACTAGGATTATGACTTATAACATTATACCAGAACATATAAGATTTTTAGAAATTTGATGTAATGTCCGAAACATTTATATTAACATATTTCCATACAAATAACCCAATGAAAGTTTAGTATTAGTTGTTTTGTTTGTTTGTTTTTTTATACTGCAGGTTCTTATTAGTCACCAATTTTATGCACATCAGTGTATACATGTCAGTCCCAATCGCCCAATTCAGCACACCACCATCACCACCCCACCACAGTTTTCCCCCCTTGGTGTCCATATGTCTGTTCTCTACATCTGTGTCTCAACTTCTGCCCTGCAAACCGGCTCATCTGTACCATTTTTCTAGGTTCCACATACATGCATTAATATATGATATTTGTTTTTCTCTTTCTGACTTACTTCACTCTGTATGACAGTCTCTAGATCCATCCACGTCTCAACAAATGACTCAATTTCATTCCTTTTTATGGCTGAGTAATATTCCATTGTATATATGTACCACAACTTCTTTATCCATTCGTCTGTTGATGGGCATTTAGGTTGCTTCCATGACCTGGCTATTGTAAATAGTGCTGCAATGAACATTCGGGTGCATGTGTCTTTTTGAATTACGGTTTTCTCTGGGTATATGCCCAGTAGTGGGATTGCTGGGTCATATGGTAATTCTATTTTTAGTTTGTGCTTTTTTGTTTTTTTTTAAGATGTTAGCTATGAGTTTTTCTTTTTTTTTTTTTTTTTTAATTTATTTATTTATTTTTGGCTGTGTTGGGTCTTCGTTTCTGTGCGAGGGCTTTTCTCTAGTTGTGGCAAGCGGGGGCCATTCTTCATCGCGGTGCGCGGGCCTCTCACCATCGCGGGCTCTCTTGTTGCGGAGCACAGGCTCCAGACGCGCAGGCTCAGTAATTGTGGCTCACGGGCCCAGTTGCTCCGTGGCATGTGGGATCTTCCCAGACCAGGGCTCGAAGCCGTGTCCCCTGCATTGGCAGGCAGATTCTCAACCACTGCGCCACCAGGGAAGCCCTCCATACAAATTTTAAGATGATTTGTTCTAACTCCATAAAAAATGCCATTGGTAATTTGATGGGGAATGCATTGAATCTGTAGATTGCTTTGGGTACTATAGTCATTTTCACAGTGTTGATTCTTCCAATCCAAGAACATGGTATATCTCTCCATCTGTTGATATCATCTTTAATTTCTTTCATCAGTGTCTTATAGTTTTCTGCATACAGGTCTTTTGTCTCCCTAGGTAGGTTTATTCCTAGGTATTTTATTCTTTTTGTTGCAATGGTAAATAGGAGTGTTTCCATAATTTCTCTTTCAGATTTTTCATCATTAGTGTATAGGAATGCAAGACATTTCTGTGCATTAATTTTGTATCCTGCAACTTTACCATATTCATTAATTAGCTCTAGCAGTTTTCTGGTGGCAGTTTTAGGATTCTCTATGTATAGTATCATGTCATCTGCAAACAGTGACAGTTTTACTTCTTCTTTTCCAATTTGTATTCCTTTTAGTTCTTTTTCTTCTCTGATTGCCGTGCCTAGGACTTCCAGAACTATGTTGAATAATAGTGGTGAGAGTGGACATCCTTGTCTCATTCCTGATCTTAGAGGAAATGCTTTCAGTTTTTCACCGTTGAGAATGATGTTTGCTGTAGGTTTGTCATATATGGCCTTTATTATGTTGAGGTAGGTTCCCTTTATGCCCACTTTCTGGAGAATTTTTATCATAAATGGGTGTTGCATTTTGTCAAAAGCTTTTTCTGCATCTGTTGAGGTGATCATATGGTTTTTATTGTTCAGTTTGTTAATACGGTGTATCACATTGATTGATTTGCATATATTGAAGAATCCTTGCATCCCTGGGATAAATCCCACTTGATCATGGTGTATGATCCTTTTAATGTGTTGCTGGATTCTGTTTGCTAGTATTTTGTTGAGGATTTTTGCATCTATATTCATCAGTGATATTGGTCTGTAATTTTCTTTTTTTGTAGTGTCTTTGTCTGGTTTTGGTATCAGGGTGATGGTGGCCTCATAGAATGGGTTTGGGAGTGTTCCTTCCTCTGCAATTTTTTGGAAGAGTTTGAGAAGGATAGGTGTTAGCTCTTCTCTAAATGTTTGATAGAATTCACCTGTGAAGCCATCTGGTCCTGGACTTTTGTTTGTTGGAAGATTTTTAATCACAGTTTCAATTTCATTACTTGTGATTGGTCTGTTCACATTTTCTGTTTCTTCCTGGTTCAGTCTTGGAAGGTTATACCTTTCTAAGAATTTGTCCATTTCTTCCAGGTTGTCCATTTTATTGGCATAAAGTTGCTTGTAGTAGTCTCTTAGGATGCTTTGTATTTCTGTGGTGTCCGTTGTAACTTCTCCTTTTTCATTTCTGATTTTATTGATTTGAGTCCTCTCCCTCTTTTTCTTGATGAGTCTGGCTAATGACTTATCAATTTTGTTTATCTTCTCAAAGAACCAGCTTTTAGTTTTATTGATCTTTGCTATTGTTTTCTTTGTTTCTATTTCATTTATTTCCGCTCTGATCTTTATGATTTCTTTCCTTCTGCTAACTTTGGGTTTTGTTTGTTCTTCTTTCTCTAATTTCTTTAGGTGTAAGGTTAGATTGTTTACTTGAGATTTTTCTTGTTTCTTTAGGTAGGCTTGTATAGCTGTAAACTTCCCTCTTAGAGCTGCTTTTGCTGTATCCCATAGGTTTTGGGTCGTCGTGTTTTCATTGTCATTTGTCTCTAGGTATTGTTTGATTACCTCTTTGATTTCTTCAGTGATCTCTTGGTTATTTAGTAACGTAGTGTTTAGCCTCTATGTGTTTGTGTTTTTTACGTTTTTTTCCCTGTAATTCATTTCTAATCTCATAGGGTTGTGGTCAGAAAAGATGCTTGAAATGATTTCAGTTTTCTTAAATTTACTGAGGCTTGATTTGTGACCCAAGATGTGATCTATCCTGGAGAATGTTCCGTGCACACTTGAGAAGAACGTGTAATCTGCTGTTTTTGGATGGAATGTCCTATAAATATCAATTAAATCTATCTGGTCTATTGTGTCATTTAAAGCTTCTGTTTCCTTATTTATTTTCATTTTGGATGATCTGTCCATTGGTGTAAGTGAAGTGTTAAAGTCCCCCACTATTATTGTGTTACTGTCAATTTCCTCTTTTATAGCTGTTAGCAGTTGCCTTATGTATTGAGGTGCTCCTATGTTGGGTGCATATATATTTATAATTGTTATATCTTCTTCTTGGATTGATCCCTTGATCATTATGTAGTGTCCTTCCTTGTCTCTTGTAACATTCTTTATTTTAAAGTCTATTTTATCTGATATGAGTATTGCTACTCCAGCTTTCTTTTGATTTCCATTTGCATGGAATATCTTTTTCCATCCCCTCACTTTCAGTCTGTGTGTGTCCCTAGGTCTAAAGTGGGTCTCTTGTAGACAGCATATATATGGGTCTTGTTTTTGTATCCATTCAGCAAGCCTGTGTCTTTTGGTTGGGGCATTTAATCCATTCACGTTTAAGGTAATTATCGATATGTATGTTCCTATGACCATTTTCTTAATTGTTTTGGGTTTGTTTTGGTAGGTCCTTTTCTACTCTTGTGTTTCCCACTTAGAGAAGTTCCTTTAGCATTTGTTGTAGAGCTGGTTTGGTGGTGCTGAATTCTCTTAGCTTTTGCTTGTCTGTAAAGCTTTTGATTTCTCCATCAAATCTAAATGAGATCCTTGCCAGGTAGAGTAATCTTGGTTGTAGGTTCTTCCCTTTCATCACTTTAAGTATATCATGCCACTTCCTTCTCGCTTGTAGAGTTTCTGCTGAGAAATCAGCTGTTAACCTTATGGGAGTTCCCTTGTATGTTATTTGTCATTTTTCCCTTGCTGCTTTCAATAATTTTTCTTTGTCTTTAATTTTTGCCACTTTGATTACTATGTGTCTCGGCGTGTTTCTCCTTGGGTTTATCCTGTATGGGACTCTCTGCACTTCCTGGACTTGGGTGGCTATTTCCTTTCCCATGTTAGGGAAGTTTTTGCCTATAATCTCTTGAAATATTTTCTCTGGTCCTTTCTCTCTCTCTTCTCCTTCTGGGACCCCTATAATGTGAATGTTGTTGCGTTTAATGTTGTCCCAGAGGTCTCTTAGGCTGTCTTCATTTCTTTTCATTCTTTTTTCTTTAGTCTGTTCCGCAGCAGTGAATTCCACCATTCTGTCTTCCAGGTCACTTATCTGTTCTTCTGCCTCAGTTATTCTGCTATTGATTCCTTCTAGTGTAGTTTTCATTTCACTTATTGTATTGGTCATCTCTGTTTGTTTGTTCTTTAATTCTTCTAGGTCTTTGTTAATCATTTCTTGCATCTTCTCAATCTTTGCCTCCATTCTTATTCCGAGGTCCTGGATCATCTTCACTATCATTATTCTGAATTCTTTTTCTGGAAGGTTGCCTATCTCCACTTCATTTAGTTGTTTTTCTGGGGTTTTTTCTTGTTCCTTCATCTGGTGTATAGCCCTCTGCCTTTTCATCTTGTCTGTCTTTCTGTAAATGTGGTTTTTGTTCCACAGGCTGCAAGATTGTAGTTTTTCTTGCTTCTGCTGTCTGCCCTCTGGTGGTTGAGGGTATCTAAGAGGCTTGATGGGAGGCTCTGGTGGTGGGTAGAGCTGACTGTTGCTGTTGCGGTCAGAGCTCCGTAAAGCTTTAATCCACTTGACTGTTGATGGGTGGGGCTGGGTTCCCTCCCTGTTGGTTGTTTTGCCTGAGGCAACCCAACACTGGAGCCTACCTGGGCTCTTTGGTGGGGCTAATGGCAGACTCTGGGAGGGCTCACGCCAAGGAGTACTTCCCAGAACCTCCGCTGCCAGTGTCCTTGTCCCCATGGTGAAACAGAGCCAGCCCCCGCCTCTGCAGGAGACCCTCCAACACTAGCAGGTAGGTCTGGTTTAGTCTCCCCCAGGGTCACTGCTCCTTCCCCTGGGTCCCGATGCGCACACTGTTCCATGTGCACCCTCCAAGAGTGGGATCTCTGTTTCCCGCAGTCCTGTCGAAGTCCTGCAATCAATTCTCACTAGGCTTCAAGGTCTGATTCTCTATGAGTTCCTCCTCCCGTTGCCGGACCCCCAGATTGGGAAGCCTGATGTGGGGCTCAGAACCTTCACTCCAGTGGGTGGACTTCTGTGGTATAAGTGTTCACCAGTCTGTGAGTCACCCACCCAGCAGTTATGGGATTTGATTTTACTCTGATTGCGCTCCTCCTACCGTCTCACTGTGGCTTCTCCTTTGTCTTTGGATGTGGGGTATCTTTTTTGTTGAGTTCCAGTGTCTTCCTGTCGATGATTGTCCAGCAGCCAGTTGTGATTCTGGTGCTCTCGCAAGAGGGAGTGAGAGCACGTCCTTCTACTCCGCCATCTTGGTTAATCCTCTTCATTTACTGTTTAATCAGAAATATTTCCCAAATATTTTTAACAGAGTGAAAGATTTAACATTGTGCTAGAAATTTAATTTTGGATATCAGGGTGTGTTTCTAAACTTGTTTTTATTACAAAAGAGATTTTGATGCCATGTGTTTGTAGTAACGAGTGGAAAGAGTGCAAAGATAAGCAATGTTAACAGCCCAGGGTTCATCTACCCACACTTTAAATTTCTGATTTCTTAAATAGATTGTAGATTGATTTTTAACTATAAGCTAAATATGACTCTAGACTCCATATTCCTAGCTATTTTGTTGCTAAGTACATAATTAAAGCTAAGTTTGTCTAAAGCTACCCTCAGTCCCCCCTGAAACTGTATCCTTCTTACTTCCTTATTTCTGTTAATATTACCGTTCTTCCAGCCCCCCACATTGGAAAATGCCGTCCTCTTTGACTTCTTCCTGTCCATTTGCCACAGACATTTTATCAGGCCTGTTTCTGTAGTATCTTTAACAGCCACCCCCCTTTCAGATCTCATTGCTTCCTGCCAAGGTTACTATCCTCTCACCTCAAAGAGTTTTCTGATTTTCCTACCAATGGCATCTTCCCTCACAAATCCATTCTTCACTTACCAAATTAATTTTTTTGGGGTATACCTCAAAATTCTTAACTCAGGAACCTCATCTTCTCCCGAATAAAGGACATACTTACCTCTTGATAATTAGTTAGGGTTTCATTCAAAACCCTCTTCTGCTATATTTTAAGATCGTTCAAGGTCTGTGCCATTAATTTATTCATTTATTCTTTGGTTTAAATTCAGTAAAAGTTTGAATGTCGTGCACTATACAAGTTGTTACAGATATAGTGGCCCCTGCCCTGATGGATTGTACTGTCTATTTTTTCATCTTTGAGTTCTTTCTGCTTATAGCAAAATTTATTGAGTTTATATAAATACAGGATTTCTTTTACATTTATAATGTTTGCTTTTAATGAGTTTGGGGAAGAGGTACAGAATTTTTATTTCTGGAATTAAAGTTAAAATTAAATCTCAAATCTTTCCTAACCTGGGTAAATACTGGACTGACATTTTCTGCTGTCATACATTTTTAAATGTTAGTGGAATTATATCAGTCTTCAAATTTTTAAAATAAGCCAAATTCTCATAAAAGACCTAATTTGACAGAGCTTTAAAAGTGTCCTGGAATTATCAAACTTTAAAGGGTTCTTTGAAATCATGTGTTGTAACTTATTCTTTTTATAGTTGAGGGGAAAATTGGGGAGGTGAAGTGCTGCTAAGTTAGTACAGTAAAATTAATTCTTGATGTGTTTTATGCAATATGTAGTACACACTTAAAACTATAGGAATAGATTCATTAAAATTGATTACTCATAAAACAAATACTGTTTTCTTAAAAACTCTATGTGAAGAGAGGTTTGTATAATAATGATTACACATATAAACCAGTTACTAAATGGTTGTAATTTAAATTGTTGAGTGAAGCCATAGCTTTGAAAGCCATACTGTTGAAGTGAGCTCATCTGCAGTCTATCTTAATGACATCTGTGTTGCTATTGTCATACTGAATAATGTCATCTTTAAATTCACAGACTAACATTTGAGCAGTTTTGAAGCAGAAATTGCATGTGGATTCCTTAATTACATTTTAAAAAATGTATTCATAATTGACACTTACCTATTTTAAACACTGTGTGAGCTTTTGTATCTCAAATTTAAGTAAAGCAAAGTTATTAAAACAAGAAAGAGGTACAGAATATAATTTGATAATCAGTTTTAAGAAAGAAATGTCAGTCTGAAAAGATATCTGCTGTTTAGCCAGTAGATTTCAAAGTGATACAAATTTTATGCCTAAAGAATGAAATAGAAAAGAGAAGTTCTTAGAGTAATATATTGTGATTTTTCTCTTAAGTTGAAAAATACTAAAAAGGTTTTGTCACCAGAGGTAAATGTTTTCTAATATTCTTTTAACATTTGGTTCTTAAGTTTATTTTATAATTTCAAAAATGTACATAATAAGTATATATCTTTTATTATTGCTTTTATAGTTATTGGATTCATTCATTCATTAGAGAAATATTTATTCAGCACCTGTCTTTCAGGTACTGTTTTAAGTGCTAGGACTACAGCAGTGAGTCAAACAAAGCTGTACTGCAGCTGACTTTGTGGTGAGGGTAAAGATAATAATAAGGGAATAGCATCTAATATGCCAGGGGGTGATAAGTGCTGTGAAAAAAATCAAGAAGGTCAAGGGGATAGAGAATGATGAGGGATCTAATTTATATAGAGTAGCCTGTGCAAACCATTTTGATAATTTAACAATGTAATGCCTTTTAGTATGTATTGCTCTTTCATAAATAATTACCCTAGGAAGGACTTCTCATCAGAAATGCATAAATTTTTGAGCGAAACAATATTATTGTGTAGTAAAAGTTGATGGGACAGAAGAAAAAGTGTTATTTAAATAAATGCTGAATTCCATGCCATGAAAACCTTAATGCTTAAGTTTACTACATATTTTTCATAAAGTATTTGGCCCAAGAATTCAGTTAAAGCCGGGAAATATTTCTGTAAACCCCTTTCTATCGGGGGGCTATAACAAGCTACTTTATCAGTAGATCATTTTTTAATGTATTTTGTTAGAGTAAAGATTTTTCCCCAAAATACCCATGCTTAAGACAGGCTTAAGCTTAGGCGAAAATTGTTAGAGACCTAGCTATAAAGGATTTTGAGCAAATTCTGTCTTTGAGGAGTATTTTCCAACTTTGCTTGCCTAAATTCTCTCCATTTGTCATCATTTCCATTATTCAATATGACATTTAAAATTTTTGTTGCAATAGTGATCTTTTATTTTTTAAGTCTTTTATTTAAATATTCTATTTTAATGGTCATGTTATCCTCGTTCTAAGTTCTAATTTGTTTTTTCTTTGAACTTGCTAGGAGGTAAGAGAAGATACCAGCAAATTTTTTTTTTTTTTTTTTTTTTTTTTGTGGCGTGTGAGCTCTAGAGCACACGGGCTCAGTGGTAGAGGTATGCGGGCTTAGTTGCCCCGCAGCATGTGGGATCTTAGTTCCCCGACCAGGGGTCGAACCCATATCCCCTGCATTGAAAGGTGGATTCTTTTTTTTTTTCCTTTATACAGCAGGTTCTCATTAGTTATCCATTTTATACATATTAGTGTGTATATATCAATCCCAATCTCCCAATTAATCAGTACCAGCAAATTTTTAAAGAGCTAGATCTCTAATTCTGTCATTTCATTTCTTAATTCTTTAGTTTCTCCTCTAATCTTTATTATTTCATGACTCCTTTTAGAGGGCTTATTTGGTTTTCAATTTGAATAGACTGACTAGTGCATGTCTTTTCTTTCCTTTTTAAATAATCAATGCATTTAGAAAGTCATAAATCTTACAATAGAGGAAATATCCCACCTACAATGATTATCCAAGCCATCCACTGTGCTTAGGTGCCGTTTCTTTTTCTTTTATCGAAGTCTTCACTTTTTTTGCTCCAGTGCTTCTGCCTGCAGTCAACAATCTCACCTTCCTGTTGGATCATTCTCATCATTCTAATATGTTCTGTGTTTTTTAAAATCAACAAATAAACAAGCAGGCAAAACAAATCCATTGCCTTGATTCCTCAACTCTTCCAGCTGTAATCTCATTCCACAGCCTCACTACTGAGCAGAATTTTCTGAAGGAGTTGTCTGTACATGCTCTCTCTTATTTCTCATCTTCCGTTAACTCTTCAACCCACCGCAGTCTGGCTTTGGTCCCCAACCCTTTACTGAAACTGCTCCTATCTGATTTGGCAAAATTTTTATGTTGCCAATTCCAGTGGACATTTTTCTTTGCACATGGTACCTGACCTCTCATTTGACATTGTGACCATGCCTTTTGCATTGAAACACCTTTATCCCTTGACTTGCCTAACACCATAGGCTGCTGATTTTCCTCTACTTCATTGGTTGTTCCTTCTTAGTGTCCTTTGCCTTTATCTTTTACAGTTCCTTGGAGCTTGGATCTGAGCTCCAGGAACATTTATCCAACTACCTGACATCTCCACCTAGATGTCTCAAAGTTGCCTCTAACTTATCAAGAAATGAACACTAATTTTAAAAATATCATAGCTAATGAGAAAGTATGATAAAAGGACTGGATATAAGATAAATGTACTTAATACTTTTATTATAATAGCAATAACCATGTGGAAATGCTAGAAAAAATTTATTGTATTTACAACAGTGAAAAAAGAGAAAATAAAAGAACATGATAAAAATTTTAATAAGAAAGGCACAGGACCTATAGTTAAAAGATTTAAAAATCTTATTAATGAGCATAAGATCTGAACAAACTAAAAAACATATGCTTGGATGTGAAGCCTTGATATCATAAAATGCCAACCATCTTAAAATTAGTACACAAATTTAATGCAATTCCAGTTAGAATCTCTTTTTTTTTTTTTTTTTTTTCTCAATAGGGTTGGATTTTTTTTTTTAATATTTATTTATTTATTTGGCTGTGCCAGTCGTGTGCAGGATCTTTTAGTTGCAGCATGTGGGATCAAACCTGGGCCCCCTGCACTGGGAGCATGGAGTCTTAGCCACTGGACCACCAGGGAAGTCCCTAGGGTTGGAGATTTTTGTTGAGAGGATTGGGTAATATTATTTTAAAGTATATATAGAAGAGTACATATTCAAAATTAGTTTAAAATTTATTGTAAAAGAATATATGGGGAGATAGGAACTTGCTTTAACAAATAATAAACATATTGTAAATGTACTGTAATTAAAACACTAATATTGGCATAAAAATAGACAAATGGTGCAACAGAATTAGCATCCTGAATTGTTAAAATTCATAACAAAAATAATACCTCAATTCAGTGGGAAAAGGGTGGTTTATATCAAGATGATGTTGATAATAGAGGGCTCATATTAGAAATATAAAGAATTATAATACTTATTGTTGACTGGTGGGCCTGTGAAAATGAATGAGAAGGATACACTCACTTACTTTTGAAAATATAAATTTCAGGAAAGTAAACTATCTTTTCAAATTTAAAATGCACATACTTGCAACCCAGCAGTTCCACTCCTGTGAATAAATTCCAGAGACACAAAAGCCTCACAAGGATGTTTATTTCAACATTATCTTAATAGCATAAAACAAAAATACCTGAACTCAATCTGCATGCCCACTAGCAAGGAAGTAGTTTAATAAATTGTGTTTTACAATTATGGAATATTACACAACTATTAAAAAGATCATTATTAGTTTATATTTCCATGTATATAATTTTGGTGGGAAAAGCAAAATGCCAAAATATGTATACAGTATGATCTCTTTTATAAAACAATAACAAAAACTCCTATATATGTGTATATAAGTTTGGATATGAGTTTTATAAAGAAAGAGAAAGTTGTGAAAGGCTCTACACCAAGCTGTCAGCATTGATTACCAGGAAGGAGGAGGAAGATTGACAAAATAAGTGTCTCAGTGAAAAAAGCATGCAGTATAAGTCCACTGATACAAAAGGTTGGGGTGGTGGTGAGCTTTTGTATATACATGCGTATGTATGTATGTATGCATGTAACCAAGCCCATGACTGTTACAGCAGTGGTTAAAGGCTGCTACTTGGCCTTTGTCAACCCAAGATCCTAGTATCCCTTTAAAATCAGAAAGCCTATTTCAGTGGCTAATCTCCCACCTGCATCTCTAGCCTACTCAGAAGAGCTACTACATTAAAGAGGTATTTATTTAATGTATATCTCACTATCTTGGTGAAGAGGGTCTTTGGCCCCTCTTGGGAGTGGAGGCATGATTCAACATTTTAACATTCACGTCTTTGGATTTCTTCTCTATATCGGGAAATGTCTTGCATATCAGTGGTCTTTTTTTTTTTTAATAAATTTTTTAAATTTTATTTTTGGCTGCATTGGGTCTTCATTGCTGCACGTGGGCTTTCTGTAGTTGGGGCGAGCAGGGGCTACTCTTAGTAGTGGTACATGGGCTTCTCATTGCACTGGCTTCTCTTGTTGCGGAGCACAAGCTCTAGGCGCGCGGGCTTCAGTAGTTGTGGCATGCAGGCTCTAGAGTGCAGGCTCAGTAGTTGTGGCGCACAGGCTTAGTTGCTCCGCAGCATGTGGGATCTTCCCGGACCAGGGCTCGAACCCGTGTCCCCTGCATTGGCAGGTGGATTCTTATGTACTGTGCTACCAGGGAAGCCCATCTCAGTGGTCTTTAATGAAGTCCACTCTTGTGTTCAGGCTCCAACCAATCAACCAAACAGCAAAACAATTAAAATTAGCTTATGGAGCTGGCACAGTGTAAATGAACTCTCTGGTAATTGTTCTCATATTGACAGATTGAATTTAAAATTTGAAATTATATTTATATAAAAGTATATACATTAAAATGTATTCTTTATTTGTAATGTTCACTTAATTATCCTTTTCTCTACCGGAGTATAGCCCTCTTTAAAGAAAGATCTTTGTTATTTATTTTTCTACCTTTTGTGGTGCCTTAAACATGTAAACGCTTGGTAAATACTTACTTGCATGAAGACAGTGATGGCAAGATCATTATGAACTACTACAGTGGTATTTCTTCATTGTGTGGGTCTATACCGTGCACTGCAAGATGTTTACCATCTCTGGCCCCTGCCAATTCAATGCCCATAGCCCTCTCTGGTCATTCCAACAACTAAAAATCCATGCCCCCTACTTCCAGAAGCCTTTCTGGGGTGTGGGAGCAGAGGGTTGGTGCTACCTTTGTTGAGAACCACAAGGCTAGAGTAATTGGAGAAGCCTTTCTAAGGGCAGCAATATCTGTGCTAAACCTTGAGGGATGAGTGGGATTTCAAAACCAGAGAAATTGGGACACAAACAGCATGTAAAACAGGAAGCACTATAATGTAGACTCTGTCTTAACTGATGAAGCAGTGTGTCCATTTGGAAAATAGTTAGAAACAAAGTTGTATAGGTAGAGTGGAGTTAGAAGGGTGTTGATAAAAGGAATCTGACAGAGGTGAGAGGAGAGGGAATGGTGTCATTTCACTCTCTAATGCATCCTGCATGCTACTGCCAAATTAATTTTCTAAAACATTGCCCTGTTCAACAGTCCACTTAACATTGCCTGCTAGCTTTACACCTCTGATGTGTGTTCAGGGCATTTTATGTCATCTTATGCATCCAAATTTATCTCTTATTACTCCTTAATATTAATTAGGTATTTCTGGTTGGCTGATCAAACTGATATTCCCCCCTCTTTCTTTGTCAGTATGCTCACTTCATGCTTTGTTAATATCTTTCTTCCTTTATAAAATCTTTCATCATTCTGGCTGTAAAACTTCTTACTATTCTTAGAAGCCTTCTCCCTAATGAAACTGGCCCATAGCACTCCACACCATCCTGATATCTCCTTTCTCTTTCTTACAGTATTTATGGTTTGTCCTACAGTATTTGGCACAAAATTATATATGGCTTTTCATGCCTATTATTCTTATTTCTCTGAATAATTTTTATTCTCCTAAAGAGCTGTGTGGGGTTAAGATATACCTCACAATATTTTTGTAACCCTCCAAAGCAGCTTTTTTTGTCATTTATTTTGTCATTTGTCATTGTGATATAGCACTAGATATTGAGCACCCTGAAACTTCAAACTCTGTTTTTGTAGATGACAAAATGTTAATACTGCAGCATTATAATATTTCTTACACTTAAGTTATCAATTTTGTTGTTTCAGTAACTCGCTTTAATTATTTTTGAGGGTAGGAACCAAGATGTATGTATCTGTGTCCCCCATAATGCCTATAGAGTGTCTTGCTCACAATAATCATTCAATATTTTAAAATTTGATTGCATTTGATAGATTTTTATTTGCTTTATCAATTCTCCTTAGCTATAACCATGTTCAGACCATTGCTTTGTTTTGCCAACAACAGAGGGCACCATCAGGGTACTTATACACCCAAGAAATAATCCTATCCCAGTCCTAGGTAGCTTTCTTGAGCCACACTTTCCTTTTCCTAAGTAGTGTCATAGAAATTTGGCTATTGTAGTAATTCAGAGTGGCTCAATCCTAATTATAGAACAATATGGACTTCAGGTCATTTATTTGAGAAAGAATAAGTACTGTCATATTTTGATCCTTTGTAGTTTTCAGACCTTTTCTTTCTTCTTAGTCTTCTCAATATTCTTTGCTCAGATGAAGTCTTACCCAGATCTTACTGTATTAGTGAAACACACTCCTTTCCTGAAGGGAGAAGATAGAAGTGGAGAGCAGTGAACGGGAACCCCACCTTTGTACTCCTCCTCCTTCCTGACCCCGCATCCAAAGAGCCAGCTTGAAAATCACTATAACTCATCTAATTTAAAAAACTTTAAAACAACCTGTTGTTTTGTGATATCTCATTTAGGAACTTAGTATAAAAATAGAAACATTTTAGTTTTACAGTGATTTTTTAAGTACAAAGGAAAATGCTGCGGAATACATTTCTTGTTTCAGCAATAAAAGAGTTAATATACTAAGCAGCAGAGACTGAGACACTGCAACGGGATAGTGCTTTCTGTCTCTGTCATTTGTGGTTTAAGAAAAGGGGGTGGTGTTCTGTGTTTAAAAGGACTTTAATGAATGCTGTCAGTGTTTGTGAGAGCTAATGGTCAGTAAGGGAAAGGAGAGTAGGGGACAGTGGTCTAGCTGTTTCAGGATAGGTGGATGAGAGTTCGCTCTGATTGAATGGAATGTTCCACCGTGTTTCATCTTTTTTTCATTGTCCTTTGTTCTCTATAATCTGATATATTGGTATAAAAGTAAATGTAGATATATATGTGAATGTGATTTATTTTCCTTTCAATTTGTTTATTGTGTACAACAGGGCAAATACTTCTCTTGTCTTGGTTGGATGCACAAATCTCTGTGCAGTGCTTTTTGCCCGTTGCCTAGACGATCACTTGGTTTCTCTGAGGATGTCTGGTTCTCGTAAAGAGTTTGATGTGAAGCAGATTTTGAAAATCAGATGGAGGTGGTTTAGCCATCAAGCATCATCTCCCAATTCTACAGTTGACAGCCAGCAGGGAGAATTTTGGAATCGAGGACAGACTGGAGCAAACGGTGGGAGAAAGTTTTTAGATCCGTGTAGCCTACAATTGCCTTTGGCTTCAATTGGTTACCGAAGGTCCAGCCAACTGGATTTTCAGAATTCACCTTCTTGGCCAATGGCATCCACCTCTGAAGTCCCTGCGTTTGAGTTTACAGCAGAAGATTGTGGCGGTGCACATTGGCTGGATAGACCAGAAGTGGATGATGGCACTAGTGAAGAAGAAAATGAATCTGATTCCAGTTCATGCAGGTTGATTATTTTCTTACTGATAGAAATGGGGTGTGGGGGTATATTCTATATACTGTTTAAAATAATTTAGTATTATTATTTAAAATCTATGATTACATATATATATATATATATATATATATATATATATATATATACACACCTCTACATATATACACATATGTAATATCTTGGTATGTATATGTGGTACTTTTGCTGGGATTTTTTAAAATGTTCTAATATTGATTTTAATTCTGTAAAATTATAAAGACAACGAATAGCTTTCATTTTGAAATATCTTGTGTTCCCTATATAGATCTGGCTCTGCCTTGAAAATAATACATGGTAGCAGTTTTATGCATCATTGCCTTGCATTTTGCTTCATTCATTTATCTTCTATAGTCATAGCAAAACTATAGAAGACATTTCTATAGTATAAAAATTTTTATGACATTTTAGTTTGCAACAGATTATAGAGTCATTTTTAAATTTTTGTGAAAATGAAAGGTTTTATGAGGAGAGGCATATTGTAGTTGCCAATAATTTTTGCACCATTGTAGTTGTCAATAATATTTTTCTTATGGTTATTTCTCTTTGTCCTATGTTGCAGCCCTCCAGACTAATTCAGAGAATACAGTAACATGTCTCTTTCTAAGATGACAGCTACTAATTCCTGTTACCTTCACTTCTCTGAAAATTGTGCTATTTAGGGAAATGAAGGACATTCCTTCAGGAGAGTGTAAGGGAACATAGAGGAGCTAGATGTGGTCAGCTGGTGAAAAGGGGGCAAAAAGAAGGGGAAATGAGTTTGAGGAGAGAAAATTAATAAATTGGTAATTTCATAATGACTTTATCCACCTGCACCCGTGGAACCAGGCTTTACCTTTGAAATGAATTTTCTTCTTAATCAGTTTAAACTATCAATACTATAGCATATTATGTAACAAGTTAGGGCCTGAAAGTCATCTTTCTGATTCATCTTCATTTAAAAATATTTAAAGACTTATTATTTTTCTAGATTAATTACTGGATCCTTTTTCTTTTAAAATTTCTTTACAGGTTTTGATAACACTTGTAATTTGTATGTTGGTTATTATTAATATAGGCATCATAAGAGATGGAGACAAAATGAGTTCGTATATTCAAATATCTTTTACTTGGGGATATTTACCGCCTTCTCTTCTAATCTTCACAATATGGAATTCTGAACTGTGATGCTGGAACAATAACAAATATAGAACAGTCCTCTATAATCATTTGTGTAATGGAGAGAGGGGAATATCTTTACATAGGTAACTAGTGTATTTAATTTTTTTAAATTTAATTAGTTCATGATTTAGCATTATTTTAAGGGAATAGGAGCCACAAATAATTTTAATATGGAGATCATTTGAATTAATATGGTTTCATTGTTTTGTATTTTCTTTGGATACTTGTTGCCATAAAAAGAATAAAGTATATATTAAAAGGTTCAGGGTTTATCATTTTTGGGATAAAACCATTCCCATTTGGTGGGAAACCAAAGAGTAATCATCTTTTTATTTGAAACCAATGCAACGTATCAAGAATGTTCTAACAAAATTAGAAAAAAATCAAAACATTCATTCATTTACCAGCATTAGTTATGAAAATCTTAACATGTATCTACTACCTGGAGAGATTATGCATATGTGATTATAAAATTTATATACATGTATAACCTTAGAAAGGTTATACACACATAGGTCACTATAATTTACTTCCTTCAACAAAAGTAGTTTGCATAGCTAATGATTACTGAAATTAAGTTAATCTATTCTTTAGTATCCATATTAAAGTGTCCTCTTGATGGGATATTCATTATGACAGAAAAAGATTTTTTTTTTTTACTGAGGTAGCTATGTGCATACTTCAAGAAAATACAATTGTCATTTTTAGTTGTAGGAGTTATAAAAATAAGAAAATTATATGTTTTAAAATATAAAATAAATGTAGTTGTTTTTAAAATGCTAATCAAGAAGATTGAGAAAGTAAATAATAAGATGGGAGTAAACAGTTCACATCTGCAGTGACCAAACTATTTCTAAAATATTATTTCAAAAATAAAATGTACTTAGAGAACATGTCTTTGATTTTTAGATATGAGGGGAAATCTGTCAAAGAAATTTAATATTCCTGGTGTTTTAAAATTTCTATCCCAACATCTTATTGCAAAAAAGTAAAAAGCATTCTAGATTTTAGAAATGTCATTTGTGTGTATACGTCTACTTTTCCATTTTTTCCCTAGATTAAATATATCTAATTCTCACATCCTCCTTCAGTCCTCCAGCTCTGAGTCTTTGATCTTCGTTATGAGGATCAATTTATTTGCCCCCAGCTTTTTGATTAAGTAAGCAGTCTCTCTAGGTGTTTGCCCTTCTACTGTAAACAAATCAAAAACTATCACTGTTAATGTCAAAAGAAGCTACAGTGACATTCATCAGATTTTGTATATAACTTGAATATAGTTCTTTTCATTATATAATATTTGCAAATAATAAAATATATAGTAAACATTTTATTTGCATATACTATAGATTGATATCACATGGTGGGGAAATACATACAATATACGAAGAATTTCTCATTTAAGCGGTCATAATACTTGTATAGACCTCAGAGCTTAGATTGAAATTTTGAGTTATTAGAAAAAAGGGAAGACAACTTAGTGGTTTTACATACACAGAATCATAACCCCTACAGTGGGTCCAGACAAGTTAAAGCAGAAGTTAAGAGGCAGCATATGTTGCTAATATGTTTGATCAGTTGTATTCTAAGTAGAAGAAATGTCTGCCTGAGCCTTTGACTTATGGTAATTTATGCTGTCACACATCTAAGTGATTTGAAAGTTTCTTATCTTTTAACTTTGATATTGGGTCTGTAGCCTAGCCACTCTTTGTCCATGGAATCATCTCTAAGTCATTACCTTGTTATTAAAATACAAACTTTGTGTTTTATACCGTGAGGAATTTTAGACCCTAAGTAACAGTTGTGACCTATGTGAGCAGTAGGTTCCAATGACTTTAACTCAGGGTGAATTTTCACCAGGGCCAGCCAGGTTTACATAGTGGCTCACCATGTGACCATAGCTTAAACATGGTTTACACTTTACTGGATTTGCCAATTTTGAAATTATGTAATTTTGACATATTGGAGAAATTTTCATTATTTCAACCTTTGTTTATAAAGTTAGGGTTTACTATTTTATATATCAGACTATTTTTAGTCAATATGTATCAAATACTACTATACAAATATCCAAAAATTATAATAGCTAATATTGATTGGGTGCTTGCTATCTGTGAGACACTGTTCTAAGCATTTTAGTACTATATTACCTCATTTAGTCTTCACAAATTTCTGAGTTAGATTGCTATTATTATCATTCTAATTGTAGAGATGAGACCAATGAGGCACAGAAAGGGTAAGTAACTTGCTCAAGATTAGTAAGTAAAATAAAACCGCATTTTTAAAAAGCTAAAGTTTATATTCTTACAATAGTTTTAGATTTACAGGAAAATTTCAAAGATAGTATAGTGAGTTCCTTGTATTCCCACACCCAGTTTTCCCTATTACTAATATCTTATATTAATATGGTGTATCTGTTACTGTTGAACCAGTATGATACATTATTATTAACTAAAGCCCATACTTTATTCAGATTTCCTTAATTTCCTTTTTTCTGTTACAGAAAACGTCCTAACATCCTTTTTTTCTGTTACAGTCCAGGATACCAGTTACATTTAATCATCATATCTCCTTAGGCTCCTCTGGGCTGTGACAGTTTCTCAAACTTTCCTTGTTTTTGATGACCTTGGCAGTTTGGGGAGTAGTGGTCAGGTGTTTTGTAGAATGTCTTACTCAGTTGGGATTTGTCTGATATTTTTCTCATGGTTAGATGGGGGTTAATGAGTTTTAGGGAGGAAGACCACAAGGGTAAAGTGCCATTTTCAGTACATCATATCACAGATACATATCATCAATCTAACTTATCATTGTTGATATTGACCTTGATCACTTGGAAATAGCTACATTTTGAACCCAAACGATTAACATGTAGATTTCATGCACACATACCAGTAAGCAGTTCTCTGTGACTATTCATTTAATCACTGAGTTCAACTTGGATCAACATAACAGTTAATGATTCGATCTATCCAGTTTCACTTTCTCTCCTTAACTAATTTTCTCAGCCCGGTTCTTGAAAAAGCCAACCCTGGCTGGCATACAGGTATAATCTCTCGACACACCCACAACCCTTTACCCACAGTCATCTGATCCGTCTTATCCATTGTTTGCTACTCTGTGTTTCAACTGCAGATACCCTTGAACTCTTCTATACCTTGTCAGTTGATTTGCTATTCTTTGACTCATCTTGAAGGCATTTAGGTCCTTCTCCTCTCCCAACAAGGGGTTATCTTCATAATATACCATTTCTCAAGTGCTATCTCCTTTTTCTTGACCCTCTTTAGGTTATCTCTACATATCCTTGTTTGAACCATTCTATTAATTCTGGTTCACTTTAAAATTAAAATCTTATATGTTTCCACATGAAAAAAATTTTGCTTCCAGAGACGGCAAAGAAGTTCAACTATATTGTACTTGTATCTGGGAAGGATGTATTGCATTGTCCTCCCTCACACATGTATGCCCAAGTCATATCATGGATTCCCTTGACATAAGCCGTGGAACCTCTCCCCAGAAAACCATCTGTATGTGTGTGTGCACATACATGTGCATATGTACACGTGTGTGTTAAATATTTCATATGGGGTTCAAGGAATTCGTGAACCCTCTAAAGCCTATCTGTACACTGTATCAATCAGTGTTCTTAGTTTTAAGCAACTGAAATTGTCTGGTTTAAACAGAGTAGGAATTTATTGGAATCATATTAGTTCCTAGAAAGAATCAGCTTAGGAAAAAGGATGAGCATTACAGTTGCACAACTGACCTTTATAAGTCCAGATTTTTAAGGCAAAAGAGCCTTTTATGACACTTATTGCTTATATTTTATTTTCATCTAGTTGGAACTGGATAGTGAAGTTTTACATTTTTAGAATTAGATATATTAGGCATGAAAACAATGATACACATGCACACATACACACACCCCACATAAACACTCATATGCACAGAGCCATATAATTTGGCCATGTAACTTTAGGGAATATATATTAGTAGAGAATAGGCTAAGATAATATAACAAAGAGATTCAGAAATATAGTGGCTCAAATAAAATAGAAGTTTATTTCTCTATCACCTAACAAATGGGAAAATGGCCCAGGGCAGACAGGTAGCTCTGCTACACAAGTTCCCTCAGAGACCCAGATTCCTTCCATATTGTTTCTCCATCCTGTAGGGTGTTGTTATTTCTTTATGGTCAAAGCTTCCTCAGCTCCCCACTCTGCATTCTAGCCTATGGGAAGGACCAAAGAAGGAAAAGGGAGGACATTAAGCAAATAACACAAGTTGCATATATCAGTTTTGCTCACGTGCCATTGTTGAAAACCTAGTCACATGGCCACAACTAGTAGCAAAGGAGGCGCAGCTGTGGTCTCTGCCTGGGTAGCCATGTGTCCAGCTAAAACTCATTACTGTGGTAAATGTGAAGAATGGTTTGGAGGTTATAATCAACAGGGTGCAAGAGGTGAAGACAGCTGGATAGAACTCTTTGGAATTCTTTGGATCTAATTTTTTAATGAGTTTTTTCCCATATTATTTACTATTTTTACCACTGAGATGTGAGCAAATAGAGATAAGCAAAAATGGAAAAACAAAAATTACAAATTACCCTGCCACCCCAAAATAATAACCATTAACAATTTGAGGAAGTATCCTTCCAGTATATTTTAGGTAAGTATAGAATAAAATTATGTTTTTAGAATAAAAATCTGAATCTTACTGTACATACTATTTTGTAACCTTTTTTGCCCTAATGTAAACATAAAATTAAGATTCTTTTGGTCAAAAAAGGCAGAAGCCCAACTCAAACTGACAAGCAAAGACTAGAAAATTTTGATTCACATAAGTAAATAAAAACTCAAACAAGTTTAGACATGATGAATCCAGATACTCAAATAACACCAGAAATCCTTTTTTTCCCCCCTCTTTAGAATCTGTTTTCCTTTGTGATGGCATTTCCTTAGGCAGGCTTTCTTTGTGGTAGCAAAAAGCCACTAGCAGCTCCAAGTTTACTTTTTATCAGCTTAACCTCCTCAATGGAAAGAGAGTGACTCTTTTCCAAGAGTACCAACAAACATCTTGAAATGGACTCTCATTGGTCTTGTTTGGATCTTATGTCCACCCAAATAAATCATTATAACCAGAAGATATGATACTCTTGTTGACCAGGCCTCAGTCCCTTGCTCACCTCTGCCCAGGGGAAAGACTCAACTCTGCCCAAGCCCTGTGAACTGAGGTAGGGTATATGTGGTTTCCCAAAAGGTCGAGATGGGTCTGTCATCATAGAAAGAATCCGGAATAGGAAAAAGCGATGTCCAGTAAAACAGCTTGCCATGTCATTAAATGTTCTCCTGTATCTTTTTGAATAGCTACATCATTCTCCCATGCACAGACATACCTTTTGGTTATTTAACCAATATTCTAATTTTTTTGGAATTTAGATTGTTTCCAATATTTTCTTGTTAGAAACAACCTGTGATAACCCCTTCCCCGTAGCTAGATCTCTACATACAGATGACCATTTCCTCTGGATAAAGTCCCAAGGGTGTGCACATTTTTAGGGTTTTTGATTTGTATGCTCGAAGTTATTTCAGGAACATTACTCCTCTTTTAATTCTCAGCAGCATTGTATGAGAGGGCCCACTGGCCCTTCTCCTTCACACTGGTTATTGTTTAAGAAAATCTGATTCTTATGTAAACAACGTTTGACTCTTTTCACCACAGATATTTTGGCCGCAGGACCAGCAGAGAACTCCTTAAATTCCAAAATGAAAAAGTATTTCTCTTGAGAAGGGAAGAGGTGAAGGTATTCTTTTTCTTTGCCTCTTGCCATTTCTCTTTATGCACCTGCCTTGTCCTCTCCTTAAAAGAGACATCCCCAACTCCTCTTCCTCCTTGCTCATCTAAACCTTAAGATGTATTTCAGATCTAACCTGCTGCTGGTTGCCTTTCCGAACACCAGCCCATACTGATCTTTCCTTTCTGTGAATTCTGTCGCAGTTACATTCCAATTGGGGATGTACAAGATGATCTGTTGGAGAAATGGTAATTATATGTATATATACTAGAATGTTTATTTACATTTTATTTTTTAAATCTCTATTTTTTCTGTTTTATAATGTAAATAATAATTGTACAATGATATATCTATATCTTTTATAAACTCATAAATATATATTGGGGCACATGCTTGAAAGTTCCCTGAAAAGGATATGCATAAGAATTTTTTTAGAGACTGCTAGCCTATACTAAGCAATTTACATTCTTATTTTACATTTGTGGCTTTGAATATGTGTAAAAGATGTCAAAAGATTCATGATATAGTAATCTGCACTTTGGCAAAAGCATGAATTCTGAATGCCAGAAGCTATGAGGCAGCTTATCACTTACCTGGGGAGTGAGCCAAACAGACCACTTAGAGTTTCAATGCAGCTTTGTTTTCTACTCAAAATCATATACAGTATAATTCTTGTGAAGTGATTTTTAAAACTTCTTTTTGAAAAATTTCTCCATTAAGAAAGCCTAATGCACGTTCTGGTGATGATAGTGAGGAAATCTAAATAGTTTCTAATAAAAAGATAGTAGTGGCCATGGTGCATATTGTGTGTGCGCACAGATGTGTGAAATCTGAAGAATTGCAAGTATTAGTGTTGCTGTTTACTTTTTTCCACTTTATAAAACTTAAGTCTTCAAATTCTAAGTCCCTTCACTAAAAAAGAAAATCATATCTTCTTTGCATCCCCAGTTTCTAACAACTGGTGCAATGCTACATCTGAGGAGTTACTCTATAAATAGTTGGTGACTTGATTTGTTTGATACTTGCCTCTTTTCTATGTTTAGGCATTTTCTGACTTACAAATTCATAGCCTACTGCAGAGGGACAATAAGCTAAAAATTACATGTTTCCCGGTAGCCTGGAAATACCCAGCAATGTAGAGTTCGTTACAGTGAACATCTATGACAAAAGATTTGAATGATCTCATGATGTAATTCTTTGAAATATGACTTACCATCTTAGTAACATCTAAGAAATAAAACTAAGCAGAAATGTTAGATATATTTCCTCTGTTACCATGTAAAGATCTAGTAGAAATCACAGAGAAATGTGTTTTGAATGCTCCATAAATGGCCTATTCCCAGTTGTTTATATTGTGGGTTAGGATGTCTATTGGGTTTGTTAAAGGCCATTTTAATTAGGAATCAGGAAATTTAGTTATAAAAATTGATAATGTTGGCGATCATTTTTTAGGAAGACAACCAAACAAACAACATTGTATAAGACAAAAGACTGAGATTACAGGCCTTCCCATTGGCCTTTAAAAAGCAAGGATCTACTAATAGGAGTTTATTTACCTTGATTGTGTACTTATTCTGTGCTAGGGTTATGCATTCATTTAATAATCCTCCCATGAAGGATCCTCTAAAAGAAAGTACTATGTATTACTTATTCCTGTATTATTATTGAAATAATAATAGGTAAGACTTAGAGAAGTTATTTAACTCATCCAGATACATAGTGACAGAGTTGAATCAGCACTATGCAATAGAACTTTATGCAGTGATGGAAATGTTCTATATCTGCACCATCCAATCTGGCAGCCACTAGCCCCGTGGGGCTACTTGAGCATTTGAAATATGACTAGTTCAACTAAAGAACTTTTTAATTTTATTTTATTTTAATTAAAATAGCCACATGGGGGATAGTAGCTACTGTATTGGACAGCACAGCTCTAGAACCTTCCTAAAGTGCTCTTAATCACTATCCCATACCTCTCCAATTCAAGCTTCCAAACCAAAACACATAATAGGAAAAGAGTAAGAAAGTACTGACGTTATAAATTACACAGAGCCAGAGTATTAAAAACATTTGATAAGCCAGAGATAGAGATGTTATCTCTGCCCCATGGAAACCTAAGAGACTCTTGCTCTCTTAACCCTAGCTAAGGGGTAGTCACAGAGCAGTAGACTTTTGTCTAGGATCCTGAATTCTCATGTCTTTTGTTGTTGTTGTTGTTATTGTTAAATTATCCTCATTCATATTGTACTATCATTCTCCCTTCATACCCTTGGTCCTTGCACTCACTGATGCCTTAGGGTAAAGGTAAGCAAAAATTTCCATTCCTTTGTGAGTGATTTGACCAACATTCTGAATGCCTCCTGATCCTGGTTTTGTATCCAGCTGCCTATATGTCCTTGGTTGATCACTTTGAGCCCTTTGGGGCCTCAAAATTTTCTCATCTGCAAAATAAGGGAGTTGAATTAAATGACTACATAGGTTCCTTCTAGATGTAAAAGTTCTGTGTATAATGGTTCTGATACCTAGGTTCTACAGTTGTATGGATATGCAGTAAATTCTTTTTTTAAGTAAATTCTTGCATTATTAACATTGTATGTGCAAGGTCCCAAATTTCTTAAAACAGAACAAGAAATGCTAGAAAGCTGTGCAGCTCTTTAAGCCTGAGTAGCTCTGTTCCTACCTCTTTCATGTTCCTTTTGTGAATGGATAGCTTTGCTTTTCCATAGACTACAAATCAGAAGCCTGCACTTCTTTTGATCCTTCATTTGGAGCAGTGGGAGTGATTGCTATACTCAGAAATCTCTGAATTAATTGTCTCATTGAAATAACATGTTTATTTAACATGTGATAGCAACTGAAGCCTTGAAAGCAAATCAAGAAGTTCGAAATGTTCAGCAGAGAGTGTAAATAGGAGTAGAAAATTTGAATTCGTAGGAGCCAGAGAACTAATACAAATCAGCAAAGAGGGTAAGGTTGGTGGTCAAGAGGACAGCTGGTCCCTCTTTTCTAGGACCTGCCCAAATCCAACCCAGAGTTGCCACAAGGGGATGTGGGCCCAGGGGAGCCAGTCTTAAGTCCTGGAGCCGAGGCTGTCTCTCTGACAGCCCTTGGACGGGCCTGCCCATAAGGCCTTCCAGAACCTCCAAATCCTGTTCCTCCACTTGATGTGACCTCTTTTTAGGTGTTTGGATGCCTTCAGACAGGTCCTCCTATCTCTTTAGGGCTGTGGTTGTTAACTTGTAGATTAGTGAACAGGCTTCAGGGGGCTCTAACAATCTCCTCGGAAATTGTATGCAAAATTGTGTAAGGCAACTATGCATTTATTTGGGAAAAACTTCAACAGATTCTCAGAAGGGGTGGATGATGCAATAAAAATTAAACACATCTTTAAAAAAAAAAGTTTGAAATATTATTTTAGAATCATAAATAGTTTTGTTAATGTGTATGTATATAAACAATTTTGATGTTTTACCTTTATGCTCATTTTGAATATAACAAATATTCTATTAAGTTTTACTAGTGCATTTAAAATATTCAAAGAAATTCAGTTTACAAATCTGAAGTAAAGTATCTATTGTGTATATCAATGTTTTGAATCTGTAAGTCGAACGCATGTTGATTTGTGTAATGTATCCATCTCTTTTTTTTTTTTTTTTTTTTTTTATAGCCCTACTCTGAAGCCTTCAATATTCTACTCTTTTTTTTTTTTTTTTTGGTTTGTTTTGTTTTGTTTTTTTTTTTAATACTTTATTTATTTATTTTATTTATTTATTTATGACTGTGTTGGGTCTCTTAGTTTTCGTGTGAGGGCTTTCTCTAGTTGCGGCAAGTGGGGGCCACTCTTCATCGCGGTGCGGGGGCCGCTCTTCATCGCGGTGCGCGGGCCTTTCGCTATCGCAGCCCCTCCCGTTGCGGGGCACAGGCTCCAGACGCGCAGGCTCAGTAGTTGTGGCTCACGGGCCTAGTTGCTCTGCGGCATGTGGGATCCTCCCAGACCAGGGCTCGAACCCGTGTCCCCTGCATTAGCAGGCAGACTCTCAACCACTGTGCCACCAGGGAAGCCCTGTATCCATCTCTTGCCTGAAGTGTACTGGTGGTCTTCAGCCTGTGATGTGTTAGGATCGCACGTAGGGCTTTAAAAAATATGATGTTCAGGTTCTCACTTCAGACCTACTGAATCAGTCTTAAGGAATGAGACCTTGAACGCAAATGCTAAACTGCTTTCCAGATTATCCTGATTCATGTCATAGACTGAAGAACTAAACACTCTGAAAGTTCTTGACAAGAAAAGAGATGGTCTCTTTATTAATTGGACTTATACCAACATAAAAGCTGGCCTGTAATAACTTAATGATGTTGGTATTATGAAGTTCTGTTGTTCTTTCAAAATTTAACATTGATTAACATTTATGTTTGGATGATGGCAATTCATCACTCAAAAACATTCAACTAACTCATTGACTAGTCATTACTGAGAATTTATTATAAAGTATAAGAAATGTAATACAAAATATAGGGGCCCTAAAAAAAAGTACTTGATTTATTTACCTCATATTTTCTTGTTCTTGAAAGAATTTGGACTTATAAAAATCGGGTATTCTAATCTTCCTTCATCCTTAGATCACTAATACTCAATCATTTGTCAGTATTTTGACAATATAAAACTTCATTTTATTGAGAAATGTTTTAAATCTTCAAATTGGTATTCATCAAGATCAACATTATTTGTTTTTGCTTATGTTACATTTTTCCTAGATTTTAAAATAGTTTCTAATTCTCATTTATTTACATAAGCAACATATAGTTACACATTACTCAATACATTTTTATACTAATGATCTTAAATGTAAAGTTGAGTATTTTATACCAGATTTCCCAAGTCATTACACCAATAATATTCATAGTGTGCAATATATACCGTCTAGATAATATATATTTTGCTTCTGTTATCATTATTGACAGTTATCCCCCAAGAACATATTTTAGGACCCATATTTGTATGGCGTTAAAAATGCAATGGGCTGGGAGGATTTAGGTAGAGATATATATTAGTCGAGGCACTGCTAACTTTCAAAACTGATACATCTCAAGCAACATGAGAGTCCTTGTGAGTATAGTCTGTGTATACAGTCTTCTCAATTAAGAACACTCTTGTGTATATTTTACCTCTTCCTCCATATAAGTCCTCAGTCCACATGGACATAGAAATAAAGAATGGGAGATACACACCTGCTCTTAGCCACTCTAGCCTGGAGTTGACACAGTTCATTTCGATCATAAGACCACACCTATCTGTGAGAGAGGCTGGGAAATGTAGTCTAGCTATATTGCCAGGAGAAAAAGAAGAAGGGTTTTGGTGAACACATAGCATTCTCTATGAAAGCCCTATTTCTGCCATGAACAAACTCTCTGGCTTTTGGCAAAACACTTAATCTCCTTGGCTTCTGTTCCCTTTATTTTAAAAGATTCAAAGACTTTTTCTTTTTGATAAGATTATTAGATATTTATATTAAGAAAATTCTCTTAAGATATAGTGAGGCTTGATTCAACAAAGCATTTATCAGAATCATTATATCCGGGCTTCCCTGGTGGCGCAGTGGTTGAGAATCTGCCTGCTAATGCAGGGGACACGGGTTCGAGCCCTGGTCTGGGAAGATCCCACATGCCTCGGAGCAACTAGGCCCGTGAGCCACAACTACTGAGCCTGCGTATCTGGAGCCTGTGCTCCGCAACAAGAGAGGCCGCGATAGTGAGAGGCCCGCGCACCGCGATGAAGAGTGGCCCCCGCTTGCCACAACTAGAGAAAGCCCTCGCACAGAAACGAAGACCCAACACAGCCAAAATAAATAAATAAATAAATAAGAATCATTATATCCTTAAAAGTAGATCTGATGAGAAATGATAACTAAGTTATGGCATAGTCGGTGGTTTTGTAGTTAATTGCATAACCAAGGGATGTTGATTACTAGATTCAAGTGATCTTGGATAAGGGATCTGGGGGAGAGGGGTGGATTTAGGATTTCATTCTTAGTCCCAATCTTTTCACTTTTTCACCAGTTCCATCAATGAATCATAATGAAAATATAGAACTCATACTCTTCAAATTATAATTTGGAAATTTCAAATAATTTTTAGATACCTGGGTTAGGCCATCAAATTCTTTTAAGCTATAATCTAAGTTATAGGTTACCTGGGCTATTGAAGACTAGTCAGAGAATCTAAATGATTTATTTATAATTTATAATGATTTATTTATAATCTGTTAATAATTATTATTTATAATTATTTATAATTCATTTATAATTTTATGATAATATATTTTGTATTCTAAACAGTTATAAATGAACTGTGAACATAACCCATTTTTAAGTAAAGGATGGCTTGGGTTTATATCTCCAAAAGAGTTTAATTCCCTTTCTGCCTTCAAAAAATGATCTCTTATGCCCTTAAATATAATGTTGGAGCTATGACTATCAATATGAATATAGTTTGGCTCTTTTTCAGCAGAGACGTCGTATTGACCAGAGAAGAGACCTCAAGAATAGGCAAAGAATATATGTAGCTATTAACTAGACGGTATCACATTCACAATGTTTGCAAGACACACATGATTTGAGCCATCATTTGATTTTCAAAGGCAAAAATGATGAATGATTGTTCATTAATATAGACTGGTAGCATTGCTTCTATTACATCTAAAGGATTTAAAAGGACTTAATAGGAAAGATATTTTTAATGTGTTAGCGACTTTTCAAAATGTGTGTTTTCTTTCTTTTCAGGACTTCCAATAGCAGTCAGACATTATCAGCCTGCCATACTATGGAGCCATGTTCATCAGATGAATTCTTCCAAGCCCTTAATCATGCTGAACAAACATTCAAAAAGATGGAAAACTATTTGAGACACAAACAGTTATGCGATGTAATTCTAGTTGCTGGTGATCGCAGAATTCCAGCTCATAGGTAATTGTTTTCTAAATTTCTATATGTGTGAAATATTTCCTTGATCATTTAGTTATGTATGTTGAGGTAACTTGTTCTAATTGATTATGCAATGGACTATTTTGGTAAAGTGGTATATTTCATGGAGTTTCTGCAAAGAAGACAGTGCATATGAAATTATTACACATTAAATGACCCCAAAAGGATCACTTTCCCTCTGTAGAAGCATAAAAACAAAACATACCAGCCTGAAATTAGTATTGTTTGGTATCGATTTCAGCTACTATGAGCAGCACTCCACCTAATTCTCCCTGTTAAATAACTTTCAATAAGCTCAGTAGAAATTAGAGCTTTGAGTATTTAGAAACAAAAAGGCTGGTGGAACGGAGTGGCAAAACTTGAGCTTTTAAATAGCCACATCTATTCCAACTTCTGTTTGCCTGCCTCCAAGAAATATGAAAAGCAGTGGTGCTAGGGAATAAAAGCCTTTAACAGAAATGAAGTATTACTTCTTGATGTAAGAAAAGGAAATGGAAGCTGTTAAATAAATAACAATTCATTATTTTTCTCCTAATAATTACATATTTAATTGTTCAGTGTTAATCACCATTATGATCCCAAAGGTTTTTTTTTTTAATACCTTTCAAAACTAATTAATACTGTGTCCCAAAAGTTTTGTTAAACCCTCCAAAGCGAAAGTAAAATTAGAAAAAATGGGCTTGGTCTTAAAGTTTTCAGTTACTCAGTTCAGCATACATTTATTGAGATGCTACTATATATTGTGACAGAAAGTCCATGTTGTGAGCATGGGTTTATTAGAAAGATATTCCAACCTGAATTTCATACAGGCATCTCAAATTCCCTGTTTCCAAAACAGAACTCATTACCTTACCTGCAACGCTTGTGAAAGCCATCACCATCTCACCTGGATTACCAGTGCAAGAAACTCCTAACTAGTCTCCCTGTTTGCACTTTTTCCCCTACGTTCTGTTCTCTACACAGCTCCCTGAGTGATCCTTTAAAATGGAACTTATATCTGGTTGCTTCTCTGATCAAACTTTCCAGTGCCTCTTTATGTCCCAGTGTGAAAGCCCATGTCCTCACAGTGGCTTATGTGACCCAGCCTGCCATTACCTCTTTACCATTCTGCCCTCCGTTCTCACTCTGCTTGAACCACACTGACCCCCTTGTGGTTTCTAGCATGTGGCAGGCATGCCACTTCTGCCTTTGGAGTTTTGCACTGGCTGCTCCTCTGCCTGAATGCTGTTCCCAAATACCTGTGTGACTAATTCCTGCACCTCCTTCAAGTCTTTTCTCAAGTGTCACCTTCCCATGAGACCACCTATTTAAACCCACTCCCCATTTGCCCTTACCCTGCTTTTTTCCCCATGGCACTTATCACTTTTTGATGTACTATACAATTTACTTCTGCTGGATATTGTTTGTCTCCCTGTAGAATATAAGACTCCGTAAGAGAAGGTATTAATACATCTCAAGTATTTAGAACAGTGCCCAGTATTTATTAGGTGTGCATTATTATTTGTTCAGTGAGTAACTGAATGAATGGGCAGTTCTCAGAAGAAGAAACCTGAATGGCCAAAATACATTTGAAAACACCTTCAACCTCACTAACAATCAGGTGAATGAAAATTAAAACAACGAGATACCATTTAACACCTTGCAGGTGGCCAAAATTTTGACATCGACAGTATTGTGGGGAAAGGTTAACTCTTTTGCAGTGCTGGTGCTAGACTAAACTGGCACAGCTCTTTGGAGAGCAGTTTGGCAAACCATAAGATTCAGCAATGCCCTCCTGGGGAGAGAGGTGAAGGGAATTAGAGAGGAGCACAGAGAGAGCTTCAACTATTATCTGTATCATAATTTCTACTTCTTTAACAAATGAATAAAGTAAATCTGTGTAAGTGTGCTGATATGGAAAATATCTTCAAGACATATTATCAAATGAAAAATGCACGTTTCAAATACATATATATATAACCTATTTTTGCTTATATGTGACTATCAATAATTTGGACAGAGACATACCTAATATATAATATGTGACTATCAATAATTTGGACAGAGACATACCTAATATATAATAATGTATTATAACAAAATACAAAGTATTTTGCTTATATGTGACTATCAATAATTTGGACAGAGACATACCTAATATATGTGACTATCAATAATGCTTATATGTGACTATCAATAATTTGGACAGAGACATACCTAATATATAATAATGTATTATAACAAAATACAAAGTATAGTTTTATATTGTGATAATGATATAATTTTATAACAAAATACAAACATTATAATATACTATAATAATTTGAAAATCATGAAGTTTAAAAATAACCTGCTAGGAACTTCCCTGGTGGTCCAGTGGGTAAGACTCCGTGCTCCCAATGCAGGGGACCCGGGTTCGATCCCTGGTCAGGGAACTAGATCCCACATGCTGCAGCTAAGAGTTTGCATGCCAACAGCTAAAAGATCCCACATGCCGCAACGAAGATCCCACACGTGGCAATGAAGACCTGGTGCAGCCAAATACATAAATAAATATTTTTAAAAAAATAACCTAAGGGCTTCCCTGGTGGCGCA
Source organism: Balaenoptera physalus (assembly GCF_965194825.1). NCBI lineage: Eukaryota > Metazoa > Chordata > Mammalia > Artiodactyla > Balaenopteridae > Balaenoptera > Balaenoptera physalus. The sequence goes on along the minus strand of NC_138884.1, from coordinate 86,640,673 downwards.
GTGGTTGAGAGTCTGCCTGCTAATGCAGGGGACACGGGTTCGAGCCCTGGTCTGGGAAGATCCCACATGCCACGGAGCAACTGGGCCCGTGAGCCATAACTGCTGAGCCTGCACGTCTGGAGCCTGTGCCCCGCAACGGGAGGGGCCGTGATAGTGAGAGGCCCGCGCACTGCGATGAAGAGTGGCCCCCGCTTGCCGCAACTAGAGAAAGCCCTCGCACGAAACGAAGACCCAACACAGCTAAAAATACATAAATAAATAAATAAATAGAGTAGCTATTAATTAAAAAAATAATAATAATAACCTAAAACCAGTATCAAATGTCTTCCATATGTTGACTACCTCTACAATTAAAAAAAAAACTTAGGTTATTTTCAAAAGTGATAAAAAGAAGAACCTTTACATTTCCCCCCCCATTTTTTATATCATCAGTTTAATGCTGTGAGCTTGTAGCTTTTTTTCAGGATGTTAAAAAGGGATATTTAAGTAGTGAATGAGTAAATCACTTATGTCAGCAGAAAATTTTCCGTAATGGTAATTTATTACTCAAAGGAAGGAGCTAGAGCATAAAGCAATTTGTCAAACTTAAAATGCATTTCTTAGTACCAAACACTTTCTGTGGGTAACAAAATTTTTTTTAAAAAGGAAAAGAAAAATAAGGAAAAAGAAAGCCGCAGCATTTACTAATGAACATCAGCTTTGATGTTGTCACTAATTTGTTGATTTTCTTCTAATATGTTCTTAGATTGGTGCTCTCCTCTGTCTCAGATTATTTTGCTGCCATGTTTACTAATGATGTCAGGGAAGCAAGGCAAGAAGAAATAAAAATGGAAGGTGTAGAACCAAATTCACTGTGGTCCTTGATTCAGTATGCATATACAGGTAATAAATCTGAAAATATGAATTTAAAACTTCTTAGATTTAAGTTGTATTATTAGATTTCAGATTTCTGCTTTTAATAAAGCCTGCCACAGCTAACAGTTAATTCTGCTGTTATAATCACCACCCCTGGTGGTATGTATATAGGTTAAAATCTCTATATTAGAACCTTTAAAATGGTTTTCATAATAAGCTATTGAATGATATTCTTAAATGTTAATGTAATAATTTGATGAGTTATGTTTTTTATTATTGCATTTAAAATTTGAGTTATATGTAATAGATATATTACTAATTAAATCATTCTTTAAAAATTCTGGAAACAAGCTATTAATTTTTAAATTTTAGTAGAAGTCACAAAGTGCTAATAGTTTTTTTTTCATGTTCAGTACTTTTTTTTCTTTTTGGAATGTCTTAAATCATCTATGTCTGGAATGCATGTAATGAGCTCTTGTTTAGAATTATTACTGTTAACACCAATTATCTTATAAACTAAAGTTAATATAATTCCATAGTTAATGGAATTTCTTTTTATCATTAAGGCCGCCTTGAATTAAAAGAAGATAATATTGAGTGCCTGTTATCTACAGCTTGCCTTCTTCAGCTTTCACAGGTTGTGGAAGCATGCTGTAAGTTTTTAATGAAACAGCTTCACCCGTCCAACTGTCTTGGAATCCGTTCTTTTGCTGATGCTCAAGGTTGTACAGATTTGCATAAAGTGGCTCACAATTATACTATGGTATGTATTTTTTGAAAAGCAGGAAGGTATATGCTCTTTGCCTTATTCCTTATTGTTGCAGGCTTATCTACATGTTGCTGTCTTCCCCATGGCTCTGCCATATGTCTTGAGGTTCAGGCTCACTGTGTAGTGTGTCATATTTTCATTGAGTTATGAGGAAAAAACATCAAGTCATATTTCTCCTGATTTATGAGTCAAGCCTTAAGTTATTATAGCCACTAAGAAACAGAGCAGTAGCCTAGGACTATTCCATTCAAGATTTTCAGATCTGCTGCTTTTTAAAGCAGGATTTCCCCCAGACAGTTTATTTTGTAGCACATGGATGAATTTCAGAATTGTCCACATACTGATGGAAGTTGGTGATAGTGATTGTAGTGTATGGTGCAGTACTAGTACAGAAGATAGGAGGATGAAAGGGAGACTTTTTATTAAGGATAAATCTGACTATACGTTGGAAGTGTCTTTAGCTACATAGAAAAATGTTCTTATTAATTGTAGCAAATTATGTGCTCAAAGTAAAACACAGGGGGTTCTGATTCAGAAGCCTGGCAGATAATGGATATAGATTGATCTAGGACAGCAAGAAAATAAGGGCATGTTGAGGGCATACTGTTGGGACCAGCCTCCACCATCTCAACAGTAGAGGGATTTGGGGAACAGAGGTGTGTGGATCTTTAAGGAATGACCATCTTGCTACACGTGGGTCTTCACACCTGGGCAGTGATTGAAATTTTTGCTTTAAATGCTTCATTTAGGGCAATACAGTTTCTGAGAGAAGAAAGAATGTGAACATTCACATACACATATATCATTATCCATGTTACTGATTTAGTCAACACTTAGGAGATATTTTTTTTGTCTACCCTCTCCTCCATCCCCCTTCCTTCCATTGAATTGGTTTGTAGGTGAAGGGATTGAACAGTACTTTAGAAATCTTCTACTAGAGAAATAGAGATTTGGAAAAAATTATAAGAATAGATATTTGTAACTATTAGGAAGATTAATTCTACTTACTTCATGAGCTTAATGTGAGGATTAAATGAGTTAATAGAAGTTTAGCACTTAAAACCGTGATTGATACATAGTATACCCAGTCAATAAATGATATCATCATCATCATCATTATTTAGATTTACTCTGTTCAACACAGTAGGGATCTATGTGAGTGAGCAAAAGCACTCAGGCAAAAGCAGAACCTTTATGGATTCGTTATTCTCCCCGTGGTGTAATCGCTTCTTAGAAATGTTTCTTATTTATGATGTCAAAGGGCTTCAAGTGAAAAAATAGAGACTGTGTGACAGGGCAGTACTGTACAGACCTAGCATCGTATTACGTTAACATCTTTTAGACCTAGCATCGTATTAGGTTAACATCTTTTTTTTTTTTTTTTTTAAAGAAAGCACTCTTTTTTTTTTTTAAATTAATTTATTTATTTATGGCTGTGTTGGGTCTTCGTTTCTGTGCGAGGGCTTTCTCTAGTTGTGGCAAGCGGAGGCCACTCTTCATCGCGGTGCGCGGGCCTCTCACTATCGCAGCCTCTCTTGTTGCGGAGCACAGGCTCCAGACGCGCAGGCTCAGTAATTGTGGCTCACGGGCCCAGCTGCTCTGCGGCATGTGGGATCTTCCCAGACCAGGGCTCGAACCCGTGTCCCCTGCATTAGCAGGCAGATTCTCAACCACTGCGCCACCAGGGAAGCCCCAGGTTAACATCTTTTAAATAAAGTCCTTTGAAATATTTCCCCCCCAAGCCTTTCTTTTTTTTTTTTCTTTTAAGGAAACTGGCACCCTTTTTAAATTTTTGCTTGTTTGTTTGTTGTTTTTTGAATTTTATTTATTTATTTTTTATACAGCAGGTTCTTATTACTTATCTATTTTATACATATTAGTGCATATATGTCAATCCCAATCTCCTAATTCATCCCACCACCACCTGCTTTCCCTCCTTGGTGTCCATATTTTTGTTCTCTACATCTTTGTCTCTATTTCTGCCTTGCAAGCTGGCTCATCTGTACCATTTTTCTAGATTCCACATATATGTGTTACTATACAATATTTGTTTTTCTCTTTCTGACTTACTTCACTCTGTATGACAGTCTCTAGTAGGTGCATCCATGTCTCCACAAATGACCCAATTTCGTTCCTTTTTATGGCTGAGTAATATTCCATTGTATACATGTACCACATCTTCTTTATCCATTCGTCTGTCGATGGGCATTTAGGTTGCCTCCATGACCTGGCTATTGTAAATAATGCTGCAGTGAACATTGTGCATGTGTCTTTTTGAATTATGGTTTTCTCAGGGTGTATGCCCAGTAGTGGGATAGCTCGGTCATATGGTAATTCTATTTTTAGTTTTTTAAGGAACCTCCATACTGTTCTCCATAGTGGCTGTATCAATTTACATTCCCACCAACAGTGCAAGAGGGTTCCCTTTTCTCCACACCCTCTCCAGCATTTGTTGTTTGTAGATTTTCTGATGATGCCCATTCTAACTGGTGTGAGGTGATACCTCATTGTAGTTTTGATTTGCATTTCTCTAATAATTAGTGATGTTGAGCATCTTTTCATCTGCTTCGTGGCCATCTGTATGTCTTCTTTGGAGAAATGTCTATTTAGGTCTCCTGCCCATTTTTGGATTGGGTTGTTTGTTTCTTTAATATTGAGCTGCATGAGCTGTTTATATATTTTGGAGATTAATCCTTTGTCCATTGATTCGTTTGCAAATATTTTCTCCCATTCTGAGGGTTGTCTTTTCATCTTGTTTATAGTTTCCTTTGCCGTGCAAAAGCTTTTAAGTTTCATTAGGTTCCATTTGTTTATTTTTGTTTTTATTTCCATTTCTCTAGGAGATGGGTCAAAAAAGATCTTGCTGTGAATTATGTCAAAGAGTGTTCTTCCTATGTTTTCCTCTAAGAGTTTGATAGTGTCTTGTCTTACATTTAGGTCTTTAATCCATTTTGAGTTTATTTTTGTGTATGATGTTAGGGAGTGTTCTAATTTCATTATTTTACATGTAGCTGTCCAGTTTTCCCAGCACCACTTATTGAAGAGACTGTCTTTTCTCCATTATATATCCTTGCCTCCTTTGTCATAGATTAGTTGACCATAGATGCATGGGTTTATCTCTGGGCTTTCTATCCTGTTCCATTGATCTATATTTCTGTTTTTGTGCCAGTACCATATTGTCTTGATTACTGTAGCTTTGTAGTATAGTCTGAAGTCAGGGAGTCTGATTCCTCCCGCTCCGTTTTTTTCCTTAAAGATTGCTTTGGCTATTTGGGGTCTTTTGTGTCTCCATACAAATTAAAAAATTTTTTTGTTCTAGTTCTGTAAAAGATTCATTGGTAATTTGATAGGGATTGCATTGAATCTGTAGATTGCTTTGGGTAGTATAGTCATTTTCACAATATTGATTCTTCCAATCCAAGAACATGGTATATCTCTTCATCTGTTTGTGTCATCTTTGATTTCTTTCATCAGTGTCTTATAATTTTCTGAGTACAGGTCTTTTACCTCCTTAGATAGGTTAATTCCTAGGTATTTTATTCTTTTGTTGCAATAGTGAATGAGATTGTTTCCTTAATTTCTCTTTCTGATCTTTCATTGTTAGTGTATAGGAATGCAAGAGATTTCTGTGCATTAGTTTCGTATCCTGCAACTTTACCAAATTCATTGATTAGCTCTAGTAGTTTTCTGGTGGCATCTTTAGGATTATCTATGTATAGTATCATGTCATCTGCAGTGACAGTTTTACTTCTTTTCTAATTAGGATTCCTTTTATTTCTTTTTCTTCTCTGATTGCCATGGCTAAAACTACCAAAACTATGTTGAATAATAGTGGTGAGAGTGGGCAACCTTTTCTTGTTCCTGATCTTAGAAGAAATGGTTTCAGTTTTTCACCACTGAGAACGATGTTGACTGTGGGTTTGTCATATACGGCCTTTATTATGTTGAGGTAGGTTCCCTCTGTGCCCCCTTTCTGCAGAGTTTTTATCATAAATCGGTGTTGAATTTTGTCAAAAGCTTTTTCTGCATCTATTGAGATGATCATATGGTTTTTATTCTTCAATTTATTAATATGATGTATCACACTGATTGATCTGCATATATTGAAGAATCCTTGCATCCCTGGGATAAATCCCACTTGATCATGGTGTATGATCCTTTTAATGTGTTGTTGGATTCTGTTTCCTAATATTTTGTTGAGGATTTTTCATCTATATTCATCAGTGATATTGGTCTGTAATTTTCTTTTTTTGTAGTATCTTTGTCTGGTTTTGGTATCAGGGTGATGGTGGCCTCGTAGAATGAGTTTGGGAGTGTTCCTTCCTCTGCAATTTTTTGGAAGAGTTTGAGAAGGATGGGTCTTAGCTCTTCTCTAAATGTTTGATAGAATTCACCTGTGAAGCCATCTGGTCCTGGACTTTTGTTTGTTGGAAGATTTTTAATCACAGTTTCAATTTCATTACTTGTGATTGGTCTGTTCATATTTTCTATTTCTTCCTGGTTCAGTCTTGGAAGGTTATACCTTTCTAAGAATTTATCCATTTCTTCCAGGTTGTCCATTTTATTGGCATAGAGTTGCATGTAGTAATCTCTTAGGATGCTTTGTATTTCTGTGGTGTCCATTGTAACCTCTCCTTTTTCACTTCTAATTTTGTTGATTTGAGTCCTCTCCCTCTTTTTCTTGATGAGTCTGGCTAAAGGTTTATCAATTTTGTTTATCTTCTCAAAGAACCAGCTTTTAGTTTTATTGGTCTTTGCTGTTGTTTTCTTTGTTTCTATTTCATTTATTTCTGCTCTGATCTTTATGATTTCTTTCCTTCTACTAATTTTGGGTTTTGTTTGTTCTTCTTTCTCTAGTTCCTTTAGGTGTAAGTTTAGGTTGTTTATTTGAGATTTTTCTTCTTTTTTTGAGGTAGGATTGTGTTGCTATAAACTTCCCTCTTAGAACTGCTTTTGCTGCATTCCATAGGTTTTGGGTCGTCGTGTTTTCTTTGTCATTTGTCTCTAGGTATTTTTTGATTTTGTCTTTGATTTCTTCAGTGATCTCTTGGTTATTTAGTAACGTATTGTTTAGCTTCCATGTGTTTGTGTTTTTTACGTTTTTTTCCTGGTGATTTATTTTTAATCTCATAGCGTTGTGGTTGGAAAAGATACTTGATATGATTTCAGGTTTTTAAAATGTACCGAGGCTTGATTTGTGACCCAAGATGTGATCTATCCTGGAGAATGTTCCGTATGCACTTGAGAAGAAAGTGTAATCTGCTGTTTTTGGATGGAATGTCCTATAAGTACCTTATCTATCTGGTCTGTTGTGTCATTTAAAGCTTTTGTTTCCTTATTAGTTTTCTGTCTGGATGATCTGTCTGTTGGTGTAAGTGAGGTGTTAAAGTCCCCCAGTATTTTTGTGTTACTGTCGATATCCTCTTTTATAGCTGTTAGCAGTTGTGTTATGTATTGAGGTGCTCCTATGTTGGGTGCATATATATTTATAATTGTTATATCTTCCTCTTGAATTGATCCCTTGATCATTATGTAGTGTCCTTCCTTGTCTCTTGTAACATTCTTTATTTCAAAGTCTCTTTTCTCTGATATGAGTATTGCTACTCCAAGTTTCTTTTGATTTCCATTTGCATAGAGTTTCTTTTTCCATCCCCTCACTGAAGTGGGTCTCTTGTAGACAGCATATATATGTGTCTCTTTTTGTATCCAATCAGTGAGGCTGTGTCTTTTGGTTGGTGCATTTAATCCATTCACATTTAAGGTAATTATCTATATGTATGTTCCTGTTACCATTTTCTTAATTGTTTTGGCTTTGTTTTTGTAGGTCTTTTCTTCTCTTGTGTTTCCCACTTAGAGAAGTTCCTTTAGCATTTGTTGTAGAGCTGGTTTGGTGGTGCTGAATTCTCTTAGCTTTTGCTTGTCTGTAAAGCTTTTGATTTCTCCGTTGAATCTGAATGAGATCCTTGCCGGGCAGAGTAATCTTGGTTGTACGTTCTTCCCTTTCATCACTTTTAAGTATATCATGCCACTCCCTTCTGGCTTACAGAGTTTCTGCTGAGAAATCAGCTGTTAACCTTATGGGAGTTCCCTTGTATGTTATCTGTCGTTTTTCCCTTGTTGCTTTCAATAATTTTTCTTTGTCTTTAATTTTTGCCAGTTTGATTACTGTGTATCTTGGTGTGTTTCTCCTTGGGTTTATCCTGCCTGGGACTCTCTGCGCTTCCTGGACTTGGGTGGCTATTTCCTTTCCCATGTTAGGGAAGTTTTCGACTGTAATTTCTTCAGATATTTTCTCTGGTCCTTTCTCTCTCTCTTCTCCTTCTGGGACCCCTATAATGCGAATGTTGTTGCGTTTAATGTTGTCCCAGAGGTCTCTTAGGCTGTCTTCATTTCTTTTCATTCTTTTCTCTTTATTCTGTTCTGCGGCAGTGAATTCCACCATTCTGTCTTCCAGGTCCCTTATCCGTTCTTCTGCCTCAGTTATTCTGCTATTGATTCCTTCTCGTGTAGTTTTCATTTCAGTTATTGTATTGTTCATCTCTGTTTGTTTGTTCTTTAATTCTTCTAGGTGTTTGTTCTTTAATTCTTCTAGGTCTTTGTTAAACATTTCTTGCATCTTCTCGATCTTTGCCTCCATTCTTTTTCCGAGGTCCTGGATCATCTTCACTATCATTATTCTGAATTCTTTTTCTGGAAGGTTGCCTTTCTCCACTTCATTTAGTTGTTTTTCTGGTTTTTTTTCTTGTTCCTTCATCTGGTGCATAGTCCTCTGCCTTTTCATTTTGTCTGTTTTTCTGTGAGTGTTGTTTTCATTCCACAGGCTGCAAGATTGTAGTTCCTCTTGCTTCTGCTGTCTGCCCTCTGGTGGATGAGGCTGTCTTCCTCCCTAGTCTTTATTCGTCCCTGTAGATTTCTTAGTTTAACTTTTACAGCTTAGGTTCAAATATTTTTTGGAATAAGATAAATATAAATAAAATAAAGCTGGATTTTTTTTCCTTTGTAATCATTCCATAATTTACATAATATTTCTTACCTAAGAAGGAGTTTTATTCACATGCAAACATTTGTATGCATTTAGGTCATTGCTGTTCTTTACAGTAGAGGCACAGTTGCTCCTTTAAGGCTTAGATATAAATTAAATTTAAATTAGCTTGATGTTTATAAAGCTATTTTCATAGCCCATTAGTTGTGGTAGTTTTTTTCTCCCCAAGGCCATTATTTGACATTATTCAGTTTCAACAGAGACCTGAAATTGAATTCTAATAACAGTAAGTATTTAGAGGCAGATTGTGTGATTTGAGTTGTTGCTGTGGGAACTGAATGAAAATGTATAGCAGAATTCAATCTTCAATTTAAATAAATCCCGCAGTAATTTCATGTGCTTGAAAACTGTTCCAAAGGAGGAAGGAGCATAATGCTAGCAAGTGTTTGGTAGCATGATAGCTGTTTGTATCGTAAAATGGATTTAAAATATGAAGTAAGCACATGCCACAGAGTGAAATCAACTGTCACAATTAGCAAATAGTGCACGTACTTGGGATGTTCACTCATCCTGCATGAATACAAATAGGAAAGGATGAAAAGTTCCTTCTTGTAATCCTGAAATCTGGAAACTTTTGTTCTTGTTCTGACTGCCACCAAACGTGACCTGGCAGCCATCATGTAACCTCTACCAAAAAAATCTAAGACTGGTTATATCATTACAAATATTGAATGTCATTGTGGATTTATAAAATAAATACAAACATTTGATTTTACAATTTTAAATTTTGTTTCTTGATCTAGAAAACCTGTAAAAAACATTGAATTTTGCTAAAATACTTGCTTCAAAACCAAATTAATACTTTTGAAAAGCACTTTGTGTTTAACCTTGAGTTCAGTAGTATTTCCATAAGGTGTTGAAAAACTCCAATTTCACTTAATACAAATTCTACCAGAATGGAATGGGCATTGTTCTGAAATAGATATATCAACAAATAAACTATTAATTAAATGAATATTTATATAATCTTTTTCTCATTGATGAAATGCAATTAATTCCATTTGAAAGTATGGCAGTAGTTACTTCAGTGTTGTATAACTGTTGACTGTACTGTATACTTTTGCACTATTAGAAATGTATATTATTTTGATTTCTCAGAATCTCATCTAACATTATATAATAAATATCTTTCCGTTTATCTATGTGGTCTTTGTCCCTAAAATTTTTAATGCCTGAATAATAGCCAATTGAGTTACAACCCCCTAGAGCTGGACATTTAAGCTATTTCCCATTTTTTTTACTATTATAAATAATAATACAAAGAAGCACCATCAGAGAAGCATCAGCTTTTTTTCCCCCCTCTTGTGAATTATTTACTAAGGATTAAACTACTTGTGGTATAACTATGCGTTGATAGCTTCAACATTTTTATAGCTCTTGCTGTGTGTTACCAAATCATTTTATAATGTTGGTATACAATTGAGTAGTACAATTTGCTTGAAGCCATTCCAGCCCTGAGGTTTTATTAAAATATATTTCTGAAAAATGATAATCAGTCATTTTAAAATAGATTCATTTGGGCATCTTTAACAAATCATGATGAATTGAGGCAATTGAATGTAGTTAATTATTCACGTATGGTTTTCCTCTTAAGAATTTCTTGGAAAGAAGTGAAATGTCAACCCAAGATATATCTTAGATCAGTGGCTAACTTGGGTTACTGGAGGCTATATGGAAAATACAATTCTCATCTTGATATAGAAGATAATTGTTGATAGTCCTTATCTCTAACTCTAATTTAAATAGCTTGAGCTATTTTTAAATAGCTCTGATTTAAACAGCCTTAGCTTTTTTTATTAAAACTGTATGCTGAGACAGCCATAGTACATTAAGAAGCATAAGAAAAACATTAAGGGACAATACTTCTAGCATTTATATTTGTATTATAACTATGTAAGCAGCCCATGCATTAAGACTTGTAACCTTTTACAACAGAAGACTATTTCTTTTCTCTTTAGATTGTTTAGCATAATAGCCTAGTAAAAGTTATCTAAGGGCATTTTTATCTTCCATTTCAAATTATAAAGAGGCTGATTCTAGAATGTGGCCAGAACTGAGTCATCTTCTGTCTAAGGCCCTGGAGTCCCAGTGCACTGTAGGTCAACATTTTTGTTTTGGCTGTTTTTCCTATGAGACCAAAAGAACTTTGTATATAAATCAGGTAAGAAGAGATTAAAGTTTTCAAATCAGACCTAAAATCCTTGGTGGTCTTATAAATAATATTAAAATACTTTTAAAGGCCAGTTTGGCTCACGGATAGCTCTAAGGACACATTCTCTTCCCAGGCAGAGTCTGAGAAGACTTCCGTGGTTCAGAATGGTCTTGGGAAATTTAGCCACCCTAGAGGCCATTTCTGGGTATGAGAAATAACTTCATTCTCACCCAGGTATTTTGCTTCCCTCTTGGCCAAAATCTTCTGCACCACAAATCTAAACTCACTTTTGATGTTAATCATACAGAGTGTCTATGTCATTTTTTCTATCTTCCTTTGAAAGACTTGCCAAAACTATTCCCTAACTTGAGCAAAGCAATACCGAAAAGTCCCAAATTTATTTTTTAATTGTAATAAATGATACAACACTTTAATTCTACTTACATAGAAATAAGAATTTTAACATAATTACAGTTTAAATGTTATTTTCTGCTGTGTTTTTTCCCTTGCAAGCAATAATACATTGTAAGGAAGGGCGGAAGTATAAACTGTGTTTTGGCATCTAATTAAAAGATGTTTAGTTTCTTTTAAACTGTGATGGACAGAAGAAACAATATCAATTATATGCTCTTTTTCCCTCTAGGAACATTTCATGGAAGTAATTCGAAACCAGGAATTTGTGTTATTACCAGCCAGTGAAATTGCAAAGCTCTTGGCCAGTGATGACATGAACATTCCTAGTGAGGAGACAATATTGAATGCACTTCTTACTTGGGTCCGTCATGATTTGGAACAGAGACGGAAAGATCTCAGTAAACTTTTGGCTTATATTAGGCTACCTCTCCTTGCGCCACAGGTAAACTATTTTTGATTATTTAAAATCAATGTCATAATTTCAACAACAGTAGTTGCTGCGACTTTGAGTAGTCAGCCTTCCACATCTGTGGGCTCCGCATCTCAAATTCAGCAAAGCGTAGATTGAAAATATTTTTTTAAAAATTCCAGAAAATTCCAAAATGCAAAACTTGAAGCTGTCCTGTACCAGCAACTATTACATAACATTTACGTTGCATTTACAGCTATTTACATAGCATTTGCATTGTATTTGGTATTGTAGGTAATCCAGAGATGATGTAAAATATACAGGAGACTGTGCAGAGGTTATCGGCAAATACTACATATTTGAGGTGAAATGTTGTATCCACACAAATCCTGGAACCAACCCCCTGTCCCCAGAATACTGAGGGACTACTGTATTCACTTTATGCTAATTACATTAATATGAGCTTATCTATTAATTACATTAATATGAGCTTATTTATTCTATTCAATATGGTTATTTTATATATATTCCTATGAAATGTTAAGGTGAAAAGATAGTGAGCAAAAAAAAAATTCTGTTTTCAAACCAGAAGGTCTGACTATCTAAATTGCATCCATTAAGTAACATTGTTGCTTTGAGGTTAGTAATTTTATTTGACTCAGCTGCAGACCTATCTTAGCAACTGAAGAATTAATAAAGCTGCTAATGAAAGAAACACTGGACTCTAGGAACCAGAAAATTTAGATTAATTCATTTGCCACACATTTATTAAGTATCCACTAAATGCTGGATTCTGGTGGTATATAAATTAATAACATGTTAATAGTTCTGGCTCTGACATCTAAAACTCTGTGACTTGGCAAATTCACATACCTCGGTTTCTTCATCTGTCAAGTGGAGATAACATCCTTGCTATCTAACAGGACTTTTATGAGGATCAGAAAAGTGCTCTGTGAAATAAAATGTGTTATAAATAATATTAGTATAATTATTATCATTATTTTAGAATTGAGAGATATCTAGTTGGTATATTCAAAGCAATCAGTAACATATTTACATGCATGGTTTCCCCTTTTTACAATTTCAGCTGGAATATACAAAAATTTCCTCTGCATACTTTGCTACTTATTTTGAGGCCTTAAATAGAGTCCTTGACAGTAAAGAAAGAATGAGCTGTTACTGCTTGAGATCAGATTTTTTGTTGTTGTTGTTTAAAGTGCCATAAGTTTTATTTTATTTGTATTTATCTTGAGCATTATATATTATTTCCATCTGTTGTGAGCAAAAGTTACTGTTTGTTCTCTACCTCATAGAAACAAAAATCAGTGCTGATGCTTTATAAGAAAGACCTCTCTTCACAGATAGAATATTGTATGAATTCATAGGAGTGAAACTACATGAATTGATGACAATTCAGGAAAAATAACATCATAAAACATTTCTCTTAAAATCAGATTTAAAGATGAGAGGACTATCTTTGCTGATATCCAACAGAATTTTTTTCTTATCCTTTTCTAAATGAAAGAAAATAAAATCTGAAAAATCCTAGTGGACTTTGAAAAGAATCTGTGCAATTAAATAACCTGACAATTTACCTCAGTCCTGTAGCTTCAAATATTTATGATACTATATTTGCATGACTCTAAGAGATCTTTAAAATTTCTTTTAGCCAGGATACTGCTGATAATCATAGCCATAAGATCTTAGAGTTGAAAGGCACTTTGGAGAACATTTAGTCTAACACCTGTTGTACAAATGAAGTAACAGACCAAAAAAGTAAAACCATATGCGCAGAATCACAAAGTGATTGCATAACTCCCTTCTGCGTTGTAGGTTTCTTTGGCTTTGTTACTTGGCTAACATCATATATTAGAGTTATGAGACAGAGGTAGGACTTGAACCCAAATAAAGTTCTATGCCTTTTCCACTGAACTATTCTGCCTTTTGAATGTACTTTGGGTAAATTTGTGAGGTGGGGGGAGGGACATCAGGTGGAGGAAGAAATAGATTAAAAAATAAATCAGTAATTACAATATAATGAGATGAAGGCTGTGATCTATACATAAACATGGTATTATGAAAATAATTGGAGTGGCCCACCCAGACTGATGGTGTGGAAGCTAGGAGAATCTCTGAAGTGTCACTCAGTTTGCAGGCTGAGTTCGCCACCCAAAAGAATGGGCATAATAGCCCAGGGAAGAAGGGGTTCTAGTTATAGAGCCATGAGCAAATATATCGTGTTCTGGAATTTGAAGATAGCTTGCATGGCTAGAGTACAGAAATAAAAGGGCAATGTTGAGAGATGAGGCTGGAGAGGTAAACGGACCAGATCGTGAAGGAACTCAGTCATGCCAAGGAGTTTGGATTTTATCCTAAAAGCAGTGAGGAAGCACTAAAGGGTTTTAAGTAGGGAATGGCATAATTATCCTTTTAGTTTAGAAAGATCCTATAACTGCATTGCAGAGAATGGATTGGAGGAGTCAAAGTAGAAATACACTAGGAAGGCTATTGGATTCAGACCAGTGAATTAATCACTTTCTGGAAGTGGAGGTAGAGAAATTAATTACCAGAGTCAAGAGCTATTTAGAAGGTAGAATTGATGCAACTTAATGACCAATTGAATGGTGCAGGGTAAAAAAGGGAAAAAAAAAGAAGGGTCCAGAATAATTCTGATTTGTGCAACTAGGTTGATGAAGGTGCTGTTGATTAAGACAGAATACAGGATGAAGAGCTGATTTTGAAGGTGGGGAAGAAAGTAGAAGAACCATGTTCCCAGAGCTTCTTGACACCTTTAATCCTCTTAGAGTCTAAGAAGTTTTGAAAACTACTTATTTAGGTTGTTGAAGCCAAGGGGAAGAGAGTGACACCGATCAAAGAGAACATGAGGGTACTAGGGGTGGAACCCTAAGAATCACTAATATTTAGTGGTAGTCCCAAAGCTGCCTAAATACCTGTAGTACCATTAAAAAGAGATTGCAAGTTCTAGAAGGAGGAAATTTTTGTGGGGGGGGCCGTGTTGGGTCTTCGTTGCCACGTGGGCTTTCTTTAGTTGCGGCGAGCGGGGGCTACTCTTCCTTGCGGTGCATGGACTTCTCATTGCAGTGGCTTCTCTTGTTGCAGAGCACGGGCTGTAGGCGCGTGGGCTTCAGTAGTTGTGGCTCACGGGCTCTAGAGCGCGGGCTCAGTAGTTGTGGCGCACGGGTTTAGTTGCTCCGCGGCATGTGGGATCTTCCCGGACCAGTGCTCGAACCCATGTCCCCTGCACTGGCAGGCGGATTCTGGACCATTGCGCCACCAGGGAAGCCCAAGAAGGAGGAAATTTTAACATCATCACATGCTACAGAGAAGACAGATAAGGATGGAAAAACCACTGGATTAGCCCAATGGTTCTCAAAGTGTGATCCCCAACTATAGGATCAGCACCACATGGGTAATTGTTTAAAATGAAAATTATTAGTTCCCCACTCTACACCTACTGAATCTGATACTCTGGGTGGTTATTAAAACACAAGCCAGCTGTGTTTTAATAAGCCCTCAGGTGCATCTGATGCCCACTCAAGTTTGAGAACCACTGTCTTAACTTGATGAGTAGCAGTGATGGAAGCCACATTGCTCTGTATAATTTAAACAAGTTAATAACACCTCTTGGAGCACTGTTTTTCTTTTCTACAGTGGTAATACTCTATTGCACCATTATGGCATTTAGAGATACTAGCAGGGTTTTTTTTTTTTTCCCTTGCTAAAAGTAAAGGGCAAGTTTGCAGACTTAGAGTTGTCAAGTGATGAAGTATTGAAGTAGACTCTAAAATCATCAAGAAAATGTTGGATTGTATTCTGAATGTTTTATTTTAAAAGATAGGAAAAGGATGAAGTTGCTAAGATCTTAAAAGTTCTCATCACACACCAAAAAATTGTAACTCTCTGGGGGTGGATGTTAACTAGACTTATTGTGGTGATCATTTTCATATATATATATATATCTCAAATCATTGTGTTGTACACCTGAAACTAATATGTTCTCTCTCAATTATATTTCAATAAAAAACAAAACTGAAAAATGAAAACAAAAGAAGTCTAGTGCCTATCAAATAAATGACTAATATTTTTTTAATTGACGTTAGATCCAGTTACCTAACGAATTTACTTCTGTGAAATAATTCCTTTTTCAATGAGGTTTTACCCTACTCCGTTGATAAGAAACATTCTATTTACCCTAACTAGAAAGAGTTCAACTGACATATAGTAATTTTATTGTAGTGTCTCCTTAAAATGATAGAGGAAATCATATATATCATTGTAATCCTCATCCAAATGATCATTTTAGTGTGGCTTTTTTTTTTAAACTCTGAATAATCCAGAAGACAAGTGTGTGTGTAGTTTTATTTTACCTTCGAAAGCATTTCAGGCTTTTCTCTTTGATCCCATTTTAAATAATGTGCATAGAATGTGCACATTGGCCCTCGAACAGCATGGGGATTAATCTGTGCTAACGTGTAACCTCCATATCTGAGGTTCCTCTATATCTGTGGATTCAACCAGTGGACTGTGTAATACTGTGGTATTACTACTGAAAAATATCTGTGTATAAGTGGACCTGTGTGTTTTGTATCCACGTTGTTCAAGGGTCAACTGCATTAGGACATTATTTTAAAGATTTTGACACCTAAATTCTTACTGTTCCCAATGGTTACCCTGTATTACAAGTATCTTGGTCTCCACTGTTCTGTTCTCAATTCTCATTATTGTTTTTTACTAAAATTCAGAAATATAAAACGAGTCAGTATTTACATTTAGTATTCTTTTATTTTACAAGTTTTGGATACCAAAACTTTTTTTAAAGGCTGTAGAGTTCATAAATCATTCACATTCTGTTTTTCACTCTTAGTAGTAGTTGAAGGGACAGTTTTAGTGAAATAGTCATATAGTGAACAAGTATGTGAGTGAAGATAAAAATTTACAAATGGAAAATGTTTCTTCTATTTTCTAAATGTTTCCATTTTAATAATTTGCCATTCTTTTATGGCAGAGAAGGTACATAGTATTCACCTAAAATGAAGAGTATATGAGAGTCTATATTTTGTAGTGCTTTATCAGTGCCTTCTGAATGATTTTCCAAATGATATCTGGTACCTTCCATTTGATTAATCTGATACTTAGATTAATGGATTCATATTTCCTTCCATTATTTTCATCTCTCTACTTACATATAATTAATCCCATTTGTTCAAAAATTATAGTGTCAGCATGCTAAGAAATATATTTTACTTCATATTGCAGTAACTATTGAGTCTTCCAAGACTTTACTTTCTACAATTTTTTCACATTTATTATTATTTTTTTTTTACAAAGGACTAAAGCAATTATATATAACAGAAGTAATATAAACACTAAGATTAATCTAAATGAACCAGCTCGGCTTCCCTGGTGGCACAGTGGTTAAGAATCCGCCTGCCAATGCAGGGGACACGGGTTCGAGCCCTGGTCTACGAAGATCCCACGTGCCGTGGAGCAACTAAGCCCATGTGCCACAACTACTGAGTCTGCATTCTAGAGCCCGTGAGCCACAACTACTGAAGCCCATGCGCCTAGAGCCCATGCTCCGCAACAAGAGAAGCCACTGCAATGAGAAGCCTGCACACCGCAACCAAGAGTAGCCCCCGCTAGCCGCAACTAGAGAAAGCCCGTGCACAGCAATGAAGACCCAGTGCAGCCAAAAAAATAAATACATAAAAAAAAAAATGAACCAGCTCAATGCATATTCATTAATAGCTTCTCTAGCAAGTATAACTATATTTTGTGTACACAGAATAATATAGAATAATTAATACCAGAATTTATACTCTGGCATAGGTCCTGAGACTTATGTCTTAATTTGGCTTTTTTGCTTTTAGCATGCTGTTCTCAGTTTCCAAATGCCACAAACTATTTTACAGTGACTTTTGTTAGAAACTCTTCCTTCTCTTCCATTATCAAAATATGAACATACTCTCAACATTATTAGCCATTAAGGCAATGCAAAGTAAAACTGCATTTCCCACCCACTCAAGTGGCTAAAAAGAGAAGATAGTAATAATTGTTGGTGAGAATGTGGAGAAACAGGAACCCTCATAGATTGCTGGAGTGAATATAAATAGTGCAGCCACCTTGGAAAACAGTTTGACACTTTCTTAAAAAGTTAACATAAGTTTACGACATGACCCAGCAATTCTACTCCTAGGTATACACCCAAGAGAAATGAAAACATATATCCACATAAAGACTTGCACACAAATGTTCCTAGCAGCTTTATTCCTAATAGCCAAAAACTGGAAATAATATAAGTGTCCATCAACTGGTGAATGGATAGACAAAATGTGGTGTATCCATACGATGAATTATTATTCAACAGTAAAATGAAATGAAGTAGTGATACATGCTACACATTGATTAACCTCAAAAACATGCTAAATGAAAAAAAGCAAGATACAAGAGACCCCGTATTGTATGATTCTCTTTATACGAAACATCTAAGGGCAAATCTACAGAGACAGATTAGTGCTTGGAACAGGAGATAGGAACAGAGATTAATAGTAAACAGACATGCGGGATCTAATCAGGGTGATGAAAATGTTCCAAAACTGTTTTATGATAATGGTTGTACAACTTGGTAAATTTACTAAAAATCATTGAATTGTATACTTGAAATGGTGAATTATAAAATATATAAAATATACCTTGTATTATCAAATACAGTCCTTCAGTGTATCAAAAGGATAATACACTATGACCAGGAAGGTTTTTTTCTAGGAATACAGGAATGGTTGAGTATTAGGAAATCTGTCAAGGTAATTATATCAGTAACTTCAAGGAGAAAAAGCCATATGATCATATTAATAGATGTATAAAAGATACTGGAAAAAATTAGCAACCATTCTTAATTTTAAAACTCTAAAGTAAAATAGGGAGAGAAGAAAACAACCTATCTATAATAAAGATGGATTACTAAATGCTTTAGTAACTATTATCTTAAATAGTGAAACACTAAAAACATATCAATTTAAACCAGAAAAATGAATACTCTATATCACCATGATTATTTAACATTGCTTTGAAGGTTTTAGCAACTACAATAATAAAATAAAAATGAAATAATTGGCATACATATTAGAAAAAGATGCAACTATCCCTATTTGGTGATTATTATGATTATATGCCTAATAGCTAGAGTTTGATAAGGGAATGTGGTAAAGTTGTAGGTTATGGTACAAGTATACAATGACAAAAGATATGCAAAGTGGAAATTCAAAAATCCATTTCCAGTAGCAATAAAAATAATTTTTTAAATATATTTATATATATTATTTAATACATTTAATATAAAATTAGTATATTTAATAAAAGGCATAATAGTACCTATATGAAGAAAGCTATAAACAGTAGAAAGGCTTCTTGAACAAAAAGACTTAGCATCATAAAAATGTAAATTCTCCCCAAATTAATAAATTTAATGCAGTTCATATTAGAATGCCAACAGGATCAAGATGGTGATGGGGAATTAGGTAAATCTGTCTTAAGTTTATATGGAAAGTAAAGACTCAAAAATAGCCAAAAAAACTGTGAAAATGAATAGTGAGGGTAGATTTATATCATACAAGCAGGAAATGCCATAAAGATGCTGTAATAAAATAGAGTATTAGAAAAGGAATAGACAAACAGATTAGAGGATCAAAGAGCAGATCTCATATATCCTGAGACTATTTATGACCAAGGTTCAATTCAGTTGGAAATGGAGGGTATTATTTAGTAAATGGTGCCGGTACAGAACTAGCTATTCATTTGGAAGAAAAAATATTTCTCAACTCATCTTCTGTTTAAAAATTAATTTCATATGGATCAATATCCTAAATGAAAGAAATAAGGCAGTAAAGGGGCAGGGAGGGGAATGGAGAACCAAGTACAAAAGGAAAAAAATCATTTTTTAAAAGGCAAGGTATGACCATATTTATACATTTACATAAAATTACATAGGTAAAAAAATAGGATTCAGTGAAGTACAAGGAATTTTAATTCGTTTAGAATAAATCACCATTTGGAGTTCTTTGCCCCTAAAAAAATATGAAAGTTTTGTTTTTGCTGTTGGTTGCTTGTTGAACATTCTTTAGAGAGGTCAGGTAAATGCAGTGTAATTAGTCAACTCCTACTTATTATTCTTCAGTTAAAACTATTTCTAACTTAAAGAGTAAAATGATTTATTTTAGAAAATCTGGAAAATATAGAAACATACAAAGAAAGATTATTTAAAACACCAGTTTCCCCACTACCCAGAGATAAGCACTATTAAGATTTTAAAGCATACCACTTCTCCTCAGTTTCTGTTTTTCAATGAAACGTAAAATGTAAATTTTGTAAATGTTGAATATTTTAGTTAAAAATAGATGTCCAGACTTGGATTTTTTTTTAAACTTTCGCTTTATCTTTTTTTAAAATTTTTATTTATTTATTTATTTTAATTTGTTTGGCTGCATTGGGTCTTAGTTGCGGCACACAGGATCTTCATCGAGGCATGCAGGATCTTTCGTTGTGGTGCGCAAGCTCTTCGTTGTAGCGCGCAAGCTCTTTGTTGTGGCGTGCGGGCTTCTCTCTAGTTGTGGCGCGCGGGCTCCAGGGTACGTGGGCTCTGTAGTTTGTGGCATGCAGGCTCTCTAGTTGAGGCTCACGCAAGCTCAGTAGTTGTGGCACGCGGGCTTAGTTGCCCCACGGCATGTGGGATCTTAGTTCCCTGACCAGGGATCGAACCCACATTCCCTACATTGGAAGGCAGATTGTTTACCACTGGACCACCAGAAAAGTCCCTTGGATTTTTTTTAATGAGATCATTTCCATTTATGAACTAGTTTATTCTTTCAACCCTACTATTTTCGTGGTCATTCAATACACATACTCACTATTTCTTCTAGTTCCTAGCAGACATGGAAAATAATGCACTTTTTCGAGATGATATAGAATGTCAGAAACTAATTATGGAAGCAATGAAGTATCACCTACTACCAGAGAGACGGCCCATGTTACAGAGTCCTCGGACAAAGCCTAGGAAGTCAACTGTCGGTACATTATTTGCAGTTGGAGGAATGGATTCAACAAAAGGTATTAAATAATCTTTTATTTGAAGGAATGGAAAAATGAATATTTTAAAATTATTTGTTGAAGTATAGTTGGTTTACAATGTTATGTTAGCTTCAGGTATATAGCAGAGTGATTCAGCTATACATATACATATATCCACTCTTTTTATAGATTCTTTTCCCATACAGAGAAAAGAGTAATACTCATTACAGAGTATTGAGTAGAGTTCCCTGTGCTATACAGGAGGTCCTTATTAGTTATCTATTTTATATATAGTAGTGTGTATATATCAATCCCAATCTCCCAATTTATCCCTCTCCCCTTTTCGCCCTGTTAACCATAAGATTGTTTTCTACATCTGTAACTCTATTTCTGTTTTGTAAGTAAGTTCATTTGTACCATTTTTTAAGATTCCACATATAAGTGATGTCATGCAATATTTGTCTTTCTCTGTCTGACTTACTTTACTCAGTATGACAATCTCTAGGTCCATCCATGGTGCTGCAAATGACATCATTTTGTTCTTTTTTATGGCTGGGTAGTATTCCATTGTATATATGTACCACATCATCTTTATCCATTCATCTTTCGATAGACATTTAGGTTGCTTCCATGTCTTGGCTATTATAAATAGTGCTGCATTGAAAACTGGAGTGCATGTATCGTTTCAAAAAGTATAGAACAAAATGAATTTTAATTATTAATAAATATGGCCAAAGAGCTCCTTGGAGAAATGGCTGGTTCTAGCCCTGGGGTAGGAAAAGTACAAGATAGCTTAGAATGACTTGTAGTGCCAGAAAGTAAGGAAGTGCTCAAAGAATAATGGAGACAGGTCAGGAGATACAGGAGACAGTTTGTAGGGGCTACCACTGTCCAAACCTGGGATAATTTCAGCATCAAAATAAACAATGATAGTAAAAGATTATAAATAAGTATTCATGAATTCATACTGATACAAACAAAGGAGGGAGAAGGAATGCTTTTCCTTACAGTAGAATGCCAACTAATTAAAACAGAAGCAAAGATGGGATTAGAAAAATCATCATTTGGCAATCATCATATTTATAAGTAATTCAGTCAATAACCATTAATTCTCTAAGACTAGTAGGTGAAAGTCTAAGAGCAGGATCTTTAGTCTCAAAGTATCTCCCAACCATTTGCTTACTAGTTAAGCATAAAATGGTGTCTTTACAGTGGAGAAACCTGACACACAACACCTTAACCAAATAATCAAAAGTTGTATTGCCAGTAATGAGACTAACTAGCAGCCTGTGCTTCTTATATGATGCACTGAGAACTCAACTGCACATCTGTGGTATTCTTGCCAAAAGTATATAATCTGGACTTAATCCTGAGAAAAAGACAAACAAATTCAGGTTGAGAGACAGTCTGCAAAATAACTTGTCTGAAGTATTCCAAAATGTCAACATCACGAAATACAAACAGATTTAGGAATTGTCTCAGATGACAAGAGACTAAAGAGACATGACAGCTATTATAATACATCATCTTGGATTTTCTTTTGCTATGAAGGACATAATTGGGACAAATGACGAAATCCGAATAAGCTCTGTAGATTAGATTAACAGCATTGTATAAATGTTAATTTCCAAATTTTGATGATTGTATTGTGGTTTTGTAAGAGGATTTCTTACAAAAGAAGAAAGATACACTGAAATATTTACGGGTACAGAGGCATCTTTTGTGCAACTTACTCTGAAACAGTTCAGAAAAAATTCATACATACATAAAACCTATATACATGCATACATATATACATACATAGAAAGCAAATGTAAAACATAAGTATGTGCGAAATCTGGGTCAAGAGTATCTGGAAATTCTTTGTACTCTTCTTGCAGCGTTGTTACTCATAGTAACAATAATAGCAACAGACACTATACACAGTGCCTACTCAGTGCCAGGTATTGTGCCAAGAGGTTTCTGTGTATTATTTCTCAATATACATTGATCTCCTCTTCCTCTGAATTCCTAGTACTAATAATCTGCTATCCCTTGACAAAACCTCTGACTTCTGGCTACCTCTCTGATCTCAGCTCATTCTACTTCTCCCCTCCATCCTTCTGTTTCAGCTGCATTGGCCTCCCTGTTCATCTAACATGCTAATCGGTCTCCCATGTCCGGAGTGTTGCATTAGCTGTTTCCTCTCACTAGGATGCTCTGCGCCCTGATATCACAACGTCCAGCAGAAATTCTTCACTCAGATCTCCTCTCAAACACCAGTTTACCAAAGAGGACTTCCATGACCATTCAGTAGCAACCTCTTGCCCATCACTTTCTAATCTTGCTTATCACTTTCTCCTTAGTCGGCTTCATGTTTCTTCATGGCACCTCTTACATTTGTGTATGGTCTGTCTACCTCTTTCCCCCAAATAAGCTCCAGGAAAGCAAGGATTTTTTTTGTTCACTAATATATTTACAGAACAGTGCCTTGTACATAGACGGCATCAGTAAGTATTGGTCAAACGAAGGAAGATTGTTCTCTGCCATCTCTTGTATTACTTGTATGACTAAAGCACTTGATGCAGTGATCACATCTAAAGGTTTCTCTTCTATGTGACATCTCAAAAGAATATAAAAATATGAGCTCTAATTGAAAATCTTGCATTGTTATTTAACTTTTAGGTTCACGGAAACAGATACAGATATGAATATAGCTATTATCACACATAGCATGTAACATAGTACTATGTACGTATGGATACTTAAGTTCTAAATATAGGCTTGATGACTGAATGTTACAGAGATACGTAAAGTAAGATAACTGATTGGAGTTATAGTTTAAGTATTTGAACATTTTTGGAGATCTCCACTGTCCAGATAATCGATCTGCAAATACTTATTAAGTATCCACTATGTGCCTGGAACTGGTGCTTGGCTTTGTAGTCATTACTAGCACTTCCACTTCCCCTCTATCTTTCCCTCTCTTTTTCAAGGCTTTAACTGTTATCTCTGTATTAATTATAGTCTCGCACTTTGATGTTTTAAAATTTATTTTATTGAAGTAGGTTGATTTACAGTGTTGTCTTAATTTCTGCTGTACAGCAGAGTGATTCAGTTATATATATACATCCTTTTTCATATTCTTTTCCATGATGGTTTATCACAGGATATTGAATATAGTTCCCTGTGCTATAGTAGGACCTTGTTTTTATCCATTCTATACATAATAGTTTGCATCTGCTAATCCCAAACTCCCAATCCATCCCTCCCCCACCTGCCCTCCCCCTTGGCAACCGCAGGTCTGTTCTCTACATCTGTGAGTCTGTTTCTGTTTCATAGATAAGTCCATTTGTGTCATATTTTAGATTCCACATATAAGTATTACACTTTGATTTTATTCTCATATTTCCAACTGGTATAAAATATCTATTTGATGTTTGGCTTTCACCTTAAGCTTCATGTATCCAAGTCTTCTCTGACCATGTCTCCCAGACTTGAGAACTTGGGATCATAGTTCAGTGCTCGCCAGTGGACATCAACTCTAGCTCATTTAAGCAAATATGGAATTTATTGGAAGGCTGTTGAGAAACGGGTAGGACTACACCCACTGTCCCTGCTTCTTTATAATTCCTGCTTTAGACTTCAAATTCCGGTGCAGGCATCCATTTGACTAGCTTTAGGTGAGTCCTGGCCCTAAAATTCCAAGGACAAAGAGAATATCTGTCTTCTCAGGTTTCTGGAAGATAGGCTCCTGCCTCCCATCAAGGTCATACATACAGTGGAAAATTCCCCAAGCATGGGAAGGAAACTCAGATACTAAGTAGCCAAGTAAACAATACATATCTCCTCTCTCCCTCTCTTTCTCTCTCTCAGATTTCAACTCTGACAGTCACCAAGTGACTTCTTTCAAATGACTCTTATTCTTCCAAATTTCCACTGCTGTCTTGCTAATTCCAGTTAGCCTTCTATCAGCCCACAAATTTTGATCATGTTTATTTTGTGGGAATAGCATTCATTATATTTTTAATAGATGCCAGGCATTATGCTAAGCACTTGACCTACATTATTTCATTTCATCTTCCTAGCAACTCTCAAAGCTGAATGTTATTATTGCCCTCTTTTACAGAGGAGGTTACTGAGACTTAGAGAAGTTAACTAACTTTCCTAGGATCACACAGCTAATTAGTGATGGGATCAGGATTCAAACAGGCATTTTGACTGCTTAACTCTCATGTTAACTCTTCTGTTAACATGCCATTACTCTGCTCAAAAACTCCAGCAATCTTTATTTCTTACTAATAAGTTATAAATTCCTCTTTCTAGGTTTCAAGAGTTTCTGTTATCTGACCTTTGCTACTTGACCAACTTTATTTCTAAGTCTTTCTTAATCATCAAATACTCTGAGGTTCTATCCTATTCAAGCTATCTTCCCAGGCCTTAATTTATCTTAATCCCAGCGTCTTCATAATGAAGAGCAATTTGCATCAGTTGGATGCGAGTCTGATTATTGGGTTCTTGGTCCCTTCATATATCTGATTAGTATAGACTCCAGCAAATAAGCCAGTAATGGTTCTAAATAGCCACTAAAAAAATGTCAGAATGTATTTGTGCTTACTTTTTTTAAAGGTTAATCCTTCAGTATAAATTAGGGAAGTTCTAAACTTTTACATAGGATTTTGCAATTACTAAGATTTTGTTATTTGGAGATATATTTTTTAAGATATATGTTTTAGACTGTATTTTAAAATCTTATGTTTTTAAGAATTATGTTTGATATTAGCAAAAGAATTTTTATTTACTAGTTCATAAGACTATGATACTGCTTAGTGAACTAGATCTAAAAGGAATAACTTAAAATTCAGATTAAAAATCTTCTTTAAATTCATTAGTGAAGAGAGATGATTAGCAATGCCTTTTTGTTTGTTTGTTTGTTTTGTTTTGAATGGGAATTATTTATTTATTTGTTTATTTATGGCTGTCTTGGGTCTTCGTTTCTGTGCGAGGGCTTTCTCTAGTTGCAGCAAGTGGGGGCCACTCTTCATCGCGGTGTGCGGGCCTCTCACTATCGCGGCCTCTCTTGTTGCGGAGCACAGGCTTTAGACGCGCAGGCTCAGTAATTGTGGCTCACGGGCCCAGCTGCTCCGCGGCATGTGGGATCCTCCCAGACCAGGGCTCGAACCCGTGTCCCCTGCATTGGCAGGCAGATTCTCAACCACTGCGCCACCAGGGAAGCCCTAGCAATGCCTTTTTATTTGAGGAAGGAAGAAGTTTTTAAGGTCAAGTTTAGAGTGATGATTCAAGTATACTATTACATAAAATAATCTGAGTGTATGAGTAAAATCTCATTATAGCTAAAAATTACAAAGAATATTATTCAAATTTAAAAATATTTTTGAACAGCTACTGTATACAGTGGAGTCTATTATATGCCACTGAGAATGCAAAGATGGAAAGAGACTTGGTATTTATTGCAAATAACTTAAAATTTTTGTAAAGTAAATAAAAAATAATAAAACCCAAATATATAAGAAAGATATATTTTATATATATGCATATATATACACACACACACATATATATAAACCTTCAAAGGTTTCTTGCCATATATGTATATGGCAAAACTGTTTCTAAATTTTAGGAGGTATCAATAGCATCTGTGCTCTGGTGACCTAATTGTAGCAAATACTTTAGAATAAATGTTTGTCTTGATTGTAATTTTGTAAGAATAGCACTGATAGCATGTTGTATTAGAGGCTTAGAAGAGAGAAGTAAAGTAGATACTAATTGAACTCTTCATACCTGGGGGTTGGGTGTTTGTTTGTTTTAGAGGAGTGGGTCTTTTTTTTTTCTTAATTCCACTATTCTTACCTCATAAAGAGAACAAAAGAGTTCCTTGGCTCTTCTAATTCTTAAAAAAATGTAGACACTGCCCAGCAGTTATTCCCTAAACTTTCCACTCTCATAGCTCCCAAAGCACTTGATGCACACTTATGCTCTTGTCCTTCCTGGTTGCAGTATAGTGTGTATCCTCTCCCTCCTCCTATGAAAGCCCCTCCCCTGTGCCCTGATACTGCCCTTTCCTGCCTCTTCAGGAACCTCCCACCATTATGAGGATCCCTTCATCTCCTGTCTTTTCAGCTTCCTTCCCCACAACTAGATCCTTCCCATTGACTCAAGTTTTTCCACTTTTAAAAGCAAAACAAAACGAAACCTCCCTCAACCCACTGAGTAATTCTTATCTCTCTCTTCCTTTTTGTAGCCAAACTTCTTAGAGGAATCGTCTATGCTCACTGTCTCCATTTCGTCACCTCCCAATCATGTCTCAACTGCTCAAACAAGGGACCCTGCCTAAAGTCTTCAGTGACCTCCATGCAGCTAAATCCAGTCATACTTTTTAGTCTTCATCTTACTTGATACTCTCAGCAGCTATACACTTTTTTACTTTGGCTTCCACGGTGCTAAACTACCCTGCTTTCCTCCCACTTCTGGCTGTTGCTACTCAGCCCCCTTTGACAGATAATCCTTTCTCATTTGACCTCTTAGTACCAGAGCCAGGTGTACTCTGGTACTAGAGAATAGTAGGAGATGAGGACAGAGATACAAGCAAGGATGAGCTCATGCAGGGGCTTATTGTAATATATTAAATGTATTACTGTCACTGCTAATAATATACTTTTATATGTCTAATTTCATAAAACACTCAAGCATGGTGAGCTTTTTATTTGCCTAACTTCTGTCTATCACTATTAAGGAGCAACAAGCATTGAAAAGTATGATCTCCGTACAAATATGTGGACTCCTGTAGCCAATATGAATGGGAGGAGGCTGCAGTTCGGCGTTGCGGTGCTAGATGACAAACTGTATGTGGTTGGAGGAAGAGATGGACTGAAGACTTTGAATACTGTAGAATGCTACAACCCCAAAACAAAAACTTGGAGTGTGATGCCTCCTATGTCTACACATAGGCATGGCCTTGGTAAGCATAACTGCAGATTCGTTCATAAGGTCATACCCTAGGCTTGCACGGCATTTTCACATTCTTTACCAGGCAGAAGAGCAGTGTGGCAGCTGCTGGGCCAACAGCAGTCACCAAGCGTTCCTGCACATGCTCCCTGTCACCTGAGAAGCAGAAACAGAGAAAACAAGCCTGTACATAAACGTATATTGTGCAACCAGCACAAGTGAAAACGTGAATGTTTAAGAATTGTGGTGTACCACGATGGACTGACAAGCCACCTTTTGACATGTGGGTTCTATGTTGACAATTAGTGTTATCTAACCTAATGGAAATGCATACTTATTTAAAATCCTTTAGCATTATTGTTTTTCATCTATATCCCTTAGTTTTTAAGCAGAAATGAGTACGACACAGAAAAATTTTGAGGTGGCACAGAGAATGTAATGATAGAGGCTTTTTATTCTTTTTTTTTTTTTTTTTTTAATTTATTTTATTTATTTATTTATTATTATTATTATTTTTTGGCTGTGTTGGGTCTTCGTTTCTATACAAGGGCCTTCTCTAGTTGCGGCGAGCGGGGGCCACTCTTCATCGCAGTGCGCGGGCCTCTCACTATTGTAGCCTCTCTTGTTGCGGAGCACAGGCTCCAGACGCGCAGGCTCAGTAGTTGTGGCTCACGGGCCTAGTTGCTCCGCGGCATGTGGGATCTTCCTGGACCAGGGCTCGAACCCGTGTCCCCTCCATTGGCAGGCAGATTCTTAACCACTGTGCCACCAGGGAAGCCCGAGGCTTTTTATTCTTTAATTGAATAATTCACTGAGCAGATATTGATTAGTGTGTACTATATGCCATGCTCTGTGTTCTGTAGGTATACAAAGATGAGGAAGATGAGGCTTGCAATGTATGTGTATCATCCAGATTTTGCTGCATAACAAGCCACTTCAAAACTTGGAGGCTTAAACCAAGAACCATTTATTTAGCTCATGGATCTGTGTATCAGCTGGGCAGTTCTTCTGGTCTGGACTGTCTTAGAAGATTTCTGCTGGGTTTTCTTATGAATCTAGGTTGGGCAGGCAGGCTGGTTGGCTGGTTGATCTAGAATGGCCTCACTCACGTGTGTACTGGTAGACAGGCTGTCAGCCTGGGCAGCAGAGGCAACTGGGCCATATGACGCTAATCATTCAGGCTAGCCCAGGCTTCTGCACATGGTGGCAGTCACAGGGTTTCAAAAGCAGAAAGAGAAGGCAGGCTCCAATGCACAAACACTTTTCAAGCTTCTGCTTGCCTCATGTTTGCTAACATCCCATTGGCCAAAACAAGTCACATGGCCAAGCCCAGATTCAAAGGATAGAGAAATAGACTCCTCCTCTTGATGGGAGGACCTACAAGAATCACATGAAAATAAGCATGTATTCTGGGAAAGGAAGAATATGTGACCATATCGTCAATTTATCACAATTTGGAAAATGTTTAAAATAGTTGCAATAAAGAATTTGATAGGTTATCATAAAAGATGAATTAAAAGATGAATGAGTAGCAGTGAAAGGATAGTTGAGTTTGGATAGCATAGCTTTCTACTATACTCAATTTATTAATACTGAGCACCACAGTAGAGATTGCCCAAATGGCCAATGAAAAATATCTAGGCATGAAGATTGGTATGGTAGTGGGTACAACAAAAAATCAAAGAGACAAGGGATTCTACTAGTTGCATTTAGGTTTCAATGAAAGATGATCTTAAATTTCAAGTTAGGTAAGTGAGTAAAACCAGACAATTGGGGCTAAGGTACTGAGAGAAGAGCTTAAAATTAACTATATGAAATTTAACAAAGAAAACCATAACACATTACTCTTGAGTCCATAAAATCAACTATTATGCAGGCACAGAACGGGAAGATATATCTTAAAAGCAACATGAACAGGACTTACAAATTTGTGTTGACCATAAAATCCAGGGTCAAAAGTATGATTCAACTGCAAACTTTCCCCTACTATGGGGAAAAGAAAATCAATTCTAACTTAAGGTAAATCTTACAGATATAGTATTACATAGAATGAAAATGCCCATGATCCAGCTATGTCTTGTGCAGATGAGATTGTGCATGGAATACTATCATTAGTTCTAGGTACCATACAAAAGACTTTATTGAACTGCAGCAGGTTCAGAGGAGAATGATCATATCACTCAAAGTGTCTTCTTTAAGCCTTTATTTCCATTTTTGTGTCATTCAGAACAGCTTTGTTGTAACTAATTTACCTTATAATAAATAATGTTTTAAATTTGAACTTATAAAAGAAATCTTTACTTAAGTAAATTTTAAATTACTTAATTACACTCACACACACATATATATAATTGAATATGTATTATATATAATTGGAGATAGATAGATTAGATAGATAAGTAGATCTCCTATAGCCAGTACTGGCAGGACACAAATGAGTGGAATGATATGTTGGTTTTGGTCATACATGAATGGTGACTATTTATGTCATCTGGCCATGATTTCACAAAAGTAAATGTCTTCGTATCATAATATTTGTGTTTTGGCCTTCAAGTGATACATATTTATATCTCACCTGACTATGGTCATGTCATACCTCTTCTCAAAACCCTCTGCTGGCTTTCCATCTCATTTAGAATAAAATCCAAAGTCCTTACAATAATCCCGACCACCATGTGATTTGACTCCACCCTTCCTCTCATGTCCTACGCTCTCCCCCTTACTCACCCTCCACAGCCAACTGGACTCCTTGCTGTATGTACCACAGACACACTAAGCATGCCTCAGGGCCTTTGTACATACTGTTCTCTTTATCTCACCTTCTTCTCCCCCAGATACCTTCATGTCTGGTTTCCTAACTTCATTCACATTTTTGTTCAAATGTCACTTTATCTGAGAGGTCTCCCTTGATCCTCTCTACTCTTTTACTTTGCTCCTTTTTTTATCTTTAAAAAAATTTTTTTTAAGATATAATTATTTATTTTATTTTATTTTTTTTGGCTGTTGGGTCTTTGTTGCTGCACGAGGGCTTTCTCTAGTTGTGGCAAGCGGGGGCTACTCTTGGTTGCGGTGAGTGGGCTTCTCATTACGGTGGCTTCTCCTGTTGTGGAGCACGGGCTCTAGGTGCGCAGGCTTCAGTAGTTGCAGCACACGGGCTCAGTAGTTGTAGCACGCAGGCTCTAGAGCGCAGGCTCAGTAGTTGTGGCTCACGGGCTTAGTTGCTCCTCGGCATGTGGGATCTTCCCAGACCAGGGATCGAACCCGTGTCCCCTGAATTGGCAGGCGGATTCTTATCCACTGCGCCACCAGGTAAGTCCTGCTACTTTTTTTTCTTATTAGCACTTATCAATGCCTGAAATATACTTTGTATCTGTTTCCTAACTAAAATATTAGGTCGGGGCTTCCCTGGTGGTGCAGTGGTTAAGAATCCGCCTGCCAATGCAGGGCACACGGGTTCGAGCCCTGGCCCAGGAAGAACCCACATGCCACGGAGCAGCTAGGCCTATGCGCCACAACTGCTGAGCCTGTGCTCTGGAGCCCGCGAGCCAGAGCTGCTGAAGCCCGCATGCCTGGAGCCTGTGCTCCACAGCAAGAGAGGCCACCAGAGTGAGAGGCCCGCGCACTGCAACGAGGAGTGGCCCCCGCTGTCCGCAACTAGAGAAAGCCTGCGTGCAGCAACGAAGACCCAACGCAGCCATAAATAAATAAATAAATGATTAAAATAAAATAAAATAAAATATTAGGTCCATCAGGGCAGAGCCCTTATCTATTATGTTCTACTAAGTGCCTGACACTTAGTAGAAACTCAATAGCTATTTGTTGAATAAATGAACAAATGAAATTTGGCTTGGTTCCCTCACGATGAAACACACCAATAGATTGTGGTATCAAATCTACAGCAAAATCTCATGAATTTGAATTAAAGGGAGAGAAGAATAAAATTGCTGTTTTCTAATATATTGTAAATCCAGATTATTGAAAAATGTTTTAAATATGGCAGTGTGTGCATCTTGTATTTTTTTAAAATACCTTTCCCCTCTTGGACCTCAAAATACTGCCTCTAAAACTTGTAAGGGCTACAGTACTATTGCTTCCCCTCACCCACCCACCTATCTACCAAGAAGAGCTATGAGGAAGCCAGATATCTTTAGCATAAATTTGTGCCTAGTTAAATTTGCATGTTAAAGGTTCATTGTACTTACATTTCAGTTAAAAGATTTTTAAGTCATTGCTTCTTTCCTGTCTCCTTGTAGGTGTGGCTGTATTGGAAGGTCCTATGTATGCAGTAGGAGGGCATGACGGTTGGAGCTATCTGAATACAGTGGAAAGATGGGACCCTCAGGCTCGCCAGTGGAATTTTGTTGCCACTATGTCCACTCCCAGAAGCACAGTAGGTGTGGCAGTACTAAGTGGAAAGTAAGGAAATACTTAAGGTTCCACTTAAAACACAATAAATTAAATGTATTAAGCTATATCTTGTCCAACTTAAAGATATATAGAAATCATGAGAGAAATACTCTGAGTGATGTAAACAAACTTTTTAAATAGTCTCTTTTTATAATAGCCCTAAATATAAATGGCTCAACAGTGTTAGTCTTTTATTCTAATGTGCAGACATTATAAATTTCTAGTTATCATTTTGAGTGAATAAATTTTATATGAATATTCAATGTAGTCAAAATCTGGTGGTTCATATAGCTTTAAAAGTATATGGTCTTTTAAAAGTTGTATGGTCTCTCTCATGTTTCCCTAAATAATTCTTTCCATTTCTTCTACTGATTTTTCCTTACTTTCACTTCCTTATCTTGGTAAACTGCTGAAAACTAGAATGCATTTAGAAAGAGGTGCTTTCTTGCTTCTTATCTGCTCTAAATAGAGTAAACAGATTTGGATAGAGCCACCACT
The DNA here is from genome assembly GCF_965194825.1 of Balaenoptera physalus. Classification (NCBI taxonomy): domain Eukaryota; kingdom Metazoa; phylum Chordata; class Mammalia; order Artiodactyla; family Balaenopteridae; genus Balaenoptera; species Balaenoptera physalus. The sequence continues at coordinate 86,608,098 of NC_138884.1, read as the reverse complement.
CAAATACTAAATACATAGTATCTTTTTCAGGCCTTTCTTCCATAAAATGAAGCCCTTATGGTTATTAAATAAAAGTTGTTTGTTGCATACCTTTACTCACTTAAAATGTTTTATCATCATTTCCAGGAAGAGGAAAGAACCAAGGTTAAAATATAGAGATTTAAAATTATTTGTTGGATTGTTACTGATTATCAAAAAAATGAGAAAATGTTAGTAATATTTTTATATTTTATGACCTAAGGTCTTGTTTCCTCAGGACCTGTTAGTTGCGTCCTTTTTTTGGTTAATTTTTAGCACGATTACAAGTAATAAGATACAGAAATAGAAACCCATTTTTTAAATATATCTGATCTCAATACACCTCCCCTCATTTGTTTTAGCTAAAGAAATAACTTCAAATTTTATCACTACATTTCTTTCCTAGTTCTTTGGGAGAAGAGTCAGCCACCAAAGAGTATAGAAAGTGAAAAAAAAGAAATTACTATTTCTGGCTAGAAATATTTATTTCTAATAGAAGACATAAGAATAAATGCCTTCTCTAAAACCTGATTTCCAGACCTACAGTATCCTGGACTTCTAGGCATAGAAGTATCTTACTTTCCTACCTTTTCTTTCTCTCTAATGAGAAATAAATATTTCTGTATTTAACCTACCTGAAGCACAATTTATTGAGTATAATTCTGAGAGTACCTAATAATATCAGAAGCTAAGGACTTCTTATCTACTAAATAGTAAGACAGTTGATTTTGAAAGTATCGTATATCTACGTTGTGATTTTAACTGGTCTACTGGGGTAGACTGGTCACTTTGTCCCTAACCTTAACTCTCTCCCTTTCATTCTTCATTTTAGAGACTCACCTAATGTTCTGCCTAAAACACAAATAGGACCATGTCACTTTCCTACTTAAAACCTTTCAGTAGCTTATCTGACCAAGCCTCCTTTATGATCTTGCCTCTGTCCACCTCTCTAGCCTCTTCTCTCTCCTCTACCCATGCATAATACACTCCAGCAAAACTAATCTATTTGTGAAAAATACATTTTGTTTCACACTCCTATTATCTTTTAACCGACACCATCTTTCTTAGAATATTGTTTCCCCCACTTTCCTTCCTGGCAAACTCAGCATCCTTGAAACTTGCTTAAAAATCACCTCCAGGAAACCTCCAGTCCCCACTCTTATCTCTTCATTCCCCCTGCACTGATTGTCCATTCCATCCTCAGCAATTTTACTGTATATAATTTGTATATAATTGTATTGCAGCATGTACCACTCTATTATTGTAGTTATTGACTGGTCCATCTCCTATAGCAGATCATGGTCTTGAATGACCTGATCTGACTTCTTGTTTCTTACACCTAGCACAGTATCCAGCACATAAATCTGAAGTGTGCAGCCTTAGTGAAGAATATCCTGGTAACAATTATATGCAGTAGTGCTTTAATCACCCCAAGAAGAGGATGTGTTAATCCATCAACCACCATTTTTCTAAGCTTGCACTACAATAAAGTAGCAATGTTTTAAAATATTTTGTTAGTTTCCATTTTGGGGTACAAATCCAGAACCTGGAAAAAATAGAAATTATGTTTTTAATATTTTAAATATGCAGTTGATTGAAAAAATTAATTATGTATCTTCTCTCTACCAGTCCTTTGTGATTTAAAACAAATCATTTCTCTGTGCCTCAATTTTTTTAATTTATAAAATGAAAAGCCCAGTTAAATACTGTTTTTGTTATTTTAAATTATTTTACAATGCTTCCTGATGCAAAATATAGTTCGTTTCTTTAGGGAAGAACTGTTTTGTTGTTTTATGAGTTACACTCTGTATCTTAAAATTTTGAAAGTGTTAAAATTTTTATTTCTGCCATGTTTGACAGAAAGAAGCTTTGTCTAAACTTCCAGTTGCTCAGGCTACTTTTAAGCCATTGGCTGGCAAATACTTTTGGCAACAGAATCTTTCTTTCAAGTGAAATCTTACAAAAACCTCAATACTTAAGGCAAATGGAGGTTCAAGTTTATAATAAGCTTATTTTAAATTTATTATAAGTTTGAGTTTATAATATTTACTTACTGTAAAAATCAATGTAGAAGAATAAGTCTGTTTTAAAGAACACAGATTATTTCTGTTTTGTTTTGGTTGTCCAGTATGAAGAAAATCCTGATTCACAGATAAGAAGCTGAAATTGGTAATAGTTATTTTAACTACTAGAGCAATTTAATTGGAATCACAGGAAATTCTTCAGTTAAATTGCTAAAATAGTTTGAAAGTAGTAGACATTTTTTTTCTCAGCTGAATCTCAAACAGTATCTACCAACCACTTGTATTCTTGATCATAATTTTAGAAGTCAGGTGAGACCTAAATCTTATTTTTAAATACGTAGTACAATACTATTGCAATTTGACATAATATTTCTCTTTTTATTGTAATAGATATTGTCATGGGGAAGAAAGTGAGTTCTGACTCTTGCATGACGTTTAATTGAGCCAGGTGATATTTTTGAAAATTAAAACTACTTTTTAATCTTTAATTTTAAATGAACCTTTTTGGGGGCCCCATAACATTCTCCACAGAGTCCTGGTCTTAGAATACAGATTGAAAACCATTGTGTGAGATATGATTCTTCAGAAAGTGTTACAATACATTTTAGCCCTTAATATTATCTCAGTATGAATGTTGTTTATACATTTAACATCTCCTAAAATACTGTTTTCTAAAAGAATGCAAATAGAGACAGAATTTATTTTTCCCCTTTAACACTTATACCATGTTTACCATGTGCCAGGCAATATTCAAAGTACTTTAAATTTGATCACCAATAATCCTGTGAGGCAGGGCTTCTAGATTTTATGGATGATGAAGTTCAGGCAGACAGATATTAAATAACTTGTCAACAGTCACAGCTAGTAAGTGATAAGTGGTAGAACCAGGATTCAAACCCAGAGAGTCTGGCTCCAGAGTTCATGCTCTAAATCACTGTACTACACCACTTTTCACAAGGAAGACCCATGAATTCACTGTGAAGAGGGTAGGGTGTTGGAAGCCTATGATACTATATGTGCGTGTGTACATATATTTTTAGTTATTGACATTACCTAGTTGTTGATTCCTTCTAATATTCTATGATCCATATTTAGGTAATTATTCTTCCAAGTATTAGTTAAAGATGAGAACAGCTTAATATTAAGAACAGTAGCACAAAAAAATAGTTTTTAACAGATTAAAGTTTCAAATAAATTTCAAATTCCATACTATTAATATATTTTAAGTTTAGAACAAGACACTGCTACAAACATGTTTTGCTGTTTAAGATATGGTCGTCTTATTATTTAAGAACCAGTTTGAGTGGCATAGGTACTTTAAATTATGAATTAAAATTATGAAACCTGTCTTTAAAATATGTATATTTACCCAAATATAAATACTTAGAGTTTTAATGGGCAGAAATTTGATATAGTTCAAATATTATTTCTCAAGAATTAAAAATAGCTAAATATTAACTAAGGTATCCATAAATTCAAAATGTGTGAGCTTTTGAACAAGCAGTGAACTGAAGTTATTATTATTTTTTTAAATGATAGAAAAAATATCTACCAAGAGCTTCCTAAGTGAACAGTAAGAAGATTTTGTGCTTAATAAAGAATATTCAAATATTTAAATATTTAAAATATTTTATATATATTTTAAGTTCAGAGTAAAAAGACTTTTAAATTAATGCAGTATATTGATTGATAATAAATTGGTTTACTAGGATATAAATATGGTATGTTAACGTCCTAAACTTTGCCTAGTAAATCAATATACTTGAATCTATAGGTTTTTTTTGTTTTTTTTTTTTTTAAATGAGATCTGCCTGTAGGTACATATGGTTTGTCTGTCTTCTTTTTATTTTATTTTTTTTAAAGGAACTTCTTTATTTATTTATTATTATTATTTTTTTTGGCTGTGTTGGGTCTTCGTTTCTGTGTGAGGGCTTTCTCTAGTTGCGGTAAGCGGGGTCCACTCTTCATCACGGTGCGCGGGCCTCTCACTATCGCGGCCTCTCTTGTCGCGGAGCACAGGCTCCAGACGCGCAGGCTCAGTAGTTGTGGCTCATGGGCCTAGTTGCTCCGCGGTATGTGGGATCTTCCCAGACCAGGGCTCGAACCAGTGTCCCCTGCATTGGCAGGCAGATTCTCAGCCACTGCGCCACCAGGGAAGCCCTGAATCTATAGTTTTATTCTCATATTTCACTGTTACAAGTACGTACCAGATGACTCTTGACTGTCCAACTGCTCATTAATATAACTATTGTCCTGGTTCTGCTTCTTCCTGGGTGACAATGTACAAGTCTCTTAATCTCCGTGAATCCCAGTTTCTTCACCTGTGCAACAGGGATACAAATGGTTTGTCATAGCATCATTATAATGATTAAATTAATACATGTAAAGTGCCTCACCTGTGGTAGGTGCTCAGAGAAGGTTAGTTTCTTTCATTTATCACCAAGTCCTATCTTAGCTATTTAAGAAATGTCATGATATATTTATACACAATATTTTATCTATTTTAAGACATACTTTAACATCTCTAAAATTGTGATGCATTTTACACTCAATGGTAACTTGTCAAACAGATGGCAGCTGTGAAAATGTTGTCATTGTTTTCATGTGAGTTTATGTTTTCGTTTTTATATGTGTACAGAATAATATATGATATATACATGTGCCATTTAATTGGCAGCACATCTTTCTTTTTTTAATAAATTTATTTATTTATTTATTTTTGGCTGAATTGGGTCTCCGTTGCTGTGCGCGGGCTTTCTCTAGTTGCGGCTAGTGGGGGCTACTCTTTGTTGCTACTCTTTGTTGCGGTGCTCGGACTTCTCATTGCAGCGGCTTCTCTTGTTGTGGAGCACGGGCTCTAGGCACGTGGGCTTCAGTAGTTGTGGCACACGGGCTCAGTAGCTCTGGCTCGTGGGCTCTAGAGCACAGGCTCAGTAGTTGTGGCACACGGGCTTAGTTGCTCCGCGGCATGTGGGATCTTCCTGGAAGGGATCGAACCCATGTCCCCTGCATTGGCAGGCAGATTCTTAACCACTGCACCACCAGGGAAGTCCCATCTTCTTTCCTAATGGTACATAAATTGACAGTATTTCTTATCGTTGATGGCACCTTGAATTCAATGAAATACCATAAGAATAACCTCTGTCTTATGCATAATAATAGCACCATCTCTTATTTATCATCCCATTTGTTGTTTTTACAGACTTTATGCAGTTGGTGGTCGTGATGGCAGTTCTTGTCTCAAGTCAGTAGAATGCTTTGACCCTCATACTAATAAATGGACACTCTGTTCACAAATGTCAAAAAGGAGAGGGGGAGTAGGAGTCACTACCTGGAATGGATTGCTGTACGCCATCGGAGGCCACGACGCACCTGCATCCAACTTGACTTCCAGACTCTCAGACTGTGTGGAGAGGTAATTTCCTGTGAAGGAAAACTAGGAATAAAAAATCAAACCTAAGCCTCTGACACTTCCACACGAATTGATAACTCTTTATTGAGCATCCACCATGAGCAAGGCAGTTCCTTAGGAGCTCTGTAAACACTGGGTGGTCTGCTCAGGCCATCTCTCAGTCTGTCACCAAGAGCCTACTCAGTCTTCTCTCAATCTGACCTTAGAATTGATTATACAGTTTATTAATTGAATCATATGACAAACATTTATTGTGTACCTATTTTGTACTGGACATTGTACCTAATAAGAAAAGGGGTTTGACAAATTTCACAGAGAGTTAATTACGGGCTGGAGGCCAAATAATAAGCAAAAAGGAGAGGGACATTCCTGACATATTTTGATATAGAATGAAGTAGTATGAAATACTAAAAGAAAATAAAGGGCTAGTAAGGCTTGAAAGCTTGAACAAGTCATCCTTGTTCGATACTCAAATATGGGCCTAGGTAAAGAGCCCGACGTCAGTGGAAGCTCTGGACAGTGGCTTAGGCTCCCATCTGCTATGGTCAGTGGAATGGGGAGAATTGAAGGGCTTTAGGAGGTAGAGTCAATAGGAGTGTGTATGAACACTCCAAACCAGGAAGGAATATGTTTCGTTCAGAAAACTGGAAGGCAGCCACTGTCATTGGAGAACAAAGAATGATGGAGAGAGTGGCAGGAAAGGAGTGGGGGGACATTGGGGCAGATCATACAGAGTCTTGAGGCCTTATTAAAAACTTTGGATTTTAAAGAGCAATGGGAAGTTAGTGAATGTGTGTATATATTATTCAATAAATTATAAATGACTAGAAGAAGAATAAAAAGTGAAATGAAGGTTCGTTGATGACAACAAGTGCTTTCTATGAAATAATAAGCAGAGTTGGTTGGTGTTTTTTGAGAGAGCATGATAGTTACACCTGCATTTCACCTGTATTGGGGAGAAAATAATTCAGACTATGCTTGTTACATGTTATAATCCAGGAAAGGGATATAGGAGTCTTTATATACTTTGCCCCATAAATTACAGGCCCACTACAGGACTGCACCCAGTGAAAAATTGTTCATTGATACAAGAAGTATTGGAAGCAGTATAAGTGATCTTAGCATGATGTATCTGCTCTTAGATAGACAATTTGGGGCAGTTCTAATTAACATACTTCATGAAAGGAACAAGAAGCTCCAAAAATGGACAGTTAGCAATGATTGAGGCTGTAAGTCATCTTACGTAGAGCTTCATGAATTGATTTCCTCAAATTTTCAGTAGGCAACCTGAAACCTTAAAGCAGTTTTCAACATTTACATTAGCTCTTTTGACTTGTTTAAGTGTTATGCATCTGCAAAATAACTCTATTATGTTGTAAGTTAAAAGTTTTCAGGAAAATATTGATATTTTTCTCTAAAATATGTTCAAATGTATTTTATATAGCAGATAAGATACAAGATTAAAGGACGAAACTATTTTTATGTAAAATATCGTGAGAACAGTATCAGCTCCAGTTCTAAAATTTTCTTTCAGATATGATCCCAAAACGGATATGTGGACTGCAGTGGCATCTATGAGCATCAGCAGAGATGCCGTGGGAGTCTGTTTACTTGGTGATAAGTTATATGCTGTCGGAGGGTATGATGGACAGACTTACCTTAATACAGTGGAGGCTTACGATCCCCAGACAAATGAGTGGACCCAGGTATGGCATTTCATTTTTCATTTTTACACTTACTCTGTTTTTATTACAAACAATTGTTTTGGTAAAACAGATCCTCTCAATTATGTCCAATATCAAAATATATAGCATAAACATGATAAAGTCATCTTTTAACTAAATATAAGAAAACAGAGGGAATATTTAATTTTATAGTATAGTTAAAATCCAAAATTACCTTTAAAGTATAAGTTAGTACTCAGAGAAATTCTTATTAGTTGGTTATTATTATTATTATTAGCTGCCACCATTTACTTGCTGAGAATTGGTGAGATGTCCTAGCATTGATAGAGCTGATAGGACCACAAGAGGGCTGTAATAAAGGGAGGGAGATTGTGGAAAATTAAAAACAAAGATAGTAGTCAGGAACAAATGAACCACTTACCCATACATGAGCAATAATTTTTAAATACTCAAGCCACAGATATTTGGGAGCAGATCAAATGTCTGGTTATAACCTAGTAAAGATGGCAATCCTAAATTACATTAACAAGTAAGAAACCTGACCTGACAAACTTAACAGAAAAAATTCCCTCTTTGTCTATTTCTGAGAGGGCCTAGCGCTTCTAAGAATGATCTTTTGAGATCTTTGTTTCCATCATCACCCAGAACAGAACCAGGAATTTTCTGCCTCTGGCATCCAATTCAGTATATGGTACATAAAAGGCACTCAAATGTTTAATTGAGCCAAGGTTTTCCTACATACAAGGAGCAGTGGTAAGTACTGTCAAGAAAACAGTACTTATGAGAATCCCTGCTGTCACAGAGCTTAACTACTTAGGTAGGTGAGATCTGCTCATGTAAAGGGAGGAGCCACAGTGTGGAGCAGTTGGTATGAAGTGTCCCATGGTATAGGCAGTGAGTGGCCTAGGAAATCAGGGAGAAGAGAGAAGATGGCTGTTGAGAGGGCTTCAGTAAGGAAGAAGTGGGATTTAATCTAAGCCTTAATGAATTGATCCAATTCAAAAAGATAGAAGGAAGGGGCTTCCCTGGTGGTCCAATGGTTAAGACTCCTTGTTTCCACTGCAGGGGGCGAGGGTTCGCTGCCTAGTCAGGGAACTAAGATCCCACACGCCACGCAGCGTGGCCAAAAAATAAAAGGTAGGAGGAAAAAGGAAATTGTGTGAGAAAACATGAAAGAAATGTCACTAAAGCAGAAATATGCAGGCTCTGTTGAGGGAGTGTGGCGGGTTATAAGGCTCCATGCTTGAGAAGAGTAGGAGTTCTTCTTGGAGAGGAAGGCTGGGGTCAGGATGGAGGTCTGCAATGGTCAACCTAAAAAGTTTGGTAATGAGAATCCAGTGGAGACTTTTAACCAAGAGAGCAATGCAGTAATAGAAAGTCCACATGTCAGCAGCTGGGGACAGGGTAAGTTGGGTTAGGGGCAGGGGAAGTGAAACCTGGGTGAAAGGAAAACATTTATAAAGTTACTTCAGTTATAAGGCTTGAGGTGTTAAATATACAGATGGATTCAAGAGATATTACCAAGTCCTGTTTATTTTTAATTCATACACTTACTAGGTTGTATAGAGAGGTGCAGCTTCTGAAGGAAACAGCAAAAGAATGATCAGAGAGTGTCTTAGTAGATAATGAAATAGAGCATTAAAAGAAAGGTGGGGAGCGGGGGGCTTCCCTGGCAGTCCAGTGGTTAAGATTCTGCGCTCCCAACGCAGGGAGCACAGGTTCAATCCCTGGTGGAGGAACTAAGATCCCACATGCTGCATAGCGCAGCCAAAGAAAATAAATAAAATGTTTAAAAAAAAAAAGGAGAGGGGAATTTCAACAGCATAAGGAAGAATGAAGAAGATTTGTCATTCATGAAGTTGTCAGGACCTTTGAGAATATGATAGAAGCAGAAGCCACCACACAGTGTAAAAAGTAAAGAGAAGAGTAAAAAGTAAATGTGGGAGCTAGAGGGGCATACAATTTTAAAATAATGATGATGATAGAAAGTTAATACTTACTGAGCCATTTTATGTACCCGACTCTGGTCTAAGTACTTTACATTAAAGAATCTTCCCAACAACCCTATAAGGAAAGTACTATTATTTCCTCACTATGTTGGATGAAGAAGTCTGAGACAGAGAGGTTAAATAGCTGACCCAACGTCACACAGCAGATAAATGGTGGAGTTAGAATTTGAGCCTAGGATCTTTTTCACAATAGAGATGAAGACAAGAGAGTTGAACTGGATTCCAGATACTAGAAGGAGAAAGCAAAATTGAAGGGCACTTTTCTGAAAGAAGGACAGAAACAGAATTGAGAGCAAAGGCAGGTCCTCCTTAGAATGGAGGAAAGATCTTATCCTCCAAAGCTGGAAGGAAAAATGAGAATATCAGTGTAGAAAGATACAAAGTGTTTTTAAGTGAAGAGAAGGATAGAAAAAGAGACTTAGATTGTATGACCTTGATCTTGTTTCTTAAGTAAGTGAGATCACTTGGTGAAGGTGAGAAGGCATAATTTGAGAGCTTGAGTTAGAGCTACGGGATTTCATAGAAATTATGAGATTACCTACCATCAGCCTCCTACCATGGCAGAAGTAATTGTGAATGATAACCAAGGAATCCAAGAAGAGATAGAAGAATCTCTTTTCCTGAGATGTATTTTATTAAGCCCTTGGGCCAGTTATAAGGAAACCTATTAGCCAGTATTTCAGACTTGCTGTTACAGATAATTAATACCTTATGCTGAATCACCCTGTATCAAAATTAATAATCTGTGACCACATAGCTCTTTGGTTTACATGCCATCTCCATTACTTTTTAAAAAATTCTTTTTATTGAAGTACAGTCAATGTACAATATTATGTTACAGGTATACAATATAGTGATTCACGATTTTAAAGGTTATGCTCCATTTATAGATATTATAAAATATTGACTGTATTCCCTGTGTTGTACAATATATCTTTGTAGCTTATTTTACACATAATAGTTTGTACCTCTTAATCCCCTAGCCCTATTTTTCCCCTCCCCCTTCCCTCTCCCCACTGGTAACCAATAATTTGTTCTCTATATCTGTGAGTCTGTTTCTTTTTTGTTATATTTGCTAGTTTGTTGTATTTTTTAGATTCTACATATAAGTGATTTTAAAGCTCCTAAATGTGAATTTACAACTATAGTATCTGAAAAATAAATGTTTTCCATTCAATGTTTCTACAAATGGACAAGAGGACATTTATTTGTACAGGGAATGAAATGTGATTACAAAGTCTTAAGCCACCACCCACCCCACTACCAGCCTTGACCCAAAGCAGGAGGTGATTGCATTGTATTTAATAAATTCTCTAAGCTAAACTTTCTAGCTGGTTGCCGTGGCAGCATCAGCTATTCACAATGTAGAGACTTAGTGTCTTGAGTGTTTTGAGAAAAGCTGCTAATTACAGACATTTTGATTTAAATGACGTACAGGTTACTTCTAGAATACTGTAAGTAGATATGGTTTTTAAATAGGTTATTTGTTCAAAAAGATATAACAGTGATCAAAACAACTGATTCAGATGGAGAACAACCAAGAATTCTCTTACAATTGAAGTCAGATGTATTCTTAAAATCCACTCATTTGTCTGGGGAGGAGGAGTCAAAATGACCAGAAAGTCACTTTGATATCATGTATTTGACAAAAATACTTTATGACATACACCCACATACATAAGTACAAAACAAACTTTCTTAGTACTTTATATTAGTCACCCCTTCCCAAATGCTAATGTCTTAATTCTGTTAGCTCAAATGCATAGATTCTTACTGGGCTCCAAGTAATCCTTCTTTTAAAACTATCCTTGTCCACACTTACCTCCGCTATGAATTGCCCAGTGTCAGGAGTACTTTAAAAAAAAAAAAAGACAAGAAGTGAAAGATTTAAGAATTGTTCCTAATGCATAAGTCAAGATTATACTTTTCCCGTAGTACCTCATACTTCTATCTCACTGTCATGGAGTTTATTCACCAGGTTTGTTTCCACTCCTAAGGAGTTCAATCGGTGGTATTTATTATTTATTCACTCTGGTAAAAAGCAGTAGAATGGGTTTAGACTCTTCAGCCACGCTGAGAAGGTCATCAGTGAATGTGAAGTTAGTGGTTCCTCTGGAGTCGGCAGACCCAGGACATGTGGTATATTCTGTGTACTCTCTCTGAGATAGCACTTCCGCTGCATGGCCTCTCAGGATAATACTTGGTATTTTCTCCATATTAGTCACAAAGTTACTCTAAGTGTTCAGCATTTCCTCACATCCATATTGTGCATCATGTTGGCCAAAATAGTGTTTCATGTAGAACAATTCCTGTGCTATCTTTAAAAATCACCTTTAAAGAGAAGTAAATACTACATAATTATGTTATATACCCAAAACAATTTAGTCTATGAAGCTTTGGCATCAGGAGGAAGAGCCTTGTTTAAGACCTGGGCCAGCTTAGGGTTCGGGCAGCAGCTCTTTGCCAACAAGTATGAACTATTTCAATATTTCACCGACTGGTGTGGTATTATCAACGTTTTTACCCACAAACCCAACATGTGTCTTTTTTTTTTTTTTTTTTTTAGGTTGCTCCACTGTGCCTAGGAAGAGCTGGGGCTTGCGTTGTGACTGTAAAGTTATAACAGTGCTTTGTTTTCTAAATGAAGATGTTCTCTTCCTTTATGAATTTAGTATAATTGTTCTACTATCAATGGATATGTTTTTAGTAAATTTGCAAGGCCACATTCCGGGGCACGAAGTGCCTGGTCTCTAAGGGAAGATGTTAAAACAAGGAAGAACCAAGATTAAATACTTTTATTTCTTAGCAAATCAAAACTGCAGCTGGTGGATTGTGAACGTATGTTCCTGATATAAACTATGAGGACAAATGCACTGCTCCTGACACAACCCAGTGTTAACCAGGAATTTCATTTCTTTTAATAATCAAGCACATTTTGCTCATATTATCCACATTTCTTTTATTACAGTGCAAATACCCCAGATAAAACTTCTAATGTTTTGATTTGTAACTTTATCATACATGAATTATGGTAATTTTTATTCTTTTACTTAACCACAACCACTGTTTTAATGATATTACTAAAGACTATGCATTTAGTTGTTTTCAGAAATAGCTGCATTATATATGCTTCGCTTGTGGATATATTTCTAAAATCGGCTTAGTCCAATGAATAAAGAAAAATATTAAAGAGTTAGAACAACGAAGACCAAATAAAAACTTGATATGACCTTTGGGATCTATTTAAATATTCATTCCATCTAGATTAACCAAGAACTCCACGTTATGATATTCTTAAATTAGAATTGAAACATGGTGTTTTGCATTAAATTTAAGATATGCAAATTTTGTGGAGAAAATAAATGTTATATACCCTCTAATGTTCTTTCACCTAATTAGCATTTAATCGTGTGAATTTGCTTCCTTTTATATTGTTAAAAATGTTTTGATTTTGTCTCTTTATATTGACAGAACTGTTTGGATATTCTTACGTTCTCAGATCTCTGTTTGCCTCCCCTGCCTTGTTTGCTAATTTTTGCCGGAGTTAGTTAATCCTTTGTGCTTCTTTGTAATCAAACAGTTTGGGGGGAATGGGCTTATTGAATGTTTGAAAAATAAGTTTAAAGTGTTTATTACCCAAAGTTTTGTACATTTGTACACTCTTAATTACACATGTGAATGTTAATATTCTCAGTGAATTATTTATTGTTTGCAAAAATGCACTGGGCAGTAACATTTTATGATAAATCCTTTAAGGTATAAGTCATTAACTTATATCTTAATGTAAAATGAGTATAAACTAAATTCCCACCTTTTAAAAGTCCATATTTTGGTTAATGTGTTTTTACATTTTATATCAGGGTAGACTTTATTTTAGTTGCTTCCTTTAAAAATTAAAAGAAACTTTTTTTTTTTTAGCTGATTTTGAATGCTCGTGAAATGTTTCTACACAGGAAACCAAGAAACTTAGTACGTCTATTCACAAAACAAATTCCATGGGCATTTTACTGGTGTGGCCACTAAGAAAATAGCAGTGATAGTGACAAATACATTAATATTTCATATATTCATTATAGTGTGGCTATGAATTCAGTTACTTTCCTGACAAGGAGGGATCAGTGGTAGAGTATATTTATGTATTTAGGGTAAGGGAGAGAGGAAGAGGAAAAGCTATAAGAAACAAAGCAAAAATTTCAAAAGCAGAAATGTGTCAGTACATCATCCCTTCTTGTGGAGGCTTAGACCTGTGATTTTGGACTTGTGATCATTTCTCATCTCCACTCATTATCCACTCTCTTGTCCCCTGTGCCCTCAATGGAGTCAGACTCATCTTAAAGTAAAGGAACTAATTCATTTCTCTGAGGATCTTCCTTTCCTTTATGGGATTCATAGAACAGTCCCTTTGATTTTTTATCCCACTGAAGGGGGCCTCTCTAATGCAGTTTTGCCATCAATAGGCTCTGCTCTTCTGGGTACTAGTGAAGAAAACTATTTCTTTTCTAGTGACAGAGCATTCACCAAAGCATTCATTCTTCTAGTCTGGGATCTTATAAATCTAGAGGAAAATATGGCCCTTCCTTGTGTGCATCATCTAACATTGCTGCCTTGACTTTTACTGTTAGCTTCTGCACTGAGATGTCTAGCTGCTCTTAATTTTAACCCCAATTAATGACCACCTTATGAAAAATAATAATATTTCTTATAATTATTGAATGCTTATTATGAACTAGGAACCAAGTTTTTGCATGTATTAATGCACTTAATCTTCACAGAAACCTTATGAGGTATGTTCTGTTATTATTCTCCTTTTTACAGATGAGGAACCCGGGTCAGGAAGAGTTTAACCCCAAGATTCTATATAGCAAATAAGTGGCAGAGCAGGGATTCAAACACAGGCAGTGGCTCAGGAGTCCATTCTGTCATCACTCCTGTTTCTAGGTAGAAAAAGAAGTTTCCTTTTATGTGAGAAATCATTTACTTTAACAAAAAGAAAAGTGAAGAAGGCTTATGCTTTTTAGAAGTGAAATTTATCAGTCACACTCTTATCAGAAGATTTTTGTTTCTTACTATTGGGAAATTTTGTTTAAATCTCTTATGGAATTTTATATACATTTTGCTTTAGAAGAGTAAATGTAAGAAAACATACATTTCAGGTTTTATAAATATTAGATAAATTGCATGGTATTTTGGATGGCTGAACCATAAACAAATTTATTCATCAAAAATAAGCTTTATTGCCAACAAAATAGGTAACCTAGATGAAATGTACAAATTTCTAGGAACACACAAATCACCAAAACTGACTCAAGAAGAAGTAAAAAATCTAAACACATCTATAACAAGTAAAGAGATTGAATCAATAATCAAAAACCCCTCAACAAAGAAAGTACAGAACCAGAATTTAGTAGAAATCGCTGGTGAAGTCTACCAAACATTAAAAGAAGAATTAACACGAATTCTTCTTAAACTCTTACAAAAAAATAGATTAGGAGTTAACACTTCCTAATTCCTTCTATAAGACCAGCATTACCTTGATACCTAAGCCAGACAAAGATTATATACCATGACAAACTAAGATTTATTGCAAGAATATGGGGATGGTTCAACATATAAAAATCAATCAATGCGGTATACCACATAATAAAATGCAGAGAACTCAGCTAGAAGAAACTAGAACAGTGACATGAAAATAAAGCTCTTTGTTATTTAAAAAGAAAAATAGAATGAAGGGAACATAAACAACATTAGAATCTCAATTGATAAGAAAAAGCATTTGACAAAAATCAATACCCTTTCATGGCATTCAGCAAACTAGGAAGAGAATGGAATTTCCTCAGCCTGTTAAAAGGCATTCATGAAAAACCCACAGCTAACAGCATACTAAATGGTGAAAGATTGAAAGGTTTCCCTCTAAGATCAGGAAGATGTTCACTCCCACCACTGCTAGTCAACATTGTACCAGAAGTTCTAGCCAGAGCAATTAGGCAAGAAAATAAATAAATAAAAGGAATCCCAATTAGAAAGGAAAAAGTAAGACTCTCCATTTGCAGCTGACATGATCCTGTATGTTAAAAATCCTGAAGAATACACACACAAACTATTAGAGCTAATAAATTCATTAATGTTGCAGGATACAAGATCAACACACAATTGTTAGTTGATTCCTATACACAGGCCCAAAAAAAGAAAAAAAAAAGCTAAGATGGAAATTAAGAAAACCATTCCATTTACAATACTTGAAAATAAATCTAACCAAGGAGGTACAAGGCTCATACATTGAAAAGTACTAAACATTGCTGAAAGAAATTAAATAAGACCTAAATAAATGGAAGACATCTCATGTTCATGGCTTGGAAGACTTAATGTTAAGATGGAAATACTCCACAAATTAGTCTGTAGATTCAATGTAATCTCTGTCAAAAGCCCAATGGCCTTTTTTTGCAGAAATGGAAAAGCTGATCCTAAAATTTGTGTAAAATTGCAAAGGACCCAAAAGAGCCAAAACAATCTTGAAAAAGAAGAACAAAGTTGAAGGACTCACATTTCCTTATTTCAAAATTTATTACAAAGCTACAGTAATCAAAACAATGTGGTACTGGTGTAGGGATAAACGTATAGACCAAAAGCATAAAATAGAAAGTCCAGAAATAAACTGTGGTCAACATATTATGGTCAATTGATTTTCAACAAGGATGCCAAGGCCATTCAATGGAGAAAATAGTCTCTTCAACAAGTGGTGCTGGATATTCATGTTCAAAAGAATGAATTTGGATCCTTACTTTACAACATATATAAATATTAAAGACCTAAATATAAGAGCTAAAACCATAAAACTCTGAGAAGAAAACATAGGCATAAATCCTCATGACCTTTGATTTGACAATGATTTCTTAAATATGACATCAAAAGCACAAGCAACAAAAGAAAAAATAGATAAATTGGACTTCATCAAAATTAAAAGCCTCTGTATCAAAGGATACTATCAAGAAAGTGAAAAAACAACCCACAGAATGGGAGAAAATATTTGAAAATCATATCTGATAAAAGTCTAGTATCCAGAATATATAAGGAACTCCTACACTCAACAAAAAGGCAATCTAATTTTAAAATGGGCAAATGACTTGAAGAAGCATTTCTCCAATGAAGATATATACAAATGGCCATCAAGCACATGAATAGATTCTCAACATCATTAGTTATTAGGGAAATGCAAATCCAAACAACAATAAGATACCACTTCACATCCACTAGGATGACTATAATTTTAAAAACAGAAAATAAGTGTTGGAGAGGATGTGGAGAAATTACATAGCAAAGAAAATGGTAAACCAAGGTGGAGCTTCCAACATCAAGGAAGTGATTGAAAGAAGATGAAAGACTGAGAAATGAGGCCTTGAACTCAGTATGTCAGGTCTCCCCACCGAGTCTCTGGGCCTGAAGACAAGCAGAGCCTCTCTTAGGTGTTGAAGCATTTAAATGAAATTGGGCTAAAAGCTCATGTTTTATTAAATTGCCTCAGACTTGGTCATTTGTTTACCGAAATATAGGGAGGTTGAGTCAACTTGATTACGTGGCAGATACTGTGTGCTGAGTACGTTATGTATATGTTCATACATTTAATCTTTACAATAGCCCTATGAAGTAGATATGATTATTCCCACTTAATGATGTAGAAACTAACAGAGCCAAATAACAGAGCCAAATTTGAAAACCAACCAGATGTGTATGACCTTAGAGCCTTTAACAAAAATCTATGCAAGATTGCCACATGCAGGTGAGTTCTGGCTGTCCTGATTACATAGGATGATGATACCTATTTGATGCCAAGGTTAGATATTGTGATAGTGCCCTCATCACATCTGTGCTACATTTTAAGCTTTTACTTTTAATGAGTAGAAACAGGCTGGGTAGTTCTGCCTATTATGTGCATGGTTGCATACACACACACACACAGACACACACACGCACATGCAGAAACTGATCCTTACTAAGTACCTTTCAGTGGTGAGAGGACAAAAGCAGGGCATTTTAGTAAGGATGGCATATTTAATGTCCTGGGTACAGAGAAGAATTGGTGCTGTCAATAGAGTGAAGAGCAGGAATGCTGAGTAGACCAGTAATGAGTGGAAATGAGAAGATGAGCCATTAGTAGAAAGTCATGAATCCATTATTAGAAGTTTAGTATAATTTAAGAGAGACAAATGCTTAAAAATTCTAAGGATATGAGGAAGATGATTCTGTAGTTATGATGTATTAGTCAGGGACCAATCAGGAGACAGAAACCACACAATAATTTGAACAGGGGAGGTTTCATATAAAGAATTAAATGCTATAATAGAGGACTGAGCTCACAAAGGATTGGCTGGTTATTAAGATTTGGAATTTGATTCTGCCCTATTTGCAAGCTAGTAAATTAGCCTGTTACTGTTTCATGGATGCTGGCTGAAGACACAAAACTCCTGGATCAGAGAAAAAGGACTTTATTACTCAAAGGCGTAGAAAGCAGTATGACTGTCATCTTTGGGTTAATTCCCCTTGCCTCCCAAGTCCCACATGAGCAACGTGGAAGATCCCAGGTAGGAAATTCCCTGACTTGGGGAATCCACTACTTTTGTAGTAAATGGTAGGCAACCCTGAATTTAAACTATGTCTCAAATTTTAAAATTAATGTGTAGCATCTAATATTCCTTCCATGATCTGATTCCCTTGTCCAGCCCCAATTAAACTTCAGATTCAGAAGTTCAACAGAGACATGGAGGTACATCTCATGTTCTACCTAAACGTCAATTGAGAGAATGCTAAAGGATGTTCTTTTCCTTTTCTGCATGAACTAACAATAACAACAAAATCTATTGTGGCCATCTTAGACTGTGTCATACCAGCCTATGGAACCTTCCTTGGAGAAATGAAGAAAAAAAGAAAAGAAAAACTGAGTGACTAAATAATAGAAGAAAAAAGAAAGAAATAGAACATGGCAATGGGGGAAAAATGGTTTACAGGGGATATTATGAAGTTGAACAGAGAAGGGGGAAGTAAAGAATAGGGAACAAACTATCAAGATTTACAAGGCTTTTAAAGTAAAAACAACAGCCCTTGAAAAATGTATACTGTTTACCAGTAATTTCAACCTTAAGTACCATCTGATTTTGTTGCCAAGCCAATTCAAAAGTAGGTAAGAGAATCAGAATGACTGACTGTAAAATTAATCTAATTCAAATAAAAACATATGAAGGACTTCCTTGGTGGTCCAGTGGTTAAGAATCCACCTTACAATGCAGGGGACGTGGGTTCAATCCCTGGTCAGGGGAACTAAGATCCCACATGCCTCGGCGCAAGTAAGCCTGCACGCCACAACTAGAGAGCCCGTGAGCTGCAACAAAGACCCAGCTCAGCCAAAATAAAAAATAAATTTTTAAAAAATTTTTTTTAGAAAAAGTAATTTAAATTTCATTTTAAAAAAGCATTTTCCTATCCTAATAATGCGATCTAAAGCCATTAGGTGGAATATGGCAAGGATGGCACCTGCAGTGGTGTTGAGGGACGTCACGGTAGCCCCATGTGGGGTATTGGAGTCCAAGTGGGGTTGAAGAGGGCATCCTACAGAGGAGAGGGATGGCCTGGGGTAGGATGTCAGACCCCAAGCAAGGTAAGGAGGGTAACCACACAGGGGGCAGCCTGGCATTAGAAAGTCAGAGCCTGAGCAGTGAGGAAGGTGTGTGGGGGAGGGTGACACATAATGAGTCTGGAAAGAGGACTTAGAGCCCGGCAGGGAGGCGTGGGCATCCGGGCAGAGAGGGAATGGGGGCAGGGATTAGAGAGTGTTTGCATACAGGGTGTGATGTTGTGATTTATAATAAGAAATATGTATCACTATTTGTCTTCCAGTTTCTGGCAGCCTCCTAAAACCCTTGGAATTTCCTGACCTGAGGGGCATCAAGGTGTCTTTTGTGTGCTAATGAGGTAACTTTCCGAAAGCACCTAAGGATGGAGGTCTGTTGCCAGGAGAACCAACTTAGTGATTAGAGGGTTGGAATTTTCAGTCCCACCTCCTTTACCTCAGGGGAGGGGAGAGAGGCTAGAAGTTGAATCAATCACCAATGGCCAATGATTTAACCAATCGTGCTTTGTAATGAAACCTCCATAAAAACCCAAAAGGATGGAGAACTTCTGGGTTGGTGAACACGTGGAGATACGAGGAATGGAATGCTCAGCAAGGACTGGAAGCTCTGAACCCTTTCTCCATACCTTGCCCTGTGCATCTCTTCCACCTGGCTGTTCCTGCGTTATATCCTTTTATAAACTGGTAAATAAAATGTTTCTGTGAGCAGCTCTAGCAAATGGATGGAACCCAAGGAGGAGGTTGTTGAAACCTCCAATCTATAGCTGGTTGGTCAGAATCACAGGTGACGCCTGGGCTTGAGATTGGTGTCAGAAGTGTGAGGGTGGGTGAGTAGGGGGTAACAGTCTAAGGACTGAGCCCTTAACCTGTGGGATCTGCCAGGATATTCCCAGGTGGTGTCAGAGTTGAGTTGAATTGTAGGACACCCAGCTGGTATCAGAGAATTGCTTGGTGGTGTGGAAAAACCCTGCAGACATTGGAATTGGTCCCAGAACTATTAAAGGGGATTAATCATATTAGTGATTATATTAAGGATAATGAAAGACCAGATTCTTACTGTTGGAGAAGAGAGTTATGAATACAGAAAAGGAAAAAAAAAACTAGAATGAACACTGTAGTGTTGAATTGGAATTGGACATATTAGTATGAACTCAGTTTTCAAGATAGATTTAGGTAGATGATAGATAGATAGATAATAAATAGATAAATAGATATATTCCCTAGCTCAGTCCACAGAGAGTCTGGGAATAGCAGTGATCACATCTTGTGCCCAGATCTTGACTGCTAAACATCACTTTCTACCAAAAGGAATGACAGATCCTTGGGCAAATGGCTGGTTCCAGAGTTGAGGCAGGGAAAATACATGGTGAACCTGGAACATCTTATTGTGCCAGTAAACAAGGCTGTGCTCAAAGAATGTTGGGGACATAGCAAAAGTACACAGAAGTCAGCTTCGAGGGGCTTCCACTGGCCAAACTGGAGCCAATTTAAGCATAAAAATACATGAGAATAATGAATATACCCCTTTGAATAACACAGGAATCCATACAGGTATAAATAAACACACAAACTGAAAGTTTGATGAGGAACAAGATACTTACATGGTTCTAAGATATCTCCCCCCAAAATACTCATTTATTACAAAGGGCAAAGGATAACTTTACAGGTAAGAAGCCTGGCAGATACCACTTTAATCAAGTGATCAAACTGAAAATCATCAGTAATGGGACAAATCAAAATCTTATGCCACAGGATAAAATAGGATGAGACGAACACAGCATTACTTCTGTGATACTCCTGCCAAAAATGCATAACATGAATCTAATCATGAGAAAATATTAGACAAAGTAAAATTGAGGGTCATTCTACAAAACAACTAGCCTGGAATTTTCAAACATGTTGAGGCATGAAAGTTAAGATTGAGTAGCTATACCAGATTGAAGACTAAAGAAAAATGGCAATTAAATGCAATGCATGATCCTGGATTGAATTCTTTCACTGTAAGCAACATTATAGAGACAACTGTCAAAAGTTGAATGGTTCTGTGAATTAGATGATAGTAATGTATCAATGTTAACTTCTTGATTTTTTATGGTTGTATTGTGGTTTTGTAGATAACTGTCTTTGTAGGAAATACAATGTATTCTGGGGTGATGGGCCATCATGCTGGCAACCTACTCTCAAACAATTCAGGGTAGGAGTCAGGGGTCGGGGGGGTGGGGGGAGTTACTTTTCTGTAACTCTGATTGTTTCAAAATTTGGGAAAGTGGTTTTTTAAAAAATAGGCCCATTTTAGGCTTAACACATGTTCACTGTGTTCTAGGCCTCCTCCTTCTGGTTTTCCACAAAGCAGATTTCTTGCCTTCCTCAGATGTATAGGAAACATTAGTGGAGTTGAAAATCATCTACAAGTAATTGATTATTGAAAACTGCACATCTGATCTCAGATTTGCCAATGATAGCTTCTCCGCATATAACTCCATCGATATGAGATCCATTTTATGAAAATGATCCATATTGCAAATGAAGCAGACAAAATTCAGTTTTCAATTTCTTCCTTCCAAGAAATTCTTAGAAGCAAATTGATACCCTTCCCTGTGGAAGAGATTAGATAAAGTGAGAGAAGGCATGGGAAGAAATGCTGAAACCTCTGAAATGAGTAGCATATATTTTACACATTAACTAGGAAGATAAAAAGGTGTTTATATTCAGGGATAGCCTTAGGGTTTGAAAGACCTGATGTAACCAGAGTGTGTTAGGGCCTTAGCTCTGTGTTATACTAGTGGTCCTCCTATAGATAGAAGTATCAGCTGGAAGAAATCTAAGGGCAGGTCTCGGGTCCCTGACCACTTCTGCCCTGTAAGTCTGATCCTGTGTGTTTATCATAGAATGTTGCAGCATAACAGTTACATTACTTATCCATTATTTTCAGTCTTTCAGAATAGTAACTTTTCACTCTCAAATAGTAACTTTTCCCTTGGTTCCAAATATATCCCATCGGCTTGGCATTTTTAAATACCATAGGATATCTTTTTCTTTTAAGAAAAATTCACATTTCTGGTATGCTTTCAAGAAAAATCTTGAAGTCTGCAGCTACTTAAGACAATATTCACATTTCTCAACCCTACTACTCTGATTTTTCCTATTCTCTTTTTATTTTCGTTCATTTCTTTCCTTCCCTTTGGTATGCTTCTCTTCTGCCCTTTTAGAGAAAGCATTATTTTCAATCATTTACCCTTGGAGGACAGGCCCATCCAGAAGTTTTTAAATTACTAACACTAAGGGACTTCCCTCGTGGTGCAGTGGTTAAGAATCCACCTGCCAATGCAGGGGACACAGGTTCCATCCCTGGTCCAGGAAGATCCCACATGCCACGGACCAACTAAGCCCATGTACCACAACTACTAAGCCTGTGCTCTAGAGCCCGCGGGCCACAACTACTGAGCCCGCGCACCTAGAGCCTGTGCTCCACAGCAAGAGAAGCCACCACAGTGAGAAGCCCACGCACCGCAACGAAGAGTAGCCCCCGCTCTCCGCAACTGGAGAAAGCCTGCGTGCAGCAACAAAGACCCAGTGCAGCCAAAAAATAAATAAATAAAAATTTAAAAAAATAAAGACATAATTTTTTTTTAAAATCACTAATAATTGAGACAAGGGATACCCTTTGGTCACTGCATGCTCCTCATTGAGGACCTAAACACCCAGTTTAAAAAAAATTCAAATCCCCGGATACAGTATATTCTTAGGTATATTCAGAATATAGGTAAGTCAGAGCTTCTACCTATGAAACAAACAAAAAGCCTGGATTGTGTGATTAGGTAGATTCAATAGTTGTTTTATGACAAGGTTTAATCTGATTTTCAGAAAAGCTAGTTTTGTTTTATCAAGAAAATCACATTAAATGTAAAGATTCAGTGTTTGTGCATAGGCTTTTTTTTTTAATTAAGTCAAAATTCATATAACATAATATCCATTTTAAAGTGAACAATTCAGTAGTATTTAGTATATTCATATTGTTGTGTAACCACCACCTCTATCTAGTTCCAAAACATTTTCATAAGCCCAAAAGAAAACCCTGTAGCCAGTAAGCAGTAACCCCCCATCCCTCCTTTCCCCAGCTGCTGGCAACCACCAATCTGCATCCCATCTCTATGGATTTACCTATTCTGGATATTTCATGTAGAATAATACAACATGTGACTTTATGTTAGGCTTCTTTCACTTAGCATATTTTCAAGATTCCTCCATTTTGTAGCATGAAATGTAGCAACACTTCATTCCTTTTTATTTTGGAACAATATTCCATTGTATGTGTATACCAAAATTTGGTTATCCATTCATGGACATTTGGGTTGTTTCTACCTTTTGGCTAATGTGAATAGTGCTGCTATGAACATATGTGTACAAGTATTTGTTTGAATCCCTGTTTTTAATTCTTTGGGGTGTATACCTAGGAGTGGGATTGCTGATTCATATAAGTAATTCTATGTTTAACTTTTTAAGGAACTGTCAAACTGGTTTCCAGAGCAACAGAGCTATTTTACATTAGTGAGCATAGGTTTTTACCAGAATTAGCTCTCCACTTTCAGAAACAAAACAGGCGTTCCATCTGCTGTTTTACATTTGGCATACTCTAGAATAAACCAATGGTTCTCACCTCTGTACACCACAGAATTAGAGAGAGAGAGAGAGAGAGAGAGAGACAGAGCAGGAAAGAAATAAAAGATAGGCTTCATCTCTAGACATTCTGTTTCAATAAATCTGGGTTGAGCCTGAGCCACCCCAAGTGACCCCAAGTCATTCTAATGGCAGTCAGGATTAAGAACTACAATATGAACTCCAGGGAGTAATGCAAAAAATTTCCCCTAGAGAATAGAAATCATTAAATTGTCATGGACCCAGAACTAATTTTTTGTTTGTTTTGGTTTGGGTTGGGTTTTTTTTTATAGATCTGTATTGGAGTATAATGGCTTCACAACACTGTGTTAGTTTCTGTTGCACAACAAAGTGAATCAGCCATATGCATACATATGTCTCCATATCTCCTCCCTCTTGCATCTCCCTCCCTCCCATCCTTCCTATTCCACCCCTCTAGGTCACCACAAAGCACTGACCCGACCTCCCTGCGCTATGCTGCTGCTTCCCACCAGCCAACAATTTTACTTCAGTAGTGTATATATGTTGATGCTACTCTCACTTCGTCCCAGCTTCGCCCTCCCACCCCATGTCCTCAAGTCCATTTTCTATGTCTACCTCTTTATTCCTGCCCTGCAACTAGGTTCATCAGTACAATTTTTTTTTTTTTTTTTTTTAGATTCCACATATATGTATTAGCATACAGTATTTGTTTTTCTCTTTCTGACTTACTTCACTCTGTATGACAGACTCTAGGTCCATCCACCTCACTACAAATAACTCAATTTTTTCTCTTTTTATGGTTGAGTAATATTCCATTATATATATGTGCCACATCTTCTTTATCCATTCATCTGTCGATGGACACTTAGGTTGCTTCCATATCCTGGCTATTGTAAATAGTGCTGCAATGAACATTGTGGTACATGTCTCTTTTTGAATTATGGTTTTCTCAGGGTATATGCCCAGTAGTAGGATAGCCAGGTCATATGGTAGTTCTATTTTTAGTTTTTTAAGGAACCTCCATACTGTTTTCCACAGTGGTTGTATCAATTTACATTCCCACCAACAGTGCAGGAGGGTTCCCTTTGCACCACACTCTTTACAGCATTTATTGTTTCTAGATTTTTTGATAATGGCCATTCTGACCAGCATGAGGTGATACCTCATTGTAGTTTTGATTTGCATTTCTCTAATAATTAGTGATGTTCAGCATCTTTTCATGTGCCTCTTGGCCATCTGTATGTCTTCCTTGGTGAAATGTCTATTTGGGTCTTTCACCCATTTTTTTAACTGGATTGTTTTTTTTTTTGGAATTGAGCTCCATGAGCTATTTATATATTTTGGAGATTAATCCTTTGTCTGTTGTTTCATTTGCAAATATTTTCTCCCATTCTGAGGGTTGTTTTTTTTGTCTTGTTTATGGTTTCCTTTGCTGTGCAAAAGCTTTTAAGTTTAATGAAGTCCCATTTGTTTATTTTTGTTTCTATTTCTGTAACTCTAGGATGTGGGTCATAAAAGATCTTGCTGTGGTTTATGTCAAAGAGTGTTTTTCCTATGTTTTCCTCCAAGAGTTTTATATTGTCTGGCCTTACATTTAAGTCTTTAATCCATTTGGAGTTTATTTTTTGTGTATGGTGTTAGGTAGTGTTCTAATTTCATTCTTTTACATGTATCTGTCCAGTTTTCCCAGCACCACTTATTGAAGAGGCTGCCTTTTCTCCGTTGTATGTTCTTGCCTCCTTTGCCATAAATTAGGTTCCCATATGTGCATGGGTTTATCTCTGGGCATTCTATCCTGTACCATTGATCTATATTTCTGTTTTTGTGCCAGTAGTTTACTGTCTTGATTACTGTAGCTTTGTGGGATAGTTTGAAGTCGGGGAGCGTGATTCCTCCAATTCCGTTTTTCTTTCTCAAGATTGCTTTGGTTATTCGGGGTCTTTTGTGTTTCCATACGAATTGTAAAATTTTTTGTTCTAATTCTGTGAAGAATGCCATTGGTAGTTTGATAGGGATTGCATTGAATCTGTAGATTGCTTTGGGTAGTATAGTCATTTTCACAATATTGATTCTTCCAATCCAAGAACATGGTATATTTCTCCTTCTGTTTGTGTCATCTTTGATTTCTTTCATCAGTGTTTTATAGTTTTCTGAGTACAAGTCTTTTGCCTCCTTAGGCAGGTTTATTCCTAGGTATTTTATTCTTTTTGTTGCAATGGTAAATGGGAGTATTTCCTTAATTTCTCTTTCTGATTTTTCATTGTTGCTGTATAGCTTCTCTTCTCACTTATGAACTCATTAATTTTAATTAATTTAATTTAATTAATTAAAATTTAATTTTAATTAAAATTAAAACTAATTTTAATTTCTTAATTTCCTTGGCTATATGATTCATAGCCATGTATCTGCACCTAGAATCATGCTTGGCACAGAATTGGACAAAAATAATTGGCTTAATTTTGAATATTCAATTATATATATTTTTTTAAAAAATAAATAAATAAATTTATTTATTTATTTTTGGCTGCTGTTGGGTCTTTGTTGCTGTGCACGGGTTTTCTCTAGTTGCGGCGAGCAGGGTCTATTCTGTTGTGGTGTGTGGGCTTCTCATTGCAGTGGCTTCTCTTGTTGCAGAGCACAGGCTCTAGGCATGTGGGCTTCAGTAGTTGTGGCTCACAGGCTCCAGAACACAGGCTCAGTAGTTGTGGCACATGGGCTTTGTTGCTCCGTGGCATGTGGGATCTTCCTGCACCAGGGCTCGAACCCGTGTCCCCTGCATTGGCAGGTGGATTCTTAACCACTGCGCCACCAGGGAAGCCCCAGATATTATTTTTGAATACACTATCTTTCTCTAGTTATTGTTAGGCTTATTAGACTTCCTTTCTATATAATATTGGTAGTAAATTATTTATTTCCTCAAATGGCTATCATTTTAAAGTTTGGAAGTGTAAATGATAAACTGGAGGCAAATTATAAGATGATCAAACAATATTGGCATTTCCTGGAAGTGTAGTATGCAATAAAAACTTTCTGAATTTATATCTATTTATCTTTAAAATCTGAATTCCACCTAAATTTCCTAGTTTCTTTATCTGTACTTAGTGTTAAATGTCATTATTTTCCATCCCCAATCCCATGCTATCCCTCTTTCTCTTCACCTTGGAAGCTCTCCTCTTTCTCTCTTTGGAAAAACATTTTTCTGATATTATAACAAGTTATGTTATTCATTCTTCTCAATATCCTTTTGAGAAGCTTCATACCATTTTTACCAGCTTTTATAGCAGATTCTGACAAATACTTTCTCATAATGCCATACTTTTCCAGATAAATTAGAGGTTCCTGAACATTACTATAACATATTTATTTATACTTAAATAAGGAATCAATTTTAAGTTGTATAGTTTATTTTAAAAAATAGCTCTGTGCACTCTAGAATTACCCCTTCCCATAGATTGTATAACAGATTGGCTAACTCTTCAGTGAATCTCTCCCAACAAATGGACACCAGATCCTTTCCCAGATGTACAGGTTTAATCATGTTTCTGGTTCTTAAATTTTAGAATGGGAAGCTGTATTTCTCTTCTTTCCCAAATATTTTACATAAAATTTTGTATTCAGGTAAGGATACACATATTTCCAAGGTATACAAAAACTTCCAGAAGAATACCACAACTAAAAATATTTTAATCAATTTTCAAGTTCCATTATAGATGAGAAAAGTGAATCTTAGGGGGAGTTCCCTGGCAGTCCAGTGGTTAGGACTTGGCACTTCCACTGCCATGGCCCAGGTTCAATCCCTGGTTGGGGAACTAGGATTCTGCAAGCCGCGGCACAGCCAAAAAAAAAAAAAAGAAAGAAAAGTGAAGCTAATAATTATCGCTACAATGGCAATCATATTACAGTATATAAATGTGTCAAATTAACATGTTGTACACCTTAAATCTACACCATGCTATATGTCAAATATATGTTTCAATTAAAAAACAAAAGTGAAGCTGAGAAAGTTAAGGACATAATCTGTTACTAACTGGTTGTTACTGGGTTCAAATCAGTTTGTCTGCATCTTCCACCTTCTACCTCATTACCTCTAAGTATCCTTTCTCTTTTATCCACCTATTGAAATCCTACCTATTCTGTTAGCCTAATGAGAAAAACAGAATAATAAAAAACAAAAAACTAGGCATTAATTAGGATCCCTGTTTTATCTAAAATAATAATACCAAATGCTCCTTGCAGCTTAAAAATAATGAATTGAAAAGTGACTTTCAGAGGCATATACGTGGAAAAGATTTGTTGCTTTGTAAATTTAATCAACATAAAAAGGAATACAGACTGTTTTTAGTATAACAAGTATGACAAAAAAGTGGAGAGGATTTAGGAAACAAATATGGAGAGAACAGTGGCCTCAAAGTGTAATCCCCAGATGGGCATAATCAGCATCACCTGAAACGTGTTAGAAACGCAAATTCTCCACATCAACCCCAGAAGGACTAAATCAGAGACTCCAGATGGAACCGAGCAATCTGTTTCAGCAGGCCCTCTAGGTGAGTCTGACACCCACTAAAACTACCAGATACACAGTAAAGTTAGAGAACCAATTTTTCTAAATGATTCAGCCTCAGAAGCAGTGGAAGGAGTTGAAAAAGTTAATTTTCTTGGTATGGGGAAACTAAAAACTTTTATTAGGATTGTACGCTTTTCTATTGCTCAGTACTAAGCACCCTAATAAATGTGTTATATTATTTGACCTAAATAAATGTGTTAAATACACACATATATACCGTAATTATAAATACATAGTAAAATTGGTATACATAGGGGCAAAAACTAGAGGGAAATATGCCCCCCCAAATTAATATGTTGATGTGGGATTTTTATTTTCTTTCCTTTTAACTAATTCTCCCATATCAGGTAAACATAATACATAGAAATTTGTACGCTTTTCTCCTGTTAATTGGTCTTACGTCAGTTTAATTCTCAGGCCGTAAAGGTAAAAGTAAAATTTTGTCTCACATTCCCTAAATCTAAAAAGTCCCATTCACTCTGTTTTAAATACTACAAGGACAATTTCTGAATTTCTACTTCTCTAACCTTTTTCTCCTTCACTCAATCACCTATTAAAAACATCTCCGTTTAAATGTGCAGGTCTTGCACCCAAATTTGAACATCTGAAGATACAAATATATCCCCAGCAGAAATCAGTCTTCAACTTTAACATCCCTTTAATAGCTTCAGAGTGATCTCTTTGCGTGGATTGCTTAAGAGTATTGCCCCATGAACCAACTCCCCCCTCCTTTTATCCACACTCAGCTCCTTTCTTTTCTTGAAATTCTCAGCGCCCTCCTCTGGCTACTATTGACTTCTTAGTAGCCGGGGCCGAAATTTACGCAGGCGCTTTCCATCGTCTCACACAGTCAGCCTCCCCTGGGTCGCATCCAATCAAGGCCCAGCCAGAAAGCAGGGGCGCAGGAAGCCCTCGCGAGGTTCAACTTCTCTGGGCCTTGCTTCGCGGGCATCACGTGATCTCAGTCCACGCCTCCCGCTCTTCCTTGCGGAGGTCGCTACTAGGCACTGTCCTTCAGCTGGCGCTCGCTGATTGGCCATTGCTCGCGAGGTCTCCTGGGTGACGGGAACGCGGTAGCCTTCTTGGAGGAGACTGGGTGCGCCTGCGCACTTGCTAGATCGCGCGGCTGCTGCTCGAGGTTTGAGATGAAGGTAAATAACTTACGAACCCCGGGGGAGCGGGAAGAAGCCCGCCAAGAGTCGCTTTGAGGATAGGAGCTTGTGACCTCCCTTCGTCCTCCCGAGTGCGTGAGAAGTGGGGAAGGGAGAGGCGAGCAGGGAAGGGGAGAGCAGGGGCGAAGTTGAAGGAACAAGGGAATAGGAAGGAAAATTGAAGAGGAGAAGGCGGGGAGGGAGGCCTCTCATTTCTGGGACCGCGGATGGAGTTGGTGCTTTGCGGGAAGAGGGAACCCCGCCACGGCTGGAAATGAGCAGACTGGATCTGAAGAGAGCCCGAACTTCGCACGGTGGAAAGAACGAGTTGTGTGAAAGCGCTTGGAGGGTCGCGGTGAAGTTGACTCGTTCGGGTGTCAGGAACTGCCTCATTTCTTGCAGCTAAACACCTGGCAAGCCGCGCGACTGCTCAGCGCCTTAAAACGAGTGAAAAGCCTGCGAAAAAATAATCTCAAATTGTATTGCCTGTGACTGGTGCAATTTACAGATCACCTGGTGGCGATGTACATGATTCACGGGGAAATCTGCACACGCAGGTCTCAAGCTCTAGAGCGTCATCCTCTGCACACAAGGTTTCTAGGCTTGGGCTTCTCGTGAATCCCATTCCCCGGTCACTGGCTACAGATCATTCACCCTTCGCTTTACTGAGCAATATCCCCTTACACACACACACACGCACGCACACACACGCACACACACACACCCCGGCCCTGATCTGGCAAAGAAATGGAAAGCTTAATTTTTATAAGTTCTGGTGGCTATTAATGTGGAGATTGGAGTTGACAGACTGGTAATCTTAACTCATTTCTAAAGCTCTTCACAATTTATGAAGTACCAGAAGTAAGGAGATATTATTATTCCTGGTTTACAGTTGAGAATTCTGTGTTTGAGGCAATTTAATCGACCTGCTTTAAGCCCTACAGCTAATAAATAAAAAGCCAAATATAAATGTTGGTTTTCTGGTTGTGAAGCTAGCACCTTTTCCGGTCCATTGTAAGTGTAAGGAGCGTCTGTAAACCTCCTTTGAAGAAAAATAGTTTATAAGATCACAGCCAGAGGAGGTCTACCATGAAGCTGGTAAAATTCAAGTTTAGGGACCCCTCACTTGCATGCAGGGGTTCCAGGGCAATGTGGTCATAAAATTGCAAAAGTAAGATGCTTTTATACTCCTTTTTTTTTTTCTTTAAGGGTGTCTTCATGCTCCACAAAACTTGGATGCACCTGTGATTTTAGCACACCTATTTTCAGTAGAGGTGGATTTAATCTTTAACATAGTGAATGCCTATGATTGGTGTTCAATTTTGACCATTGGAAGAGTTTTGTGTTGCTATTCAGACTGTCAAGCCACCTGCAGTAGTCTCTAAACTTCACATGCCTACATATAGGCATCATTGTTTAACCTGTAATTTAACCTAATGTTAAAATCTACATTTATTCATCCAAACTCTTATGTTCCTAGATGTTCTAGATCAGCACTGTTTTGGTATAAATATAATGTGAACCAATGTAACAATCTTAGTAGCCAAATTAAAATGTTTTTAAAGAAACAGGTAAGATTACTTTTCATAATATATTTTATTTTACCCAGTATATCCAAAATATTGTCATTTCAACATGTAATCAGTATGAAAATTATCAGTGAAGATAGTTTGCATCCTCTCCTTTATAGTCTTTGAAACCCCGTGCGTAGTTTATATTTACAGCACATCTAAATTTAGACTACCCACATTTCAAGTCCTCAATAAAATTCCAAGTCCACATGTGGTTTGTGGCTTCCATACTGGGTACACAGTTCTTTATTGTCTAAGTGAAAAGAATGATTTTTCAGTTGAAAAAGTGTCCACCCAATAGCCAAATTAAACACCTAATGATAAAGTAAATGTAACTGATGGGGAAAGGAAAATAATAATTTTGAAGAAAGTATAGACATTTTGTATTTCTATCAGGGTTAATATTTTTTAATAGCAATTTTGTTAAATTTAATCTCCCCAAATCTATGCTATTAATAATTAGCTAAGTTCAAGTTTAAATTATTTAAATTTTTAATAGCTATTAAACACTAAAGCCATACATTTTTATAAAATTAATATTCAAAAACATTCAAAAGCAAAAACGTTTTATAGTAAATGCTCCCATATATATCGAGGTCCATACTTTACCGACCAGATTGTGGTTATTTGGTTGGTTGGTTGATTGGTCATTTTGTTTGTTACATTGTTGACTTCTTTTGGGTAAGCTCTAGCATAAGCCTTCACCATCCTGAATCCTACTGTTTTCATTATCATGTTTTGACATCTTTTCTGACCAACGCTTAATTGTATGTTTTGAAAATATAGAAATTGTGTTGTGTTTTTTAGCGTGTTTTCTCACTGCTAGAAAAGACTTGGCTTGGCACACCAATAAAGTTTACCTGGCAGAAAACATCAGGAAACTACCTTGCAGTAACAGGGTAAGAAATCAGTGAATGTTGGTAAAGCATCCTAACTCCAAATGGTTGTATGCCCACCTAACTACACTATCTGTTCAGTAGAAATTCTTGGGTGATGACTGAATGGTGGGAAAAGTAATATATTTCCATTAACATCACAATTCATAGAACCTTTTCCCTGGTAATAACTTTTTACATATAAATTATGAAACTGTCGTGAGAAAATAAAATCACTTGGGTGTATAAAAGAAACTCTTTAGAGAAATAAGAAGAAACATTTAAATCGTATCTTTGTGTTCTGATTGCTTTTAGAGCTGATCATATTGTGAAAATCTTTGATCGCCATGGTCAAAAAAGAAGTGAAATCAACTTATCTGGGTAAGTACAGTGGTAGATCCAAAACTTTTTCAAGCTTTGTGGCCTAAAAAATAAAAAAACACTGTCTTAAAACTATAATCAAATAGAATTTTATAACATATCTCACCTGTATCTCCTATTTTGCTTTCTCCATTTGCAAAGAGATTTGGTTTTTTATACCATAAACAGTTAATGAAATATGTATATATATAGTATATGAATTAGAATTTAACGTTTATAAACATTCATACATTCACAGTTAAGCTGTAAGACAGAATTATAAATGAGTCCATGTGAAAGAATTCTTATTTAATTATAAACAAGCTTTAGTGTGTGTATATGCAGATAAGCCCATATGGCTGTAGTATTTCCTCTCTAATAGTTACTTTCTGCATACTTCTTAAAGGACAAAAACCTTATTTTAAGGAAGTCATTCTAGACTACAGTAAGCATAACATAAGCATTTTTAATGATTCAGTGTGATCATTCCCTGTATTAGTTATTTTACTGATAGTCTTAGTGGTTATTATGATGTGTAGAGTCCCTCACCTAAATGGTCTTATGCTGCCAAGCTTTTTAAATTCACATCTGCTTTCTGTAGCTTATCGCCACCATCTTTGCAAATCAGGTTGCTTTACTTCTCTCCCACCCACCTAATGCCACCATTTTAGCATTTCCCATTGCTCTCTTTTTTTTATTATTATTAATTTTTTTTTTTCATCCAGTCAACCAAAATTTTTTTTTTTAATGCTATTCTTGTCTGCTTACATTCTTTTTATTTATGTATGTATGTATGTATGGCTGTGTTGGGTCTTCGTTTCTGTGCGAGGGCTTTCTCTAGTTGTGGCAAGCGGGGGCCACTCTTCATCGCACTGCGCGGGCCTCTCACTATCGCGGCCTCTCGTTGCCGAGCACAGGCTCCAGACACGCAAAATCTCTGAAAATATTATAGAAAATTAAGATCCCAAAACATATTTTATTTATTTATTTTTAACTTTTTTTATTTTTGGCCACACAGGGTGGCATGTGGGATCTTAGTTCCCTGACCAGGGATCGAACCCATGCCCCCTACATTGGGAGCACGGAGTCTTAACCACTGGACCACCAGGGAAGTCCCCCAAAACATATTTTAACAGTTCGAAGAATGAAATAACTGAATACCCAGCTATCTTATGTAAAGCTGAGTATGGCTTAGCCAATACCCAAGAACAGAGGGTCTCCAAATGAAATATAGCATCAGAGAAGGAAGGAAAGGTTAATCTTCAAGGAAGTTCTTAAATTATAATAAACATTTGGAGTAATTTTAAACAGTAAGAAACATGTTAAATAGAGCATTTCCTATTTATAACTATTTTGTTATCTTAATTGAATCACTCTTATTCTATTAAGATATGAAATGAAAATAAACTTTCTTACTGACTATTTCAGAAATCAGTCTTTCTTGTTGTTTGCAGTCCTACGTCTACCCAGCCTTGATCTGTTCAATACACAGTTTATCTAGTTATAACATCATTTCTTATCAGTACCTACTTTTTCCCTCTGTAAATCTGAAATAACCTTTCAAAAGTTGATCATACAAATTTCCTCTTGATTCCAGATGTGATTCCTTTCCAGAGGTGCTTGATGAGTTTGTTTTACCAAAGGGCCAGGCTCTTTATAGGTGTTGAGAAAATCTGCTAACTTATTAGGTATAATTATATTTAATATAGTATATGAAAATGATATTTAAAATAGAATTAAAAATGTTTCCATCCCCTCAACAACAACATAATTGGTGTTAGTTTTATCCAGGCACTGAATGGTGAGTTATATTTCTCACTTTAGAAAGTTTATGACGTATTCAAAAATAGATTGAATGGTCTTGTTATAGACAAAAATCACAAATAGTTGAGTGTTTAAATTTCTTTCCCTACTTGAAAAAAATGCATAGTGATGTTTTGCTCTCTTTTTAAAAAGTAACTGTGTTGCTATGGATTGGGATAAGGATGGAGATATCCTAGCAGTGATTGCTGAGAAATCCAGTTGCATTTATCTATGGGATGCCAACACAAACAAAACCAGCCAGTTAGACAGTGGCATGAGGTAAGGATAACTTTTTTTATATTTTAAATCTTCACTTAGAAATATCATTATTTGCAGATTTGATGCTACAAATACTACTTTCATTATAAAGATGCATTGATAAGTTATTTTCTTATAAAGGAAAAAGTTCATTTCTTTTTTAATTGTTATATATAATCCTATTAATTTTGTTCAGTTAATTAGAATAAAGTTGTTATGATTATAAAATATGACTTCTTAAAAAGTTGCTTTCAATGGAACAGACTAAAATGTCCAAAGAAGAGAGAAAATGTATATGGGAAAATCTGGAGATGGGATTGGCTGCAGGCATGGCTAGATCAAGGGGTTCTAATGATGCAGTCAAGACTGTCTCCATCTCTCGGCTCTTCCTTTCTCTGTATTGACTTCTTCTAAGACTCTCTCCCTTTTTTAAATTTTACTGAAGTGTAGTTGATTTATAATGTGTTAATTTCTGCTGTACAGCAAACTGATTAAGTTAAACATATATATATTCTTCTTCATATTCTTTTCCATTATGGTTTATCACAGGATATTGAATATAGTTCCCTGTGCTATACAATAAGACCTTGTTGTTTATCCATCCTATATATGTAAGTCAGACTCTTTTGATGGCTACTGGCAGGTGTCAGCTTATACCATTCTTCACAGCAAGTTATGCCAGAGAAAAGAGCATGCCCCTGTCACATTACTAGTGTCCACTCATTTCTTCAGAAGGTCTCTGAATAAGGTAGGCAGGGCCATGGCGTTGATAATCCTACCCAGTGAAGAGTGGAGTGAGGGTGGGGCAGTTCACAAGCGGGAAAAATCCTGGGCAGACAGAATAAATTGCAGGTCTCTGCTAAAATGGAAACCATTTTGCCATATGGAAAAGAAAAACCTGTAGGTATTTACAACTAAAACTGCAGTTTTGACCTTGGACAAATTGCTTAACCTCTCTTTAAGCCTCAATTTCTTCATATATGTAAAGAGTGTATAGTAATAATAATCTGCTTCATGGCATCATGTGGCCTGCAGGTGGGCAGGAAGAGATCACACACATACCGTAAGATTAGACTATACTTTTCCAACTTACTTACCAAGGAATAACAGAGCAGGACCAAACATCACCTTAGCGCAGGTTCTCTTGACCCTCCAAAGTGACGCACGAGACATGCATCCACAGGCAATAGTGTCTGAACAACATCAAGTCTTGCTAGGTCTGAGAACCTTCATTTCTTGTTCTGTCCTTTAACACTTCGGTACATCACTTTTCAGAAGGATTTTACACACCCTGTGTACTTCCATTCAAGAGGATGTTTATAAACATCAAGTGTTGCTTCTTGAACCAAATTGAGCATCAGTGAGGCCACATCCTGACCCAGAGAAAAATGCATAATTAATCCCAGGTGTTTCGAATTGGCAGCTATGCCTCCCACTGTCTATCTTCCCCCGCTTACATTTTCTCACATCATCTCAGGATTGTTGTGACAGTTAATTGTATGCAGTGGCCAGGCACCAAAATAAGAACTGAGGGAACAGTAGATGTTATTGTAATTATCAATAAGATAAAATTAAGGGTGTTTTACTGTTGCTATTAATATTTTAATGTCTAAAGGCCTTTGGCTATAGAAAGGTATACCTACTACTATTTGTTTTTTTGTTAATGATCAATCTAATATATCATGATAGTTAACAATTTTGAATATCAAGTTTGCAAAATTTTCTTAAATATTTTGCAAACTTAAGTTTCCTTTAAACAATTAAAATTTCATTTACAAATTTAATCTGATTAGATTCTTCTGTGCACTTCAAACAAATAATTCACAAAGCGTCAAATATAATTATTATAGAAGTTGCTGCAATGCCACTTAACTATCTTAAATTATTAGGTTAGCACAATGGGTTGAATTTATTTCATCATTTTTACTAAATGTATTTTTTCTACCTTTTTAAGATTATAGTGGTACTTACCCTGATCCTACCTAGGCCTACAGCAGTAATCATTTAGTTTTTTACCTGGGATACATCAATCTTTTCAGAGAATTTCTGAGTACAGCATCTGGTTCATCAACCAATTGATTCTTGGTTGGATCATGGGACATGGTTGCTTCTCCCAAGGCCATTCACACCCGAGTACTAGTCGCCCTATTCAGCTTCTTTTCTAATTGACCTTCAACTGTCATATCAGCAAGAATTTTATAAACCTGTGCCTTTCACATAGGTTGCCTTTTTTTGTAGCCAGGTGCATTTTCCTATAATAATATATTCATTACATTTTTCTTGGCCAGAAATATGTGTGATTATTATATGTTGGCCTGATCTGTTAGCATAATTGGAAACATATGTATGTCTTAGGATCTTACTGTACTTTGTAGGACCTTCTAGAGGTCTTATCTTCTAAGAGAGGAAAGATGAAGCCCATTCAGCTAACTCTTCTTTTGAAGACATTTGATTACTTGATCTTCTTGGAATACACTATTTAATCCTATTTCTAGTTGGTTGTTGTGTGACTGTTAGTACTGATAAACTGTTGACTGGACTAATATTGTTACACTACTCTTACTATATGTGACCACAGTTGCTAATCAGACCTTGTTCTTGTCATATAGTTCCTCTTTTCTCTGGTACTATTTAGCTCACTCCAATTTTTTAAATTCATGTTTTCTGAGCAGCAGACTCCAAAACAGGATTAAATGTGTAAAGTGTTTATCACAGGAAATATCTGTGAGGGAACAGAGAGGGAGAAGAGGTTAGAAGAGCCGTCAGACCACAGTGCATGTCTGACCCTTGTAAAGGAGAGAGGGAAGAAAGAAAGGGGGGTAGAAACATCGGGGACCGCAGCACAGTTCTAAAAAGTTCAGCTAGGCCCAGTCTGAGCCAAGGTTACCATCAAAGGAGCCCTGTACCTCCCAGGAATGGGCCTCAGCAGGACCCCTGCCATGCGCAATCATTGTCTGGGAGCAACCCGTGGGAAGGTGTGGTCCCAGCATGTTGAGGTGATGGATTCCAATGCCTAGCAGCTGGGGGCCTTGGTCAGTTACACTTTCTATAGTTAGAGATCTGAGAGGCATGCTCTCAGGGCTGCTGTACCTGCTTAAACTGAGAGACAAATGCATATTTATCTTTTATAAAATATGTACTTAATATCTTTTATAAAGTATACTGTATACTTAATATATTCAATAATTGTAAATATATACTCAATTGAAGAAACCTAGCAGCCTGGTATATTAATACTTCTTATTAAAATTAATTTTTAGCTAAACATTTTATTACATTCACTTATTATTACAACTAACTTTTCCTATGCTTTAAGTGAATTTTTGTCTTCCAAGTATCATTAGGTTTTATGGCCTGTCGCAAACTCAACTTGTTTCAATTAAATATGTAATTTTTAATGCTCAAATTCCCCTAATTTAGCCAGAGGAGTCCCCTTTAAGCTGACTCTTTTGTCCTTTTATTACTGCCCTCAACATTCTTGAAAGCTGTGTCGCTTTCTGAAAACAGTAGCTTGATCTATCAGTGACTCGCAAAGTTTAGCTGCATCAGAATCACCTGGAGAGCTTATGAAAACACAGCCAGCTGGGCACCACCCGCAGAGTTTCTCATGCAGTAGGACAGGGGTGGGATCTGGGGACTAGCATTTCTGAAGTTCCCAGGTGATGATGCTGGTCCTGGGATTGTATTTTCATAACCACTTTTCTAGATCCATTGTGATTTCTTTCCTCAGTATATAAATGAGCTACTCTCCAAGGAGTCTTGATTCCCTTTAGTAGAGGATTGTATAAAAGTTCAACCTTTGGATCCTAGAATGCGCAGTAAGAACTGGTGGTAGGCAAATGTGCTTTCTACCTCCTTATGAGCTACTCTTAACAGTGACAGAGCTGGGAAATATATGTCCTTTTTCATGAATCATGAATTCCCAGTGATTTTTCCAATTTAGTATATCGTATAGTTGGACACTACTTTTTTTTAAAGCATGAGATGTTATCATCCATGAAGATTTTTACCACAATTAGAGTTACAACTATCATTAGTAGACAAATTAATAAGTATCTCATCATGAGTCATCTGATGAAATTTGAGATTCCATCGTGACTGAATTGAAGCCTATATTCATCATACATTTGTATTTTAAGTCTCACTCACCTAAGATCATTTCATAGTGTCTCAGAATGTCTTTAGCACTTCTTCGTTGTCCTAAAGCATTAAGTTGTAATTTTGTACTTCAGCTTCTAAGTAGATGTTAAAACTATTCATGAAGTACTTTTTAAAAGGACTACTTAGGGGGTTATAATTGTGAATTGTTTAGTAATTTGTGTCTTAATGTTACAGGGATCAATTGTCTTTCCTTCTTTGGTCAAAATTTGGAAGTTTCCTGGCTGTTGGAACTGTTAAAGGAAATTTGCTTATTTATAATCGTCAGACATCTCGAAAGATTCCTGTCCTTGGTAGGTTGTAGCTGGAAACACTGCTAAGTATTTGAGATGCTTTACACAAATGTAAATTTTACCACCTCAGATTTCCCTGATATTGCAAGAGAAATTTTGTAGTTAAAAATTAAGACTTCCCTGGTCAAGCCATACATCTATCTAAACTAGAAGATCCATCTTCACTACCTACTAAGAGTTTCCCAGGCTATGTAACTGGCTGCCCTAGGGTGAGCCTGTGCCTTTGGACACCAGTACATTAATAGCATGGCTTCCAACTGTACCTTTCTCACCCAGATTGTGCCTCTGGCATGGAATAACTCAGATGCATATCAACACATTAGTAGATGGGCTAAAACATTTGGTGGCTTCTTGGACAGAGTATATCCAGATTCCTAATTCTGACCCCTCACTCTCTCCAAACACCAATTTAATCTAGGAGTGGACTTTGAGTTATATTTCCCTCAGGGTGTATGACTGGAGGGTATGTGTGTCTAATCCTTTGACCTTCTTGGTTCAGTCTCATTGATTCCCCCAGCCTCTGGTCACCTAGCATCTGCCCTCAGACTCCCCAGGAGGGAACAGTATCGATTCTTTTCAGTTATTGTAACATCATGCTGGTGAATGGTGAAACAGTGGGCTTAATTACATACAGGTGGCCAATATAATTTACCACTAATGAAAGAATTAAATCCTGGAGATAATAGTGCCCACAGAATACTTGAGAAAGTGCCTTTCAATTAAGGACACTTGTTCATTTCAAATTATTTTCACATATATGTATATCTTTCATAGGAATATTTTTAGTGCTCTACCTAAACAGTTATGTCATTGATCCACTTGAAAAATTAAACTAAAAACTTTTGAGTTACAAAACTCTGCTTTCACCATATAAATTAGTTTGACTTAAGTAGGCATTTTCTGTCTCCCACTTCATTTACAGGTATATTCTACCAGTTAACTTATAAGCCCTAGAAATTTTGACACTTGAGGTATAAGAAAATAATTTGTCAAAGCATGATTATTTTGTGTCAGTATCTGTCATATATACATGATTTTATATGTGATCTTTGTATTTAGTATGAATATTGATTCTAATCTCAGCTAATTTAATTCACTGTGTAAAATGGAAAAGATTCAGGCTAATTATATATTTTAGGTCCTTTACCTGCCTCTTTCAGAGTTAGTTGTGATTTGTGGCTCTGCTTTTTTTCCTTTGAAATAATTTACTTTCCTAAAGCCAAGGCATTTCACTTCCAATAGCAGCTGCACGAATGCATGGTTTTTACGGTAGCTAATGTCTGTTACCTTGTTTCATCATGCTCTGATTTATTTCCTTGAACTAGACTAGATATAGGCAGTTCTCACTTTGCATGCTTCTAACATGCATGAATTTCATTGTTCACAGTGTACCTAATATTGCCAGTCTCCCAATAACATGATTTACATTTCAGTGGCCATAGTATGGTAACTATAAGTTAATACTAATTAAATGAGTCAATACGTGTAAAGTGCCTAGAACACTGTTAAGTAAGCACGTAAAACATGTTAACTGTTATCAGTGAAGTTAAGGCTAACCTGAATTCTGAGCACTAGAAGAAAAGGAGAGATTTTCTTCTCCCTTTCTTGAGTATAGAAAAAAGTTTGTCTTTGGCATCTTTCCACCTCTCTTCACGTACTCCTTTTTTCCCTTCTAACACCCATTATTTTGGACACCCAGTTCCAGTGTACCACTTAATCTATGATCAGCAAAATCTCCTATTTCCCAGTCTCTTCTCTGAATGTTCCCTTCACTTTTGTGCTCTGGTCTTCTGATTTGAAATACTACCTCTATAGTCCCATGTTTATCTCTTCCAAACTCTAGACTCATACATCCAGCTGCTTACTCAACATCTCCAATGAGATTTCTAGTAAACACTTCAAATTTAATATCACCAAAACCAACAGTTTTCCCTCTCATCATTGATGGCATTCCATCCTTTTAGATATTTAAGCCAAACCTTATCGTCATCCTTGACCCTTATCTTTCTCCTACTTTCCATACCTAATTTGCCAGAAAATCTAGTAGGATCTATCTCCAGATATCTCCAGAATCAAGACTGTTCTCATCACCTTTACTGCTGCCACCATGGTGTGGGGCTCAGACATCTTTGACCTGGATTTCTGGAATATCTTAACTGGTCTCCCTGCTTCAGATCTTGCCCTGCTATAGAATATCCTCAACCCGGAGGCCACAGTGAGGCTTCTGCTCGAAACTCTCCAGTGGCTCTCCATGTCACCCAGGGTCAAAGTCCTCACTATGGCCAGCCAAGCCCTCTGTGACCTGGCCCTTGGCGACTCTCTGACTTCATCTCTTACTCATCTTCTGGGACTTCACAGCCATACTGTCCTCCTACCTGATCCTCTAACACACTCGGCACACTCTGGCCTCAGGGTCTACTCACTTAACGACTATTTATTTAGAGCCTGCCTTCTGCATACATACTGTATTAGGTTCTGTAAGGGGTACATGAATAAAATAAACATGATCTCTGTCTCAATAACAGCTAAAATAGCTAACATTTATATAGCATTTCCTATATACCTGGCAGTCTTCTAAGTGCTTTAACTCGTTTGATCCTCAACCCCTATGAGAGAGCTCCTACTATTATCCCCAATTTTTGGATGATGTGACTAAGGAATAGAAAGGTTAAGTCACTTACCCATGGTTTTGCAATAAGTGGTGGAGCCACTTATTCAAAATAGGCAGTCTGCCTCCAGAATCTGTATACTTAATTAACCTTGGGGCTCTTGAGTATTTATCTATCCCAGGACCTTCGACAAATGCCCTCAGTGTCAAGCATGCAATTTGCACCCCAAAATGTGGTTTTTGCACTGTCTAGATTGCTCAATAAAAAAACGTCCTGATACTTAGTGGCTATCTAATATCCCTCACTAGCTAAATGAGTCAATTTTTAACACAAGTCTCACGAAGGTGCCTTCATATTTGTACCTCAGTGTCATGAATCATTGTATGTCCTTTAGTTATATACGAATAGTCAAAACTGTGATGTTGAATCTGCTTATGCCAAGGGTCTCCCACACTGTGAAGCTGAATATAGTAAAGATAGCTTTGGTGCTTTGAGATTTAAGCACATTTTGTGCTTAAGACATTATTGTGATAGGTTTGGTTATATGGTAAACAAACTTGTCAAGGGGTGGAATATCTTTTTATGTTAGGACCTATGCTCATATGCACATAAAAAATTGGAAAACAGGATTGCCCTCATATGCCTGTATCTTGATTTACAACTTGGTAATAAACTGTTTTAAATAAGGTTGCTTAGACACTAACTGCTTTGATGAGATTTAAAATTTCTTGTCTGTTTAATTTCCATAGTATATTACCTAAACTTTCAGATTAACATCACAGATATCTAAAATTTTTTTTGAGAAATCAATATGTACAAAAATCATCTCTTTTTCAGGAAAACATACTAAGAGAATCACATGTGGATGTTGGAATGCAGAAAACATGCTTGCTTTAGGTGGTGAAGATAAAATGATTACAGTTAGTAATCAGGAAGGTGACACGATAAGACAGGTAATACAGTAACATCTCTTTGGTCGGCTATATTCAAATTTTCTTCCAAAACAAAGTTTGTCTATCAAACTGATGTATAAAATTTAAAAATCTCTATGTGAGATATGTATACAGTAACTTCACATTCTAAACATCAAATTTTTGTAATGTATTAGGACATTTTTCTTTAATATGAATACTTTATCCAAATATCCTCCTTTGTACATTTCCCATTGGCTAGTATTAGCATGGATTATCAGCTCTGTGGTTATAGTCAAACAGTATATTTGTGAAATAACTCTTATTTTATATATGTATGTTTACAGCGTAAATGTTAACAACTGGACTCAGAGTCAGGTAATGTAATCAACTGCCTGATTCTAAAGCCCACTCCTTTAGCTGATATGTTAAATTGCTTCCAAACTAATCCTAATTAAATTTAATTTTAGGGTTAAATTTTACTGATGTTCAAATTTCCCAAGATTGATTAGATCTTCAGAGGCTCATCTCAAGGGAATTTGTATTACCCGTAGCTATAGAAGCTCACCAGTGGCAAAATTTCACTTTGGATGACTTGGCTTATGATTTATTACTTCTAGAGCAATGTTGACATTCTTTGAATACCTGCTAGTTACATGGCACTGTGCTATGTACTGTAGAAGAAATATGACTACAGAAGAAATATGAAATATGGCCCTATATTAACTACCTATTGCTGCATAATAAATTACCCCCAAAACTTAGCAGTTTAAAACAACAAACATTGCTTTGCAGTTTTTGTGGATGAGGAATCCAGGTGCAGCTAAGCTGGGTGCTTCTGCCTCAGGGTCTCTCATGAGGCTGCAATCATTTTATCAGTCCGAACTGCAGTCTTATCTGAAGGCTTGACTGGGAACCACAACAAAGCAGCTGGCAAGGGAGTGAGAATAGTCATTCAAGACTTAAGCTGCAATCGTTAATAAATAACCTGATCTCAAAATTATTTTTGCTGTATTCTGTTCTGTAGAGGTGAGTCACTAGGCCCAGCCTACACTGAGGGGCCGGGATGGGGATTACACAAAGGCATGAACACCAGGAGGTGAGGATCATTCCAGACCATCTTAGAGGCTACCCACCATAGGCCCCCTACTCTCAAGAAGAGAAAACGAATCATGATAAAACATATATCATCTTATATGATTATCAAATTGTGTGATATAGCTTACAAGTCCTATAACATTTGTGAGATAGAGGAGATAAATGAAAGTTGGATTGTGAATCTGTAAGAGAGAAGATGATCTAAATCAGTCAGTGTGTAGGCTAAACTATTGTAACAACGAGACCCAAAATTACAAGGACTCTAAGAATATGGTAGTTTGGGTGGTTTTTCCTCTTTCTTTTTCTCATAAAACAGAGAGGGGTAAGCATGTCATCTATGTATCTCTGCTTCTCAAGGTTGTATAAAGTCCCCCTTCCTTCCTTCCCCTCCCTTCCTTCCATCTTATTGTTCTGCCATTTTCTAGGGTGTTTTGCCCTCATGTGCATGGTTAAAGGAAGCATACCAGCACCTCATTTCAGCCCCAGGGAAGGGAAAAAGAGAAGTGGAGTGCAAGAAATTTGTGAACGACCTAATCTGGAAGATGCAATCATAATTTCCATTCATATCATATGACCAGAACCTAGTTATATGGTGACACCCTGCTGCTGCCAGGGAAGCTGCAAATTTAGTCTGCCTAGGTGATCATGTGCCCTGCTAAAACTTGTTTTAATGGGTATTGTAAGACATTTAGCAGTCGCTGTCATTCACTCCAAGCAGAACAGAACAAAGATAAGAGGAAAAACTTATTACAGCTTGTTCATGGCTTATTCCAGACTGGACTGACTGAAGATTTGGGCTTTGATTGAGAATTTATAGAAGATAAGTCTGAAGAAGAAAGTTGGTTCTTGTATCTGGAAAGCTTTGAAAGTGAGATAGAAGTAACTCAGTCATGTTGAGCAGACCATAGCATGATTACAATGGTTCTTAAGGAAGGTTAATATGGCATTACAATAAAGATGTTAAAAATATATATATATATAGCATTACTGTAAAAAATAGTTTCTAGAAACCTTGTAATTTTGGTCCATCTATATTGGTGTCCTTTAGAATTAGAATGCTACAGGTCCCCCATCTTGTATCCATATCACACATCATCAGTAGATATTGGCATTTTTTTTCTTCACTGAATCAAGACCTTAGAATACTTTTCCACACATAACAGCCAAGGAAGCCATTACCGCTCAGCCATTATTAACATACAAGACAACTATTTCCCATTTTTAATCCCCAAGAAGTATGCTTCCAGAATTTGGCATACTACTTAAGTTATGATGCAGTAAACAAAACATACGTTATAAGTATTGTTTTGTCTGGTATTTTCTCTTCATTGCTTTGACTTGGCTATTCTGCAGAGCACTCCATTGTAACTTGTGTGGATTTATCTTTATTTATCCTGCTGAGGACTTGTCTTGCTTCCTGAATCTGAAGATTGCTGTCTTTCATCAATCCTGGAAAGTTCTTAGTCATTATCTCTTTGAAATTCACCTCTCGCCCTTTCTATTCTGTCTTTCCAGAGCAACTGTTAGACATATGTTGGATCTTCTTGTATCTCTTGATCTCTCTTTCATAGTTTCTTTTTGTCACTCTTTGCAATCTTCAGGATAATTTCCTCAAATCAGTTAACTTATTCTTTCTTCAAATTTGTCTAATCTTCTGTCCATCCCATTGAGTCTTTATTTTAATGGCTCTACTTTTTATTTATAGAAAGTACTTTGTAGTTCTTTTTAAAATCTGCCTGGACTTTTTAAAGAAAGTGTTGTCTTTTCTTGTATTTATGAGTCCTTTTATGTTTTTAGCCATTTTAAATGTATTTATTTTATGATCTCTTTCTGATAATTCT
The DNA here is from genome assembly GCF_965194825.1 of Balaenoptera physalus. Lineage (NCBI taxonomy): Eukaryota > Metazoa > Chordata > Mammalia > Artiodactyla > Balaenopteridae > Balaenoptera > Balaenoptera physalus. The sequence continues at coordinate 86,563,201 of NC_138884.1, read as the reverse complement.
GTTCTTTTTAGATCTGGTGACTCTTCCTCTTGATCCATTGTTTGTTTCTGAGTTTTCTCATTTTGAATTGTGAGCTCATCTCCAGCAGGGCTTGACTGTGGAAGTTTTTTGCAGCCTTTGCAGAGGCTTTAGATTCGTTTTGGCCAAACACTGCAGGGAGTTTCTAGACCACTCAAAGTATAACTTTGGACCTTAGACCACAATGAGCATAGGAGGGAAAGTCTTTGATTTGAAAAGAATTTTTTCTGACCCAAAGCCCAGCTTGAGCCAAATGGGCTTCCTTATTGTCTCCCTTTACCAGCTACTGCTCTGGATATCTGCAGCATCAGTTTCTTTACACACTTTGGTTTTCAATTTGATCTTTGCTTACGGTCCCTGGAAATCTTCCTAACCTTCTTTCAAGCTTATCTTAGCCATTTAATAAGATACGTGTTCAGTTTCATCCAGAATTTCTAGAAGTTTGTAGCAGTGGGATTTTCAGGTTGTTAGTCCAACCTGTAACAAATGAAAGCAAGTTACCTGTTTTAGTAATAGAATGAATTTGAGTTTGGGGTTTATTCATAGTGATAGTATTTTCACCTTTGCAGACACCAGTGAGATCAGAGCCTAGCGACATGCAGTTTTCCATGATGAAGACTGATGACCGCACCTCCACTGCTGAAAGCACAGTAAGAGTTCTAAATCAAATCCAGGCCCAAATTATTTTGGTAATTTTTTAGGATATTCTGTCTCCTTTTCTAGTATGGTTCAGAATCTATAGTGATAAATAAATTATAGTCCTTCACTTATTAAACCAATGCAGGCCCCAGTTTCTCAGGCCTAAATGTTTTTTCTGCTGCCACCTAATATCACAGCAAGTGAGGACAGCTTCCTGTTACACTTGCTGCTTTTCTTATTCTTATGGTAGCAAAAACAGTGGGGGCACCTTGAAAAGCAAGAGTATTGATTTCTCTATCTTTTTTTTTTATTTTCACTCTATCAGATGTGGGGACCAGAGCTCTGGAAATTATAGTTTTATTTTTTTAATACCCTAGATCGTTTTCCCTGCCACATTTTAACATTCGGAAATCCAGATGATTTTTACAATCAACAAGAATATATTTAATGAAGTAATGTTCCTTTATTTCTCAAAAAGCTATTATTAAAGTGATAATAACTCCTAACTGGTAGCGTCTTAGAATCAAGGAAATATATCAAAGTGTTTCTCTTTACATATATATATCCATTACCCTTAATGAGCCCAAATAAGTAATGCACTCTTTTCTCTCCCCAACACAGTTAGACCCTCAACTGAGAATTATAGTTAAGTACCGACTTGTACCAGCTGGATAGTAGTCTAGCCACATTGACCAGTGCCCTGCAGGTGATGGGAAGAGTGATGATATAAAAAGCCGAGCTAGATTATCCACACAGGTGTGGACCTGTAATCCCAGATAGCCCAAAATCAAAATCAGACAGCCTTAGGATAGAAGACTCTCTATACTCCGGATATGAATTCAGTTTCAATGGAACTATGTCAGACCTACCTTCCTGTACTGCACAGGACTCATATTAGAGGTACAGAGAATTTTAAAAGGTTATTCCATCGAGCTATTTTAGTGTACTTCCAAGGGTGTATTGCATATATGTGAAGCCAAGGATCCTTCCCAGACTGTATATTAGTAAAATGTTACAAATGTTTTGAGTTAGTCATATTGTTACCTTACTAATTATAACATTTAACATGCTAAATTTGGCTCATTGTTTTTCTAAATTAGGTTTATGCTGTTTGGATTTGCTTATTAGTCTTTTCATGAAGTACTGAGTAATTCATTTCATAATCTCTTTTATTTTCTGGCAGATAAGTGTAGTGGTTGGCAAGAAAACTTTGTTTCTTTTTAATCTGAATGAGCCAGATAGCCCAATTGATCTGGAGTTTCAGCAGCGCTACGGCAACATTGTCTGCTATAGTTGGTATGTACAAAAGCTCATTACAGAAGGATACCCCTGTGTTTTCCCTTACTAATTATAATATATTTAATTTTTGTCTGTGGCATTTTCACTTCTCTATGTAACATTTTCTGGATTATAGTCTATGATTTATTATGTGGAACTACCTAGCATATTATCTGGCAAATAGGCCCTTGATAAATTATATTCTCGAATTCCTTAGTTTTAAGGTATTTGCTTATTTACTGTACTGCAAATGATAGTTAATCTCCCTTTTTACTGTATTATTGCCTTCGTTGCTATAGGTATGGTGATGGCTACATCTTGATTGGTTTTTCACGTGGAATTTTTGTGGTCATTTCCACTCATATTCGAGAGATCGGTCAAGAGATATTTCAGGCTCGTGACCATAAAGATAGTCTAACCAGTATTGCAGTATCACAGACCCTTAACAAAGCTGCTACATGTGGTGATAACTGGTAAGTTATATTCACATATTCCCAGGAAAGCTTATATAAGGAATATTCAAGAGATTCACCAAGACATTGTTAACTAATGTGAATCTATCAACCATAGTTGCACTGTTAGAATATGTTCGCAATTGAAAATTCCTAACATGCCTTTACCTCTGCCTTTAACACTCGGGGTAATACCTAAAATACTAAATGTGTGCTAAATACAAAACCTAAAATGGAGTATGCTTGAAAATCAATCTTAAAAATAAAATAGGCACACTCCACCCTGTCACTCTCACTGAATACAGCCATAAAACCTGAACAGAATCCATGGAACAGCTATTTAAGGACTCTGAAAAGTAAATAGTAGCAGGCAGATTGGAGAAGAAGGCCATCGTTTGAAGTATCACTGAGCCAGTGGTGAGTCTCCCATTTGTCTTCTGGTCTCTCTCAGCCAGGACTCAAGGCAGCCTGAAACCCGGACCCTGGATGTAAGCACCGGGGCAGAGAGAGAGAACTCTGAGAGAAGCCCTTTAGTTCTGGCTCAAGTTACAGGAAAGAGAACTAACACTCAGAGAAAGTTGGGGAAATCCCCCTATTTTTTTTTTTTTTTTTGTCTTTCTTTGTTCTCTCATGCCCCCAGCCACCAAGCAATCTCACCATGGCAGTGACAGCAAGGACCCACAGGCACCTAAAACTCTGATGGAGGGTAACCTTCCTCTCCAATTGGAGGAGCTGTGGTCCCAAGAAGGTGGGGCCTACCCTTGTTCTTTATTTTTCTCTCTGTCCTCTCACTACTTGGCTGCAGGCACAGTTGTAGGAGATACAAGGCAGAGCAGAGCAACTAGAGCCCCAGCTTTCCTGCTGGAAGACCAAAAAGCAGAGCCCCAGGGAACCAGAATATACCAGGGAGATCCTGGAGAAGGAGAAACTCTGGAAAGCAACCCTATAAAGATATTTATGAACTCCCAGGTTCATCCCTGAGCTGTGTGTGTGTATCACATCCTAAACACATACCAAAGACTTTGAGAACTGAAATAAGGGATAGATCATAGCCCAGGTCCTATACTGGCCAAAGAGTAAGGCATACAGGGACATATCCGAGTACCACTGCAAAGGCTTTGGAAGTGGAACTGACATTGAAATCATAACCCACAGAAGGCTGGTTAAAATGTGTGGCCTGAAACCAACTGGGCTGATTGCCTGCTTAAAAAAAGAAAAAAAAAATTAACCTTCTCTGTGGGATTTAAACAAGACAGAGTGTCATAACATAATATTCAAAATGTCCAGAATATAACCCCAAATTACTTGACATATGAAGAATCAGGGAAATTTCAACTCACTTGAGAAATGGCAATCAAAAGACACCAATGCCAAGATGATGGAAATAGCAGCTATTATAAAAATGCTCCAAGAAGTAAGGGCTAGCATTCTCAAAACAGATGGGAACAGTCTCAGAAAAGAAACACAGCCTATAAAGAAGAACCAAATGGAAATTCTAGGACTGAAAAAATAATATTAATGCAGTGTATGTAACACCAGAATGGAAATCACAGAGTAAAAGAGTTGGTGAAGTTGAAGGTAGAGCAATAGAAATATCCATTCAGAACCCAGAGGAAAAAAAGATCGGAAAAAAAAAAAAAATGAGCAGAGCCTCAGGGACCTGTGAAACTACCAAAGGTCTAACATTTGTGTCTTAAGAATCTCAGACATAATGGCCGGAAACTCTCACATTTGGCAAAAGACATAAACCTATATATTATAGAAGCTCAGCAAACCCCAAAAGGGTAAATCCAAAGAAATCTAGACCCAGACACATCATAATCAAACTGCTAAAAACTAAAGGCAAAGAAAAGATTTTGAAAGCAGCCAGAGAACATTTTGAATGACAGCAGATTTCTCACCATAAACCATAGAGGCCAGAAGGAAACTCACAACATTCTTGAAGTGCTGAAAGAAAAGAATTGTTAACCAAACCTCTATCTATATCCAGTAAAAATATCCATCAGTAATGAAGGTGAAATAAAAACATTCTCAGATGAAGGAGAATGAAGAGAATTTACTGCCAGGGGACCTCCTCTAAAAGAATTGCTGAAGGAAGTTCTTCAGATAGAAGAAAACAGATGACAGAAGGAAATTTGGAACATCAAGAATAAAAGAAAAGTAACAGTAATGGTAAATAGCTGGGTAGGTAAGGTGGAGGCAGGGGAGACTGTTGGTCACAAGGGCTATTGGAGAAGTCACATAAGGAGCTTACTTTTGCTTGTGACTGTGGGCTGCTATGTAGGGCATGCATGTGCAGGAAGGACTAGTGTTAGTTTAAGGTCCCTGCAAGCCACTTGGCCAAAGTAGATGCCAAGGCAGCTACATCATGGTGTAGCTTAGCTAAACTCTCAACAGACTTGGACCGTGCTGTAAACCAACCAGACCTAGCAGACATCTACAGAACACTCCACCCAACAACAACAGAATGCACATTTTTTCCAAGCACCCATGGAACATTTACCAAGGTAGACCCTATCCTGGACCATGAAACAAACCTCAGCAAATTGAAATTGAAATCATAAAAAATGTGTTCTCTAACCATCATGTAATCATGTTTGAAATCAGTAACAGAAAGACAACAAGAAATTCTCTAAACACTTAAGTAGACAACCTACTTCCAAATAGCTATGGGTCAAAGAGTAAATCTCAAAGCAAATTAAAAAATACATAGAACTTAGTGAAAATGGAAATGCAACATATCAAAATATATGAGAGGCAGCTAAAGCATTTCTGAGAAGAAAATTTATAGTATAAATTCATACACAGGAAAGAAAAGATTTCAAATCAATTAGCTAAGTTCCTACCTCAAGAAACTAGAAAAAGAAGAGCAAAATAGGCCCAGAGCAGAAGGAAGAAAGTAATAAAGAGCAGAAATTGAAAATTTAAAAATAGGAAAAAAATTAATTAAAAAGCTGGAATTTTTGAAAAAAATTGATAAGTCTCTAGCAAGGATGACAAAAATAGAAGACACAAATCACCAATATCAGGAGTGAAATAGAGGTATCACTACAGATCTGAAAACCATTAAAAGGAGAAAGGAATACTACAAACAACTTTATACTCAGAAATTTGACAACTTAGAAGATAGGGAACGCAACCCAATCAGAAAATGGGTGGAAGATCTAAATAAACATTTTTCTAAAGGAGACATACAGATGGCCAAAAAGCACATGAAAAGATACTCAACATCATTAATTATTAGAGAAATGGAAATCAAAACTATAATGGGGTATCACCTCATACCAGTCAGAATGGCCATCATCAGAAAAATCTACAAGCAATAAATGTTGGAGAGGGTGTGGAGAAAAGGGAACCCTCCTACACTGTTGGTCGAAAAGATTCGTGCACCCCAATGTTTATTGCAGCATTATTTACAATGGCCAAGACATGGAAGCAACCTAAATGTCCATCGACAGAGGAGTGGATAAAGAAGATGTGGCACATATATACAATGGAATATTACTCAGCCATAAAAAGAAATGAAATGGAGGTATTTGTAATGAGGTGGATGGAGTTAGAGTCTGTCATACAGAGTGAAGTAAGTCAGAAAGAGAAAAACAAATACAGTATGCTAACACATATATACGGAATCTAAGGGAAAAAAAAAAAAAAAAGGCCATGAAGAACCTAGTGGCAAGACGGGAATAAAGACACAGACCTACTAGAGAATGGACTTGAGGATATGGGGAGGGGGTGGGGTGAGATGTGACAGGGTAAGAGAGTGTCATGGACATATATACACTACCAAATGTAAAATAGATAACTAGTGGGAAGCAGCCGCATAGCACAGGGAGATCAGATCGGTGCTTTGTGACCACCTAGAGGGATGGGATGGGGAGGGTGGGAGGGAGGGAGATGCAAGAGGGAAGAGAAATGGGAACATATTGTGTGTGTATAACTGATTCACTTTGTTATAAAGCAGAAGCTAACACACCATTGTAAGGCAATTATACTTCAATAAAGATGTTAAAAAAAAAAAAAGAAGATGTGGTACATATATACAATAGAATATTACTCAGCCATAAAAAAGAACAAAATAATGCCATTTGCAGCAATATGGATGGACCTAGAGATTGTCATATTGAGTGAATAAGTCAGACGGAGAAAGAAAAATATGATATCGCTTATATGTGGAATCTAAAAAAATGGTACAAATAAACTTATTTACAAAACAGAAATAGAGTCACAGATGTAGAAAACAAGCCTATGATTACCAGGGGGGAAGGGAGGGGAGGGATAAATTGGGAGATTGGGATTGACATATACATATTACTATATATAAAATAGATAACTAATAAGGACCTACTGTATAGCACAGGGAACTCGACTCAATATTCTGTAATGACCTATATGGGAAAAGAACCTAAAAAAGAGTGGATATATGTATATGTATAACTGATTCACCTTTCTGTGTACTTGAAACTAACACAACATTGTAAATCAACTATATTCCAAAAAAAAAAAGAAACACAGTTTTTCAAAAGCCACTAACTACCAAAACTCAACCCAGATGAAATAGGTAATCTGAATTATCTCTGTAACCATTAAAGACATTGAATAATAATTTTAAAGCTCCTGAAAAATACATCTTCACATCCAGATGGTTTCACTGGAGAATTCTACCAAACATTTAAAAAAGAATTAACACCAATTTTACAAAATCTCTTCAGAAAGAGGAGGAAACACTTCTCAACTTATTTTATAAGGTTAGTATTACCCTATACCAAAGCAAATAAAGATAGTATTTAAAAAAAGAAAGAAAACTAGAGACCACTGTCTCTCATGAACTTAGACACAAAAATCCTCAACAAAATTGAGCAAACTGAATCCAGCAATGTAAAAAAAAGTTGTACCTCATGACCAAGTGGGATTTATTCCAAGTATGCAAAGCTGGCTTAACATTCAAAAATCAATGTAATTACCATATCATCAGTCAAAGAAGAAAAATCATATGATCACATCAATTGACACACACACACAAAATTTCACTAAATCTAACACCTATTCATAATAAAAACTTTCAGCAAATTAGGAGTAGAGGGGAATTACCTCAACTTGATAAAGAACATCTACAAAAAACTTATAGATAACATTATATTCTACGGTGAAAGACTGAATGCTGGCCCCCTAAGATTGGGAACAAGGCAAGGATATCCACTTTCATTACTCTAACTCAATCTAATATTAGACATTCTAGTCACTGCAGTAAGGCAAGAAAAAGAAATAAACCACATCCAGATTGGAATGGGAGAAGTATAACTATTTTTTATTTGCAGGTGACATGATAGTCTATGTAGGAAATCCCGAGGAATCTACAAACTCTTAGAACTAAAATTAATAAGTGAGTTCAGCAGGGTGGCAAGATACAAGATCAACACACAATCAATTGCGTGTCTATGTACTAACAATGAACGTGTGGAAACCAAATTTAAAATATACCATTTTTAATCAATCCAAAGAAAATGAAATACTTAGATACACACTTCACAAAATATGTACAAGTTCTGTATGCTGAAAATTATAAAATGCTGCTGAAAGAAATCAAAGAAGATGCAAATAAATGGAGAGACATACTGTGTTCATTGAGTGGGAGACTCAACACAATAAAGATTCCAGTTCTCTCCAAATCGATCTATAGATTTAATGAAATTCATGTCTGAACCCCAGCATGGTTTTTTGTAGATAGAGAAAGCTTATTCTAAAATACATATGCAAAATCATAGGCCCTAAAATAGCTAACAGCAGTCTTTTAAAAAGAACAATAAAATTCTACCTGATATTAAAGCTTAGTATGTAGCTACAGTAATCAAGGCCATAGATTAATGGGAACAGAATAGAGAAGCCAGAAATAAACCCACACAAATATGCACAACTGATTCTTGACAGAAATGCAAAAGTAACTAAATAGAATGAAAATAGCCTTTTCAACAAATGGTGCTAGAGCAGTTGGAGATGCATACACCAAAAAAATTAACCTGAACCTAAACCTCACACCTTAATCAAAACTTAACTCAATGCATCATGGACTTAAATGTACTAGGCACAACCCTACCCCACATCTCAACAAACAAACAAAAATTTAAAGGATAAAATATAATTAAATATAGAAAATTTAATATTTTCTTACCTTAACCCAGTGGATCCTCCTGTACATCCCTTTTTGAAGAACACTGACCTGTTCCATAGCTTATAATTGTTTGTGAACAAAAACAATTTAACTTAGCGCTCATATTTAAGGACTTTTTTTATTTTTCAGCATTAAAATCCATGACTTGGCAGAATTAAAAGACATGTATGCTATAATCAACCTGGATGATGAAAATAAAGGTACCGATTTTTCTGTAGCAGATTGACATTTTATCGTTTTGATTACAGAAAGTAATGTGTTACTGTATGGTTTGGATTAATTATAGGAGGAATAAAATTAACACCTTTTACTAGAGTTCCCTAAGATAGCCTCCTTATTTTAGTAATTACGTTGAGTCATACTCCTTGACTAGAAGCATATAAGTCCACTTTGATTCAAAGATTTCTGGTGCGTTTTATCCCAAATCCAGTTGCAAAAACTAAATTCTTACATACCTTCCCTTTGAGCCAGTGTTGAATGAATCAGGGCTCATGTTCATAAGCCAATCCATGATGAATGTCCTAGTCTAAATAAAGACTATTTAAACTATTTATAAAATTTGAAGATTTTTATGCCTCTGGCAGCTTAAGTGAAGACAGTTGCTTGTTTGCCTGCAACAGTATCTCTGTTTTTGAATAATCCTTTATTATGTCCATTATTTCAGGGTTGGGCACCTTGTCCTGGACAGATGATGGTCAGTTGCTGGCACTGTCTACCCAGAGGGGATCGCTCCATGTTTTCCTGACCAAGCTCCCTATCCTTGGGGATGCCTGCAGCACCAGGATTGCATATCTCACCTCCCTCCTTGAAGTCACCATAGCCAATCCTGTTGAAGGAGTATGAAAACGGTGTTACTTTTATTTATTAATAAAATCAAAACAGTTTCAGCGGTTAACTACTGTTATTTTTCTCTATTATAGGAGCTACCAATCACAGTTTCTGTGGATGTGGAACCCAACTTTGTAGCAGTAGGGCTTTATCATCTGGCTGTGGGAATGAATAATCGAGCTTGGTTTTATGTCCTTGGAGAGAACGGCAAGTCTAAATCCAGTTGTTTTCTTATCTAGCGTATAATTTGTTTTTATTTGGGAAGCACTGATAGTTTCTTTTAAGACCAAGTCTTTCACTCTTTTTCTTCAGACATCTCTTTCTTAGCTTAAATGGTTTTGCAAATCTTCTAAAAAATTTGCATAAATTTTGGAAAGGTTTTATTCTTTACCTTTGTTGTGAAGACACCATGGTATAGTGGGGCAGAGTGTGATCTTTAGAATTGGGCCCTGGGTTCAAATTCCCTTCTGCCCCTTTTAGCTGGGTGCCTGTAGACAAATTCTTTACCCCTCTGAGCCTTGGTTTACTCATCTGGAAAATGAGGATTCTTCTACTTATGAGGAAAATTAAATGGAATAAAATGTGTGATCTGCTTTTGCACACGGTCTTTCTTAGGCACTTCTTGGTCTGGTGGGTACTTAGTAAATGTTGATTCCCTCCCCCGCTTTATTCTTTGAAAAATGACCATTAGCATCTGAAGGGAGCCTTGCTTTTTCTTCCCCTCCTTCCTCCTCTCCACCCCTTTCCCCACTGGAGGTCAGATATCCCTCAGGAACAGAGCCAACCTGAGAATTATCCTTAGATGTTCTATTAAGCTTACTGTCACTAAGGTTTAATTTTTGGTTGTTTTGCATGTGATTTTATTTTACATTACTTTGTTTCATGTGAACCACTATGAAATTCCTGAAGGCAAATTTATATGGCAACTAAGATTTTCTTTAAAATGGCTAAAATAAAAATTTTAGGTTCAGAATATTCTTGCAAAGGCACACGTTTAAAACTTATTTGCAAATCATTAATTAGATCATTTTATTTATATTTTAATGTGTTTCGTTTTGTTTTAATTGCTGCAGCTGTTAAAAAATTGAAAGATGTGGAGTATCTGGGGACAGTAGCCAGCGTTTGCCTTCATTCTGACTATGCAGCTGCACTTTTTGAAGGCAAAGTCCAGTTACATTTGGTAAGTATAATTTTGATGTCCTGAGGCCTGCTCAGGTAAGTGATGAACAGCCTAATGTTTTATTATCAAGAACTTTGGTCAAGAAGCGACCATATGCTTTGTGACCACCTAGAGGGGTGGGATAAGGAGGGTTGGAGGGAGCACAAGAGGGAGGAGATATGGGAACATATGTATATGTATAACTGATTCACTTTGTTATACAGCAGAAACTAACACACCATTGTAAAGCAATGATACTCCAATAAAGATGTTAAAAAAACAAACAAAAAAAACGGCATTAGGGTAAAAACTAGGAAATCTGAATAAAGTATGGAGTTATGTTATAAATGATGTATCGATATTCGTTATTATTTGTGATAAACGTACCATACTCATGTAACGTGTCAATGATAGGGGAAACCAGGTTTGGGGTATATGAGAACTCTACTATCTTCACACCTTTTCTAAAAATCTAAAAGCATTCTAAAATAAAGATTTATTTTTAAAAAATAAAAAAAATAAAGAAGCAACCATATGACAGACTAGCTAGAAAGCCAGATATGGATAAAGGATTAACAGAACTCCTTACCCTTCTGCACAAGCTGTTCAGTTAACTCCCAAGCTCTGTTCCCATGAAACCTGACAGAGTTTCAGCTGTGCTACTCACAACATTGCTTATGGTAAAAATGACTGTGTAAACTGCATCTAGGAGGAACTATAAGTAAATTGTAAAAACTGATGGGAATGCCATACGTCTGGCTTCCTGGAATGCACTGACCCATGTATTTGGGCATGTCACTTGTGGGGATCTTGAAACTATGCCTGTTGAGTTGCTCAAGAGATATTGGCCCCTGAAATATGGGGCTTCTCAACCAGGGCATCTCCCACATCTGTTTCTTGGCTCTTTGCTTCTGGGAAGCCAAAGAGACTAGCTACTAGACAACTGCAGAGCCTGCTGCGGAGACTATTCCCATTAAAAGGGATGTTTAATGTGCCCTGCTGGCAAGCTGGGTTCCTTCCTGATATCTTTCTGAGTAAACTGGTCTGTGATAGTTTGGTGAGTCTGAACGTTTAGCTGAACTTAAGAGAAAGACTCTCCCCTACCCCTTAGATGTTGCAAACCAGGTTTATTCAGATAAATCTATGATACACTATTATTCTTTATGTTTTAGATAGAAAGTGAAATGTTGGATGCTCAAGAAGAACGTGAGACTCGACTTTTCCCAGCAGTGGATGATAAGTGCCGTATTTTATGTCATGCCTTAACTGGTGATTTCCTCATCTATGGCACAGATGTACGTATTGTCTTCCTTAATATAGGACATAGGGGAATTTCTCATTTTTACTTTGTAATTTGTTTATTACATATGTGTTTATATACATATATTATATAGATATCATATGTGCAATTATAAACATTATATACTTATGTAGAGCACATAGGTGGCGTGATTTGCCAGTGTCAAGTGCCTTTGTAACTATAAGCAATTTTGATGGCACAACGGCTTTGGAGTCTGGACAATCTGGGCTCAGATACTAGCTCTCTTACTTGCTACTTCCTGCTTGACGCCTCCCAGCCTCATTTTCCTCATCTAGATGCTTTAAGGATTTAATTTGATGACAAATGTAAGACACGTCATTCAACTTCAGCTCTCCAGTGCCTACATTTAGTGGGCATTTAATTAAAATTAATTGAATATTGAGAATCCCACTTTAATTTTTTGGTCTTTGGAACCACCAATACCCTGTACTCCTAAATATTACATTAGCCACATATACATAAAACATAGTTTAGTAATAGCATCTTATATTTGTAAAAAGTTTTCAGAGTTTTTCAAAGCATATCATACCTCTTACCTTGCTTAGCCTCTAGAAGAATTCAGTAAAGTTGGTTTAAAAAAAAAAAAAAAAAGGCATTGTTTTCCACATTAGAGAACAATTATTCACTGTTTCAAAGGTTCCATTTCCTCATACTGTTTTTTAAACCGAGCATATTTTTAAACATGCTTATTGCCAGAAGAGAGACTTTTTAAATTTAAGTTTGACCTAAAATAATGAGTCTTTGAGCTAATATACACAAGTAGGGTAGGTTTCATGTATCAGGTAAAGTGGTAAATGATATGGTAAATAAGTAGTAAATATAATCATAAATATATAAGCAGGAAAGTTTTAGAGATAAGGATACTGAAGATTGAGAGGTTAGTAAGTTTGTAGAAGAGGTGGACTTAACAAGCAAGATTTTCTGATGGGGGGCTTCCCTGGTGGCGCAGTGGTTGAGAATCCGCCTGCCAATGCAGGGGACACGGGTTCGAGCCCTGGTCTGGGAAGATCCCACATGCCGCGGAGCAACTGGGCCCGTGAGCCACAGCTGCTGAGCCTGCGCGTCTGGAGCCTGTGCTCCGTAACAAGAGAGGCCGCGATGGTGGGAGGCCCGCGCACCGCGATGAAGAGTGGCCCCCACTTGCCGCAACTAGAGGAAGCCCCCGCACAGAAACGAAGACCCAACACAGCCAGAAATTAAATAAATAAATAATTAAATAATTAAAAAAAAAAAAAAAAAAAAGATTTTCTGATGGAAAAGCTACTCTTCCCACCGTGCCACACAGCATTGTGAAGTAAGAACTCAAAGTGCAGTAATCTGCCAATAATGTAGCATTTATCTCTATCTCAGTTTCTTTTTTTTTTTTTTTTTTTATTTATTTTCGGCTGTGTTGGGTCTTCGTTTCTGTGCGTGGGCTTTCTCTAGTTGTGGCAAGTGGGGGCCATTCTTCATCGCGGTGCCCGGGCCTCTCACTGTCGTGGCCTCTCTTGTTGCGGAGCACAAGCTCCAGACGCGCAGGCTCAGTAGTTGTGGCTCACGGGCCCAGTTGCTCCGCGGCATGTGGGATCTTCCCAGACCAGGGCTCGAACCCGTGTCCCCTGCATTGGCAGGCAGATTCTCAACCACTGCGCCACCAGGGAAGCCCTCAGTTTCTTTTTTTTATTGAGATATAATTGGCATGTAACATTATATTAGTTTCAGGTGTGCAGCATAATGATTCAATATTTGTACATATTGCAAAATGGTAACACTCTAGTTAACATCCATCACCACACATAGTTACAAAATCTTTTTTTCTTATAAAGTATCTCATTCTTGAGTGATTCTGAAAATATCAGGGGTTTTTAGCAGCCTTATTGAAGTATAATTGTTATACAATAAACCACACTATTGAAAGTCTATAATTTGATAAGTTTTGACATATGTATATCCTGTGAAAACACCATCAACTTAATCAAAATAGTGAACATATTCAACACCCCAAAAAGTTTTCTCATGACCCTTTATGATTCCTTCCTCCCGTCCCTCCCCACTGAGTGCTTTCTGTCACTATAAATGAGTTTGTCTTCTCTAGAGTTGTATATAAGTGGAATCATATAGTAGGCACTCCTTTTGTCTGGCTCAGTGTAGTTATTTTGAGATTCATGCATGTTGGTGTGTGTGTCAGTAGTTCTTCCTTTTTCTTGCTGGGTAGTATTCCACAGGATGCATATATCATAATTTGCTTATCCGTGAACCTATGGATGGACATTGGTGTTACTTCCAGTTTGGAATATTTACAAATAAAGCTGCTATAAACAAATTTGTGTTCAAGTCTTTGTATAGACGTATGCTTTCTTTTCTCTTGGATAAATGCCTAGAAGTAGAATGATATGTCATATAGCAAGTGTATGTTTAACCTTTTAAGAAACTGACAGACGCTTCTCTAAATTAATTGGTTGTACCGTTTTACATTCCCATCAACAGTGTATGAGTGCTCCAATTCCTCTACATCCTCACTAACACTTGATATGATCGGTCTTTTACATTTTAGCCACTCTAATAAGTGTGTAGTGATACCTCATTATGATTTTAATTTGCATTTCACTAATGGACTAATGATGTAGAACATCTTTTCATATGCTTATTTGCTAGCTGTATATCTTTGGTGAAGTGTCCAAGTTTTTTGACCATTTCTTTTTTTTTTTAATTTACTTATTTTATTTATTTATTTTTGGCTGCATTGGGTCTTCATTGCTGCGCACGGGCTTTCTCTAGTTGCAGTGAGCAGGGGCTACTCTTCGTTGTGGTGCACGGGCTTCTCGTTGCAGAGCACAGGCTCTAGGCGCGCAGGCTTCAGTAGTTGTTGCACATGGGCTCAGTAGTTGTGGCTTGCGGGCTCTAGAGTGCAGGCTCAGTAGTCATGGCACACGGGCTTAGTTGCTCCGTGGCATGTGAGATCTTCTCAGACCAGGGCTTGAACCCGTGTCACCTGCATTGGCAGGCGAATTATTAACCACGGCACCACCAGGGAAGCCCTTGACCACTTCTTAATTGGATTGTTTGTTTTCTTACTGAGCTTTGATGGTTCTTCACACGTTTTGGATTCAAGTCCTTTATCGGATATATGCTTCGCAAGTATTTTCCACCCAGTGTGTGAGTTGTCTTTTCAGTCTCTTAACAGTGTCTTTCAAAGAGGAGAATTTTAAAAATTTTGACCAGGTCCAGTTTATCAATTAATTTTTTTATAGGTTGTGCTTTGGGTGTCATATCAAAGAAATTTTTGCCTAACCCAAGGTCACAAAGTTTTTCTCTTATGTTTTCTTCTAGAAGCTTTCAAGTTTTATGTTTTACATTGAGGTCTGTGATCCATTTTGAGTTAATTTTTGTTTATGCTGTGAGATATGGATCAAAGTATTGTGGGTTTTTTCCCTGCATATAGCTATTCAGTTGTTCCAGCAACATTTGTTGAAAACACTGTTATTCTGTTGAGTTGATTTTGTACTATTGTCAAAAATCAATTGTCCGTAAATGCACAGATCTTTTTCTGAACTCTCTGTTCATTCTGTTGATCTGTTTATCTATCTTTACATCAGTATCACACTGTTTGGATTACTGTAGCTTTATAATAAGTCTTGAAATCAGGTAGTGTTAGCCCTCTAACTTTTGTGTTTCCTTTTCAAAGTTGTTTTGGCTATCCTCAGTTTTTTGTATTTCCAGTTAAAATTTACAGTAAGCTTGTCCAGTTTTACAAAAAGCCTGCTGGGATTTTTATTGGGATCATTGTTGAACTTACAGATCAACTGCCATCTTAACAATATTGAGTCTTCCCACTGAGGAACAAGTTATATATCTTCATTTATTTAGATTTTCTTTAATTTCTCTTAGCAGTGTTTTGGAGTTTTCTGTGTACAGGTCTTTCACATCTTGTTTCAGATTTATACCTAAGTATTTCGTATTTTGGGTACTCCTGTACATGGTATTGCTTTTTTATTTCAGTTTCTGATTATTCATTTCTAGCATATAGACATGCAACTGACTTTTGTGTATTCATCTTGTATCCTGAAACCTAGCTAAACTCACTAGTTATAGTAGCGTTTTTTTTGGTAGATTCCACTGGATTTTCTATATAGATGATCATGTCATCTGCTAATAAAGATAGTTTTACTTCTTCCTTTTCAATCTGCCTTCTATTCCAATACATTGTTGGATAGAAGCGATGAGAGTAGATGTCTTCATCTTGTTCTTGACCATTAAGTATGATGTTAGCTGTAGGTCTTTTACAGATTCCTGTTATCAGGTTGAAGAAGTTTTCTTCTATTCCTAGTTTACTAAGAATTTCTATGGATGTTGGATTTTATCAAATGCTTTCTCTCCATCTATCAAAATGATCACATGGGTTTTCTTTTTTAGTTTGTTTATAATTTGTGGATTATATTAATTAATTTTCTAGTGTTAAGCCAACCCAGCATTCCTGGGATAACCCCCACTTGATCATGATGTATTCTTCTTTTTATACATTGTTGAATTCATTTGCTAAAGTTTTATTTCAAATCTTTATATCTACATACATGAGGGATATTGGTCTGCTGTTTTCTTTTCCTATGATGCCTTTGTCTGATTTTAGTATCAGGGTAATGATCATAGAATGAGTTAGTCATCTTCAATTTTCTGGAAGAGTTGATTAGAATTAGTGTTTTGTTTTTTGTTTGTTTTTTGCTTAAATGTTTGAAAGAATGTGCCAGTGAAGCCTATTGGGTGATCAAGCAATTCCTAGCAGCAGTTGAGTAGTACCTGCTAGGTTGGCTTGCTGCACTTCCATAGATTCAGCTGGTAAGGAGGAAACAGTCCCAAATAGATGTATACAGCAAGGGAAGATCATGTTATTAGAGCTCCCCACATCCTTAGTGCCACAGGATAATACCAAACCGAAGGGGTCAGATGCTCTTCTAGGCACTCTGTGGTGGAGGACTCAACTCTGCTATAACTAAGCAGTTTATACTCTGCAGCTATACACTAAGAAAGATGAATTGGACAATCCAAGATGAATTGGACATCATTGGGACCAGGGAAGCAGCTGAGAAATTCCTCATGGAAATCTCCCACAAGACAGAGAGGTGGATGAGAAATGACTCGGTGACAGATTTTCACAAGAGTGCCCATCTCACCATGTTCCTTGTAAGATAACAGAGGATTCTGCCAAGACATGGGTCAGACTACAGTTGAGCCTTGACTCTTGTGGTATTGCAAAGTAGCCAGGTGCCATGGTGGAGCTGTTCTCCTACGAAGCCTTCTGGGCCTGGAGTTTTTTTTATGGGAAGGTTTTAAACTGTAAATTTAATTCCTATAATCAATATCAAAATATTTGGATTATCTGTTTTTTTCATGAGTGAGCTTTGGTGGTTTGTGTTTTTCAAGGAATTTGTCCATTTATCTAACTTATCAAATGTATAGGCATAAAATTATTCATAATAGTCCTTATTATCCTTTTAAATATTTGTAGAATCTGTAGTAATATCACCTGTTTCTTTCCTGATTTTGGTAATTTGTGTCGTTTTTCCTGATTGGTCTGCCTGGAGGTTTATCAATTTTGTTTTATCAATCTTTTAGAAGAATGCAACTTTTTGTTTCATTGATTTTCCTCTGTTGTTTTCTGTTTCATTGATTTCTGCTCTGATCTTTATTTCCTTTCTCCTGCTTATTTTGGCTTTAATTTGTTCTTTTTCTAGTTTCTTAAGATGGAAGCTGAGTTCATTGAGTTGAGACCATTCTTTTCTAATATACTCCCTTAGTGCTAGACATTTTCCCCTAAGTACTATCTTAGCAACATCCCGCAAATTCTGATATGTTGTGTTTTATTTTTATTCAGGTCAAAATGTTTTACAATTTCTCTTTTAATTTCTTCTCTGATTCATGGGTTATTTAGAAGTCCCGTGTTTAGTTTTCAAACAATCAAGATTTTACAGAGATCTTTCTGTTATTGATTTCTGATTTAGTTCTGTTATGGTCAGTGAACATATTTTGTATGACTTGAATCCTTTTAAATTTGTGAGACTTACTTTATGGTACAGAGTATGATCTGTCTTGGTAAATGTTCTTGTGTATTTGGAGAGAATATGCTGTCCTAGAATGTCAGATCAAGGTGGTTGATAATGTTCAAGACTTCTGCAACTTTATATATACTTGTTCTGTCAATTATTGAGAAAATGGTATTGAAAACTCAGATTACAATTGTGGATTTATCTATTTCTCTTTGCAGGTCTGTAAATTTTTTTTTTATTTATGTGTATTGAAGCTCTGTTATTAGGTACATAACCATTCAGCATGGTTATGTTCTCTTCATAAATTAGCCCCTTTATCATTTTGAAATGACCCTTTTTATCCCTGGCAATAGTCTTTGCTCTGGAATTGATTTTGCCTGATATTAATATAGCCATTCTAGTTTTTTAGAATGTTACCCTGGTATATATTTTTCCATTCTTTTATTTTTAACCATTTGTGTCTTTATATGTAAAATATTTTTTTTGTAGGCACCATATTAATTCTCACAATTTGACAAAGTCTACCTTTTAATTACAGTGTTTATTTTTTAAATATATTTATTTATTTATTTATTTTTGGTTGTGTTGGGTCTTCGTTGTTGCATGCGGGCTTTCTCTAGCTGCGGCGAGTGGGGGCTACTCTTTGTTGCGGTGTGCGGGCTTCTCATTGTGGTGGCTTCTCTTGTTGCAGAGCACGGGCTCTAGGCATGCAGGTTTCAGTATTTGTTGCACATGGGCTCAGTAGTTGTGGCTCGCGGGCTCTAGAACTCAGGCTCAGTAGTTGTGGCGCACGGGCTTATTTGCGCCACAGCATGTGGGATCTTCCTGGACCCAGGGCTTGAACCCATGTCCCCTTCATTGGCAGGTGGATCCTTAACTACTGCGCCACCAGGGAAGTCCAATTATGTTGTTTAGACTTTTGAATTTAATGAGATTATCTCTGTGTTTAGTTTCAATCTACCATCTCGCTACTTGTTTTCTATTTGTCCCATCTCTTCTTTGTTGCCTTTTTCCTCTTCTTTTGCCTTCTTTTGGATTGTGTATTTTTTATTATTCAATTTTATCTCATTCATTGACCTTATTAACTACAACTCTTATTTTAGTGGTTGCTTTAGGTTTTGTAGTATACATCCTTAATTTATCACAGGCTACCTTCAAGTGACATTATACCTTGTAAGGTATAGTGAATAGTATAAGTTCATTTATTAGAATAGTATGTGTCCCCTCCTACCTCTGCTGTTGCTGTCATACATTTTACTTTTACAGGTATTATAAACCCCATAATACACTGATATTAGTTTTGTTTAAACAATCAATTAAGAGATTTACATAATAAAAAATATCTTATATATTTCTCCGTATAGTTACCATTTTTGGTGCCCTTCATTCTATTATGTGGATCCATAGTTCCAGCTGGTATCATTTTCCTTCCACTAAAGGACTTCCTTTATCACTGTTTGTAGTGCTGGTCTGCTGGTGATGAATTCTTTTGCTTTCATGTCTGAAAACATCTTTATTTCACCTGCATTTTTGAAAAATATTTTTGCTAGATATAGAATTGTAGGTTGACAGTTTTTTCTTTCAGTACTTTAAAGATGTTGCTCCTCTGTCTTCTTGCCTGCATTATTTCTAATGAGAAATTGGTTATCTTTATCTTTGTTCCTCTGTGTGTAAGCTGTCTTTTTCCTCTGGCTTCTTTTAATACTTTATCACTGGTTTTGAGCAATTTGATTGTGATCTGTCTTGATGTAATTTTCTTCATATTTCTTTGCTTGAGGTTGTTGAATCCACAGGTTTATAGTTTTAATAAAATTTGGAGTATTTTCAGCCATTATTTCTTCAAATATTGTTTTCTCCCTCTGTTTGCATTCCAATTTCAGAAACTCCAATTATACATATATTAAACCACTTTAAATTATCCCACAGTTGATGCTCTTTAAATTTTTTTCTCAGTTTCATTTTGGATAATTTCTACTGCTGTATTTCAAGGTCACTAGCCTTTTTTTTTTTTTTTTAAGGAATTCCTTTATTTTTATTTTTTATTTATTTATTTTTGGCTGTGTTGGGTCTTCGTTTCTGTGCGAGGGCTTTCTGTAGTTGCAGCAAGCGGGGGCCACTCTTCATCGCGGTGCGCGGGCCTCTCACTATCGTGGCCTCTCTTGTTGCAGAGCACAGGCTCCAGACGCGCAGGCTCAGTAGTTGTGGCTCACGGGCCTAGTTGCTCCGCGGCATGTGGGATTTTCCCAGACCAGGGCTCGAACCCGTGTCCCCTGCATTGGCAGGCAGATTCTCAACCACTGCGCCACTAGGGAAGTCCTCACTAGCCTTTTTTTCTGTCATGTTTAATCTGCCAGTAGTTTCATCCATTGTATTTTTCATTTCAGACATGGTAGCTCACCTGCAGAAGATATATTAGAGTCTGTTTTTGTATCTTCCATGTCTCCACTTACCTTTTTAAACATATGCCATGCAGTGATATTAACTGTTTTAGTTACATTGTCTGCTAATTCTAATATCCGGGTCAGTTTTGATTGATCAGTTATTCTCCTTAATATGGGTTATGTTTTCCTACTTCTTTGCAGTCATGGTACTTTTACCTTTTGGGGTGCTGGATGTTTTTGTATTCCTAAAAATACTCTTGAGCTTTGTTCTGGGATGCAGTTAATTTGCTTGGAAACAGTTTGACCCTTTTGAGTCTGCTTTTGTGATTTGTTAGGTAGGTGTGAAACACTGCTTAGTCTACAGCTAATTACTTCCCACTTTTGAGGCAAGATCTTCCTGAATACTCTACCCAAATCCCATGAATTATGTTTTCCTGTCTGGCTGTTGGGAACAGTCACTGTTCCCAGTCCTGTGTGAGTGCCAGTCACTGTTCACTCTAATCCTTTTGGATGGTTCTTTTTCCTGGCTTCAGCAGTTTTCTCATATTTATGCAGTGATTAGTTCTCTGCTGAAGACTCAAGGTAGGCCCTCTGAAGGTCTCCAAGGTTCTCTCTCAGTGCAGCTTTCTCCTCTCTGGCACTATACCCTGCGAAGTCGAGCCGCCTCCTTCCCTGCCCCCACTGGATTCTCAGCTCTATCTCTTCACCTCAGGGAATCATGTTCCTCCCTTTGCCATGGCTTGAAAACTCTCTCAAGGCGAAAGCTGGAGCATTCACAGGACTTACCTTGTTTGTTTGTTTCCCATCTCTCAGAGATCATTTTCCTTTGTTGCCTTATTCCAATATCTTAAAAACTGTTTTTTCATGCATTTTGCCTGTTATTTTTGGTCATTTTGGGTGGGAAAGTTAAATCACGTCTGTTATTCCATCTTGGCCTGAATAGAAATCTAAGATATTATCATGTGTTTTTATTTCAATTAAACTTTTTATTTTGAGATCAACGTAGATTCACATGAAGTTGTAAGAAACAATACAGAGAGATCCTAATAAACCCTTTTCCTAGTTTCCCCCAATGGTAATATTACATTGCATATCACAACCAGGGTATTGACATTAGTAGTCAAGATACAGAACAATTCTGTCACTACAAGGATCCTTCATGTTGCTGTTTTATCTCCACATCCACTTTCCTCCTGCCCCCACCTCATCCTTAATCCCTGGTAACAAATAATCTGGCTTTTCTGGTGTATTCCAATGATCTATGTGTCTATCCCTCCACCAGTACTACAGAATCTTGATTGCTGTAGCTATAAAAAAAAGTCTTGAAATTTAATAGACTAATTTTCCCACTATATTTTTTCAAGAATGTTTTAGCTATTTTAGTTCCTTTGCTGGTCCATATAAATTTTAGAATAATCTTGTCTGTGTCTACAAAAAAATCTTCCTGAGATTTTTGTTGGAATTATATTAAACCTGTATATAAGTTCAGGAGAAGTAACATGTTTACTATGACACCAATCCATGAATACAGTACACCTCTCCATTTATTCAGATGTTCTTTAATTCTTTCATTTGTGTTTTTTAGTTTTCAGCACACAAATCCTATGCGTGCTTTGTTGAATTTACACCTAAGTATTTAATTTTTTTGAGTGATTGTAAATGATACATTTTTAAATTTTGATGTCTACATGTTCTTTGCTAACACATAGAACTACAATTGATTGTATCTGGTGGGTTTCGGTTTATTTTTTATTTTAAACTTAATTTTCTAATTTATTAATTAACAGCAAAAATATTTAAAGTAACGTGACTTGAAAGTCACTCTTAAACAATAAGGGTATTTCTTGCAAGTGGAAAATCTGAAAAATCAATTAAGCTTTAATATCACTAAGAATGTTAGAATTAATAGACTGTTGAATCACATGTGCATTCTCATTTTACTAATTTTCTTAGGTCTGTACTTTGCTCATATAGTAAATATAATTCTTAGATTCTTCCTTGATCAAAAATATGACATTTTTTTCTTTAAGTTAGGAAATATGTTTAACATAAATGCTGAAAGTCTGTATTTTCTTGACAACCTTTTATTTCTATGACTGTATTTTTTTTAGACTGGTGTCATTCAGTATTTCTACATTGAAGACTGGCAATTTGTTAATGACTATCGACATCCTGTCAGTGTGAAAAAGATTTTTCCTGACCCAAATGGGACCAGATTAGTTTTCATTGATGAAAAAAGTGATGGATATGTCTACTGTCCAGTAAGTCGAGAAAAGTTTTCAAATGCTTGTTTTTAAAAAATGCAACATATGAAGAAAAAAGTGTTTTTAAAATATATTCCATATGTAAGATCATTTTCTCTTAAACCTTGCCAAGGATTGTAGTACTTTGTTATCATGTTTGTGATATCATATTTGTGATCCGTTTTCATGACTATTTACATCAAGAAAAGTTTTTCCATTATTTTGCCATTTTTCAGTGTTAAAAATCTTCAGAGAGATTTTTTAGTGGAAAGAATAGTTGTTATATTCTGCACCATTTTTAACCTTATTTACTGCACAATATTACAGTGTATCTTCAGGTACATGAGTTTTCTCTCTAGAAATGCAATAGCTTCAGAGGGCAGGGACTGTTCTCTGTCCTTTCTGCCCACCTCAGTTGATTTCCCTCTTCCCTTAAAGATCCTGAACATAAAGGAAAGGTATTTTTGTATTAGGTGATTGAAAACAGATGAACCCATTTTTAGACTTAGTTACTCTTATTTTTAA
The DNA here is from genome assembly GCF_965194825.1 of Balaenoptera physalus. Classification (NCBI taxonomy): domain Eukaryota; kingdom Metazoa; phylum Chordata; class Mammalia; order Artiodactyla; family Balaenopteridae; genus Balaenoptera; species Balaenoptera physalus. The sequence continues at coordinate 86,540,168 of NC_138884.1, read as the reverse complement.
ACATCCTTAACTTTTTTGAGAATAGATTTAGATAAAGGAAATGTTGTGCTTTTACATCATCTACTATACTTGAATTTTTCATTTACTTTTGATTTCCAGTTAATGACTTGTATGTTGTTGGTCACAGTTCACACAGCCTACAGCTGCTCTTGGACCCACCCTTAATAACTGTTCGTCTGTGCTTCACAGTGAAGACATGATTCAATGAAGACAGCTCTCCCCTCACAATACACTCTCCTAGATATAAAGACTTCCTTCCTTCCGTTTCTGTCTCTCTCTCTCTTCCTCTCCTCCCTTCCTTTCTTTATCTTCCCTTCATTTTTTTTCTTTTTCTTTTCTTTCTTTGACAAATGTAACAGGTTTCCATGGGTGTCTGAATTATTTATGCCAAGTTCCTAATATTCTAGTTCTTATTCAACCCATTTCTCGATCACAGAACAAATGAGGAAAAATGGCCTAAATATAAAGATGACCTTGCGTTCCCTCAGCTTAATAAGGAAATTTGGTCTGTAGAGATTCCCTTTCTGGAACAGGGTATAAGGAAGTTAAGCTGCCTTGCTTCCTATGTGGGTTCACCCCGGGTGGAGTCTGCTGTTTAGACAGGGTGCACAAGAGGGTAGCAGGGTGCAGCGGGCACGGACAGGACTGAGAGTGAGAAGAGGGGTCTGACGGCTCGGAGAAGGGCCAGGGGTAAGACCTGTCCCGGACAAGTTGATGTTTTCTTCTTTCTCCTTTTACAGTTCTCCTTTCCTTGATAATTTCTGTCAAAGAGGCTAGTGTGACCTCCTTCCTGGGGTTGGGACGAGGTTTCAGTGAGCTGATTTTTCCAAACATATTATCAGGCATAGGGTAGCTGTTTAGCAAGGGTTAGTTAAAGCTCTGCCCTGTTTACCTCTTTATCACAACTTAAAACCCTCACGTTCCAGAATTTTGTCACCTGTTGCTGCTCATCCCCTATCCCTTTTCCAAGTCTAACCTGCAACTCAGTTAAGTTAAAAAGAAAAACCCTGGTGAAACAAATCCGCACAAAAGAATGACTCCACGGGGGCATAGCCCCTCCCTAACCCAACATGGGGTTGGGTGTGAACTTCTCTCCAAGCTAGGGTCTCATTGGTAGGTTAGAATTTTAGGCTGTTGGACAAGATATCCGAGGGGCGTGTGGTACCCACAGGAGCAGTCCCTCTTTTAAATAATACCCAGTCTTGCCTAGGAGTAAGGCCAGCCTGGCAGGGAAGGGAAAGGAGAGCTTGTGGTGCAGAACCTCACCACACCTCAGACACGAGAGGAAGCTATGCTAAGGCCCTTGGACTCTTGACCAGAGTGCTGTGCATTTTTTTTTTTTTATTTTAACACTCACCCTGTCATAGTGTGCTACTATTACAGCTTACTTTTTCATCCAACTTCAAAGTGAGAAAAACATTGCTTCTGTGATGTACATATATGAAAGTATATAATAATTCAAACTACAACTATTCCTCTTTAAAATTCTCATATATACTCGCAATTTCTCTTCCTATGTACATTTATTCAACCTCTTTTCCTTCACTGTGTGGATGGTAAGGAAGTGACTTCTGTCATACATTAGAATTGGGAGAGATGGCTTTTTTCTTACATGTGCCCTAATGAAAACCTTGCACCCCATCACTCCCTATATACCCATAAAGGATGACTTGTGATATACTGTAGGAAGTTCATAAATAGAGGCAGTAGAGTATAGTAGTTTAGTGCATGGGCAGACAGACAAACCTGGATTTGAGATTAGTAATAATGACAACTAATATTTCTGTGCTGAGTATGCTGTACATATATCAGGGATTTCTTTTAATCCTTACAGCAGCCCCAGAGATAAATACTCCTATCTTACCATTTTACAGGTGGAGAAATTAAGGCATAGAAAAGGTAAGTCACTTGTCCAAGGTCACACAGTCAGCACATGGTATCAGTGGTGTGAGACTAGGCCGGCTTCCTCCAGGGCTCTCACTTTGATTGGATTCCCAGTTTCCCCATCTAAAAAATGAATATGGTTCCAGGACCTACTTTGTAGATTGTATAAAAATTAAATGGGATAATGCACATAAAGCTTTCAGTACAGCATCTGCCACATAGTAAGCATTTAACAAATGGTTACCCCCTTTAAAACATTTCTACCATCTAGCACTGGTGTGCTCATCCTTACAAACTGAGAGTCAGTATGACATAGTGGTTAGAAGCATAGACTGTGGAGCCAGACTGCCTGGTTCAAATCCTGACTCTTCAACATATTAGCTGTGTGACTTTGGGCAGATTTCTGTGTGCCTCAGTTTCTTCATCTGCAAAATGGGCATAATAGTATCTGTCTTATAGAGTAAGAGATTAGAATTCAATATATTAAATTATAATCTATTAAATTATATATATACTTACATATCTTAAAGTAATCTATATATTAAATTCAATAAGTATAATTTACAAAAAGTAATTTATAAAGTAAATTAAGTAAATATAAGTACAATAAGTATAATTAAATATAAGTACACTACCTGGTAAGCAACACTATCCAATAGAAATGTAATTTGAACTACATATATAATTTAAAATTTTCTACTAGTCACATTTTTTAAAAAAGGTAAAAAGAAACAGGTGAAATTAATTTTAATAATATTTTTAATTTAGCCCAATATTATCATTTCAGTATGTAATCAACATAAAAATTATTAATGAGATGTTTTACACTCTTTTTTTCATACTAACTCCTTGAGATCTGGTGGGTAGTTTACACTTCCCCACATCTCAATTTGGACTAGACACATTTCAGTGCTTAAGAGCCACATGTGGATATTAAATAGTGGCCATACTGTATTGTATGGCTGTATAATATTAGTTATTATTATTTATAGGAATTTTATATTTCATTCTTATTTTGAGAGGAAGATAGATTAGAGAGGAGGCAGGTGTTTCTTAGCTCCACATTGAGGATATATATAAGCCTATCTGCCTGAGGAATATGTGGAATCGGAATATGTGGACTGATTTTTTTTAATAGCTTTTATTACTGTAACTACAGTTTATGTTTGTTGGAATTGCACTGTAGAGAAGTTTTTGAAATAAAACATACCCAGTGTAATTTATTTAGATCTCAAATCATATACAAATTAATTTGTTTCTTCTCTAGTTGGAGCATTTCTGTACCCAGTATTATCGAAAATTTTCTAAGCACAAATGTGTTCATAGTTTAAATTTCCGTCATCTTGAGCAACTTCAACTTTTTTTCTTAACCTGAAGTTTTGTGTCCAGACTTGAAGTTTTTCCTGCAAATTCACCAAATTTTAGATAAAATCCTTGATTTTCCATATAACTACAGTTTTTTTCAAGCCAGACCTATAGGAATGGGAAAAGAAACTTTTCTTCCTTTATCTTGGGGTGTTGCTGAGTTGAATGTGGGTTGGTAAGCTTTGCCAGCTAAGGCTGTAGACAGACTCCTTCCTACCAAGGCAAATGATAATGGTTTAAGTACAGACTTGGGGCAAATCTGTAAATCCTTATTTTGTAGGTTAATGATGCTACCTATGAGATTCCAGATTTTTCACCAACCATTAAAGGTGTTCTTTGGGAAAACTGGCCAATGGATAAAGGTGTGTTTATTGCCTACGATGATGATAAGGTGTACACTTACGTCTTTCACAAGGACACTATACAAGGTACTTAATCACTTTTTTGTACATTTACTGAGAAATACATTTCCACTGCAGTGAAGTTAAAACATTCCTTTCTGATGTGTGTGCTGAGTATTAGCTTTCAGCATTAAGAGGTCTGTTTTATAATATAGGATCCAAGGTCATTTTGGCTGGTGGCACCAAAGTTCCCTTCTGTCATAAACCTTTGCTGTTATATAACGGAGAATTGACCTGCCAGACGCAGAGTGGAAAAATAAACAACATCTACCTTAGCACCCACAGCTTCCTCCACAGTTTAAAAGATGTGGGGCTTAATGATCTGAGGCAGATGCTGACGCAGACTTTAATGCTAAAAAGGTATGGTTTTAAACACTTCTCATGGGGCCTCTCATTTGCTTTTGTGATTTTAAAGGTCAACTTCCATTAAAATAGTTAGAGATAATAGTATTTACCTTGTTTACTTCACAGGATTAATGTGAGGCTCAGATAAGATGATGGATATGAGAATGTATATAAATTCTAAGGGAAGTACTTTTGTACAATACTATCGGTGCTTTATTCCAAGAAAAGCCGTTCAGAACAAAAAGGTTTCTCATCACCCAAATAGCACAGTTACTGTGAAATTCTAATAAACATAATTATTTCAACACTCTTAATTTCATCATAACAAAGTTTGATTTTACCTTACTTGAGATTTCCTTTTCCTGCTATTTCCTCTCACCTCTTAGGGCCACTGTGAATTCCTTTGTGGTTCTGATTCTTCTCACCATCTCTTAAATGTTGCTTTTCCTCAGGGTCCCTTGAGCTCCTTTCTTCTCTTCTCACTCTAATTATTCTTCCAGAGTGAATCTCCTCAAAGATGGTTTCAGTACCATCTATACGAGGCTGACTCCAAAATGTGCATCCTTGACTTAAACCTGTGTTTACCACTGCCTCCCAGTCAAATGTAGTTGGGAGTCCATGAGTTCCTCAAACTTGCCTCATCATCTTCCCCAGCCTCCTCTTCTCCCCCTGCCCTAATCACATGGTGCACATGCCCTACCACCCACCCACTCCCACACACACCCACATACCCACACACACCCACACACCCTCACACACACACACCCTCACACACAAACACACACCCCACACACATACCCTCACACCCTCACACACACACACCCCACACACACACCCTCACACACACACACATACCCTCACACACACACAAACACACACCCCACACACCCTCACACACACACACCCTCACACACACACCACACACACACCCTCACCCACACTCACACCCTCACACACACACACCCACACCCTCTCACACACACCCTCACACACACACACACACACACACACACACACACACACACACACACACACACACACACCCCACACACACATACCCCAGGTCCTTTTGTCCTCTGCTATTCCCCCACCTTAACTCAGGCCCTCACGTGGAGTAATGTATATCGGAACCACTTCCTGACTGCTCTCTCTGCTGGTAGCCTCATGACAATCTAATCTATTCTCTACAAACTTTGGAAAATGTGAATCTGATCCTCTCATTTCCCTGGTGAAGATCTTCCAGTGACTTCCTGTTGCCTTTAGGAAGAAACCCCTGCTTCTCGGGACCTCAGCATGACACTCTAGGCTCATGATGATTTAATACTAGCCTCATCTGTCCCCGCTCCTCCACGCCTCTCTGTGCGCTGACTGCTTGGATTCAGTATTTTTCATGATTTCTTGCCTTGGCACGAGCCACTTTCTCATCCTGGGCTGCCCCTCCCTGTCTCTGTAGATAGTAACTCCTCATTCTTCACCATACAGCGGAGCCCTCTCCTCCTCCAGGAAGCCTTCCCAGAAGCCCTGACCACTGTCAGTCTCAGTCAGGGCCTTTCCAGTGTGTTGCCTCAGAGCCAGGATCCCGTGTGGAGAGTGGTTTAGAACACGTTATCTCTTACCGCTGTGTGACCTGGGCTGGATTTTTAAGGCCTCTAAGCCTCACTTTCCTCATCTCTAAAGGAGAAATAATAATAATACATAGTGGATAGTGTCATTAGGGTGATTCAGCGAGAGAATTTATACAAAGCACTTAGTACAAAGATTCACATATTGTAGGCACTCTGGTACCTTTGTCATACTGTGTCATAGTCATCTGTTTTCTTACCTGTCTCTTCCACCTTCCCCAAGTATGACTGCCTAAAGGACAGTGATTTGCATTTGAGCCTTACGTCTTGGTTCCTGGCACATAACGGTGCTCAGTGAATGTGTGTTGGATGGAAAAATGCATCAGTGAATAGAGGGGAAGGTGTAACATATTCATTAATGTAGGGGTTCCACAAAAAGTCTCACTGGCATTTATGGTTAAGTTTTATACCAGAGGTCAGCAAGCTTTTTCTGTTATGGTCCAGGTGGTAAGTATTTTCAGGCATTAAGGACCATAGGGTCTGTCACACCTACTCAGGTCAGCTGTTGCAGTGCAAGCGCAGCCAAGAGAGTCCGTAAAGAGCGGGCGGGTGAGTGTCTGTGCGCCACTCACACTTTATTCCCCAAAACAGGCAGCTGTGGGCCATAGTTTGCTGACCCCTGTTTTAAAAGTTCCCAATTTATAGGAATAGAGTACTAATTTTATTAGACTTATGTGAGAACAAAAATAATTTTCATCTGTGTGTGAAGTAAACCGAAAATAAATAAACAGAATTAGTTGTTGATGAGGGAAGGTGGTTATACAGAATAGATTCAGATTAATTCAAGAAGTTCAAGAAAAAACATCTGCATAAAACTGGAAGAAAAGTTTATATAGCTTTTCATCACTTGAAAATGATTAAAGATTAAGAAATGTTTCTGCAAAATTTATCTAGGGCATAACACTAAATTATATACAATCTGAAAATTGCCTCATAGGGGGCAAATAGAGCTCCCTGATTAAGCTTATGTACTCAACTGCTAGGTTTTCTGATGCTTGGGAAATGTGCAAGACTCTGAATGATCATGCTGCCTGGAATGAGTTGGCCAGAGCTTGTCTACACCACATGGAAGTGGAGTTTGCAATCCGTGTTTATCGGACAATTGGAAACGTTGGCATGGTGATGTCCTTGGAACAAATAAAGGTAAATGGCATCTTATGGGAATTATCAGATTAGCATTTAAATGGTGTTTAGTCAAACATTTAAAGTTTCTGCAGTTACTCTTACCTAACTCGTAAACAAATTAATTGATAGACCACTACCACTTCCTCCTAAGTACAGTCCTTAAATAAAAAACCCTTGTATTTCTTCTCATTAAAACTGCTTTTATTTGTAGGGAATAGAGGACTACAATCTTTTGGCAGGACATCTTGCCATGTTTACTAATGATTTCAACCTGGCTCAGGACCTGTACCTGGCATCCAGCTGTCCCATTGCTGCCCTGGAGGTATGGCAGCAAATGAGGGGGAAAATGTGCAAAGAGGCTCTCACCTTTTGTAGAGTTAAAATCTCTCAGCACCAGATACCACATGCCTTCCCCCTCCTAGAATTCAGACTTCAGCTTTAAGAATTCCTGAGTATTCATTAACTTCAGAAATATTTTCACTCTGCATTCTGTGGAGCCATGAAAGGCATGGTATTGTAACATTACCAAATAATTTAAACTCAGACTGTGTCCAGAGAGGACAGATTCCGTAACTTAACAAAAACGCATACAAATAAAAACAGCCACCATTTCTTTCTTTCTTTCTTATTTTATAGACAAAGATGTATATTTTAAGAGTGTTTGTTTTTTTGTTTTTCTTAACATCTTTATTGGAGTATAATTGCTTTACAATGGTGTGTTAGTTTCTGCTTTATAACAAAGTGAATCAGCTGTACACATACATATATCCCCATATCTCCTCCCTCTTGCGTCTCCCTCCCACCCTCCCTATCCCACTCCTCTAGGTGGTCACAGAGCACCGAGCTGATCTCCCTGTGCTATGTGGCTGCTTCCCACTAGCTATCTGTTTTACATTTGGTAATGTATATATGTCCATGACACTCTCTTACTTTGTCCCCGCTTACCTTTCCCCCTCCCTGTGTCCTCAAGTCCATTCTCTAGTCTGCATCTTTATTCCTGTCCTGCCCCTAGGTTCTTCAGAACCATTTATTTTTTTTTTAGATTCCATATATATGTGTTAGCATACGGTATTTGTTTTTCTCTTTCTGACTTACTTCACTCTGTATGAGAGACTCTGGGTCCATCCACCTCACTACAAATAACTCAGTTTCGTTTCTTTTTATGGCTGAGTAATATTCCATTGTATATATGTGCCACATCTTCTTTAGCCATTCATCTGTCGATGGACACTTAGGTTGGTTCCATGTCCTGGCTATTGTAAATAGAGCTGCAGTGAACATTTTGGTACATGACTCTTTTTGAATTATGGTTTTCTCAGGGTATATGCCCAGTAGTGGGATTGCTGGGTCCTATGGTAGTTCTATTTGTAGTTTTTTAAGGAACCTCCATACTGTTCTCCATAGTGGCTGTATCAATTTACATTCCCACCAACAGTGCACGAGGGTTTCCTTTTCTCCACACCCTCTCCAGCATTTATTGTTTGTACATTTTTTGATGATGGCCATTCTGATTGGTGTGAGGTGATACCTCACTGTAGTTTTGATTTGCATTTCTCTAATGATTAGTGATGTTGAGCATCCTTTCATGTGTTTGTTGGCAATGTGTATATCTTCTTTGGAGAAATGTCAATTTAGGTCTTCTGCCCATTTTTGGATTGGGTTGTTTGTGTTTTTGATATTGAGCTGCATGAGCTGCTTGTAAATTTTGGAGATTAATCCTTTGTCAGTTGCTTCATTTGCAAATATTTTCTCCCATTCTGAGGGTTGTCTTTTCGTCTTGTTTATGTTTTCCTTTGCTGTGCAAAAGCTTTTAAGTTTCATTAGGCCCCATTTGTTTATTTTTGTTTTTATTTCCATTTCTGTAGGAGGTGGGTCAAAAAGGATCTTGCTGTGATTTATGTCATAGAGTGTTCTTCCTATGTTTTCCTCTAAGAGTTTTATAGTGTCTGGCCTTACATTTAGGTCTTTAATCCATTTTGAGTTTATTTTTGTGTATGGCGTTAGGGAGTGTTCTAATTTCATTCTTTTACATGTAGCTGTTCAGTTTTCCCAGCACCACTTATTGAAGAGGCTATCTTTTCTCCATTGTATATTCTTGCCTCCTTTATCAAAGATAAGGTGACCATAGGTGCATGGGTTTAGCTCTGAACAGCCACCATTTATCGAGTGCTCACACGTGCCAGGCACTTTTTTAAGCATTGACATATTTTAATTCATTTAATCTTCACAACAGTCCTGTGAGATAATACTATTATTTTCTCTATTTTCCAAATGGGAAAATAGAGGCTCATTTGTCTTTTATTTATTATGTGAAATTCTCTTGTGTATGAAGAGGGGGCTAAGGCTTGTGTATCATCACTAGTTTCCCAGAGGTGAGTGTTGCAGGGGAAGGATCAGAACGGAGTGAAGGACCTAGTTCAGCGCAAGGAAGGAGAGAGCTGTGGCGGTGTCGAGTAGCGGTGAAGAACGTGGATTTTAGAGTCGGACGTGGCTGGGTTCAGATCCCAGCTCTGTGTAACCTTGGACAAGTTATTTCATCTCTCTGTGCCCTAGGTCCCATTTAAAGGAGGGATAACAATATCTAGCCCACAGGGTGTTGTAAAGATTTAAGAATGAGATTAAATCTTTTGGGACAGTGCCTGACAGGCTGTAAAGACAGAAATGGTGGCTGCTGACACATTATTTCACCCCAGCCCGCATTTCTGCAACCACATAGAGGGAAGCATATGTGCTGTTGATTTCACAGCTTCTCTTTTCAAATTGTTCTATAGCAAATTTTCATTTTTAAATTTTAAGTGGACTAAATTACTTTTGTTTTAAGAAAAAATTAGATAATTTTACAACATTATTTGAGATCATTGGGGACACCCTGAGAAATTTTCAGAACTTGGATTGGTAAGCACTGAAGTAGGAACATGGCTGCACTGAGTGAGGGCAACGTGTCATCCCAGCTCTTCTGCATTAGCTGTGGACACTTGTGTGCTGCTGGATTTGTAAAGGATTTAAGGTGATGGCTTCCCAATGGAAAGAGGTGATTGCACCCCGTTGTTCCTTTAACCTCACTTTGAAGACTGATAGGTTAGCTAAGTAAAGAGGTTGGAAGCAAAGCCCTGCCGCCCAGCCCTGCCACACACTAACATTGAGACTTTGTGTGCAAAACTAGCCTCTCTTTGCCTCAGTTTCTGGATCCCTAAAATGGGCACAAGAGCAGCTCATTACAAAAAGCCTAGTTGTGAAAAGTAAATAAGCTAATGTCCTAAAACAGTACCTGGCAGAAAATAGCACTTACAGAATGTTAGCCATTATTAATTCTTTACAAAGAGTGAAAAAGTGAGGAATGAACTCTAAAAAATTAATGGTTTAATCTTTAATGGTTAGTTTTTATGTGGAATTATGTACCAGACACAGATAAAAGACCTTGGGAGCCAGAGAGAAAGACACGTTCACGTTTTATTTATGTTTGCTACTATTCGTCTCATGATATAGGTTCAGATTTTCTCAGAAAATAACATCAGTTCCTACAGTAAAGTATTTCTCAACTTTTTCTTTATCATCTCCCCTCTAAGGAGAAATATTAATTTTAATTTAGCTGATTGAATTAATTTTAATTCAATGTAATTTTTTCCTATGGAGAAAAATTAAATACTAAAGAGAATAAGATTTTGTTTAGGATTGAGTTTTGGAGGGCCACAAACCATTGTAACAGCCAAGATGTTTTTGGTCCCCAAGAACCAATTTTCACCCTTTTGGAGGCTCTGTCACCTGCATTGAGAATGTATGCTATAGTAATTTATTGTCTTTGGAAAGACCAAGTTTCATTTTTTGAACAAAAAGTATCTGTAATCACTTTTATTAAAAACTATATGGTGACTGTGCAGAATAATTTGCTATTTGAAATTAATATCTCTCTCTTCCTAATAGATGAGAAGGGATTTACAGCACTGGGACAGTGCTCTACAGCTGGCAAAGCGTTTAGCCCCAGACCAAATACCGTTTATATCCAAAGAATATGCTATTCAGCTTGAATTCACGTAAGTACTTGTCTTTATATGTTTCAGTCAGTATCTAATTATTGAATATCTTCAATTCTAAACTGCTATTCATTATAAGGCCATTGATTTAATAATTAAATCCATTGATTTAATAATTGCTTCTTAGGTGGAAAAAGCCATATTAATTATACATCCAAAAAGTGTTTTATTCTAACTAATGATGTCTTATCCATGTATTTATCCACTTGCATTTTCAGCATCAAAGTCTAAGTTTGGGTCTAAGCCTTTTCTATATTTAGAGTCTAAATATTATTTTGAATCACATTTGGCCAACAACAGTTACACATAAACATTGGGGTGACTCTGGTTTTCTTAACCTACGCCCATGACCTTGACCTCTTTGAACACTTTGAGGATTTGCAGTGTGATTTCAAGGCACAGAGAAAAATACCAGGCTTTGTTCTACAACTTCTATTTGCTTAAATTTGTACTTTTTCTTTTGTAAATTGAATTGCACAAGGATAAAAATTCAACAGCTAATGTTGAAAATCAAGCCAAAACTTTTCACAGGTGGATATGTAGTGCTTGAATAATAATCCTTCATGATGCATGATGAATAGGCTTCACAGATCTTTCCTACCTTTGAAAATGCCATAATCTATTCTGAGAGATTTAGAATTTTCTAGTGCTGTTAATTGCTAGATGGTCTTAACTGGCAGTAGTCTTAATTGACAGACTATACATTTTTATTTCAATGCTGCATAAAAGTGTAATTTTAGAGGCATTCAAGATCCAATTGTAAGCTCACCTTCAGCCATGGTTAATGCCACTAACGGAGATACGTGCAGAGACAAAAAATGAATAATTCATTTGCAAATATAAGTTCACAGGTATATGTGCAATGGCAGTTATATCACAACTGGACAATTTCTTTTGACATTTATAGGATACATTCCAATTTCAAAAACTATAAAATGGGAAAAATACTGTTTTTTGAACAAAGAAAATATGGTTCTAGCATTTAAAAAAACATTTTTATATAGTTCCACTTTGTTTTCTATAGACTTTAGATTCATTGAGAATGTTGACAGCTAATAGTTGTAGAAATTATTCCATCAAAAGTATTCTTTCATTTCTAACCAAGATACCTTATTTAAAATTTTCCATTTTGCAAGTAAAAACTTTTTAGAGATTTTATTTCTTCTTAGTCAACCTTGATCTAAATTTGGCACATTTCTGCCTCTTATACAGTTAATCCATATGTTGAAAAGGTCAAATAAGAATCTTGGTACATAACACAATGGACAAGGCCCTCCGTGTCTGTCCTGAGAGTGACTGGGTCTTAGAGTAAAGAGAAAAGGGTCATTACATTGGGAGATGACCCACCATCTTCTGTCAGAGCACAAACACCCAAGTAAGCCCTGGAACCATCCAGAAAACTTCCATTGTCTCTTCTTTCAGGAGAATCAAAGTTTTTGTAGCAGACCCTCAAAAACTGTCTCGTTATAGTCAGATGAGCTGAGCCAGTTGAAAGCCTGTGATGTTGTTGATATTTTTTAACCCTTTCTGCTCAACACTTCACCGTGAAGCCACCAATTCCCAAAACTTTCACTGCTATTTCTGTGCTGACCCCTGGACCCTGATCTAGATACACACCCCAGCCCCCCAAATCAGGAGACTTTCCCTTGTGATAATAGTAATGAACTAAGTATATCTCATCATCATCCGATATCCCAGTAGCCACCAGCTGCTGATTTTGATGCTAAGGCCCTAGGCCTGTGCTCAGTTCCATCAGTCTGTTTTATTCTGCATCCAAGACATTGATTAGATCAAAGCAGGACCAGTCTGTCACCTGTGGGAGGGATTTAGCTCTCCAGTCTGGCACTAGAATAATGAGCTAGATCCACATGAGCGTTCCAAAATAAAATAATAATAAAGTGAGTGAACTAAAATACCATAAAAATAAAGTGAGAGTTCCCAAAGTCTTAATTTAGCATCTCCTAACTGGGTTTGCCCAAGGAAAACCTCAGGTTCCTGAAGGAGGAACTATCAGGAGACATCTCTAGCTGTGTTGATGTAATTGGGTCCAAATATTAGAAATTCCCACTTAGGAACACTGCTGACTGTGAAGCCCTGGGCTGTCCAAAACAAAGTTCTCAATCGGCTTCTCTTCCAGAAAATTCCTTGTAACCAACAGATGAGGAAACTGAGTGAGGCTGAGAGAGGTTGAATAACTGGTCTAAGCTGATAAGGTGGAGCTCAAATAATGACATTTTCAGAGCTGATTAATTTATTATGGAGGAGATGATTTCTCAGAGAACAGTGGATCTCCAAATGGATCTTAAGCAAATCACTGATCCATTCTGTTCCAAGCAATAAAAATGAATTGAGGAGGGCTTCCCTGGTGGCGCAGTGGTTGAGAATCTGCCTGCCAATGCAGGGGACACGGGTTCGAGCCCTGGTCTGGGAGGATCCCACATGCCACGGAGCAACTGGGCCCGTGAGCCACAATTACTGAGCCTGCGCGTCTGGAGCCTGTGCTCCGCAACAAGAGAGGCCGCGATAGTCAGAGGCCCGCGCAGTGCGATGAAGAGTGGCCCCCACTTGCCACAACTAGAGAAAGCCCTCGCACAGAAACGAAGACCCAACACAGCCATAAATAAATAAAAAATAAATAAATAAATTTATTAAAAAAAAAAAAAAATGAATTGAGGAAATAAATATGACTTCTAGATATGCAGATCCATGTTAGCATTGGTCATGGGAATAGGGAGTGGTATTATTTATTTCATGTATAATACTTCTTATCAGAATAAGAACCAGGGCCCTTAATACTGTCATCCCCAGTGTTTTCCTTCATTTCTACCCAGATTCTCTCAATACATATTGTACTTATAAATATTGGGTGTTTGGAAAAAACATTCTTTTTTATGGTCACACGATTGTCTTTAGTGCCCCAAAGGAGATAATTAAGCAAAAGTGACCCATAAAATTTAATGTACCTCCCCAAAATGCCTAGCATACTGCAAAGTTAGTACCTTACAGTCTTAGCACAATCTAAAGAGTCATGTACCAAAATGTTCATTGCAGCTCTGTTTACAATAAATATTTTTAAAGTAGCAAAATAATGGACTGCACTTGAAAGAATGCATGTATAAATGTCGTGTATCACAACTTTTATGTGCGTAAGCAATTCAGCGACAGCTGATCTTTTAAATCTTGTATATGTAAATAAGATACTTAAATGTGTATTAAAATTCACATTTTTTTTTTCAGGGGTGATTATGTAAATGCTTTGGCTCATTATGAGAAAGGAATAACAGGTGATAATAAGGTAACCTTGAATAAAGATAAGATATGCATAATTATCTTTGGGTTTATTGTTAGTTTCCTTTAAAAAATAATCTTATTTGCATTGTATTTATTCCCTATATAGCAGGTGAGCCTTTTTTCAGTTCATTAACAGCTTTGCAAGGATATGGTTAAATCATTTTAAAACACTTAGAACTCTTAAAAACTGAAGTTGACAATATTTTTGTCAGTCTGAAAAAGCTATGTTTTCCATTACACCCTAATTATGAGCTTCATATTAAGGTTGGGAGTAAGATTTTTATCCCTTCCCAGTTACAGGCTAGCTATGATTTTCATAAAGCTGTTCCTTTTACTCTTAAAAAGTTTCAATAACCACTTTGAAAGTGAATTCCCAGTCCATAAAAGTTTGTTCTGCCATTTCATTCCTTATGCTGTCTTTTATGATGAACCTGGTAAGCATGTACTTTACCCACCATTCCAATCCATTCTCCCATCCCAGACGATCCCAGAATTTTAGCTCAATAAGCTAAATTTTGCGATAAAAATTGATGTTTTTAAGTTAGGTGATGCCAAGATTGAAAATCTTTTTCTTTTCTATATTATATCTAGCATTTTATTACAAAAGTAATACAATTTCAGTATAGTCAATTTGAAAAATCACCAAAGTATGTTAACCTGCAAAGTGAGAGTCCAACGTTCTCTCCTCCATCCACACTCCTTAATGGTAACCACTGTTCATGATTTTATATATTTCCATCCAGAATCTCTGCTAAGCATACAGATATGTATATATAATAGGGATTTTTACTAAAAATGAAATCATTCACTTCCATTCATTCAGCAAAGATCAACTGAGAATCCATTCTGTGAAAAGCAGCATTTTGCTTTATGTTCTTTCCAAATCAATACATTATGAATGTTTTAATTTTTTAAGAGCTTCTAAAATTTCGTTGTTTGGATGTACCATGGTTTTTTCATCCACTCCCTTATTGATTATATTGTAGTTGGGGTTTTGTTTCTATCAAAAACACCACAGTGAATATTCTACCTAGTATATATATCTTTAGTTACTTAAAATAGTATTTCTGCAGGATATATTCTTACAGGTGGAATTTCTAGGTCATAAAATGTGTGCTTTTAATTTTTTATACTGCTAGATTGCTCTCCAAAAGAACTTATAGTAATTCATCCAGCTGTTAGTTGTGTAGGAAAGTGTCTGTTTCCCTCACATTTTCAACACTACCAATCTCGACCAATTTGATCAGCCAAAAAAAAGACGGTATTTCATTTTACTTTGCGTGTGTTTGATTATTAGTGAAGTCAAGCATGTTTTATTTATTTATTGGCCAATTGTATGTTTTCTTATGAATTGCCTGATTATACCCTTTGTTCATTTATCTCTTGGGGTTTTGACATTTTCTTTGTTTGGCTGCATCTATTTAAGTTCATCCTTAATTGCGTTATTAAAGACAGTCACCACTAGTCACATGTGACCATTTAAGTTATTTAAAATTAAACAAAATATAAAATTCAGTTCCTCTGTCACAAAATAAATAAATAAAGGTTTTTATGTTTCATCAGGCCTAGTAGAGAAATTTTCAGTTTGATAAATATTTTCTCTCTTCATGTTATTCATACATAGCATTTATGCTATGTGCCCAGTATATTTCCTCTCACTTAAAATTTTATACCAAGAAGACATACAAAGAGATGCAAGGTATTACGACAAAGGGACAGTAAAAATTTGGTCTTGAGCACAGAAGGTCTAGACTTCTAAAGAAAAAAATATAACTTTACAACAGGTGATTTTTAAAAAAAGACTCAATGTTATTTCAAAATCTTGAGATTTGCCAGAAAAGGATTAATGAAAGTAAACCATAACCTTTGGGCTCATTTTAGATTTAAATTGTTTGGCTAGAATACATCATTTTAAGTTAGGGTCTGATTCATTAGTTATTTGCCTTCTAATTTCAGGAACACGATGAGGTATGTCTGGCTGGCACGGCCCAGATGTCCATAAGAATGGGAGACATCCGCCGAGGGGTTAGCCTAGCCCTCAAGCACCCCAGCAGGGTCCTTAAAAGAGACTGTGGAGCCATACTGGAGAATATGAAGGTAGACTTTTCTGTGAATAAATATTCATGTGGTCTCATACATAATAAATTTAGTATTTTGACAATCTCATATTATTTTAGCAATTTTCAGAAGCAGCTCAACTCTATGAAAAAGGTCTCTACTATGACAAAGCAGCATCTGTTTACATCCGCTGTAAGAATTGGTAAGAAATTGCTAAAATTTGTTCTGAGCAGGTGTGGAAATGAATGTGTGTCGATGATCCCCCCACTGGTTTTCTTGCTGCTCCTCCCAGCTGTACAACTATTGCCTCTATCTGGGCCTTCCTTCCATCTCCTCTTTTTCTTTTTAGATGAGTTCACATTAATAGTTCCTTTTCCAAAGAACAGCACATTTTCTTGCTTTAATATCGGGAAATATCTGATCAGATAAATTGCTAGAATAAAAAAGCCCTATTGTCCCCAAAGAATTAATGAACTAACCTTCATTTTCCCACAGAGGGTGGGCTACTGGGGTTGGGGGCCAGAGAAAGAGCTTTTTTTTTTTTTTTTTTTGCCAGTTGTCATATAAAACTATTTATTCATAAATATTTTCCAAAATGAAAATAGGTTTACCAAAAAAATTAAATCTTTTACCTATAGGAGGCCAAGATTTTTTAAAGATCACGATAACTGTTTTTTGAATCCTAAAAACTAATATCTGATTGTAGGAAGCTACTTTTAGAGCAAATGTAGTGCTGATATTATTCTCCTAAACCTACCTTTCTAGGGCAAAAGTTGGTGAACTTCTGCCTCATGTTTCTTCTCCAAAGATTCACTTGCAGTATGCCAAAGCTAAAGAAGCAGATGGAAGGTTTGTACAATTTCTCAATTTTATACAAATTTAAAAGAATGTTTTATAAATTAACTATTGATATTTGCAACCCTCTAAGAAAGGCAAAGCACAGAAAGACAGAAAATATCTTTACTCCTCACCTGGCTTGAAGTGCCAGACTATTAAATTTTTCCCACACTTGTATATACCTCAGTCAATCCTTTATGTATTCATATATGGACTAAAATCTCATTTTTACTTGAGGGTTAAATATTAGAAGTTGAAATTTTGATATAATATGGCATGAAAATGAAGTTAGGCAATAGTCATTTTATTAAGGACGATAACTTACAGATGCAGAGGAAAAGAACACTGTTTAAGCCACAAAACAGTATTAAAATATAGCAATGGATAGTTGGTATCCTAAATATACAGATATTTCCTGGAACTTTAATACAAGAAACTCAAAGGCACTACGAGGAAATGGGCTAAAGACAAGGAGGAAATACAGTTATGAAATTATATTTTATGCAAACGTGAAAAAGTTCTATCTCACTAACAGTAATTAAAGCAAACAGTATATCATTTTAACTTATCATATTGGGAAAAGATTTATTTTAAACTAATAACCATATTGTCAAAAAGCACTTGTTTTACATGACTGATGAGACTGTAAATTTCTAAAGCCTTTAGAAAGTTATTTAGCGATACGTATTAAGAGATTTTTAAAGGTTACTTCCTTCTACTTTTAGAAAAGTAACCTTAAGAAAGAGATACACACTAAATGTCTTGTTAAAATGGAAAGAACTGGAGAGCTCATGGGGACTGAACAGAAGTCTTGAGCTCCATCTGGAGGTCAACACACAATGATTTTATATATCACTGTTAAGCTATATCTCTAATTGTGAAAGATTCCTTATTTTCTGTTTTCTAAAATAAGCCTGTATTACTATCATAATCTTTCCACTCTAACAAAAACAATAAAATGTAAAAAACTGTATATATATGGTTCAGATGAGAAAACGGTAAAATTGGTATTTTACTGTTAGTTTATCAAACCTCTGAAAAGAACATATTTTAGTGAAATGGTTCCTGGTATTCTTTCTGATAAAAAATGAAGAAGTTCAAGAAAAATAAGCAACCACTGTCAATAAAAAAGTGTCCCAAACATTTATTGACATTTTTTCCCCAAATGTGACAGTGTTAAGAAAGTTTGTCTGAAATAAGTATCTCTTATAGATACAAAGAAGCTGTTGTGGCTTATGAGAACGCAAAACAGTGGAACAGCGTGATCCGCATCTACCTGGACCACCTCAACAATCCAGAAAAGGCTGTCAGTGTTGTCAGAGAAACCCAGTCCCTGGATGGAGCCAAGATGGTAGCCCGGTAACATAACGCATTAATATTTTTGGACTTCCAAAAACTAACCTTAAAAGAGAGTCCCCGCTTCCTCTTATCAAATAAATCAATTCAAATGGAATACTTATTCTGTTTTGGGGGGGTTTTAAAAAATTATATCTAAGTGTTTAAATTTAAAGGCTGTTTGTTGTGGTCAACATATGAGAGTATGTTTTCCAAATATAAACATATGGTATAGAACTGCAGTTTACCGAATACATTTTTACTTTTAAATGGTTTCTCCTGGTTGAAAAAGATCTTATTTTGTAAATGACAAACTTCTTTTAAATGAATCAAGTTCATTAAAGTACTTTGTTTCAGGTTTTTTCTACAGCTAGGTGACTACGGGTCTGCCATCCAGTTTCTTGTTATGTCCAAATGTAATAATGAAGCTTTCACACTGGCTCAGCAGCACAACAAAATGGAAATCTATGCGGACATTATTGGTAAATATCGTTGTTTTCCCTAATTTCTCTTAAAGACTTTATCAAAGGAACACTTTGACTCTTATGGTCTGATGATCAGATTTGTATATCCACAAGGACATGCACACACACCAGCTATATGTTACTTGTTAGATTTCAAGATCCCTACTATACCTTAAAGATGAGATGGAATTATAAGACCATTTTCAAAAATTAAGGTGTTTTGGGTGATTTCCGCGAGAGGCCAGATTTCCCAAATCCTGCTACTGCTCAAGGAACCTGGTAAAGCAAGGTTCCAAGATGAAGGTAATAGGAAATGCAGAATGATTTTTGAAAAAGTAAATGTTTTCATAAATTTTTTAAATTGAGTTATAAATTAAGAATATATGATGTGGTTTTTAAAGATTTTGAAAGTACAAAAGAAAATTTTATATTCTGAGAATACCGGCTTATAGGTTTTCTTCCCATGTTTGTAATTATTCTTAGAAATTACTGAAATAATTTTCCGATTTTCCACTTCATGGGCCATGTATAACATTATTTGTGGTGTGATTTTTCTTCTTCTTTTCCTTTTTTATTGTGGTAAAATATACATAACGTAAATTTACCATTTTAACCATTTTTAAGTGTACAGTTTGGTTGCATTAAGTACATTCGCATTGTTGTGCAGCTATCACCACATCCATCTCCAGAATTTTTTCATCATCCTAAACTAAAACTATATACCCATTAAACAATAGCTCCCATTCCCCTCACCTCCCAGCCTCGTAACCACTGTTCTACTTTCTTTGCTATGATTTTGACTATTCGTGGTACCTTTTATAAGTGGAATTATAATATTTGTCCTGTTATGTTATTTCGTTTTTTTACAATTCACAAAATGACCGTAAGAACTGTTGGTGGGGTTCACGAGAAAATTTTTGTTTCAGTCTTCAAGGGAAGTAATAGGTAAAAGCATCTTCTAATATCTTAGGAGGTCATTCAGGTAATTGGAGAAAATAAATAGCTAAAGAAAAAAAGGAAATACAGATAAAAGCAACATTACAAATATTAATGTTTAACATGACAGATGACATTTCTGTCCAAACAATTGCAAATCATCATTGCACTAAAGCATTTAAGTTTTTCTAATTTCAGAAGGATGTGGCTTATCCTAAATCATACACACGCACATATACACACAAATGCCCTCCCACTCCCAAAACATAACACACACTTTTCTTCACCTTTCTTTACTCCCTTCTTTTATAAACTCCGTATCTGCCTTGGTCTGGAGACACGGAGCTGTTCTTATACTTTGGTGCCCTACTGGGCCTCCAACTCCCATGGGTAAACGTAAACAGTGAATTGGAATTCCAGCAGCTTTGGGGTCTTCTGTGCTTAATATGTTTAAGCCTGTAAAAGAAAAACAGAAAAGGGACTTCCCTGGTGGTTAAGACTCCACGCTCCCAATGCAGGGGGCCCAGGTTTGATCCCTGGTCAAGACACTAGACCCTGCATCCCACAACTAAGATCCAGCGCAACCAAATAAAAATAAATAAATAAATAAATAAATATTTTTTTAAAAAAAGGAAAAACAGTAATTATCTTTAAATAGCATCTGTTGTCCATTTGAGTATCATCTCCCTTGTCTGACAAATACATACAGACTATTGTATAAACTGGGCATTGGAGAAAGGAGATGGATTACATTTGCATTATGGTTAACTTTGCTCCTGATTGTTCCGAAACCCTAGGGAAATCCTGGATTGTTCCTTGTTTTAGGAAATAAGATTGAGACTCTTAAAGAAAGATAAAAGTCACTAAGGGTAATGTCAAACCGTAACCCAGCTTCTCACAAAGCGTCATAACTTCCTCTCCTGATTGTTATTTAGAGCGAAAAGAAGATGGAACAGAGTTGATATGTGGGGTTATTATGGTGAAAGTGTTTTGTGGTGAAAAAGACACTGATAATATTTGCTGTGAAAAGGTTTTCATCACCTCTTTTTAGATCACCTGTTTTTAGATCCTATTTTTAGATTAGCAATAAGAGGTAAACAAGTTTTGCTCAGATATTTTACTCAATGAATTTCTGTTGTAGGTTCTGAAGACACTACTCATGAGGACTATCAAAGCATTGCCTTGTATTTCGAAGGAGAAAAAAGACATTTTCAGGCTGGAAAATTCTTCTTGCTGTGTGGCCAGTATTCACGAGTGAGTATTTGCCAAGAAAATATACTTTGGACTCCACAGGAATGATCAGATAAAATAAATAATGATATTATTAAAATAATGATAATCATTAAAATAACGATATTATTTTAAGTAATATCTTAAAATATATTACGCTCCCAGACACCCAGATTTGAAGTCTCAGAGTCAGCCTTAAACTCTTCCCCTCTCTCCCACACCCAGTCACATTCTGCCTTCGTAACCTCTCTCACAGCTCTCTCTTTTTCGTTCTAACTACCATCCATGTAATCCAAACCTGGGTCACCTCGCTTTAGATTATGGCAATGGTTTCCTGTTTTCCTTGTTTTTAGCTTCTCTGTCTATAACTCATCCTTCATTTTGTTCCCCAATGGTACTAACTTTGACTGACAAAGAGCCCTTAAAGCAGGGGTTACGGTGTTCAAGCAATGGACGTAAACAAGTGAAGCTGCAGGGTCAGGCTGTGCACTCACTGAGTGACAGGGCAGGGACTGCTGGACGGGACGCGTTTCGTCTGAAGGGAACAGCTGCTGCTCACCTCCAAAAAAGTGTTGCCATTCAGGAGTTCGGGCCTACTAGCTCAGATCATAGGATTTTTCACAAGAAACACAAGTCTGGGTCAATATTAAAATATAGGCCCAGATATTTGTGTAACAAATCACTGGCCAAAGAAACATGTCTGTGTGTGAATTCAGCCTTCAGGCCATCAATTTGCTGTTCTGGCCTCTTAGTTACTGAGTCTAAACTCCTTAGCTGGCACTCAAGAGAATTTCCACAACTGACCAACCAGCCTGAACTTCCCAATCTGGCATCTAGCTTTTTGCCACTGAAGAATCCTACGCTCCCGCTAGCCTTTTCCCGTCCCTGTTCTCCACCTGGGTTCCTCTCTGCCCTCTTCCCCACCTTCCACAGACCTGTTCATCTTCAAGTCCTTTTCCTCTGTGTTATCTTCAAGATCATCCTCATGTCTAATCATCTTTTCTTCTTCAGACCACCTATAAAGCCAACTGGCAATACTGCCCATTTGTCTCTGAAACTTTTATAACTTTAAACGTCTTCATAGGTGTGGTGGTATGGCGTTCAGGAGTTAGACAACTATGGCTTAAAATAATTGATTATAATAATTATATTTTCATCACATCACATAGAGCTCTCCAGTTAGATTGTACATGATACAAAGAGACGGCCTGGTATTTTCCATAGCATCTAGCACAGTCTCATATACAGAGCAGCAAGTTGTCAGTAAATATTTGTTGAGTGAATAAATGAATGAAAATAATTAAATCTTCCTACTGAAAGAGAGCACATTTTTCATTCTGATTTCATTTGAAATCAGAACTAGATTCTTCAAAGGGTCAACTGGATCCTTCCACTTTTTAAACTACACTCAGCCTTTTAAGTATATATTTTAAGACTCAGCACTGTGCAAGCTCCTGGTTGAGATGAAGATACTTTCACAAACTGTGATTACTTTGTTTGTGTGAAAACTTTGTTTTTCCCAATGTGAAAGCAGTCCGAAAATTTTTAATCTCTATACAATTCTCATTTCAGGCACTTAAACACTTGCTGAAATGTCCAAGCTCAGAAGATAATGCAGCAATAGAAATGGCAATTGAAACTGTAAGTTAACTCTGGAATGAAACTTTCATGAATGCTAATTATTCTTTTAACTTTTTGAGGAAATTTCCAAACATTTACAAAAGTAGACCAAACAGCATAACAAACCCCCAGATACCCATCATCTCATTTCAACAGGTATCTGCACATGGCCAGTCATATTTTATTCATACACCCACCCTCTTTCCCTATATTATTTTAAAGCAAATCACAGACATCATATCATTTCGTTTGTGGATAAAAAATCTATCTCTAAAAGATAAGAACCTTTGCATTTTCTTTTAGGTGTAACTTACATACAGTAAAATGCACGAATCTTAAATATGCAACTCAATTAGTTTTTTCAAATGAAATCTGTGTACACCTGTGTATCCCCCATCCAGATCAAGCTCCCCAGAAGGCCCACTGCTGCCTCCCAATCAGTGTTCCCCACCAGGGGTAACCACAATTCTGACTTCTATTCTTATAGATTGGTTTTACATGTTTATGGATTTCATGTAAATGAAATCATACATATGTTCTCTTTTGTGTCCAGTTTCTTTCAGTCAACATTAAGTCTGCGAAAGCATCTGTGTTATCGTGTGTAGCAATAGTTCATTCTTTTTTTTTTTTAACCATCTTTATTGAAGTATAATTGCTTCACAGTGGTGTGTTAGTTTCTGCTTTATAACAAAGTGAATCAGCTACACATATACACACATTCCCATATCTCCTCCCTCCCGCATCTCCCTCCCTCCCTCCCACCCTCCCCATCCCACCCCCCCCAGGTGGTCACAAAGCACCGAGCTGATCTCCCTGTGCTATGCGGCTGCTTCCCACTAGCTATCTATTTTACATTTGGTAGTGTATATATGTCCATGACACTCTCTCACCCTGTCACATCTCACCCCTCTCCCTCCCCATATCCTCAAGTCCATTCTTTAGTATGTCTGTGTCTTTATTCCCATCTTGCCACTAGGTTCCTCATGACATTTTTTTTTTTCCTTAGATTCCATATATATGTGTTAGCATACTGTATTTGTTTTTCTCTTTCTGACTTACTTCACTCTGTATAACAGACTCTAACTCCATCCACCTCATTACAAATACCTCCATTTCATTTCTTTTTATGGCTGAGTAATATTCCATTGTATATATGTGCCACATCTTCTTTATCCATTCATCCGATGATGGACACTTAGGTTGCTTCCATGTCCTGGCTATTGTAAATAGAGCTGCAATGAACATTTTGGTACATGGCTCTTTTTGAATTATGGTTTTCTCAGGGTATATTCCCAGTAGTGGGATTGCTGGGTCGTATGGTAGTTCTATTTGTAGTTTTTTAAGGAACCTCCATACTGTTCTCCATAGTGGCTGTATCAATTTACATTCCCACCAACAGTGCAAGAGTGTTCCCTTTTCTCCACACCCTCTCCAACATTTATTGTTTGTAGATTTTTTGATGATGGCCATTCTGACCGGTGTGAGATGATACCTCATTGTAGTTTTGATTTGCATTTCTCTAATGATTAATGATGTTGAGCATTCTTTCATGTGTCTGTAGGCCATCTGTATATCTTCTTTGGAGAAATGTCTATTTAGGTCTTTTGCCCATTTTTGGATTGGGTTGTTTGTTTTTTTGTTATTGAGCTGCATGAGCTGCTTGTAAATTTTGGAGATTAATCCTTTGTCAGTTGCTTCATTTGCAAATATTTTCTCCCATTCTGATGGTTGTCTTTTCGTCTTGTTTATGGTTTCCTTTGCTGTGCAAAAGCTTTTAAGTTTCATTAGGTCTCATTTGTTTATTTTTGTTTTTATTTCCATTTCTCTAGGAGCTGGGTCAAAAAGGATCTTGCTGTGATTTATGTCATAGAGTGTTCTGCCTATGTTTTCCTCTAAGAGTTTGATAGTGTCTGGCTCTACACTTAGGTCTTTAATCCATTTTGAGTTTATTTTTGTGTATGGTGTCAGGGAGTGTTCTAACTTCATACTTTTACATGTATCTGTCCAATTTTCCCAGCACCACTTATTGAAGAGGCTGTCTTTTCTCCACTCTATATGCTTGCCTCCTTTATCAAAGATAAGGTGACCATATGTGCATGGGTTTATCTCTGGGCTTTCTATCCTGTTCCATGGATCTATATTTCTGTTTTTGTGCCAGTACCAAACTGTCTTGATTACTGTAGCTTTGTAATATAGTCTGAAGTCAGGGAGCCTGATTCCTCCAGCTCCATTTTTCGTTCTCAAGATTGCTTTGGCTATTTGGGGTATTTTGTGTTTCCATACAAATTGTGAAATTTTTTGTTCTAGTTCTGTGAAAAATGCCTGTGGTAGTTTGATAGGGATTGCATTGACTCTGTAGATTGCTTTGGGTAGTAGAGTCATTTTCACAATGTTGATTCTTCCAATCCGAGAACATGGTATATCTCTCCATCTATTTGTATCATCTTTAATTTCTTTCAGCAGTGTCCTATAATTTTCTGCATACAGGTCTTTTGTCTCCTTAGGTAGGTTTATTCCTAGATATTTTATTCTTTTTGTTGCAATGGTAAACGGGAGTGTTTTCTTAATTTCACTTTCAGATTTTTCATCATTAGTATATAGGAATGCAAGAGATTTCGGTGCATTAATTTTGTATCCTGCTACTTTACCAAATTCATTGATTAGCTCTAGTAGTTTTCTGGTGGCAGTTTTAGGATTCTCTATGTATAGTATCATGTCCATCTGCAAACAGTGACAGCTTTACTTCTTTTCCGATTTGGATTCCTTTTATTTCTTTTTCTTCTCTGATTGCTGTGGCTAACACTTCCAAAACTATGTTGAATAATAGTGGTGAGAGTGGGCAACCTTGTCTTGTTCCTGATCTTAGTGGAAATGGTTTCAGTTTTTCACCATTGAGGACAATGTTGGCTGTGGGTTTGTCATATATGGCCTTTATTATGTTGAGGAAAGTTCCCTCTATGCCTACTTTCTGCAGGGCTTTTATCATAAATGGGTGTTGAATTTTGTCGAAAGCTTTCTCTGCATCTATTGAGATGATCATATGGTTTTTCTCCTTCAATTTGTTAATATGATGTATCACGTTGATTGATTTGCGTATATTGAAGAATCCTTGCAGTCCTGGAATAAACCCCACTTGATCATGGTGTATAATCCTTTTAATGTGTTGTTGGATTCTGTTTGCTAGTATTTTGTTGAGGATTTTTGCATCTGTGTTCATCAGTGATATTGGCCTGTAGTTTTCTTTCTTTGTGACATCTTTGTCTGGTTTTGGTATCAGGGTGATGGTGGCCTCGTAGAATAAGTTGGGGAGTGTTCCTCCCTCTGCAATATTTTGGAAGAGTTTGAGAAGGATAGGTGTTAGCTCTTCTCTAAATGTTTGATAGAATTCGCCTGTGAAGCCACCTGGTCCTGGGCTTTTGTTTGTTGGAAGATTTTTAATCACAGTTTCAATTGCAGTGCTTGTGATTGGTCTGTTCATATTTTCTATTTCTTCCTGGTTCAGTCTCGGTAGGTTGTGCATTTCTAAGAATCTGTCCATTTCTTCCAGGTTGTCCATTTTATTGGCATAGAGTTGCTTGTAGTAATCTCTCATGATCGTTTGTATTTCAGCAGTGTCAGTGGTTACTTCTCCTTTTTCATTTCTAATTCTATTGATTTGGGTCTTCTCCCTTTTTCTCTTGATGAGTCTGGCTAATGGTTTATCAATTTAGTTTATCTTCTCGAAGAACCAACTTTTAGTTTCATTGATTTTTGCTATTGTTTCCTTCATTTCTTTTTCATTTATTCCTGATCTGATCTTTATGATTTCTTTCCTTCTGCTAGCTTTGGGGTTTTTTTGCTCTTCTTTCTCTAATTGCTTTAGGTGCAAGGTTAAGTTGTTTATTCAAGATGTTTCCTGTTTCTTAATGTAGGCTTGTATTGCTATAAACTTCCCTCTTAGAGCTGCTTTTGCTGCATCCCATAGGTTTTGGGTCGTCGTGTCTCCATTGTCATTTGTTTCTAGGTATTTTTTGATTTCCCCTTTGATTTCTTCAGTGATCACTTCGTTATTAAGTAGTGTATTGTGTAGCCTCCATGTGTTTGTATTTTTTACAGATCTTTTCCTGTAATTGATATCTAGTCTCATAGCATTGTGGTCGGAAAAGATACTTGATACGATTTCAGTTTTCTTAAATTTACCAAAGCTTGATTTGTGACCCAAGATATGATCTATCCTGGAGAATGTTCCATGAGCACTTGAGAAAAATGTGTATTCTGTTGTTTTGGGGTGGAATGTCCTATAAATATCAATTAAATCCATCTTGTTTAATGTATCATTTAAAGCTTGTATTTCCTTATTTATTTTCATTTTGGATGATCTGTCCATTGGTGAAAGTGGGGTGTTAAAGTCCCCTACTATGATTGTGTTACTGTCGATTTCCCCTTTTATGGCTGTTAGTATTTGCCTTATGTATTGAGGTGCTCCTATGTTGGGTGCATAAATATTTACAATTTTATACCTTCCTCTTGGATCGATCCCTTGATCATTATATAATGTCCTTCTTTGTCTCTTGTAATAGTCTTTATTTTAAAGTCTATTTTGTCTGATATGAGAATTGCTACTCCAGCTTTCTTTTGATTTCCATTTGCATGGAATATCTTTTTCCATCCCCTCACTTTCAGTCTGTATGTGTCTCTAGGTCTGAAGTGGGTCTCTTGTAGACAGCATATATATGGGTCTTGCTTTTGTATCCATTCAGCCAGTCTGTGTCTTTTGGTGGGAGCATTTAATCCATTTACATTTAAGGTAATTATCGATATGTATGTTCCTATTCCCATTTTCTTAAATGTTTTGTGTTTGTTATTGTAGGTGTTTTCCTTCTCTTGTGTTTCTTGCCTAGAGAAGTTCCTTTAGCATTTGTTGTAAAGCTGGTTTGGTGGTGCTGAACTCTCTCAGCTTTTGCTTGTCTGTAACGGTTTTAATTTCTCCATCAAATCTGAATGAGATCCTTGCTGGGTAGAGTAACCTTGGTTGTAGGTTTTTCTCCTTCATGACTTTAAGTATGTCCTGCCACTCCCTTCTGGCTTGCAGAGTTTCTGCTGAAAGATCAGCTGTTAACCTTACGGGGATTCCCTTGTGTGTTATTTGCTGTTTTTCCCTTGCTGCCTTTAATATGTTTTCCTTATATTTAATTTTTGACAGTTTGATTAATATGTGTCTTGGCGTGTTTCTCCTTGGGTTTATCCTGTATGGGACCCTCTGTGCTTCCAGGACTTGATTAACTATTTCCTTTCCCATATTAGGGAAGTTTTCAACTATAATCTCTTCAAATATTTTCTCAGTCCCTTTCTTTTTCTCTTCTTCTTCTGGGACCCCTATAATTCGAATGTTGGTGCGTTTAATGTTGTCCCAGAGGTCTCTGAGACTGTCCTCAGTTCTTTTCATTCTTTTTTCTTTATTCTGCTCTGCAGTAGTTATTTCCACTATTTTATGTTCCAGGTCACTTATCCGTTCTTCTGCCTCAGTTATTCTGCTATTGATCCCGTCTAGAGTATTTTTAATTTCATTTATTGTGTTTTTCATCGTTGCTTGGTTCCTCTTTAGTTCTTCTACATCCTTGTTAAATGTTTCTTGCATTTTGTCTATTTCCAAGATTTTGGATCATCTTTACTATCATTATTCTGAATTCTTTTTCAGGTAGACTGCCTATTTCCTCTTCATTTGTTAGGTCTGGTGTGTTTTGACCCTGCTCCTTCACCTGCTGTGTGGTTTTTTGTCTTCTCATTTTGCTTATCTTACTGTGTTTGGGGTCTCCTTTTCACAGGCTGCAGGTTCGTAGTTCCCGTTGTTTTTGGTATCTGTCCCCAGTGGCTAAGGTTGTTCAGTGGGTTGTGTAGGCTTCCTGGTGGAGGGGACTAGTGCCTGTGTTCTGGTGGGCACGTCCACGTCTGGTGGTGTGTTTTGGGGTGTCTGTGGCCTTATTATGATTTTAGGCAGCCTCTCTGCTAATGGATGGGGCTGTGTTCCTGTCTTGCTAGTTGTTTGGCATAGGGTGTCCAGCACTGTAGCTTGCTGGTCGTTGAGTGAAGCTGGGTCTTGATGTTGAGATGGAGATCTCTGAGAGATTTTCGCCGTTTGGTATTACGTGGAGCTGGGAGGTCTCTTGTGGACCAGTGTCCTGAAGTTGGCTCTCCCACCTCAGTGGCACAGCCCTGATGCCTGGCTGGAGCACCAAGAGCCTTTCATCCACACGGCTCAGAATAAAGGGGAGAAAAAAATAGAAAGAAAGAAAGAAAGAGGATAAAATAAAATAAAATAAAGCTATTATAATAAAAAATAAGAAAAAAAATTATTAAGAATAAATGTATTCAGAAAAAAATTTTTTTTTAATTTTTAAAAATAGATTTATTAATTTTTTATAGTAAAAAATAAGAAAAAAATTAAGAAAAAATTTATTAAGAAAAAATTTTTTTTAATTTTTTAAAATAAAAAATATGAAAAAACTTATTTAAAAGATTTTTTTAATTTCTAAAAATAGAAAATGAAAAAATTATTAAGAAAACATTTATTAGGGAAAAAATTTTTTTAAGTAAAAAAAAAAAAAAAAAACCACGGACGGAACTAACCCTAGGACTAATGGTGAAAGCAAAGCTATACAGACAAAATCTCACCCAGAAGCATACACATATACACTCACAAAAAAAGGAAAAGGGGAAAAATTAATATATCCTGCTTCCAAAGTCCACCTCTTGAATTTGGGATGATTCGTTGTCTATTCAGGTATTCAGCAGATGCAGGCACATAAAGTTGTTTGTGGAGCTTTAATCCACTGCTTCTGAGGCTGCTGGGAGAGATTTCCCTTTCTCTTCTTTGTTCGTACAGCTCCCGGGGTTCAGCTTTGGATTTGGACCCGCCTCTGTGTGTAGGTCGCCTGAGGGCGTCTGTTCCTTGCCCAGACAGAACGGGGTTAAAGGAGCAGCTGCTTCGGGGGCTCTGGCTCACTCAGGCCGGGGGGAGGGAGCGGTACGGAGGAGGCGGGGCGAGCCTGCAGCGGCAGAGGCCGGCGTGACGTTGCAGCAGCCTGAGGCGCGCCGTGCGTTCTCCCAGGGAAGTTGTCCCTGGATCACGGGACCCTGGCAGTGGTGGGCTGCACAGGCTCCCGGGAGGGGCGGTGTGGAGAGTGACCTGTGCTCGCACACAGGCTTCTTGGTGGCGGCAGCAGCAGCCTTAGCATCTCCTGCCCGTCTCTGGGGTCCACGCTGATAACCACGGCTCGCGCCTGTCTCTGGGGTCCTCACTGTTAGCCGCGGCTCGCGCCTGCCTCTGGGGTCCGCGCTGATAGCCACGGCTCACGCCCGTCTCTGGAGTTCATTTAGGCGGTGCTCTGAATCCCCTCTCCTTTTGGGAGGTCTGACGTCTTCTGCCAGCGTTCAGTGGGTGTTCTGTAGGAGCAGTTCCACGTGTAGATGTATCTCTACTGTATCTGTGGGAAGGAAGGTGATCTCCGCGTCTTACTCTTCTGCCATTCTTGCCCCTCCTCCTCAGTTCATTCTTATTCATTGCTGTTTAGTATTCCGTCATATGACTGTCACAATTTCTTTACCCATTATTCTGTTAATGGACATTTAGGTTGTCTCAGTTTGGGCATATTATGAATAAAGTTGCCATAATGCTGTTCATGTCTTTTTGTGTACATAAGCCCTCAGTTTTATAGGGTATATATCCATGAGTAGAATTATTAGGTCACAGAGTATATATATATCTTCAGCAATAGTAGGTACTGCCAAACATTTTTTTCAAAGTAGTTGTACCGGTTTCACTCTACCAACAATGTAAAAGAATGTAGTTGCTCCCCATCTTCACCAGCACTTATCAGTCTATTTCACTGTAACTATTCTGATAGATGTGCAGTGGTATCTTGTATGGTTTTAGTTCATTTTTCTAAAGAATAATGAAAGTGAGCATTTTTTCATGTGTTCTTTAGCCATTCAAATATCCTCTTTTATGAAGTTCTGTTCAAGTCTTTTTTCTAATTTTTAATTGTATCATCTCATTCTTACTGATTTGTAGGACTGTATTATATATTCTGGATACAAATCATTTCATCAGATAGATGCATGGTTGTAACATGTATCAGTACTTTATTCCTCTTAAAGCCTAATAATATTTAATTGAATGTGTACACACTGCATTTATCCATTCATCAGTTGATACACATTTGGATTGTTCCCACTTTGGGGCTATTATGAATAATGCTGCTGTGAACATTTGTGTACAAGTTTTTGTGTGGACATGTGTTTTCATTTCTCTTAGGTATATACCTAGGAGCAGAATTGCTAGGCCATATGTTAAGTCTATGTTTAACATTTTGAGGAACTGCCAAACTGTTTCCCAAAGCAGCTACACCATTTTACATTCCCAGCAACTATGTATTGGGGTTCCAGTTTCTCCAACAATAATTTCTTGATATTGCTCCTTCGCTCTTGCTGTTACCCACACCTAGGACGCCTTCCCTCCTGCACCCCTGCCTCCTACCCAACATGCAGGACCCACTTCACACGCCACTCCCTGTAAAGTTTTCCTGAACTGTCCTGTGGATGAAATTTCACCCTCCTTAGAATCCTGTAAGTACTCTGAACCTTACTTACTGCTGCAGTTAACCCCCTTCAGATTAGTAGTTCCTCAAGGTCAAAGGCCCATCTCTTTATAGAGTGTTTAGCACATTGTGGACACTCAATAAATATTTATTGAAACTACTATGTAGGTGATATTAGTTTCCTTCCCATTCCTTTATTCCTTTATCTTCTTTCCACCTTGAGACCCCTCCCCTGAAAAAAAAAATCACCTTTACTTGTGACATGCATTTTCTCACAACCTGTGCACTTGTACCTGCTGATTCTCAACCAGAAGGCATAGCCCTTAATCATTTGAGAACATCTTTAAAATGTTCATACTTCACTCACCCCCACCCCCATCCTCTACGCCTCAGAGTTCTGAAATACCTTCTTGGTGTGTGTGTTGGAGAAGGGGGGCAGTAATAGACCCCTAGTTGGGAGTCATCACCTGAGAGAACCCACGATAGGGATGGGAAAGATGGGTCTGTACAGCATCTGACGGTTAGCTTTGTCCGGGGCCCGCTCACCTCCTTGCAGTCAGCTTCTGCCTTCACCACTCCGTAAACCTTCTCTAAAAGGTCCCCACTGATCTCGTCCTTGCTAAATACGGACGTCCCTTCTCAGCCTGCAGCCTACCCCATGTTATGGCAGCATTTTACGCTATGACAGCGCATCTTTCTCGAACTTTTTACTCCCTTAGAACACGCCCTCCTGCCCTCCGGGTACTCCTCCGATGGCCCCTTCTCAGCCTTCTTCTCTGGCTCTGCCCGTCGCGGAAGTGTCCTCAGCATTCTGTCTCCACCCTTCTTTTAACTTTAATTCTGAGTGGCCACATCTGTTCCCTGCTGGCTCCCCTTTCCATCTGTCCTAATGTCCTGGGTGTGCTCAAGTCCCTGAAATTCAAACTTAACTGGGCATCTTATATTTTTTTGTTTGCTTAATCTGGCAACACTGCCTGTTTGGCACCAGTCCAAGCCCTTTATGTGTATTAACTTATTTAATCCTTACAACAATTCTGTGAGTTAGGTATTATTTTTATCCTCTTTGAGGTCCCAAGAGTGACCTGCTCTGGATCACACAGGTTATCTTTTGACCTCAGGCAGGCTGACCCCAAAGCCCTTGCTTTAACCATTTCTCCGTACGGGCTTATTCACCCAAAGCCACGCACAAAAGCCGTCGAGGTGATGAGCTCTACCTTCTCTTCCTTCCTTAGAGCAGTGGCGAGAGCAGAGGCAACAGATTGGTCAAAGCTTAGCTTTCCTACACCGGGGACGACCACGGTCAGTGGAGCGTGTAGAAATTCTGCAGCCCGAGAGCCTCTGTCCCCACAGGTTCACGGCCACCTCTTCTGTGCTCAAGTCTACTGATCTCATCCTTCCTCTCCTGCACAAAGAACTTCCGAACTTTTCCTTACACTTTCCCGGAGGGGTGGCAAGCTAGGCCACATGTTGCTCTGTCCCTAATGAGTTTCCTTCCTTTTCCGGTAGCTTTTCTCACTGTATCGCTAATGTGACTGCGCTGTTCAGTGTTCCTTCTCCTTGGCTGAGCTCCAGTTGGGTTCTTGGCTCACCTCTTTTTTATAGACACAAGACTCTTAAGCCTCCTAATCTTGTCAGTAACTATTCCTACTATCTAAATCTAATACATTTCCGTCCTCCAATTTGATAAATAATTTCCCTGATCAACACCACCCAACACGGCAGTGATTTAACTCGGAGCTTTATGGAGATGACTCTCAAATCCAGGTTTCCAGGCCAAAGTCCTCTCCAGAACTCCACCCCACATTTCCAGTTGCCTGCCCTCTTCTGGGATCCTCTGGCCGTACTTTTATTTCTACTTTAAATTACACGTAGCCATATGCAAGCACCTTTTCTCGGGGAGCTGCTGGAGATGAGGCACTTGGAGGTATATTGTTGTATAAGGTCCAGCTCCTGTGCTCAAGATGGCATTCTCTCCATGTCACAGTCACTTATCTTAAGAAAGTTTTTATTGAAACATCCAAGAAGTACATTCTCTCTGTGTGTAAAAACAAATACCACAGTATTTTGATACGGCAACTTAGAAAAGCTGTAGCTTCTAAGGATGGATTTTTATTAATGGAGACTCTAGAAATGAATGAAGACATACCCTGAGCTTACATCATGTTTCAGGCACTTGACTATAGGTATTTTTCCACAATGTTTAAATTTCGTCTCCTCAGTAGATTATTTGTCCTCCCCCCCGCGCCGTCCACGACCACCCCTTCCTGAGTTTAAGATGCTGGACTTATTGTTTCTTTCTCTTCCTAAACAGGTTGGTCAGGCCAAAGATGAACTGCTGACCAGTCAACTGATAGACCACCTTATGGGGGAGAGTGACGGCATGCCTAAGGTACTAAAAGTGTTTTCGCCACTGAGATTCTCAAGTATCTTAGTTATGGTTTTACTTTATTCTGTTTTTATCTGTTAGGACTTTTGCATCATAGATGTAAAAAATTTTCTTTCTGGGTCCAGCTTTAGGTCATCTAGGCAGACCCTGAATTTTAGATATTGTGTACATTCACTCTTTGATATTGGCATTGCCCCCTGTGAAATAGCCACGTCCTTCTGGGTAACAATCCTCACCACCCACAATTTTTCTCAAATGTTATAGAGTTTTATTTATTCTAGGAACTATGAAAATGATTATTAAAACCATGAGTTAGCACTAATCCCTAAAAATCAGTTTACTTTGTTCATATTTCAGAAATGTGGGGACTTAATAAAAATCCTATTTACCGTAAAAGTAACTCACTGAAAATATAAAATAGAAATAAATCATTAAGAACATGTTTTCGAAATAGGTGACTCTTGGATTTTGTGCAGAAGTTGGTCTTCTCTCAGTCCTAACGAGGACAGACTCCTTTCAGAATGCCCCTAGAGCCTTTTTTTTCACTTTTGCTTTGGAGTTTTAAGGGGATCTGCTTGTGAAGGAAACTCGAGTACAGTTGACCCTTGAACGACACGGGTGTGAACTGCACAGGTCCGCTTATACACAGATTTTTTTCAATAGTAAATACTATAGTACTACCCGATCTCAGGTTGGTTGAATCCGAGGATACAGAGGAACTGCAGATACAGAAGGGTGACTATAAATTAAACACTGATTTTCAACTGCGTGGAGGTCGGCGTCCCCTAACCCCAGCACTGTTCAAGGGTCAGTTGTAAGTGATTTGGATACAAGGTGCTGGAACGTCACAGCTGGAGAGGATTGTAGCCATCCTGATCCCTGAGTCCATTTTCTGTATTTTACAGATAAAGACACTGAGACCCAGGGAGGCTAAGTTAATCTGCCAAAGGGCACAGGCCCTTAAACTGTGCCAAACCACCTCACCTTATGTCCACTTATTCTAATAATCAGCAAACCAGCATCAAGTATGTGAAATTGTTTAGAGTTAACATAGGAATGGAAAATGGGCCAAATAAAATTTTATAGGCCAGAAAAATTTATATAGGTGTAAAAATTTTCGAAATCTTGCGAAGTTGGTACATTGTATAAGAGCACCTTTCCGTTTGAAGCACACGAGAGAGAACTCTGTGGACTTGGGTTAGCACGCAGACTCTGAAGCCAGACCACTGCGGTTCAGATCCTGGCTCTAGAGAGGTGCTGCTGTGTTTCAGTTTCCAATCAATGAAATTAGTACAGAATCGCACCTTCCTCCCAGGGAGGGTATGAGGATTTAACCGAGTTATTACTTCTAAGGATACTTAGAATACTTACCTGGCACATATTAAACCCCAAATAAATACTTGATAAATAATTCTTTGTTGGCTTTAAAAAAAACAATTTCAACCCTCAGTTACTGGAAAGTGAATGTGATTCTAACTGAAATGCAAAATTTTAGATGTTTCTCCACTTAGCAAATGCAGAAAGTGATGTTTCTCTAACGGCTTGTACATCAGGATGCCAAGTACCTGTTCCGCTTGTACATGGCCCTGAAGCAGTACCGAGAAGCCGCCCGGACTGCCATCATCATTGCCAGGGAAGAGCAGTCTGCAGGTAGGTCCCCAGTAGGCATGCTTTTCTCCCCAGACAAGCAATAGAAGCCAGCTCCAGCCCCTTCTCTGTCCATTTCTAGTCTAGGCTTGCTTTGAACCCAAAAGGCTAGGCGGATGGCCATTTCTGGGCTTCAGGGAAGTGAAATAATTCACCATCACAGAACAGCTCCAGCGAAGCCTTCTCATGTTAGGTGCTAGTTCCTCTCCTCCTCACAGTTCTGTCTCCTGGATGGCGACTTCTCTGACCTCTCCAGCCCACAGACCCCACTGCACTTTCACTACACTTTCTTTCCATCCCAGGTATTTGGCCTTAACAATATAAAACATATTACGGTGGAAGATGGTGTGGTATTCTTATTGACCTAGTTCTTTATAACACGCAGGAACTGTTTATAGAATCTCTAGAATGGTTCTGTTCATGTCTACGCTCTGTAAATACTCATTGAAAAAGTCAGAATTAGTGTGACATCTTCACTAATTTTTGCAAGCTGATTCTTTTAGATGTTCATAAATATGGAATACACTTTTGGAAAATATGGAATTAAATGTCATTCTTTATTACTTAGTAACTTAATAAGATGATTAACAAAATCCACCTGTAAAATGGTGGCCCATAGAAGGTCCTCAGATTTCATCCTTTGCAGTAATGTCATCTTACCACCTCTTTTCAAGGAAACTATCGGAATGCACATGACGTTCTCTTCAGCATGTATGCAGAACTTAAATCTCAGAAGATCAAAATTCCCTCTGAGATGGCCACCAACCTCATGATTCTGCACAGTTACATACTAGTGAAGGTGAGGCCCTTTGAGTGACTTGAGACCCAGTCTGCCAGGTGCGCTAATCACCTGAAGGGCTTTCCTTCTGGGCACCTCTCCATTGGATTAGAGCCATTTCCTAGATCTCTGTAGCGTTAACCGAAAAAGCAAGATACAGAATAATTATACAATATGCTGCCTTTTGTGTACCAAAAGGCAGAAAAATATATATTTTTTTCATTGCAAATAAAATTAGAAATATACTTTAAAAAAAACCTAGGAAAAATAGTTTCCTAAAGGGATCAAGGCATGGGGCAGAGGAGGCGTGGCACCAAACCCAGTCAGGGGAGAAGAGGAAGAACAGGTTTCTCCATATAGTATATCTTTTTATACTGTTTTGATTTTGAAGCATATAAATGTATTACTTGGTCAAAAAAAGATTTACAGAAAACATTTTTGTTTAACCAGAGCTTCCTAAGTTTATTAATTCTAGAATAGTGGATTTTATACAATTCTACTGTGTTTTAATACTATTTAGTTTTCATCTGAATATAAAATAGATATTCACTGAGAAAATTTAGAGAATATAGAAAAGTATAATGAAGAAATAACTTGCCCCCTTTAAATCCATCACCAGATATAACAATTGTTAACACTGTGTTGTATATATCCTCCATATTTCTAAAATACATGTGTGCACCCTTTTTTTTTACATTAGGAATATATTTATGTCCATAAAAATCACTGATATTTTTTAATCAGTGATTTTCAATAAAAACAAAATAGAACATGCAAACCTGAAATACTTCTTTTTTTTTTTTTTTTAATTTATTTATTTATTTATTTTTTATTTTTGGCTGTGTTGGGTCTTCGTTTCTGTGCGAGGGCTTTCTCTAGTTGTGGCAAGCGGGGGCCTCTCACCGTCGCGGCCTCTCCCGTTATGGAGCACAGGCTCCAGACGCACAGGCTCAGCAGTTGTGGCTCACGGGCGTAGTTGCTCCGCGGCATGTGGGATCTTCCCAGACCAGGGCTCGAACCCGTGTCCCCTGCATTGGCAGGTGGATTCTCAACCACTGCGCCACCAGGGAAGCCCTGAAATACTTCTATTTACAATTTACATAAATGTTATATGTGTGTGTATATATATATATATATATATACACACACACACACATATTTATATACGGACACATATCTTTGTAAAAATACAGGTTGATGCCAACTTACATACTTTTCCAAATTTTCATTTATGTCAAAGTACATCTTCCCATATTAATGCTAAGTCAGTTTTCAGGCCAGACCACAAGAGCTTATGCAATTTTGAAGTTTTCTAGGTTACAGCAATCACGTTATGAATGGTTTAGATCCTAATTATGGTCCATAACAGCACTGCCCAATAGAACTTTCTGCAGTGCTAGAAGTGTTCTGTATCCACTAGCCTGGCTGTGGAGCACTTGAAATACAGATAGTGCAACTGATAAACTAAACTTTAAATTTTACATAATCTTAATTTTTATTTAAGTAGCCACATGTGACTAGTGGCTGCCATCTTAGGCCCCATAGGTCTATAGTCCTGATTGTAAGAGAAAACTTAGAATTCCAGCTTGCAATCACCAGGAGTGCATTTCCCTTCGGAGCCGCAGGGGGTCCCTTCTCTCATACAGAAAGGAATAGAAAGGGGGAGGGAGGACTTTCTCAGCTTCAGACATCAGTGCTGGTGCCAATGTGCTGGGGGCACAGAATCCAGCCTTTAGGGGTGGAGGGGAGGAGAGAAACAAGTTAGTGGAAGATGGGAACAAAAATAGGGATTGCTGTAAGAAGCCCTCCAGGACCAGGGCTTTCTTCCACCAAAAGCCATAGGGATGGTTCTCGAGTCTTTTTCTTTTCCTCCGGCCCTAAGAGCTGGCCCATCACTTCCACTGGACCAGACATCCTCTTCCCCTTCCACTGAAGAGCACCTGTGTGACTTTTCCCCTCCGCTCTAGTCTCTTACTCAAGCACCAGATATTTTCAAGATTTTTAACTGCTTGTGGTATCAAAAGGGAAACTATTAGACCTTATCAAATAAGAATTGATGTAAAAATGTCACAGCCCTCTTTGACACAAAGGACTGGAGAAAGTCAGCCACATTTCAGGGGAAATGGAGACCTGGCTTTGGTGGATGCTTCCTCCCCGAGCTGAGACAGGGACTTTGGCTGAAGGACAGCCTGGGGCCTTTGCACATGGGGGGCTGGGCCGGGCAGTCTGAGGCCCAGGGAGTCAGTGGAGGGTGACTTTAGATTCAGTTAATATTTATGAATTACGTTGCAGTGCTCAGTATATATCATCATCCACGTGCTTAGACCGGATGGATGTTATGCCTGGGAGTTATTTTGTACTCACCCTTCACCTTCTCACCAAATATCATCAGTTCTGACTCCTCGTCTGTCTACTTCTCTCCATCCCCACTGCCTGCCCTCTGTGGACCGCCTCCTCTCACTGGACGACAGCAGTGACATTGTGGTCCGGCCCTGCCGACTCCCCAGCCTCATGTCATCCTAAGTGGAACCCCTCCTTTCATCACAGATCCCACTCGTACTTACCTAAGCTCAGGCCCCTCCAGCCATCGTTGCCCCTTCCCTTACACAGGCAGCGCCCTCTTCCTATAGCAACTCATCCTCTCGCCTGCCTAACTCAGAACTCAGCTTTCAGGTCTCACAACAACTTGTTAGTCCCCCCATAATGGCCAGTAAGAGATGGACCAGGGATTTGAACTCATGTTGAGTGGTCTCAGGCAAAGTAAAAAGCAGAGTGTAGAGTAGGGGTGAGGCCGGTGACGCCAGGGGGCCAAGTCACAGCTGCTGGAAGGAGGGTAAGGGAGAAACCCCAAGCGGCATTAAAGTAAGGCTGCAAGGAGCCTGTGACCACCCGTTCAGGGTCACAATCAAGGAGTTGTTTATTTGGGTGAATGAAACATGGATTAGGGTTAAAGTCTCTAAGAAGAGTAAAATTTATCATTTATTTCAGATTCACGTTAAAAATGGAAATCATATGAAAGGGGCACGTATGCTTATCCGGGTGGCCAACAACATCAGCAAATTTCCGTCACGTGAGTACCGAGAGGAGCCCGTGGTCCCTGTTTCTGCCTGACTAGCATGACGAGATCCTCCTCACTGACTCTGCCAGCCGCTGTCCTCTACCCGTAGTAACTCATTTAGTCCTCACAACAACCCCGTGAAGCGGTGTAACCGGCGTCCGTCCCCAAGACCACCCCAGGTGTGATAATTCACGAGGGGAACTCACATAACTCAACATACAGTAGTGCTAAAGCTAAGATTTATTACAGGGAAAGGATACAAAGCAAAATCAGCAGCGGGGAAAGGTGCGAGGTGGGGGGCCCGGAGGTCAGGGGCGAGTGTCCACAGCCCCCCTGCCACCCCCCCACGCAGTGAAGTCGCACGGGACACACTCAGCACCTCCGGGCAGCACGTGGAAGGTGGTGTCTACAGGGTGCTTGTGAGAGACTCGGTACCCAGGGGTGGTCTTGGGGAGCTGGCCACGTCAGCACCCCCTGCTTGGCCTGTACCAAGTTTTCAGACTCCCAGAAAGCAGGTGCTCCGCATAAACCCTGTTGTTTGTACAAAAAGGCCAGGCACAGGCAGCCACTCTTCTCAGTTCCGGAAATGGCGGGAACTCTCCCAAAATCCAAGTTCCCAGATCCCAGTTTCAGGCAGATCCTTCTAAGGAAAACAGTCTCAAGATTGCACACAAGTGGCCTATTGTTATCTTCCCTATTTTACAGATAAGCAAACTGGGGCAAAAGAAGTGAGGTAACACTTGCCCGAGACCGTACTGTCAGCCAGTAAGTCTGACTCTGTGTTCTCAACCATTGTAGACCATTGCCTCTGAAAAAGGTCCCAGTATTCTAAAAGACATGTCATTATAACATTTTTCAGTGATTAGATTCTGTCACATTGCATGACGGGGTCAACAAAGGTTTTCTGTAAAGGGTCAGATGTCGAACGTTCGGGGCTTTGTGGGCCACGTGTCTCTGCTGCAACTATTCGACTCCGCCGTTTCAGTATGACCCGTACATAAATGGATGAGCGTGGCTGTTCCGACAGAACTTTACTCTTTTGGACACTAACATTTGAACCTCATAAACCTTTCACATGTCACAGAATATTCTTCTCCTTTTGATTTTTTTTCCAGTCGTTTAAAAATGTAAAAGTCTTTCTTAGCAAATGGGCCATACAGAAACAGAGGGCCAGATTTAGCTCACAGGTCATAATTCACCAACCCCTGTTCTCTAAATGTGTTCTTTTTTGTTACATAATAAAGACTAAAATAATTGTACAGCATGCTGGCAAAGGGTGTGATAGGACAGGCATTCTCATGACTGCTGGTGGGAATGGACATTGTTGTGGCCTTTCTAGAAAGCAGTTTGGCAATTTGTGCTAGGAGTATTTTTTCTTTAAAGTCACGTTCTTTGAGCCAGTAATTTGACTTTTAGGTATCTGTCCTGAAGAAACAGGTGCACGCAGAGAGGTTAGTGCATGAAATTGTTCATCTCCCCACCCATTCATCAGCAGTCCTGTCAAATGCAAAACTCTCTCAGAGGCAGGGAAGGACGCACGCAAAAGGTTACCGCGAGGGAGTGTGGGTCCTGGGGTTACAGGCCAAACACAGTATCATCAGGGGAAAGCCATTGTGGTGAGCAGTTACCTGACTCCACTGCCGTGCCCTTTCCTAGTTAGTTAAACAGTCCATTTCTGGTTCTTGGTCAGAAAAAGCGAATTTAGAGAGGTGCAATCCTGGCATCACGCCAGCAGAGGCAACGTGCTCTTCCTGCTCCTGTTTGCGTTGCAGACATCGTGCCGATCCTGACGTCTACCGTGATCGAGTGTCACAGGGCCGGCCTGAAGAACTCTGCCTTCAGCTTTGCAGCCATGTTGATGAGGCCCGAGTACCGCAACAAGATAGATGTCAAATACAAAAAGAAGATCGAGGCAATGGTCAGGTAGGCGGCGACAGCTGTTTCTACCATCTAATCGCAGTTCACAAGTGTATCTTTCAGAACGTAGCTGCTATTTTGTGGGCTGAACAAGAACACAGATTGGGGGTAGCAATTAGGATTGTACTCAGCTACCAGCACCTGGAAACCCAACGACGGCGTTATCTGACTTCTCTGACTCATGCACAAGGCGTCGTAGTCCAGGGCTGGTGGTGCCGTGTCCCGATGTCACCAAGGGCCGATCCCTCTGCCTTTTGGCTTTACCATCCAGAGCACAGAGGTTTCCTCCTCATGGCTGCACAGTGGTGGTTGTCATGGTGGGGTGACATCATGTACCCCATTCAACGCAGAAAGAAGGAGGGAAATTAAAAGATGAAAAGGTCTTTTGCCTTTTTAGTTAGGAAGGACACCACCCCCAGGACTTGCATTTACATCTCACTACTCAGCCACGTGGCTACCTCTAGCCGAAAAGCATACTGCTGAGTAAAAACCAAGTTCTGTTGGCAAGGAAGGAAAAGATGGCTATTAGGGAGGCAGCAAACAGCGTGTCTGCCACAGACAGACAAAGAGTGGATATTTCTCAGTGTAAGAAACTTGGTAATTATACTGCCTATTGCCAAAAGAGACTCCATTTCGAAATCCTGTGTAGCTCCAAAGGCACATAAGGCATATCCTCACTTCAGAAAGCCTGGTTTTCAACAGGAAAACTAGGAGAAAGTAGCATTCATCTTTACAAAAGGAAAAATTAACTGCAATCCTGTAGTAGTTCTGTACTACCACTTGTTCATAGCGATGACATCTGGGGTACCTGTTAGTCCCATTTTGACCAGGGAACTCAGGTGTACCTGAATCTTGACCCAGAACTCTCTCATCTCAGCCAAGGGAGATGGCTACACCAGTAATGGCAAAGGGAAGCAAATACTACTTATTGTTAGCTCGGCTCATGGCAGAGAACTCTAACCTGGAGAAGGGCTACATGGAACACTCCCTTTTTTTCAAAGCTGATACGCCTAAGTAGCTTCAGACCAAATCAGTCCGAGCCAACATACCTGCCATCAGGGAGAGTGAGGTGGGGAGAAAAAGCTAGAGCACGTTTATCCCCCAGTTTCGTGCCACACCAGCCTAGGTGCCAGCTTGAAGAGGCGCTGGTTATTCTCTCACCGCACAAGAGTACTCTTAGCTATGAGGGCTAATACGGTATCTGCTGGCTGCATGTGGCTATTTAAACTTAAATTAATTAAAAGTGAATAAAATGTAAAACTTAGTTCCTCACACTATCCATATTTCAAGTGCTCTGAGCTCCACGTGGCTCACAGCTACCGTATTGGAGAGGGCAGAATTAGAACAGTGCCATTGTCACAGAAAGTTGTGCTGCACAGCCCTGGACAGCCTTTACGACTTCAGTACACAAAGGGAAAGACAGAGAAGTAGCAAGCTCACTACTCCAGTGGCAAGGAAGACACACGAGACAGCCAGACCCACCCGTGTTTTCTCCCACGTAATGTGCTGTGAACTCCAGCTCCCAGAGGTGGCCATGGAATGCTAGTCTGAGCAGTCCTCATTCCTCTCGCTCCTCCGTGGGCCGGGGCGAGTATCTCTAGTCTCAGGGTCTGACTATGAAGAAGTAGGTGCATTTCATGTGATTCTTCCTCACAGGAGACCTGATACATCCGAGACAGAAGAGGCTACAACCCCATGTCCATTCTGCGAATTTCTTCTCCCAGAGTGTGAACTTCTCTGTCCTGGATGTAAAAATAACATCCCATATTGCATTGCAACAGTAAGTTTCTTTATCATCATTTCCCTTTCTTTGCATATATATCTGTAGCCCATTTGAATACTTGTTGTGTGTCAATACTTTCTTCACTTCTGAAATAATCTTATCCCTCAAATTTCCTGCAACATTTAGCATACAATTTCATGGTCAACAAAGTTGAAAGTTACACTCAAGGCACTCACATAATACTCAAATAACCTAAGTGAGTATTAGGAAGGCACTGTGGGGCAGGAGAGCACACACTTGGGGATCAGATGGTCCTAGGCTTAGATCGTCTTTCTGCCACTTACTGGTTACATAACCTGGTGCGATTTGCTTTTACCTTGCTAGGTCCATCGGTTAACAGTACCTGCCTATTGAGGTAAACTGCAGGTTGACGAGAGGACATGTTTGAAGCCTTAATACAATTCCCGGCATGCTGTAGCACTTAATAAGTGATGGCTTTTATTATACACTTTAATATTAAGACCTATTATTAGAAAATTTTAAAATATCAGATTATTTGTTCATCACTAGGCTAACATAAGCTTTATTTTAAAGGAAAATAAATCTAGGTAATGTCACAATATTGAAGATTATTCTCTTTATACATGAATCTGATAAATTTGGCTTTAGTCCTTTTGATGCCATTTCTTTCTAATCAATTACCCACCTATGTGAAATATCAATAATTTCATAATTTAGAGATCTGGCTTTTAACTGTAACCATGTATTCTGATTGAATAATGGGGGGAGTTTTAAAAATAAAGATGAATTTTATTCTTCAATGTACTGTTTCCAGGGTCGACATATGTTAAAGGATGATTGGACAGTGTGTCCACATTGCGACTTCCCTGCACTGTATTCAGAATTCAAGATGTAAGTGCGCATCATTTCACTCAGCCATACAGATTTATCGAATAATAGGCCTTTTATTCAACCACTTTTATACTGAGGTCTCTTTATTTGTTCATGTTCTTAAAAATCTCTAAAGACTCAAATTGTCTTCTTGGAAGAACCTTCTGTGATCTTTGAGAACATCTTCCTTAAAGGGGATTTCACATGAGACTGAATATTCCTAATTCTTAAGTCTCATGATGAACATGTACTAAGAAGTAGAAAGGAATAGTTGTTTTTCACATCACAATAACCCAAAAATAAAGGAATATTTAATCTACTCTGTCTTTCCCTCTCCAAACAGCATGTTAAACAGTGAAAGCACATGTCCTATGTGTTCAGAAAGATTAAACTTTGCTCAGCTGAAAAAAATCTCAGACTGTACCCAGTACCTGCGGACAGAAGTGGAGCAGTGAGTGGCATGTGCAGGTAAGTGCCAGACCATCCACTTACCTTCCCAGGGCACGAGATCCATGGGGTGGACACAGCTTTACAGTGTGTTTTGCCATTGGCTCCTTTTTGTGCGTCATGTAACTTGTCAGATTTGAACGAACAAAACTTGTCAGATTTGAAACAAACCCTTTATGTACTTAAAAAAAAAAGCTAAAACGCAGGTTGTACAGTCTCCATGGTGACAAAGGTTATTTGGCCAAGCAGCATCATGGATTCCAACCAAAACGTATATTATCAAATCGCATGGGCTTCTTTTTAACCAGTCCATTAAAACTGTAGCTAGGTATTAACAGTGGGGTTTTTGAGTTCTATAATTCAGGAGAATATATTGTAAAAATTTTTGCTTCCAGAGGCTTGAAAAATCCCCATTTCTTTTTCTTTCCAAGTGTCATTTTTGTTGCATGGAAGCAGCACAATACCCCTTCCACTCTCACTCCATTGGCAAGAATTTACTCATAGGGCCACACATACTGCAAGCAGAGGCAGGGAAACATAGTCTCCAGGTGGAAAGCCAAAAGCCCCTGCCAAAAACTCTTTAATTTTAAGATTCTTTAATTAAAAGGAAAAAGTAAGATTAGTTCCTGACACAGCACTAAACATAGTTAAAACGAAA
This sequence comes from Balaenoptera physalus, assembly GCF_965194825.1. Taxonomy (NCBI): domain Eukaryota; kingdom Metazoa; phylum Chordata; class Mammalia; order Artiodactyla; family Balaenopteridae; genus Balaenoptera; species Balaenoptera physalus. Next base: position 86,495,543 of record NC_138884.1, on the reverse strand, counting down.
CCCTAGGTTTTCACACGAAACCTGTTCTCGCAATCTTCACTCCATCAGTAAACAGCAGCTCCATCCTACCAGCTGATCAGGATGGAAATGTGGACACCACCAATCCCCAGTCCATGGGCAAGTCCTCTCAGTCCCCCTGCAGTGTATCTGGTTCCCTTCCTCAGGGGGACTTTTTATTGCACCTGCAAAAATAAAGAGCCTAAAAGACTCAACATGAACTGGCCCCAGCCTCCTCCTCTGCTCACTACGCTGCAGCCCCACTGGCCTCTTGGCTGTTCCTCGGACTCCAAACTGCTTTCTATAGCACCTGCAGTCTCTCACATTCCTGCCAGCAGCACCCAAGGGTTCTAGTCTTCCCACATCCTCACCAACACTTGCTGTTGTCTGCATGTTTGATTATAACCATCCTAGTAGGTGTGAAGTAGTATTGCATTGTGGTTTTGATGTGCATTTCTCTAACGATAACAATGTTGAGCATCTTTTCACGTGCTTGTGGGCCATTTGTGTATCTCCTTTAGATAACTGTCTTCAAGTCCTTTACCCATTTTTTTAACTGGGTATTTTGTCTTTTTATCGAGTTGTAAGAATCCTTAATATATTCTAGGTACAAGTCCTCTATGAGATACATGATGTGCAAATATCCTATTCTGTGGAAGTATTTTTTTACTTTCTTCATAGCATCCTTTGATGTACAGAAGTTTTTATTATTTTGATGAAGTCCAATTTATTTTTTTTCCTTTGGCTGCTTGTGTTCTTGGTGTCATGTCTAAGAAACCACTGCTTAACCTAGCGTCACAAAGATTGACACTTAATGTTTCATTCTAAGAGTTTTATAGTTGCTGCTCTTATACTTAACGTCTTTGATCCATTTAATTTTTGTGTATGATGTGAGGTAGGGACCCAATTTCCTTTTGTGTGTGGATGACCAGGTGTCTCAGCACCATGTGTTGAAAAGACTGTTCCTTTCCTATTATTACTGGGTATTGTCTTATTATTGTTATAAAGGTTCTTTATTTGTATATTCTAGATCTAAATCTTAGTCAGATTTATTTTGCCGATATTTTCTCCCACTCTGTGGCTTCCCACTTCTTTTTCTTAATGGTCTTTTTTTTTTTTGGAATATAGTTGATTTATCAACTATACAATGTGTTAGTTTCAGGTGTACAGCAAAGTGAATCAGTTATACATATACCTTAATGGTCTTTTGATGAGCAGATTTTGATTCTGATGAATTATAATTTATCATTGTTTTATTTTATTATTACTTTCTGTGTCTAAGAAAATTTTTGCCTACTCAAACGTCAGGAGCATGTTCGCCTATGTTTTTTTCTAGAAGCTCTGGGTCTGTGATCCATCTTGAAGTTATTTTTGTTTACAGTATGAGGTGAGGATTGAGATTCTTTTCCCCCTCAAGTAGATATCCAGTCTTCCAACACCATTTGTTGAAAAGTCTTTCCTTTCCCCATTGAACTGCTTGCATGCCTTTGTTGAAAATCAGCTGGGTTTTAAAAATGGGTCTACTTCTGGACCCTCTCTTCTTTTCCATTGCTCTATTTGTCCCCTATTTTTACACTATACTGTCTTCATTACTGTGACGTTATAGTATATCTTAAAGCCAGGTATTGTGGATCCTACAACTTTGTCATTTTTTCCAAGACTGTTTTGACTACTCTTACTTCTCTCCATTTCTCTCTAAAATTTTAGAATCAGTTTGTCAAATTCTGTTTTAAAATCTTGCTCAAATTATGATTGGGATATGTTTATTTTTCTGTTGCCACGTATTATGACATATTTAGCATCTTAAAACAATATACATTTAATATTTCACAACTTTTTTTTGAGGTATAATTATCACCTTGTATTAGTTTTAGGTGTACAACATAATGATTTGATATATGTTTATACTGTGAAATGATTACCACAGTAATTTAGTTAACATCCATCACCACACAGTTACAATTTTTTTTTAATTGAGAACTTTTAACATCTATTCTCTTAGCAACTTCCAAGTATACAGTGTTGTTAACTGTAATCGCCATGCTGTATATTACATCCCCAGGACTTACTTGTAACTGGAATTTTATACCTTTTGACCACCTTCATTCTGCCCACCCCCACCCTCTGGCAACCAACAAATTGTTCTGTATCTATGAGTTCAGTGGGGTTTTTTTTTTAATTAAACGTGTAAGTGAGATCATATAGTATCTGTCTTTCTCTTATTTCATTTACCATAATGCCCTCAAGGTCCATCGATGTTGGTGCAAATGGCAGTATTTCCTTCTTTTTTATATGTATATACACATGTATACATATACACCACATATTCTTTATCCAGTGCCATTTTCTTTATCCAGTATTAGTGGACACTGAGGTCATTTCCATGTCTTGGCTATTGTAAATAATGCTGTAGTGAACACTGGGGTGCAGATACCTTTCCAAGGTAGTGATTTTGTTTCCTTCAGATAAATACACAGAAGTAGAATTGCTGGAGCATATGGTAGTTCTATTTTTAACTTTTTGAGGAATCTCTGTAGTGTTTTCCATAATGGCTGCATCAATTTACATGCCCACCAACAGTGCACGATGGATACCTTTTCTCCATATCCTTGCCAAGACTTATTTCTTGTCATTTTGATAATAGCCATTCTAACAGGTGTGAGGTGATATCTCATTGTGGTTTTGATTTGCATTTCCCTGATTAGTGATGCTGAGCACCTTTTCATGTACGTATTGACCATATGTATGTTTTCTTTGGAAAAATGTCTATTCAGAGCCTTTGCCCATTTTTTTAATTGGATGTTTTTTTCTATTGAGTTGTATGAGTTCTTTATATATTTTGTATATTAACCCAAATTATCAGATGTATGATTTGCAAATATTTCTCCCATTCCATAGGTTGCCTTTTCATTTTGTTGATGGCAACTTTTTAGATTGATGTAGTCTTACTTGTTTATATTTGCTTTGTTGCCTTTGCTTTTGGTGTCACATACAAAAATACATTGCCAAGACCAATGTCAAGGAGCTTACTCTCTATGGTTTCGTCTAAGAGTTTTATGTTGTCAGGCCTTATGTTCAAGACTTTAATCCATTTTGAGTTAATTTTTGTGTATGGTGTAAGACAGTGATCCAGTTTCATTCTTTTGCACGTGTCTATCCAGTTTTCCCAACACCATTTATTTAAGAGACTGCCTTTCCCCATTGTATATTCTTGGCTTCTTTGTCATAAGTTGACCATATATGCACAGGTTTATTTCTGGGCTCTCTATTCTCTTCCATGAATCTGTGTGTCTGTTTTTATACTGATACCATACTGTTTTGATTACTATAGCTGCATAATATAGTTTGAAATCAGGAAATGTGGTGCTTCCAGCTTTGTTCTTTCTCAACATTGCTTTTTGGCTGTTCAGTGTCTTTGTCGTTACATACAAATATTAGGATTGTTTGTTCTATTTCTGTGAAAAATGCCATTGGAAATTGACAGGAATTGCATTGAATCTGTAGATTGCTTTGGGTAGTGTGGACACTTTAACAATATTAATTCTTCCAATCCATAAGCATAGAAAATCTTTCCATTTATTTATATCTTCAGTTTCTTTCATCAGTGTCTTATAGTTTTTCAGTGCACAGGTCTTTCACCTCCTCGGTTAAATTCACTCCTAGGTATTGTATTCTTTTTGATGCAATTGTAAATAAGATTGTTTTCTTAATTTCTCTTTCTGATAGTTCATTATTAGATACAACAGATTTTTGTATATTGATTTTGTATCCTGCAATTTTGCTGAATTTATTAGTTCTAACAGCTTTTTTGGTGGTCTTCAGGGTTCCCTATATATAATATGTCATCTGCAAATAGCGACAGTTTAACTTACTCCTTTCCTATCTGAATGCCTTTTATTTCTTTTTCTCGCCTGAAGGCAAGAGTGACATCCTTGTCTTATTCCTGATCTTCGAGGAAAAGCTTTCAGCTTTTCACCATTGAGTGTGATAGCTATGGGCTTGTCCTATATGGCCTTTATGATGTTGAGGTATGTTCCCTCTATACCCACTTTTGTGAAAGTTTTTATCATGAGCAGATGTTGAATTTTGTCAGATGCTTTTTCTATATCAAGATGATCATGTGATTTTTATCCTTCATTTTGTTAATGTGGTGTATCATCTTGATTGATTTCTGGCTGTTAGATTATCCTTGCATTCCTCCAATAAATCCCACTTGATTATGGTGTGTGATTCCTTTAATGTATTATTGAATTCAGTTTGCTAATATTTTGTTGAGGGTTTTTGCAACTATGTTCATCAGAGATATTGGCCTGTAATTTTCTTTCTTGTAGCTTCTTTGTCTGGTTTTGGTATCAGAGTAATGCTGGCCTCATGGAATGAGTTTGGAAGTGTTTCCTCTTCTGTTTTTTGGAAAAGTTTGAGAAGGATTGGTATTAATTCTTCTCTAAGTGTTTGGTAGAATTAACCAGTGAAGCCATCTGGTCCTGGATTTTTGTTTGTCAGGTTGTTTTTGATTACTGATTCAATCTCCTTGATAGTAATTGGTCTAATTTTCTATTTCTTCATGATTCAGTATTAGAAGGTTGTATGTTTCTAGGAATTTATCCATTTCTTCTAGGTTGTCCATTTTGCTGGCATTATAGTATTTCGTAGTAGTCTCTTTTGTATTTCTGTGGTATCGAATGTAATAATCTCTTTCATTTCTGATTTTGAGTCCCTTTTCTTGGTGAGTCTAGCTAAAGGTTTGTCTATTTATCTATCTTTTGGGGGAAAAAAAAATAGCTATTAGTTTTATTGAACTTTTCTATTGTCTTTTTAGTCTCCATTTCATTTATTTCTGCTCTTTGAGATTTCCTTCCTCTACTAACTTTGGGCTTAGCTTGTTCTTTTTCTAGTTCCTTAAGGTGTGAAGTTTATTTGAGATCCTTCTTGTTTCTTAATGCAGGTGTTTATTGTTATGAGCTTCCTTCTTAGAAACTGTTTTTGTTGCATCCCAGAAGATTTGGTATGCTGTATAGCTGTACCTCAGTATTCGTGGGGGATTGGTTCCAGGATCCCTAGTGGACACCAACATCCACGGATGCTCAAGTCCCTTATATATAATGGTGTAGTATTTGAATATAACCTATGCACATCTTCCCGTATACTTTAAATCATCTCTAGATTACTTATATTACCTAATACAATGTAAATGCTATGTAAATAGTTGCCAGCATGTAGCAAATTCAAGTTTTGCTTTTTGGAACTTTCTGGTACTTTTTTTTTTCCTGAATCTTTTGATCCATGGTTGGTTGGATCTGTGGATATGGAACCCACAGATATGGAGGGCCAACTCTATTTCCATTTTCATGTGTCAGGTATTTCTTTTATTTCTCTTTTGATTTCTTCTTTGACCCAGCGGTTGTTGAGCAGCATGTTTGAATCTCCACGTATTTGTGAATTTTCCAGTTTTCTTCTTGTAATTGATTTGTAGTTTCATACTTTTGTGGTCAGAAAAGATGCTTGATATGATTTCAGTCTTCTAAATTTATTAAGACTTGTTTCGTGGCCTTACATATGATCTATCCTGGAGAAATGTTCCATGTGTGCTTGAGAAGAATGTGTATTCTCCTGCTTTGGGATGGAATGTTCTGTAAATGCGTTAAGTCCATCTGGTCTAACATGTCATTTAAGACCAATGTTTCCTTATTGGTTTTCTGTCAAATGAAAATCTATTCACTGATGAAAGTGGGGTAATGAAGTCCCCTCCTATTACTGTATTGCTCTTTCTCCCTTTAGATATGTTAATATTTGCTTATATTTAGGTGCTGCTAATGTAAATAAAAAATACTTACAAATGTTATATCCTCTTGTGGATTGATCCCTTTATCATTATATAATGGCCTTCTTTGTCCCTTCTTACAGTCTTTGTTTTAAAGTCTATTTTGTCTAAGTATAGCTACTCCAGCTTTCTTTTGGTTTCCATTAGCATGGAATATCTTTTTCCATTCCTTCACTTTCAGTCTGTGTGTCCTTAAAGCTGAGTGAGTCTCTTGCAGGCAGCATATAGATGGATCTTGGGTTTTATCCATTCTGTCTTTTGATCAGAGAATTTATAATTATATTTAAAGTAGTTATTGATAGATAGGGACTTGCTGCCATTTTGTTCATTGTTTTCTGCTGTTTTGTAATTCCTTTGTTCCTTTCTTCTTTTCTTGCTCCTTTTTCTCTTTTTGTGATCTGACAATTTTCTGTAGTCATATGCTTAGATAGATTCCTTTCTCTTTTGTCTACCATAGGTTTCGCTTTGTGGATACCATGAGACTTACATAAAATATAACAGCCTGTTTGAAGTTGATAACAACTTAAGTTCAAATGCATTTTTACTCTCACCATCCATCCACATTGTTTGTGATGTCACAATTTATATCTTTTTATCTTGTGTATCCATTAACAAATTATTATAGTTATTTTTACTATTTTGTCTTTTAACTTTCACACTAGCTTTATAAGTACCTACCATTACAACATTAGATTATTCTGAATTTATGTATTTAACTTTACCTTTGAGATTTACAATTTCATATATTTTCATATTATTAATTAGTGCCCTTGTGTTTCAGCTTAAAGAAGTCCCTTTAACATTTCTTGTAAGGCCAGTCTAGTGATGATGAACCTCTTTAGCTTTTCCTTGCCTGGAAAACTTCCTCACTCCTTCAATTTTGAAGGATGGCTTTCCCAGGTAGAATATTCTTGGTTGGCAGTTTTATTCTTTCAGCACTTTGACTGTATCATCAGGCCACTCTCTTCAAGCCTGCAAAGTTTCTGCCAAAAGAATCTGCTGACAGTCTTATGAGGGGGAGGGGGTTCCCCTGTACATAACAAGCTGTTTTCTTTTGCTGCTTTTAAGATTGTCTTCTTGTCTTTAATTTCTGGCAGTTTAATTATAACTTGTCTTGGTATGGGCCTCTTTGGGTTGAGTTGCTGAGCACTAACTTTGCACTTTCTCATTCTTCTCAGTAAGGTGGCTGTTATCATCATCCTCACTTTATAACAGAGGTTCAACAGCTTGCCCATACAGTTTTAGTCAGTTGAAAAGCCAAGACTGAAACTCAATTAATTACAGACTGGAAACTTCTTACTTGAATGTAGTGATCCTGCTCCACATTCCAGAAATGAGCAAAAATAATATCTTCTTTATTATGCTTGGCTTTATTACTAAATGCTAGTAGTTACTTGAAACCCTTCTAAAAGCATATGGGTTTTTGTTTTTTATTTTTTTTGTCCTTTCTAGGTATTATGGTCCTGAGAAGATACCATTTTTCCACAGGAGGCTGTGTTTCTACCCCTGGCAGATTTCAAGATGGTCCTTCCTGAACACAGAAAAAACAAGGTCACCTCTCCAGGTCACCACTTTCAACTTCTGTAGAGTGGCAAACAAACAAACAGTGACATATAACATGCTGTTTATTATACTCTGTATATTTCCTCTTCTGAGTCTTACATATTCTATGCTCTATACTGTTAATAGTAACCTATGATATAACTGTAAATATTCAGCTTTTTGATATCTTTTCTATTTTGAAATACCTACTTTAAAATAAACTTATTGATTAGATATTTGTAATGTTTTCCCAGATTTAAAGACAGAAAAAGAAATAAAGGAAGATAGCTTTAAACCATACCGTGAAGTTTGGGCAGCACAGATATTAACAGTGTTAAAAAGTTTGAAGTGAGAGGCTTACACAAATCAAGGCTATTTAGCAGAATCAGTCTGAGAATAAAAACATCAAAAATCAGTAAAATCAGCATTTTTAAAGAATGAAACTATAAGCTTATGTTTCTTGAGTCATTATACTAACTACATAGTATGGAATTCCTGTCACAAAATTAAATCATTTGACTTCCCCTGAAGACGTACATTATTCAGAATCTTCCCCAAGGTGGTCGGAGGGTTCCTTTCCCATGTCACACACACCCAATACTATACATATCAGTATATGCTTCCTTGCCATCCAAAGCCAAAGTACCAAAGTCTGAGCAGCTGACAGAATCATGTAGCCTAACTCTGAGTGTATCATCAGATGATATGATTTTACAGTATAGCCACCGGCATTCTGAGCATTACAGAGGTACCTAGAAGCCTAGGGTAGAACCCAAAGTGCCAATAAAGTTTTACAGCATCCAGGTATCCGTATGCATGCCTCCAGCTTTATGTTTTTCCTTCCCAAAGGCTGGCTAGAGGCCCTGGCCTTCCTAAGTAAGTGATACAAGTCATTACCATTAAACCCACCCGTGGTCCCTTTGTTTTGTGTTATCACTTGAGGGATGTTGTAAGGTTATAGGAATAATAAGAGCCATAGGCACTTGGGATCTGTAAGGGTAAGCACATTATATTTTGGGAGTTAGTTAGTTATGGGCCTCAGACATTCACTAATGAGCATAATTGTACCAGAACTTATTTAGGAAGATACTCCTCCTAGTACACGTAACTATGTGCTCCTTATTAATAACTTCAAGAGGCCCAATAATGTTGCTGTAAATAATACACTGATAAAACTTAAAAAATGAAGGATGTAGTAGTATTAGTAATAAAGTAGTAGTTTGTTATAGACTACCAAATGGCCAAGACTCAATGGATCGCAAAGAAAGCGTGTATACAGTTTTAGGCTGCAAGGATGATGTGTGGCATCCAGTGGCTCCAATAAGGATTTACTGGTTGCTCCAAATCATAATGAACAAGTAAAGGACACTATCTGTTGTTCTGGCTGCAAGGAGATTACAGTCCCTTTCCTGGGAAGCATAGAGCAAGTAGGCAGATGTGACTTGCATATCAAAAAGCAATAGAAATGGAAAAATACACATAAGAAGTTTATGCTCACCCCACTGGTGAGGTGAGGCAGTCGTCAATCTAGAAAATCTTCACTGAAGCAGAAGTTTCAAGCAGGGCTTTTAACAAAGAGAGGGACGTGGCTTAGTAGGCAAAGGCTTAAGGCAACGTTTTATTCCCATAATGAACTTAATCTACATGAAAGACATTTTACACACTGGTAAATACATTTTAAATGTCTCAAGAACTTCCTCTCACCTCCCAAACAAGACTATCAGTTCCTTAAAGGCAGGGAACAGAATCCTGATTTTACATTCCTTTTAGCACATACCTCGAAGAAGTAGCACATACCCTTGAGCATTTACTGACAAGATTAAAGAAATTGCTAGACACCCAAATTCCAGACTAGTTCCACAGCCTCAGGCCCCTCAACAAGCAGTTACAGGTACAATCTAAAGTTCCAGTAGGGTTTGTGGAATCTGTCAGGACAGAACTGGATCCCTCAGGGACAAAGTAAACAGAAGCCAGTGTTCATTTAGTCCCAAACCAGAGTGAGGATAAGAGTTTGACCCAGCCTAGGCCCCACTGGTTTTAAACTAATGAGTTGAAACTCTGGAAGGCTAGGAACGTCTGACAATCTTTCTGCAGCCACAATACCCTCTAATAATAACAAACAGGCCTCTCCACGAAATTCTGTTCACACCAGAGGTGTGGTTGACACTCATAGGGGTAATGAACTTGGGAATTATAGAGTTCTGACTCTTCAACTGCCAAAGTTATGTTTCACAGAACAGGTTAGTAGGAATACAGTTAGCTTTTGTATCCAATCATTTGCAAATTAATAAGGAAAAAATATACCAACATAGTATCTTACTGTACAAGATGACAATCTTAAGAATTTGTACATGTATCATGTGAAACATTTTTATTTCTAATTTCTATTTTGCAAGATATTTGACAATGTACAAAGAATACCCAGTTCTAGGTGGTGACTGTTTTGTATTTTGATTTATTTACAAAATTTCTCCACATAATAGTAACTAACTACTCTTTTTTAAAAATCGGCATTGCTCCTATAATGGCCATTAGGATAAATTCTTAAGCCTACAAAAGCCGCCTTAGTACCTCTGTTCCCAGACATATTACTGTTAACTAAAAAAAATCTGACTCCAAAGCCCACATGTAGTTTCTAATTCTGAATATACAGTCATTTTGAAGTACAATCTCATTAGATTGACAGGGGACAGTGGAGGACCCAAGCAGTCCTATCAACCTCTATAAGAGGTGTACATCAGCCTACTGTTTACATCCTTCTAGCTGTACCACCGTTTATTTGTAATGGGACCATGAGGTTGCCCCATTACACTAAAACATGGTTCCTTTGGAAAAACAAGGCATTCTCTAAGACCAGCTAGGACTGGTCAGCAGGTTGAGTAAAAAGTAGCGGTCAGCAGTGAAAAATGGTTTCATTTCTTTGAACTTTTTCCTTTTCCTTTTCTGGACTCTTTTTCTGATTTTGAAGGCTTTGAAGATTTTGTCTTTTTCTGTTGGGAGGGAAAGATGCACAAAATAGTTAGTAGCTGTGTTTATGAGTAAATGAAATAAGTTCATCTCTACAATAAATCAAATCTTTACCTGCAACTTAATAAAGAAGAAAGGTTGCAAACACCTAGATCTTGAACTACGGCTACCCCCGATGAGCTTACTAATAACAACTGGCTAGCTGTAGCTCTGAACGATTGGAAAGCTATTTAGACTCTAGAACTAGGATATGTTCCCCAGAACACCAATATATTTAGGAAAGGCAAAATAAGCAAGAGATAATTTACACACACAGTAATGTTTTCATGAAGAATTTCCTTTTCTTTCAGTTTCAGATTAGAGATCCAAACACACTCAGTTTGAGCAGGGGAGGGAGTAGACTTCTTATGTCTGCACAAGACTAGAGAGAGCCACACTGGAGAAGGCCACTATTCCCACCACTGCACATACAAAACAGAATCGAGGGGCAAGAATGATAAACGCGCACACGCTCAGGACAGAAGAGGATACAAACTAGATTCCTTTGCCACAGCCAATGGTAAATGGGGCTGACACCATAAATGATCTTAATCCTTCCTAGCAAAAGATGAGGATGTTTTGCCCTGGGAAACTTCTATGGGCAGTTCAACAGCTGTAGCAAAAAATCAGTATCAGAAAGGAGAAATGGTTTCATTCAAAATGCTTTTCTTGATTATGCTATGAAAATGTGTCTGTGGGTAAAGCACACACCAATGGCAAATAAAAAAAAATAGTCCTTTTTCCAACAGAGCATATGACCATCAATATGATGGCCTATTTTTTTTGCTGTCTTGCTCTTCCACTGTTACAAGAAGTTGACTGTTTATAAGAATGAAATCTACACCTTCTTCACCCTCGGAACTGTGATGAACACAAAAAAAAGTATTTTTGGCTTCCTCTGTTACTTGCTAAACAGGCTCTGAATAATTTCAAAAGGCAAGTTATACAGAAGATAAGCTATTTTGAGGGAGTACCATAGCTTCTCCTATTTGCAGATGAAAATACTACCTTGATCATAGCATCAGTTTCCAAAGTATCCTGGTCTTTCTCATCAGATTGAGAGTCATCTTCATTTAACTCTTCATTGTATTCAGAATCCAGCGCTGGGCCTGTGCTGTGTCTGTGTATCTTTACTGCCTGGAGTGAATACGGAATAAGGTGGACTTCCTTATTGTAAGCTCTTGTGAAGGCTGCTTTCACCTACACAAAAGGAATAGAGGGAGGTTTTTAAAACTCTAACTGCCAAACAACCCCTTTAAACTCTGTAGGCCTAGAGGCTCTGAGAGACCCTAGGAGCCCCTTGAAATTGTTTGTAAAATATGTATGCATGTACATGTAAGTATATCTATATGCATTTTCCTATGGAGAAGTTCCATATTTTTCATGACATTCTTAATAGAGCCATGACTCAAAAAGTAAGAATCAGTATTTGGGAACATTAGGCAGATTTTTAAAAGCCACTCTAAGTGGGTGCTTCCCTGGTGGCGCAGCGGTTGAGAATCCGCCTGCCAGTGCAGGAGACATGGGTTCGAGCCTTGGTCCGGGAAGATCCCACATGCTGCGGAGCAACTAAGCCCGTGTGCCACAACTACTGAGCCTGCGCTCTAGAGCCCACGAGCCACAACTACTGAGCCCTTGTGCCACAACTACTGAAGCCCGTGCGCCTAGAGCCCGTGCTCTGCAACAAGAGAAGCCACTGCAATGAGAAGCCTGTGCACCGCAACGAAGAGTAGCCCCCGCTCACCTCAACTAGAGAAAGCCCACGCACAGCAACAAAGACCCAACACAGCCAAAAATAAATAAATAAATAAACTTAAAAAAAAAAAGTCACTCTAAGTCATCAATTTTTTCTATTCAGTGTTCTCTGCAGTTCTACAAAGTGACAAAGTTAGTCAGTGAGCCAATAAATCAAAAAAGGCTTACAATAAAGTACAAGTTAAAGTTGTCCTTTAATTACCACAAAATATATAAATTACTGTTACCACAAAAATAGGCTATTTCAAAATACTAAGTAACTTGAAAAGCCTTAACCTCAAGCTTCTAAACCTAACTGTAGAATTAGTCCACAAATTCTAACAATGGATGTCTCTTGTGAGAATTTACCTATAGTCATACCCGTAGTCAGGTCAAAATTCTAGAGAAGGCAAGCCACAGAGAACATGCTTCTAGAACAGCACCAAGTAAACAAGCACAAGGGTGACATATTAGATATCACAAACTCATTTATGTCACTTTAGTTTTTCATGTTCACTATATAAAGTAGGGGATACATTATTACATAATAGATTGTCCAACTGTAATAAATACACTAAAACACAGATTAGGCAGACTAAGAAAAAGTCTAAAAATGCTCAGCCAGTAAACACTTCTTTTCATAATGCATTACCACCACCTCACTTTTACTTCCCCAGGCTCATCTGCCTACCCTTGTAAGGAATACATCTACATTTGCTCCTCAGATTTCACACCTTGCTTTTCCACGCAGGATAAGGCAAAGATAAAACTATAAATTATAAAAGTCAAATCCCAAAGTCTACTCTTAATATTGTACTCAAATAGTATCTTTGGAAAGCACAGACCATAAGCAAAAAGCATTTAAGAAAAGAAATTAAACTTTTAAAAGCATCTAAAACATCTCTGAAGTACTCCTAGTACACGGTAATTACAAAGTGATGGAGAACCAGTGGGGTACACAGCTTACCTTGGGATCCAGCTTGGAGAAGGGACTAGGTCTGTCTCCCCAGCTGCTAATTTCCATGATATTCTCAAAGTCTTCTTTCATCAAATAATACGTGTCCATAAGAGCAACAACATCCTGTACTCCTTCTATCCCTTGTGAGGTCAAGGGCTGTACAAGTGCATCCCTTATATGTGACAGATAATCCACGTTTACAGTCCTTTTGCTGGAGTAAGTTCTTAAACCAAAACAAAAGAGATACACTGTAATCAATGGCAAACTACCACCAACTCATAGTTTGCTGGAGTTTAATCCACTTTTAATAATGTTTAATGGAATGCTTACTAAGGAACAGCTGGTGTAGGGAAAGCTTAGCACTACACCACTAGGGTAATGGATACATACCAATGTATCTACACAAATATAGTGGAAGCATCAAAGAGGCACACCCCAGGGCAAAGTGATACGTCACCTTGAAAAAGTGGTGGGCAGGGAATAGGAAAGGAGCTGAAAGGCAGGCCTTCAGCTTGAGCAATGAGAAGAGCAGGGGAAAAGAGCCCTTTCAAGCTTCTAGAGGCCACCTGTATCTCTTGGCTCATGGTCGCTTTGTCCATCTTCAAAGCCAGCAGTGGGAGCGCAGCATCTTCACATCTCTCTGACTGACGCTGCTGCCTACCTCCACCACTCTTTTTATTTATTTTTTTTTGTAAAAACACTTATGATTACATTGGGCCCATCCAGATAATCCAGGGTAATCTTCCCATCTCAAGATGGAAATAAATTTGTGTTGTTTTAAGCCAGTAAATTTTGGCAATTTGCTATAGCAGCAATAGAAAACTAACATGGGGTAGCAAAAAAAAGACCCACACCATAGGCTATGAAGAGGGATCATAGTAGGAAGCAGAATTCTACAGGAACAGAAGAAAGGAACATCTCAGTTCAGTTTTAAACAAAAGTTAAGGTTAGACTAATATTAATATTCTCTCCAGGGACTAGAAAGGAAAATAAGATTACTTAAGTAGTTCTTCATGGTTAAAAATGAATCCCTAAAGTTCACTTAATATTTGTGTGCAAGCACATTTCTAAGTTTCTAAACTGTAAAAAATTTAACCAAATAATAAGAATTTTTGAACTTCCTTAAACTTCTCCAAAGATACTGGTTTTCAATCATCTGAGTATCCACCTTCTGTAATATGCTAAACTGTATCCCCCTGTCCCAAATGACTAGGTCAGTTTACTATTAGGATAGGAGGCAAAAATTAGTTCATTTACTTAAATAGTTCCCTTTTTCCTATTAATTTATTTGGAGGCCAAGATATTATGTATGCCTACTAGTAATAGGCATAGTCACAATAACAATAAATAATAGCACTACCTCAGATTTATATAGCTTTAAAACTTATCTTAACATTATGGCACATCTACCATCTGGCTTTATTCTCCAAAGTATCCTTTTAAGTGACAAAACGAGTGTCATACTAATTACAGATAATAAAACTCAGGGCCATGAACTTATCCATGTTCATTTATCTAGTTAGTAATGAAATCAAAACTAAAACACAAATCTTTGTGACTCATGCTATCCTTATTAAAGGCTAAATATACGACCCTGATAAAATGCCACACATAGAGTAATACCCCGCTTACCTGAGACTCATATGCAATGCTAGGTCCTGAACAATACGATCGTGTTTGCCCATAGATGAGTGCTTCCCCAACCAACTTGGGAAGGTAGGAAACTGGGTCATGTACCCCCTCATTAACTCTCCAGGAAGAACACTGGCATAAATGGCCTGAAAAAATTAATTGCAGTCCACAAGTTAAATTCAGTACTGAGTTAAGTTGCTTCTTTAGCAGCTGTTGGCTTCCAAGCAGTCTCCGGAAAATGCAGTAACATTGCCCCTGGTACCTAATTCCAAGATAGGCCCCTTCCCTCTCTCTCTCATCTGTTGGCGTGGGAAACTTCAACTTGAGAAAACAATTAATTGCAGTAAATGCCTTGGTCCAAAACATGTTATGGCCCTCACAGATCATCTTGCCAACCCAGACTCAGCCAACTGATCTCAACATACACCAGTTACCTCACAATGCCAGTGTTATAGAAAAAACTGTTTAAGAGGAATATGACTGTCTTCAACATAAGGTATCAATAAACCAGGTGGATCAATCAAAGCATGGAAAATCTAATTAGGGAATCAAGTAAACTGGCACTTGAGAAAAGTTTTTTTTAAAGGTATCCTTGGATACCTTTTATATCCAGGGTTTTTACCTTTTTTTATATATATAAATTTATTTATTTTGGGCTGTGTTAGGTCTTCGTTGTGGGCTTTCTCTAGTTGCGGTGAGCGTGGGCTACCCTTCATTGCGGTGTGCGGGCTTCTCATTGCAGTGGCTTCTCTTGTTGTGGAGCATGGGCTCTAGGTGTGTGGGCTTCAGTAGTTGTGGCATGCAGGCTCAGTAGTTGTGGCTCGTGGGCTCTAGAGCATAGGCTCAGTAGTTGTGGCTCGTGGGCTCTAGAGCACAGGCTCAGTAGTTGTGGCGCACGGGCGTAGTTCTCCGTGGCATGTGTTATCTTCCCGGACCAGGGCTCGAACCCGTGTCCCCTGCATTGGCAGGTGGATTCTTAACCACCGTGCCACCAAGGAAGTCCCAGGGTTTTCACTTTTTTAAAGGTTCGAATTATACATAAATCTTGTATCCTGCTTTGTTCTAATAATATTCTCTCATAAGTATTTTTTATATTAGATCATCTTTACAAGTAATTTTAAAGGCTGCATAATGTTCCATCAAGAGGATTTACCATAATTAATCAGACTCCTATTGCTGAACATGGAGATTTTCTCCCACTTCTTGCTATCAAAATTAATGCTTTAGGGCAGGGGTCCCCAACCCCCAAGCCACGCACCGGTATCTGTAGGAACCGGGCTGCACAGCAGGAGGTGAGCGGCGGGCAAGCGAGCGAAGCTTCATCTGTATTTACAGCCGCTCCCCATCACTCGCATTACCGCCTGAGCTCCACCTCCTGTCAGATCAGTGGTGGCATTAGATTCTCATAGGAGCTTGAACCCTACTGTGAACTGTGCACGCGAGGGATCTAGGTTGCGTGCTCCTTATGAGAATCTAATGCCTGATGATCTGAAGTGGAGCTGAGGCGGTCCCATCAACCCCAGATGGGACCGTCTAGTTGCAGGAAAACAAGCTTAAGGCTCCCACTGATTCTGCATTATGGTGAGTTGTATAATTATTCCATTATATATTACAATGTAATAATAATAGAAATAAAGTGCACAATAAATGTAATGCGCTTAAATCATCCCAAAACCATCCCCCACCCACCACCACCATCCGTGGGAAAACTGTCTTCCATGAAACTGGTCCCTGGTGCCAAAAAGGCTGGGGACCCCTGCTTTAGGAAGTATTTTTGCACATTAAGCTCTTCCTGTGTTTAACATTATTTCTTCAGGATAAATTCTCATAGGTATAATTACTAGGTATAAAAAAAAATGAACACTTTTAAAATGTAAGAGAAAGGAATCTTTAAAAGAAGAGTAGACCTCCAGAAGTCCCTTGCTTGTTAGGTCAATATTACATAAATATGCAAAACTCAAGAATAAATAACCAGTCTTAATTACGAAAGTTTGCAAAACTTTTGAGTAAAAGATATCAACCTAAATAAAGTACCCAATACAAAGCTGCCTCTGTAGCAAGGAAGAATAAAGAAAATCAGAATTCATATGTCAGAAAACTGGCTGCGGACCTGCCCTGGTTACATTTCTTCAGGGATGAGCTACTTAGTAACAATCTGGGAGAGCCAAGAATGACAAAAAAGAAATGGATTCTTAAGGTAAAAGAGAGCAAATGAAACTTTTGACTCACATCTTAGTTAAGATCAAACTCTGACATTCCTATTTCCGTATGTCCATTTGCATTAAAAACGTTGAAAAATAAGAGTAGATTAAGAAATAGACAATAGTGACCACAAGGTACTTTAATCTATAACATATTTTTTGCCATTAAGAGCCATAATGTTTATCTGGTAATTCAAATAATTACAGGAGCTAAAAGCTATTTTGTTCTAACTAAAGCAGGGTCTGCGCTTTAAGGAAAGCCCTATGCTTACCTGTGTGGGCAGAAGACTCCAGTTTTGCTTATTCCGGATCTGACGGTCCACTAGGTCACCATCAGATATGCTGTCTGCTGCTCTGCTTAAAAGCATCAAGTGCTTTTTCATGTCACCCCTGCAGGAATAAACCAGTCCGAATTACACCACTGTCCACACTCCACACCCCTCCCTCCCAGGTATCTGGCCTTCGTAGGGCTGAGACGGGTCCTAATTCTACCCCTCACTAGCTCTGAACACTCACCCTGCGGCTACAGGCTTCACATGTATGTAGTTCTCCTGGACAAAGAGGGGTGCTATTGAATAATCATAAAAAAAGAGATCTAATTTGTCCACAAGTGACATATGAGCAGTCTCCTCTCCAGTTACAAACACTTTCCGGGCAACATCAAATGGGCCCTAAAAAGAGAGAGGGACATACGTAGTAGAATGACCAATATCCAAAACACTGACAATGCCAAATGCTAGCTAAGACGTGTAGCAACAGAAACTCTCTTTCACTGCTGGTAGGAGTGCAAGATGGTACAGTCACTTTGGAAGACAGATCGGTAGTTTCTTACAAAACTAAATATATTCTTAACATACCATCCAACAACTCCGCTCCTTGGTATTTACCCAAGTGAACTGAAAACATATCCACATAAAAAGAAATGACTTACAAAGCCATGAAAAGATATGGAGAAACCTTAAACATATATTACTAAGTGAAAGAAGCCAATCTGAAAAGATGACATACTATACGACTCCAACTATATGACATTCTGAAAAAGGTGAAACTATGGAGACAGTAGAAAGATTAGCGGTTACCAGGGGCTGGGGGAAGGGAGGGATGAAGAGGCAAAGCAAAGAGGATTTTTAGGGCAGTGAAAGTATTCTCCATGATACTACAATGGTGGATAAAGGCCACTACATATTTGTCAAAACCCATAGAATGTACACCACCAAGAGCAAACCCTAATGTTAAACTACGGACTGTGGGTGATAATGGTCTGTCAGTGTAGGTCATCAATTGTAACAAATGTGCCGCTCTGGTGGTGGGTGTTGACAGTGGGGGACATTATACAGCGGGATATGCAGGCAATCTCGATTTTGCTGTGAACCTAAAATGGCTCTGAAAATGTTTACTAATTTTTTAAAAAGAGGAAGGGAGGGGAAAAATACTGTTTAATCATTGCTCTAACTGTAATAATAAATTCTGACTGGTGACTAGGTGAAACAACACAGAGATAATTGATACAGACCTCTAGTTTCAGAGAGGTCATTTAAACTATAAGCCAACTGAAACAAGATTATTCTGAACAGTTCCAAAACCATTCAAAACATGAAATCCATACATAAGGGACTCTAGAAAGGCCATTTCATAACTACTGAGGCATAAAACTTCCCTTTCTCAAAATTTACAATTACATTGACAGTCCTTAAGGAAAAATTCATTTGCATTAGAAACACTTTTAGCAGCTGTCTATATCTCTTACTATAAATATCCATAGGTTCCATAGGTGTCTCAAGGAACTATAAGAACTAGTTCAATTAAATTAATACTGACAGGAAAAGAAGGGCTTTGGCACTTAAGAAGTGGAAATTTATTTTACCAATTTGATATCCTTTTTGGCTCTATGAGAATCAGCCTTAGCCTGGTCATAGGTTAGTGCTTTACTTCGTGCACACCACATACTCAGATTGTGTAAAACCTGAAAGAAACACAAGTAAGACACTGTTAAGACAGGAAAATACTGCCACTCCCCATCCCCAAAACACTGAAGGCATCCATTCAAAATAATCATCAATGTTATATAATATATATCTAATTTACCTGTCTGATATCTTGATTGGCACCCAAAATTATTTCATTCATAGCTGGAGGGGGGATCTTTAAACCCTCTTTAAATGCAATAGACATCATAGCACCCTGAAATTGACAAAGGGGAATGAATCTTCAATGATTTTTTTTTTAATTCATATAATCAGATTTTAAAAAAATATTTATCAGGTACTTTTAAAAACTGACCCAGAAAACACTTAAAAAATAAAATGACACTTCCCAAGGAACATTATAAGTTTCAGTCTCCAGGCTTTGAAGATTGGAGATCTTATGGGGCATTTTTCTACAAAGCTTTCATCTGAAAAGATTTCCTCTTTATGATGAGGCTCTGCCCACACTTCCAATCTTCATGAGCTTGTAGAATTGTGGAACTGAAGAGCCGCTGTGGATCTTGGATATTACCTTTCCCAAGCCACATATATCCCAGAAATCATATTTTCATTCACAGAAAGATGGACAAGACAAAAAGGCAGAGGGCTATATACCAGATGAAGGAACAAGATAAAACCCCAGAAAAACAACTAAATGAAGTGGAGATAGGCAACCTTCCAGAAAAAGACTTCAGAATAATGATAGTGAAGATGATCCAGGACGGTGGAAAAACAATGGAGGCAAAGATCGAGAAGATGCAAGAAATGTTTAACAAAGACCTGGAAGAATTAAAGAACAAACAAACAGAGATGAACAATACAATAACTGAAATGAAAACTACACTAGAAGGAATCAATAGCAGAATAACTGAGACAGAAGAACGCATAAGTGACCTGGAAGACAGAATGGTGGAATTCACTGCTGCGGAACAGACTAAAGAAAAAAGAATGAAAAGAAATGAAGACAGCCTAAGAGACCTCTGGGACAACATTAAAAGCAACAACATTCGCATTATAGGGGTCCCAGAAGGAGAAGAGAGAGAGAAAGGGCCAGAGAAAATATTTGAAGAGATTATAGTCGAAAACTTCCCTAACATGGGAAAGGAAATAGCCACCCAAGTCCAGGAAGCGCAGAGAGTCCCATACAGGATAAACCCAAGGAGAAACACGCCAAGACACATAGTAATCAAACTGGCAAAAATTAAAGGCAAAGAAAAATTATTGAAAGCAGCAAGGGAAAAATGACAAATAACATACAAGGAAACTCCCATAAGGTTAACAGCTGATTTCTCAGCAGAAACTCTACAAGCCAGAAGGGAGTGGCATGATATACTTAAAGTGATGAAAGGGAAGAACCTACAACCAAGATTACTCTACCCGGCAAAGATCTCATTCAGATTCGATGGAGAAATCAAAAGCTTTACAGAGAAGCAAAAGCTAAGAGAATTCAGCACCACCAAACCAGCTCTATAACAAATGCTAAAGGAATTTCTCTAAGTGGGAAACACAAGAGAAGAAAAGGACCTACAATAACAAACCCAAACATTTAAGAAAATGGGAATAGGAACATACATATCGATAATTACCTTAAATGTAAATGGATTAAATGCTCCCACCAAAAGACACAGACTGGCTAAATGGATACAAAAACAAGACCCGTATATATGCTATCTACAAGAGACCCACTTCAGACCTAGGGACACATACAGACTGAAAGTGAAAGGATGGAAAAAGATATTCCATGCCAATAGAAATCAAAAGAAAGCTGGAGTAGCAATACTCATATCAGATAAAATAGACTTTAAAATAAAGAATGTTACAAGAGACAAGGAAGGACACTACATAATGATCAAGGGATCAATCCAAGAAGAAGATATTACAATTTTAAATATATATGCACCCAACATAGGAGCACCTCAATACAAAAGACAACTGCTAACAGCTATAAAAGAGGAAAGTGACAGTAACACAATAATAGTGGGGGACTTTAACACCTCACTTACACCAATGGACAGATCATCCAAACAAAATAAATAAGGAAACACAAGCTTTAATTGACACAAAGGACCAGATAGATTTAATTGATATTTATAGGACATTCCATCCAAAAACAGCAGATTACACTTTCTTCTCAAGTGCACACGGAACATTCTCCAGGATAGATCACATCTTGGGTCACAAATCAAGCCTCAGTAAATTTAAGAAAACTGAAATCATATCAAGCATCTTTTCTGACCACAACGCTATGAGATTAGAAATGAATTACAGGGGAAAAAATGTAAAAAACACAAACACATGGAGGCTAAACAATACGTGACTAAATAACCAAGAGATCACTGAAGAAATCAAAGAGAAAATCAAAAACTACCTAGAGACAAATGACAATGAAAACACGACGATCCAAAACCTATGGGATGCAGCAAAAGCAGTTCTAAGAGGGAAGTTTATAGCTATACAAGCCTACCTCAAGAAACAAGAAAAATCTCAAACAATCTAACCTTACACCTCAAGGAACTAGAGAAAGAAGAACAAACAAAACCCAAAGTTAGCAGAAGGAAAGAAATCATAAAGATCAGAGCAGAAATAAATGAAATAGAAACAAAGAAAACAACAGCAAAGATCAATAAAACTATAAGCTGGTTCTGTGAGAAGATAAACAAAATTGATAAACCATTAGCCAGACTCATCAAGAAAAAGAGGGAGAGGACTCAAATCAATAAAATTAGAAATGAAAAAGGAGAAGTTACAACAGACGCCGCAGAAATACAGAGCATCCTAAGAGACTACTACAAGCAACTCTATGCCAATAAAATGGACAACCTGGAAGAAATGGACAAATTCTTAGAAAGGTATAACCTTCCAAGAGTGAACCAGGAAGAAATAGAAAATATGAACAGAAGAATCACAAGTAATGAAATTAAAACTGTGTTTAAAAATCTTCCAACAAACAGATGTCCAGGACCAGATGGCTTCACAGGTGAATTCTATCAAACATTTAGAGACGAGCTAACACTCATCCTTCTCAAACTCTTCCAAAAAATTTCAGAGGAAGGAACATTCCCAAACTCATTTTATGAGGCCACCATCACCCTGATACCAAAACCAGACAAAGAATACTACAAAAATGAAAATTACAGACCAATATCACTGATGAATATAGATGCAAAAATCCTCAACAAAATACTAGCAAATAGAATCCAACAACACATTACAAGGATCATACACTATGATCAAGTGGGATTTATCCCAGGGATGCAAGGATTCTTCAATATACGCAAATCAATCAATGTGATACACCATATTAACAAATTGAAGAATAAAAACCATATGATCAGCTCAATAGATGCAGAAAAAAGCTTTGGACAAAATTCAACACCCATTTATGATAAAAACTCTCCAGTAAGTGGGCATAGAGGGAACCTACCTCAACATAATAAAGACCATATACAACAAACCCACAGCAAGCATCATTCTCAATGGTGAAAAACTGAAAGCCTTTCCTCTAAGATCAGGAATGAGACAAGGATGTCCACTCTCACCACTATTATTCAACATAGTTTTGGAAGTTCTAGCCACGGCAATCAGAGAAGAAAAAGAAATAAAAGGAATATAAATTGGAAAAGAAGAAATAAAACTGTCACTGTTTGCAGATGACAAGATACTATACATAGAGAATCCTAAAAATGCCACCAGAAAACTACTAGAGCTAATCAGTGAATTTGGTAAAGTTGCAGGATACAAAATTAATGCACAGAAATCTCTTGCATTCCTATACACTAATGATGAAAAATCTGAAAGAGAAATTATGGAAACACTCCCATTTACCGTTGCAACAAAAAGAATAAAATACCTAGGAATAAACCTACCTAGGGAGACAAAAGACCTGTATGCAGAAAACTTGAGACACTGATGAAAGAAATTAAAGATGATACCAACAAATGGAGAGATATACCATGTTCTTGGATTGGAAGAATCAACATTGTGAAAATGACTATACTACCCAAAGCAATCTACAGATTCAATGCAATCCCTATAAAATTACCAATGGCTGGGGCTTCCCTGGTGGCGCAGTGGTTGGGAGTCTGCCTGCCAGTGCGGGGGACGCGGGTTCAAGCCCTGGTCTGGGAGGATCCCGCGTGCCGCGGAGCGGCTGGGCCCGTGAGCCACAACAACTGAGCCTGAGCGTCTGGGGCCTCTGCTCTTCAACAGGGGAGGCCGCGATGGTGAGAGGCCCGCGCACCACGGTGAAGAGTGGCCCCACTCGCCGCGGCTGGGGGGGGCCCTCGCACAGAGACGGGGACCCAACACAGCCAAAAATAAAAATAATAAATAAATAATAAATTAAAAATTAAAAAAAAAAAAATTACCAATGGCATTTTTTACGGAACTAGAACAAATAATCTTAAAATTTGTATGGAGACACAAAAGACCCCGAATAGCCTAAGCAGTCTTGAGGGAAAAAAACAGAGCTGGAGGAATGAGACTCCCTGACTTCAGACTATACTACAAAGCTACAGTAATCAAGACAGTGTGGTACTGGCACAAAACAGAAAAATAGATCAATGGAACAAGATAGAAAGCCCAGAGATAAACCCACACACCTATGGTCAACTAATCTATGACAAAGGAGGCAAGGATATACAATGGAGAAAAGACAGTCTCTTCAATAAGTGGTGCTGGGAAAACTGGACAGCTACATGTAAAAGAATGAAATTAGAACACTCCCTAACACCATACACAAAAATAAACTCAAAATGGATTCGAGACCTAAATGTAAGACCGGACACTATAAAACTCTTAGAGGAAAACGTAGGAAGAACACTCTCTGACATAAATCACAGCAAGATCTTTTTTGATCCGCCTCCTAGAGTAATGGAAATAAAAACAAAAATAAACAAATGGGACCTAATGAAACTTCAAAGCTTTTGCACAGCAAAGGAAACCATAAACAAGACGAAAAGACAACCCTCAGAATGGGAGAAAATATTTGCAAACGAATCAACTGACAAAGGATTAATCTCCAAAATATATACACAGCTCATGCAGCTCAATATTAAAGAAACAAACAACCCAATCCAAAAATGGGCAGAAGACCTAAATAGACATTTCTCCAAAGAAGACATACAGATGGCCAAGAAGCACATGAAAAGCTGTTCAACATCACTAATTATTAGAGAAATGCAAATCAAAACTACAATGAGGTATCACCTCACACTAGTTAGAATGGGCATCATCAGAAAATCTACGAACAACAAATGCTGGAGAGGGTGTGGAGAAAAGGGAACCCTCTTGCACTGTTGGTGGGAATGTAAATTGATATAGCCACTGTGGAGAACAGTATGGAGGTTCCTTAAAAAACTAAAAACAGAATTACCATATGATCCAGCAATCCCACCACTGGGCATATACCCAGAGAAAACCGTAATTCAAAAAGACACATGCACCCCAGTGTTCATTGCAGCACTATTTACAATAGCCAGGTCATGGAAGCAACCTAAATGCCCATCGACAGACGAATGGATAAAGAAGTTGTGGTACATATATACAATGGAATATTACTCAGCCATAAAAAGGAACGAAATTGAGTCATTTGTTGAGACGTGGATGGATCTAGAGACTTTCATACAGAGTGAAGTAAGTCAGAAAGAGAAAAACAAATATCGTATATTAACGCATGTATGTGGAACCTAGAAAAATGTTACAGATGAGCCGGTTTGCAGGGCAGAAGTTGAGACACAGATGTAGAGAACAAACGTACGGACACCAAGGGGGGAAAACCGCGGTGGGGTGGGGATGGTGGTGTGCTGAATTGGTTGATTGGGATTGACATGTATACACTCATGTGTATAAAATTGATGACTAATGAGAACCTGCAGTATAAATACAAAGAAACAAAAAAAGAAATCATATTTTCTCTGTGTATATGCTGTGATAAAGCTCAGAACTTGGGCTTCCCTGGTGGCGCAGTGTTTGAGAATCTGCCTGCTGATGCAGGGGACATGGGTTCAAGCCCTGGTCTGGGAAGATCCCACATGCCGCGGAGCAACTAGGCCCGTGAGCCACAACTACTGAGTCTGCGCGTTTGGAGCCTGTGCTCTGCAATAAGAGAGGCCACGATAGTGAGAGGCCCGCGCACCACGATGAAGACTGGCCCCCGCTTGCCGCAACTGGAGAAAGCCCTCGCACAGAAATGAAGACCCAACACAGCCAAAAATAAATAAATAAATAATAATTTAAAAAAAAAAAAAAAAAGCTCAGAACTTGAAGCACTGGTTCAAAAGTTACGTTTATGTTAAAACTGTAATAGCTATAGTCCCTCCCCAAATTGTACTCATTTATACATCTGTCATTAACATATGAAAATACCCTTTCCCATACCCTAGACAACACAATATATTGTCGAGATTTTAAAATGGAAAAAAAAAAAAAAAAAAAAAAACACTGACCCAAAAATATATAGGATAGTGTGATGGAGAAAAATATTCCAATTATCATACCTTAATTTGTTCAACCCGAGGTCTTTGAAAACGAAGATCAAAACAATAATGAACCAAAGATCGAATCTTGGGATGATTTCTATCATTGCACATACAAATAATGGGAATTTTTGTATGTTTTATCAGGCCAATTAATTCCTGAAAGGCAAATTTGCAACATAAAAAATGTATAAAAGAACAACAAAATACCACACAACGTATGTATTTTAGGTTTTAAAACCTCCTCAGCAACATGCCTGAATTGCTGTAAATATCACAGCATGATAATTAGTTCTTTAAATTTTTTTTTTTTTTTTAAATAAAAATCAACAGTAAAACTTCAAAAATACGGTGCTTTCATTACCTGAATTCCTCCCCTGTCCTCATTGCCGGCCATGCCATCTACTTCATCCATGATGAGAGCATGTTTCGTGCCTACTGAATGGGCTGCTCCGCCTACCCCATGTTGAGAAGCAATGGGATGGGACACAGACAAAATCACAATTGTTCAAACACGGCTGCTTTAAAAATGTATCTATGTAACACAGGTCCATGGTGTGAAATTCAAAAGGCACAAGAGTAAGCAGTGAAAAGAAATTCTTTCCCACCTCTGTCCCCTAGGATACGCAGTTTCTAGAGGCAAACAGTGGGAACAGTCTCCTGTACGTATATCCCTTAAGAGACATCCTATACATATTAAAAACATGTGTACATAAAAATATATACCTTGGTTTTATCATTTAATATGTTTTTGTGATCTGTTCCTTACCTGCACATACAGAACACCTCATTTATTAAAGGCTATTTAAATATTCCATTTTACACATACATCATAATTAACCACTTTCCACTGATAAAATATGAAATGCCTTCAATCTTTTGCTATTATGAATCGTGTGCAATGAATACCCCTACACATATGTGTCATTTTGCATATATACAAGTATAACAGTTGCTAAATTCCAGGAATTGGATTTTCTGGGTTAAAGGGTATGTATAATTTAACTTTGAGCAATACTGTCAGATTGCTCTCCAGAGCTGTACCAATTTATACTCCCACCAATCATGTATAAGAGTGACGTTTCCTGAGCAAATTCTTTTTATCATCTTCTACCGTTCAGGTGACCATGCAATATACCATAGATTCTAAATATGCAGTATAGTCTGTAATTTGGGTATCTTATTTTCCGCATAAACTCTGGCCACGCCAGACCACTAGCTACAACCTGAAACACAGTGGCACTTTCACACTATGTCCTTTCTCCTCCTCTACCACCTTTGCCTGAAATAACCTCTTCCACCCACAAACTATTCTCTTTCTCATTCTTCAAGACCCTTTGAACAAACGTCACCCTTTTACTGGTAGTTTTCCCCAATGTCTCAAATAGAATCATTCCTTCACCTACAGCCTTTATCTCCTCTCTCATCGCACTGTATTATTTATCAACTTTCTCTCTTCACAGGATTCACTTTTGAATCCTACAAAATCTGCATAAATATGTCCACATATACATTTTTATCACATTCTCAGAAACCACTAAGACCTGACCAAAAAAAAAAGTTAACTACTGTTCTATCAGAATTATGTCAGAGGCTTTTCTTATTCTCTCATTAGCCCTAGGACTTAGAAGGGTGCCTGGCACATAGTAATGTTCAATACTGGTTACTGAACATTGAAATTAACCTGTTTTTCTTACATAACCTCTCCCCCCCTCACCCAAAAAACCAGTTTAAAAATCCACGTACTTGAATAAAAGCCTTTGATGCTGGTATTATTCAGTGATTCAGCAACAATCTCCTTCAAACTGTTCTTACTCCGAGTGTCACTTGCATTCAGTTCCACGTAGCTATATCCCAATTCCTAATCAAAATGTTGGACACCATTACTATCACAATGCAAATTAATAACTCACCCCCAAAAAACAAGGCAATTAAGGAAGAAAGAGGGTAGAGAAGTCACATAAGTAACCATGGGTGCAAAGATAAAGTAGGATACTAACAGACAATAAGATTAACTATAATATGCCTCACATTATTAAGAGATTTTTTTTAAATATCATATGCATAACATACCACACACACGTAAACACACACAAGTTTGGTCTTAAAACCTTAGCTGATATATCACTAATCTGGAAGAGTATATTTGAACATAAGCAATTTTAATAAGTTTGCTTCTTAAAGTCCCCAAAAGACTTAAATATAACCATCCTAAAATTTCAATAGTAGATCTAGAATTAATCTTTATTAAGATACCAAAAAGTAATTACTGACTCTTTAAGATAAACTATAGAGTTAAATCATTCTTTGTCAAACTATCCTTATACACAATCTTCCTCTCAAATTGTGAAAAGTAATCTGGACTTATTTCCCAAAATTGATCATTATGTTGATCATAAGGCATTATGAAAGACCGTAATTCAATTCCCAAAAAAAGTAATGATAATAATAAAGGGATAATATAAATGTTTCGGACATTACATCAAATTTCTAAAAATCTTGTATGTTCTGGTATAATGTTATAAGTCATAATCCTAGTTATTACCTTAAAATGTATATCTCAGAAATAACTAATTTTCTTGTCAACTGCATTATTATGAACTTTCATCAAATTTTTAACTGTGGTCACTTTTAAGTCTTTTGTCATTTACAGACAGTTCTGTGTGTACTCTGATGCTTTTGCAAATATGTTCCTATAAAAGGGTTTCATCTTTAAGAAATTCATGGAAAAGACTCTGACAAGTACAGGTTTCTGGTAACTGACTGTACTGCTGAACTGAATGAATAAGCAGAACTGAATTTTCAGAACTCTAATGAAAAACTGATGAACTCATAAAAAATAAAAAATAAAATAAAAAAAATAATAAAGGGAAAATAAGAGCCATCTTCACAATTGTAGAGACTAGGGAAAAAAATTTTTGTTTTTTTAAATGTTAAATAATAGAGTAGAAAATATATAGTTATTACACCAACTAAAAATTTATGGTCTGGTCCATACAACAAAGACTAAATGAAACCACCAGCCTATCCAACAGAGGGTTGGGAAATCCAGCAATAAATTTTTTTAATATATATTTATTTATTTATTTGGTTGCACCGAGTCTTAGTTGTGGCACACAGGCTCCTTAGTTGTGGCATGTGAACTCTTTAGTTGCGGCATGTCTGTGGGATCTAGTTACCTGACCAGGGATCAAACCCGGGCCCCATGCGTTGGGAGCATGGAGTCTTAACCACTGCACCACCAGGGCAGTCCCAATCCAGCAATAAATTTAAAGTAAGTTTAAAACCTCTCATTTTATTATGCTGATACTATATCATGTATCGTTTCATACCATCCTGATACATGAGCCCTGGTTGGCTCTAGTGCCTCATCCTCTCATTGTCCAGAGATATGGCAGCTGTAGAGACAACAAGAGCAAAGGCAGGATCCCATAGCAGTGAAGAGGTAGACTACCTGGGTTCACACTGTGCCACCACCCTCCTCTATAAGCCTGTTTCATTTGTCACATGAGGATGGCAACAGTACCTATATTCAGTACACAGAATTCTTCCTACAAGGGTATATAAGATATCTGTATCTATAAGAGTCTGTAAGACATATTATCTATAAGATTATACACCCAAGGGCTTATTTGCACACTGTCTGGCACACAAGTGAATATCACCTATTATTATAATAACCAATATTAAAAAAAGGGTGAAAATGACAAATATGCCCAGAACCAAAGCAAATTCTAGAGGTTTGATTTTAGAAAAGTAATGACAGAATACCCACCTGACAAACCAGAGAAGCTGTGGTTGTTTTGCCAACACCGGGAGGGCCTGAGAGCAGTGCAGCTTTAAAACTGGAGCCATCATCTTTGCCAGCAAATTTACCAAACTTTGCCGCTAGGAAAAAAGAAGTTCCAGAATGTTAACCTCTACTACCTAAGAGAAATGCAGGAATGGCAGGAATAGCTGCATAAAGTTAGCATCAGGAGCACCTCCAGTTTAGTTCGAAATTTGCAGAATATTTTTTACAAAGTATAAACAACAGTTTCCAGAGCATTTAGTGAAATTCTACTCCCTACCTCACCTCCACTCAAAATGAAACACTATAACTAACTTTAAAACCCTGATTTGAAACAATAATCTAATGAGTTTCCTTTCCTACAAAAGCACAGGTCGCGGAGCAGACTGCCTGGGCTCTGATCCTAACTCTACCGCTCACCAGCTGGGAGAACTTCAGAAGTGACGTAACCCCGCTGTATCTGTTTCCTCCTTTGTAAAATGAGGGTAACAATAGTAATGCGTCTGGTGGGCATGTTGTAAGGACGGACATGCTGAGCACAGAGCCTGGCATGTCTCAGTAAATACTAACAAGCACAGTCACCTACATGATCACAAAAAGAATGAATTGAAGATGCTGTATCTGCAACTATCCTGCCCAGCTCAACTCCTCCCCTTATCACGTGGGGACCTGGCACATAATGGGTTCTCAGTTCATATACAAGGACTGAGAGAGAGATGGTGAAACCTACTTCAGGCATGGGAAAACGGACTATAGTTCACCCGAAGCCTTAAAAAGTCTTCTCTAGGTACACAAAGCACTTATACCACCTTTTATTTGGTTTTGGAAAGAGAAAAGGGGTCAGCTTAAGTTTAACCCTGTATTATTACAATTATATTATCTAACTGTTATAAATAAAATAAACTGGCATTGTTGGCCAATGTCTAGTGACCACCTAGACATTAATAACCCAGTCATTGCTTTGGGAATTCACTATGATGCTCACTAAATTTTCCTTCTTATTTCTCACACAGTATCACCCAGGGCTGTGGCTGGAGCTCAAGACAACACTACTAACATTTGTGATTGGAAACTTCAGTTCCAATAATAAATACTTTGGACATTAAATATATATTGTGACTGTTCATTTTCCGTGCCTACCAAAAGCAAACATGCTACTGGGATTTTCAGGCTGCCTACTCCGTAAGCATGCCTCAACTTTTTATTTGCACCTTTCCTCCCGAGTCTCTCTGGCCCTCTCAGGGGTCTTGCTCTCACATGTCTCGGACCTTGGTACATGTATGCTCTCCCACCTGACACTCCCCTCCCTTCACTTAGCTAACTCCTTCTTAGTTTCCAAGTCTTAGCTCAGATATCTCTTCCTCTAGGGATGAGAATCCCTGACCACACACTTCCACCCCCGAGGACCCTATACTTAACCCTGTAACAGTACTTAGCACAATACATTTTAATTACTGGTTTATCTACGTCTCCCTCACTGACCGGGAGTGCCTTAAAGGGGACTGTGTTTTGTTCACAATAGGACTCCTGCGGTCTAGTACAGCACTTAGGCTCAGAGCAGGCTCTCAATAAATGCTTGCTGAGAGATCAATGAACCAACTACTACACTTTCTAACACATGTGTCACTGAGCAATGACATGGTGACAGACACACAGAAAAATGAATGAAGCTGTAAAATCACCATGTTTCTTATCTTCGGATGGACTCTTGTGCCAGTTTTGGAGCCAGCGTAGGAGTTTGTTGGCACAGCTCTGGTCACCTTGCTGTCCAATTATGGTCTTGAGCGAGGCTGGCTTATATTTATCCACCCAGAGCAAATTTTCCACTTTGTTTTCACTGCTGTCATCAGCCAAATTCCTAGCCCAGCTGTCACCATTTGTTTCCTCAGCCACCTGCTCCTTGAAGTGCAGGCCTCTCTGAAACATACTTGTTCCCTTTTTTATTGACTTTATAGAGTTTTCCTTTTTGGGAGTCAGTTTGCACTTTTTAGATTCTGATTCCTTCTTAGTTGGACTAATTTTTCGTTTTCCTTGGTCATTTTTTTGGGGTGTTCTTTCCAATTTGGATTTTTCTTTCTTCACCTTAAAAATTGGAGGAAAAAAGAAACCTGATGAGATATAGAGAATTTCCATCCTTCTAAATGTACTCTAGAGGGCAATCTGAGATATCCAAATGAGCTACCCAACCTGGGTCTGTCTTTTCACAATGGACCCTGCTATTTGTGGAAAACCCCATCTTCCAAACTTTAAAAAAATTAACAGCACACCAAAAAGTACCCAAATACAATTTTTAAAATGAGAAGACATTAGTTTTTTGAAAGTAATAAGTATTATAAAATCAGTTTTAAAAAAGGTAAAGGATTAAGAATTTGTTTTCTGACTAGTTAATATTTAATTCCTCCACAAAAACTCGTACACAAATGTTCATAGCAGCATTATTATATTTTATATATACAAATAATTATATTATTATAGCCAAAAAATGGAAACAACCCAAAATGGCCATCAACAGATGAACAAATAAACAAAATGTGGTATATCCACACAATGGAATACTAATCACCAATAAAAAGGAGTGAAGGGGCTTCCCTGGTGGTGCAGTGGTTGAGAATCTGCCTGCTAATGCAGGGGACACGGGTTCAAGCCCTGGTCTGGGAAGATCCCACATGCCGTGGAGCGGCTGGGCCCGTGAGCCACAACTGCTGAGCCTGCGCGTCTGGAGCCTGTGACCCTCAACGGGAGGGGCCGCGATGGTGAAAGGCCCGCGCACCGCGATGAAGAGCGGTCCCCACACCACGATGAGGAGTGGCCCCCGCTTGCCGCAACTAGAGAAAGCCCTCGCACGAACCGAAGACCCAACACAGTCAAAAATAAAAATAAATAAATAAATAAATAAAGTAGCTATAAAAAAAAAAACAAAAACAAACAAACAAAAAAAAGGAGTGAAGCACTGATTTATACTTCAACATAGGTGAACCTTGAAAACACGATGCTAAGTGAAAAAAGCCAGAAAAAAAGACCACATATTCCATGTTTCCCTTTATAAAAAATTTCCAGAACAGGCAAATACATAGACAGAAAGCAGAGTAGTGGTTGCCAGGGGTGGGTATGAAGAGTGACTGCTAATGGGTGCAGCGTTTCTGTGGGGAGTGATGAAAATGTTCTGGAATAGACAGTGGTGACAGCTGCACAGTCTTGTGAATATACTAAAAACCACTAACATACACTTTAAAAGGGTGAATTTTATGATGTGTGAATAATGTCTCAATAAAAAAAAAAGTGCCTCTTTATTACCAGTGAGTGGGTGCTAAAATTAGTGGGTGAATGTTTGAGGAAAAACAAGGTATTAAAGTATCTCCCCAAGATATTTATCAATTACAAAGGGGAAAAACTGTCACTTCACTGGTGGGAAAACCAGGCAGAAATCATCTTAACCAAGTAATAGAGGTTAACATCACCAGTAATAAGACATATCGACATCATGCACAGCTGATACGATGCACTGAGGAGGACAGAGTATCACTTATGTGGTCTTCTTTGCCAAAAATGCATAACCTCAATCTAACCATGAGAAAACATCAACAACCCAAGCTGAGAGACATTCTACAAAACAACTGACTAGTACTCATCAAATCAAGGTCATAAAAAGACAAGGAAAGACTTGAGGAACTATCATAGATTGGAGGAGACTAAGAAGACACAATTCAGTGCAGTGTGGGATCCTAAGGATAACGGGCGGGAATTGTGAAGTTAACAGCATGGCATGAATGTTAACCTCCTGGTTTTGATAACTGTATTACGGCTATGTAAGCTGTCAACATTAGGGGACACTGATGACAGGCTAATCCAAATCATTCCCCAAGATTTTTCTAACTGGAATAAATCGGAAGACCACCTCACCACTTGGGTGACAGAGCTGGGGACATTAAACTTGGGCTGCTGGCACCCCTGTGTCCTACACGTGGAAAAGACCTGTATACAGTGGAAATGAATAAAGCTAACACTAGGAGAAGTAAAGAGACAGAAACTGAAAGGGTCCTAAAAGCACTGCAGTCTGTACATGCAGTAGGTCCTACATCCGACTGCCCAGAGTTTAGTTATGTGAGTCAAAATTTTTCCCTTTTTGCTAAAGCTAATATCGGCTTGGTTTCTGTCACAACTGGAAAAGTCCTTATATAGTTCTAAATGAAAATATTATCATGCTGATACCTATAGTATATCCTTCAAAGAACTCTTAAGCGAGAACCTTTGCACAATGTTATTGCAAGAATATGGAAAATATGGATGGTTTAAGTAGATATGGTAAGTGCAATACAAGGTCCCCTCTCCCTCCTCATACTCCTTTGAGAAAGGTAAGGAAATACATCAAAGACAACAGCCTACAGCAGAGTCCACCACTCAAAAGGAAATAAGGTAAGTTCATTTGTGGTAGAAGGAAAAGTTAATTTTTTAGCCCACAGACCTTCATCCACCCAAGAAATGTCTCTGTGAAACAGGGAAGTTGCTATACACCAACTTAAATAAGTCAAGTTCATTGTATACAAACCTCAGCTTCAGCTGCTATTTCATACTTGGACTTCTTGCCTGGCATAGTTCGAATCAGATTCAATAGGCCATCTTCATCAATAATTTTTGTTCCCAAGGCTGCTGCCTATTAATTAAAAATGCAAATCATTGAAACCATTACTTTCTGTAAAAAAAAAAATATGATTCTCAGGCTTGTCAGAAGGTGAAAAACCACATTTGTAAATTAGATAACACTGGAATATTTTCTAAAACCATGTTCATGAAAAAGTATCATTAAAAAGAAAGAAAATAACAGATACCTCCTCTAAGAGTGGTGGGTTGGCACCTGAGGTATCACACTGCCACTTCTGTGGATTGCTTTACCTTTCCCTCTGCCCTACAAAGGTCAAAGCCACTAGGGTCAAAGCCATATCGGCTGGCAGACATTCTCCTCCACCTTATCCCTGCTAACAGAACTCCAATGTGTCCATCTCCAAGTGATGACTTATGATTGGTCTGAGAATCAGAAAAGTCCTCATCCTCCCCAACCTCTCGTGTAGCTGTGAATGGCCATGTGACAGCTCCAGCCAATGAGACTTAAGTGGAATTCTGTAAGAGGTGTTTCCAGGAAAACTCTTATAAGGTCAGTCACAGCTAGTATAACATCTTGTCACTGCTCCCTATTTCCTGCCTGACATGTGAACTGGAGAGTGGCAGCTACCTTGCAACACAAGGCAACGTGCATGAAGACAGAAGTGGAGGATGGCACTAAGTCTAGCTACATCACCAAGGTGCTGCACCATCCCCCGCAACTGCCTGCCTCTGGAATTCTCATAAGGTAAGGAAATAAGCAGCTAATTTGTCAAAACCACAGTTAGTCAGGTATTCTATTACTTGGAATTAAATGCAACAGACCTTCCAATAAAAAGATCTTCCAGTTAAAAAACTTAAGATGGAGTCCACAGCAGCATATATAGGAATACTTAGGACTAGAAAAAGAGGAAAACTGCATTTGCTTCTATCTTCAAAAAAAGATTTTGACTAGAATACTACACTAAGAAAGCCAAGTAAATAGGAACTGTGCCTTCAACTGGAAAACCAAACTCCCAGGGTCAAAGCCAAACAACATTTCTGTGGAGAAGAAATAATGAAGAAATTATTTTTCCATTTTTTTCCTTCATCTCACTCTGTGTAAAGGACATTACTACATATGGTCACATGAAGAGCCTGCCAAGGCAAGCAGGCTACTTCACTGTGCTGAGAACACAGCAGTACCCACCTTATCACTCTTGGACTGACCACTGTCACGACCCATGACAAGGTAGTTTGTTTTCTTGCTGACATTTCCTGTTACTTTTCCCCCATAACGCTCAATTAGAGACTTGGCCTCATCTCGTTCAATGGACTCCAGCACTCCTGTGATTACAAATGTAAGGCCTTCCAAGCAATTTTCAGCTCCCTAAAAACCAAAGTGTTCAAGCAGAGAGGAAATTACATGACAGCTTTCCAAAGAAATATTTGGCATCAAAGCTGCAGGAAGTTGATTTTTCTCATTCGACATCATAAATAATCTCAGCATGAAAAAATTTACAGGAAATTTACAGCAAATAAGCAGGAACAAATTAAATCCTAAGAAATTCTTATGTAGGTTAACATTTAATAAACTTATAAAACCAGCAATAAAAAATATACGTCCAATGTGGTTAGGAAAGTGTATTAAAATTATCCATTCATACCATTCTCATTTTTTTAAATATTTAAACTACTAGTTAACTTGTAAAACTTTAACAACCAGATGCAATGCACCTACAGAATATCTTGCTATTGTTAAAAAATGAAAGTTTCAATTCTGAAAAAACTAAACAAGTTTGAGCTCCTGCCCTTCTCTCTGGCTGTTTACCCTATGATAGTAAATCTAACAACCTGCGAGCAACTTAAAGGCAACAGCACATAATCTCTTGATTGGAAAGTTAACTTGATAATACAAAAGACACGTGCCAAAGAGAGCCAAGTCCTACAGATTTTGCCTTTTCCATCGAAGCTACTTCACTTCTCAGCCCTTTCACTGCTACTAGCCTAGACAAGTCACTATTATTTCTCACTATCTCTCCTAATTGATCTCCCTATATTTATTCCTCCCCCTCCACTGCACTCTATATTCAGCAGCCAGAGTGCTCTCCTTGAAATGTAAATCTGGTCATACTTTTCCCCACTTACAACTCCTCTTAGGGCCAGGTTCCTCTGTCACACCCCCTAAAAGAATCTCGGATTTTTCCCTTATGGCACATATCACAATTATAATTAAATAATAATTTACTTAATGTCTCTTTCCTGAGTTAGACCATAAGCACCATGAAGGCAAAGAGCATGAATCTTGTGACTGCCACAGCCTATCTCCTAATTCGTAAAGATGGTGACTAAGGCTTTTCTGTTCATTTTTAATTATTAATTCTCTGCTACTGTAAACATAGTAAATACATACATGGACCCACAGGCCAGAGGCCATGACATGTCCTCTCAGTACTCTTACCTTCGGTATCTCTTTGGAGCCCAGAGCTTTGGGACCTTCTCGATTTAAGTAGCTTCGATAAGCTTGATAATTAGTGCGTCTCTTTTCAGAATCTTCAGGACTTATAGACTTTGGGGAGAGGGAGAGGAAATTGAATAAAGTCATGCAAATTTAATGTAAAATTAAAAATATGTATCAATAAATAAACATTAAGTCACTTCAGTGTTTGATCCTGATATTAACAATTTTAGCTACAGAGGTACTCCCCAATTTACACGTGCCTGGCTTATAAATATCCCTGCCATCAGCCCTTCTCAAACCTTTTGACTCTCTCTAAAGGCACATACCTCAGGGTAGACTGGGTGTATAAACCAAGTTGTTAGCCCCAAGCAAAAAAAAACAAAAAGGGGGACTTCCCTGGTGGCACAGTGGTTAAGAATCCGCCTGCCAATGCAGGGGAAACGGGTTCAAGCCCTGGTCCGGGAAGATCCCACATGCCGCGGAGCAACTAAGCCCATGTGCCACAGCTACTGAGCCTACGCTCTAGAGCCCGCGAGCCACAACTACTGAGCCCGCATGCCACAGCTACTGAAGCCTGTGCGCCTAGAGCCCCTGCTCCGCAACAAGAGAAGCCACCACAATGAGAAGCCCATGCACCGCAACGAAGAGTAGCCCCTGCTCGCCACAACTAGAGAAAGCCTGCGTGCAGCAACAAAGACCCAACGCAGCCAAAAATAAATAAATAAATAAATTTATTTATTTTTTAAAAAAAAGTACTATAATGACTTACAAAGTCAGAAATAAAACTTGAAAACAATCAAACCAAGATCAACACACAGCCCCCAAATGATATGCTTTTAGAAAATGTATACCTCTTTTTTAGCTGGAGAACTTTTGATTTTCTTAGGAGTTCTTGTCTCTTTTAACTCAATGGCATTTTCTTTTCTTTTTGAGGCCATAGGCTCTGTTTCTTTATTAGAACTTTCTTCTTTTTTTTTCAAAAGTGTCAGCTTGGAACTGGTTTTTGGAGAAGAAGTTTCTCCTATTTTATGAGTGGATGACCTGGAATGTTGCTGAGATTCTTTTGAACTTTCACATTTAGTTTGCTTCTTAGGACTGCAGTTCTTTCTGTTATCTGAAAATTGCTCTGTTTTTATTAGGAAGAAAGAAAAGATTATGATTGTTGTTTTTGGAAAATGATACCCAATATCAAGATTATTTTTTCATTTTTCAACTGAATAGTCTTAGTAGGACACAACGTCATATGGTGACTTCATAACATGCACATTAAGATTTTAGTTCTTCAGTTTATACAGAACATTTATTTTTAAAAATTAAACATCTGTATATTACTTCTTTGTATAACCAGTTCAAATTAAGGGATCTGCCTTTTTAAATATAAATTACTCACTAATTGAAATAATATGGTAAACTACATCTGAGAACATGGACTTTATTCCACAGATAAATGTCAATGATCTGAAATTCACACAGAGAAAAGTTGCTAATTAAAATATGTCACATAAAAAATTCTGTTTGTAATAAAGTCTGAAAGAATCTTGGGATTTCAAGACTAAAATTATATGAACAGATATACTTATAAGATTAAGCCCATCTATATTAACAGATGGTTAGATATCAGAACCACTAAAAAAAAAAACTAAAACCTACAGACAACCAGCAGAAGAGCTTCAGATGACCTGGACAACTATGAGCCAACTCTATGAGCCTGAAACATCTAGTTCTTTGTCTTCATGTATTGAAGTCCACACAGTTGCACTACACTTGGAAATAAACATGAAGCCAAGAGCTATGATACATTTCTCACAATCAGAGCAGACAGGCATTCTACACCAACTAATATCCAAACAGCTTCCTAGGTATCTAAGTAGAACACGCTCCAGCACTCCTATGAAATATCTATCTAAGAATACCAGGTAATTACTGAACAGAACGTTTAAAAATGGTTACATGAATTTTCTTCGATAAAGATAAATGTTCCAGCTTACTTTTTTCTGCTAGTTTTACCTTTATGAGGATATTTAGGTTTTTCTACTTTATATAAACTGGCTTGTACAGATGAAAACGTCTCTCTCTCTCCTGGGTCCTTTTGAGCCTAAGAAAACGTAAAAAGTGTCAAATGTGACAAACAACAGGAAAACTATTACCACAAAATATGTTGTTAAAATCAACCAAAGATTAAGGGTCATCTTCCAAAGTAGAGGAACAATACAATAAATTTTCATTCATTTATACACAAAATTTCTGGGGCAAATGAAACATGTTTTATTACTTTTAATTTTACAGATGAGGAAACAGATGAAAGGGTATAAAAAATACATCTATAAAAAATTATGCCAGTTGTTCCCCACTTGTGAGTCTGAAAATGAAAGCCTTGTTTCTGCTGGTTTCATCTCCATTCTCAAATTGTTAGCATTATGCAGTTAAAAACTAAAATCTAAACCCAAAAGACTAAATTAAAAACAATCTAAAGATCAAAAGAAAAATAAAGAGTATTTTCTCAAGAGAAAAAAAATGTCCATTCTCTTCACTCCTTCAAAACTCTACATTTTACAAAGAGGTCACAAATTGGGGTGCATGACACAGCATTTTTTTTAAATAATTCTAATTTAAATGCCTTTAGATGAAGTAAGGCTTTTCAAATGACAAAGTCCCCACCACACCCTATTGTCTTACACCTGCCTGCTGTAAAATCTTTTAAAATAGTCAGATATTGATAATGACAATATTAACAGAATGTGATTTAACAGAAATAAGGCTAATTTTTTGGAGATCAAGTGCTTAAAGAAAAAAATCTTGATGCTTTTAGAGATTCCCAAAAATGCACTCATTATTATTTGAGACTGTCCTAATACAGATCTTAAAGTTAGCTAACTAGAAACAGCAAAATTATGTTTTTAAAAAGACAGTAATTAATATTAAAATTATTAAACTTTAGATTCCATCGGAATCTTTATAAGTGTTATTCTCTGAACAAGTACATGAGAACCCCTTTGTGACAGAGAGTAAGTAAAAGTTACAACTTGTTTTGTGAAGAAGGGTTTTGGTTGGCTTTGGCTTTATCAACCTTCCTTTAGGAAGAAGTTTCTCAATGAGCTTCTCCAAAAACATTTTTATAAATGAAAATAATTTAGCTTCTCTCTACAAGAGTTATTCATGGTTTTATCTCCAGAGCCTAGACTACACAGGTCTGAAAGGGAACACTGATCTGTACTGTATATTCAGAGTGCAAACAGCCTGGTAAAACACCACCTTTTTGGTCTTGGGTTCTTCATCCAACATAGCTAATGTTCTGGCAAACTCTTCATCTTCATGCAGTTGTCTCTCTAGCTGTAAAAAGCGTCAACACAGTGAGCTGCTTTTTTTCTTTTTGTAAATGAAAAGTTTTAAAATGTGTGGTTTATGATGCTTAAAAGAAACTGGAAAAACATTTCCCAGAAAGTAACTAGGACA
This sequence comes from Balaenoptera physalus, assembly GCF_965194825.1. NCBI lineage: Eukaryota > Metazoa > Chordata > Mammalia > Artiodactyla > Balaenopteridae > Balaenoptera > Balaenoptera physalus. The sequence continues at coordinate 86,455,933 of NC_138884.1, read as the reverse complement.
TTTTTTCACTTAATAGCTGAGTATCACAAGTTTGTTTCGCTAAGCCAAATTAGACTGCAGAACATATATCTCTAGTTTTGCAGGCATGATAGATAAATTGAGCATAAAGTTCCAAGTCTTTAGCTTTTTCTTAATGGTCCCAATGCAACACTTACAGATCTCTCATCTCTATTAATTTTAAACTCTGAAAAGAGTTCAGGAGAGAATCATTATCCTAACAGAAAAACAATAGCCTTGTGGGGGATGGGGGGGGCACACATAGAACTGAATCTATAAACCAAGAAAATTATATACCTTCTTTGCACACACAGTAAGATACATACTAATGCAACTATCACTAATATCTTCAAACTTCTATTTTCAATTACTAATTCAAATGTATCTGTTCTGATATTTTTTTAAATTGAAGTATAGTAGACTTAACATTAGCATATTAGTTTAAGGGGTACAACACAGTAGTAATTTATCTGTCCTGACTTTTGAAAATTTAAGTCATTATATCAGAAGTTTTCCTAAAATGCTCATGTAACACGCAGACATTCTAGTCACCTCGCTGTTATTTCCAAATATTTTTACTTTCAGTAAAATGGAGCTCTTCCAGAAGAGAACGTGTGGAAGTAGAATATATTTCTCATTATAAATTAAACGGTTTTATGCTCCCTGATAAAATGGCCTAATACAATCTATTATTCTAACAAAGGAAAGGACCTCAAAATCCACCCAATCCAAAAGAAAAGGTTTAGAAACTGGTATAAGCCTGATAAGAGCTCAGTAACCAAGCCTCCTCTTGTCTATAAAATGAACTAACTCAAGCTACAAAGAACTATAAGCAAGCCAGACAGATGCAGATCAATATACTCTCTATCGCCTAATATTTCTTCACCATAACTGAACTACACATCTAATTTCTAAAAACAATATGAAAATCTTCATCATATAAAGGTCCTTCAAACTCTAAACTTCCAGTGGTCCTGCAAGGATTTCTGGTTGAACTTTACACCATTTTTCTAAAATTTCACACTAGGTAGTATACTTCTAGTAAAGAGGATTCTAGATGTTTTAGAAGACAGAAGAAATTTAAATACTTCCATTAGAAATTCATTACTGGTAATTATGGCATCATGTGACCAAAAGTCTTATATTTTAATACAATGTTTATTAGCACAGCAGATAGTGTTTAACATACTGACTTGCATGTTAGATTCTGGGCACACATTCACTAAATGAATAAACCAAAAGGTGAAAGTGAGGAGGGGAAAAGAAAATAGATGCTCTTAGAGGGATAATTAGGAAAGACATCATCAGTCAGTTATTAACACTCTGAAAGTCCTTCATCAGACTAATAAGTTACCCAAACAGGATACTGAAAGAATGTGATAGAAATGGGAAAACAGAGGATTGTGATACAAAGTGCCACACCTGGTTTGGAAAGGATAGGGTAAGCCTCCAGTATTTCAGACAGATAAGAAGTCAGGTCCCTAAAAACATCACTTCATGATTTTACCTAGGCCATCTGTCCTACCCTGAGTCATGTGGATATCTGTATGTAGTTTATAAAATTCAGTGTCGTCAATAAGATGGAAAAAGATTTTGAAAACACATACTATAAACTGCCAAATTAATAAAATGTGAACAGTCAGTATATTTCAGAAGACTAGAATACTGTTCTCTCACAACAATTGTTATCAAGAGCCCCTTCTTTGTATATGTAGAGCTGATTCACTTTGTTATAAAGCAGAAACTAACACACCATTGTAAAGCAATTATACTCCAATAAAGATGTTTAAAAAAAAAAAAAAGCCTCTTCTTTGCCAAGCACTAAGATGAACACTGATGTCACAACAGCTGAGACATAAACAGCCCTGGGAGGTAGAGTTTAAAGTCTACATACAGGAAGACACTGAAATAGCAATTTAAGAAGACACAAATAAACGTTAATAGTAGCTACAGGGCATACAGAAGGGATTTCTAACATAGTTTAGGGAATATGAGAAAGTGACACTTCAGCTAATAAACAGGAAGGAGGTTCAAACAGCAGGTACCAAGGTCTGGAGCCTCTGACAGAGACGAACACTCCCCCTTGAAATACCTTCTTCACTTGGCTTACATAAAATACCAAGCTTTCATCAGTGTCTTATAATTTTCTGCATACAGGTCTTTTGTCTCCTTAGGTAGGTTTATTCCTAGATATTTTATTCTTTTTGTTGCAATGGTAAATGGGAGTGTTTTCTTAATTTCACTTTCAGATTTTTCATCATTAGTGTATAGGAATGCAAGAGATTTCTGTGCATTAATTTTGTATCCTGCTACTTTACCAAATTCATTGATTAGCTCTAGTAGTTTTCTGGTAGCTTCTTTAGGATTCTCTACGTATAGTATCATGTCATCTGCAAACAGTGACAGCTTTACTTCTTCTTTTCCAATTTGGATTCCTTTTATTTCTTTTTCTACTCTGATTGCTGTGGCTAAAACTTCCAAAACTATGTTGAATAATAGTGGTGAGAATGGGCAACCCTGTCTTGTTCCTGATCTTAGTGGAAATGGTTTCAGTTTTTCACCATTGAGGACAATGTTGGCTGTGGGTTTGTCATATATGGCCTTTATTATGTTGAGGAAAGTTCCCTCTATGCCTACTTTCTGCAGGGCTTTTATCATAAATGGGTGTTGAATTTTGTCGAAAGCTTTCTCTGCATCTATTGAGATGATCATATGGTTTTTCTCCTTCAATTTGTTAATATGGTGTATCACGTTGATTGATTTGCGTATATTGAAGAATCCTTGCATTCCTGGAATAAACCTCACTTAATCATGGTGTATGATCCTTTTAATGTGCTGTTGGATTCTGTTTGCTAGTATTCTGTTGAGGATTTTTGCATCTATGTTCATCAGTGATATTGGCCTGTAGTTTTCTTTCTTTGTGACATCTTTGTCTGGTTTTGGTACCAGGGTGATGGTGGCCTCGTAGAATGAGTTGGGGAGTGTTCCTGGAGAGATATACCATGTTCTTGGATTGGAAGAATCAACATTGTGAAAATGACTCTACTACCCAAAGCAATCTACAGATTCAATGCAATCCCTATCAAACTACCACTGGCATTTTTCACAGAACTAGAACAAAAAATTTCCCAATTTGTACGGAAACACAAAAGATCCCAAATAGCCAAAGCAATCTTGAGAAAGAAATACAGAGTTGGAGTAATCAGGCTCCCTGACTTCAGACTATACTACTAAGCTATGGTAAATCAAGACAGTATGGTACTGGCACAAAAACAGAAATATAGATCAATGGAACAGGATAGAAAGCCCAGAGATAAACCCATGCACATATGGCCACCTTATCTTTTATAAAGGAGGCAAGCATATACAGTGGAGAAAAGACAGCCTCTTCAATAAGTGGTGCTGGGAAAACTGGACAGCTACATGTAAAAGTACGAAATTAGAACACTCCCTAACACCATACACCAAAATAAACTCAAAATGGATTAAAGACCTAAATGTAAGGCCAGACACTATCAAACTCTTAGAGGAAAACATAGGCAGAACACTCTATGACATAAATCACAGCAAGATCCTTTTTGACCCACCTCCTAGAGAAATGGAAATAAAAACAAAAATAAACAAATGGGACCTAATGAAACTTAAAAGCTTTTGCACAGCAAAGGAAACCATAAACAAGACCAAAAGGCAACCCTCAGAATGGGAGAAAAATATTTGCAAATGAAGCAACTGACAAAGGATTAATCTCCAAGATTTACAAGCAGCTCATGCAGCTCAATAACAAAAAAACAAACAACCCAATCCAAAAATGGGCAGAAGACCTAAATAGACATTTCTCCAAACAAGATATACAGATGGCCTACAGACACATGAAAGAATGCTCAACATCATTAATCATTAGAGAAATGCAAATCAAAACTACAATGAGATATCATCTCACACCAGTCAGAATGGCCATCATCAAAAAATCTAGAAACAATAAATGCTGGAGAGGGTGTGGAGAAAATGGAACACTCTTGCACTGTTGGTGGGAATGTAAATTGATACAGCCACTATGGAGAACAGTATGGAGGTTCCTTACAAAACTACAAATGGAACTACCATGCGACCCAGCAATCCCACTACTGGGCATATACCCTGAGAAAACCATAATTCAAAAAGAGTCACGTACCAAAATGTTCACTGCAGCTCTATTTACAATACCCAGGACATGGAAGCAACCTAAGTGTCCATCATCGGATGAATGGATAAAGAAGATGTGGCACATATATACAATGGAATATTACTCAGCCATAAAAAGAAATGAAATTGAGTTATTTGTAGTGAGGTGGATGGAGTTAGAGTCTGTCATACAGAGTGAAGTAAGTCAGAAAGAGAAAAACAAATACAATATGCTAACACATATATATGGAATCTAAGGGAAAAAAAAAAAAGTCATGAAGAACCTAGTGGTAAGACGGGAATAAAGACACAGACCTACTAGAGAATGGACTTGAGGATATGGGGAGGGGGAAGGGTAAGCTGTGACAAAGTGAGAGAGTGGCATGGACATATATACACTACCAAACGTAAAACAGATCACTAGTGGGAAGCAGCCGCATAGCACAGGGAGATCAGCTGGGTGCTTTGTGACCACCTAGAGGGGTGGAATAGGGAGGGTGGGAGGGAGGGAGATGCAAGAGGGAAGAGATATGGGAACATATGTATACGTATAACTGATTCACTTTGTTATAAAGCAGAAACTAACACACCATTGTAAAGCAATCATACTCCAATAAAGATGTTAAAAAAGATAATAAATAAATTAAAATTAAATACCAAGCTTTCCTGATTGTCCTACTTCACTAGCCACTTTCTTTAAATCTCCTCTGCTGGATCATCCTTCTCTTCCTGACCTCTCATTATTAACAGGGCCCCAGAGCTCAATCCTGAGACTTCTTTTCTGTTTACGTTCTCTCCCCATGATCTCATCTAGTTACACTGGTTTTAATACCATTCAAATGTTAATGATCCCAAATAAATATCTTCAGCTTAGACCTCTCCCCTGAGCTCCAGATTCCTCTACCCACTACCCACTCTGCATCTCCATTTGGAAGCCTATTAGGCATCTCAAACTTATGTGCAAAACAGAATTCTTGATATCCCTGTACCAGTGTTCCAGTCTTAATAAATGATATCACCATTCACCCAGTTGCTCAAGCCGAAAAACATGGAGTCATCTTTGAATCTTCTCTTTCCCTCATACCTTACATCCAGTCTATCTGCAACAACTTGAAGGTTGCACCTTCAAAGCATATACAGATGATGACCACTTCTCACTGCCTCTTCCATTACCCCCATCCTGGTAAAAGCCAACATATTCTCTCACCTCCCCTACCGTAACAGTCTCCAAAATGATCGGCTTTTGCTCTTGCCCACCGTGGTTTCTGTAGCTTCACAGCAGCCAGAATAATTTTCTTTTAAGATCCATCAAAAGTCATGTCATTTCTCTATTCAATACTCCAATGGCTTCTCATCTCACAGAGACTAAAATCCAAACTCCTTACCATCCCAAGTCCTTCCGGTAGGTACCAAAGACCAGTCATGACATAACAGGATTTGCTGCTGGCCATTTCTTCCAAACTCATCAAACTCAAACATTACTACCTCAGGATGCTTACACCCGCTATTCTCTATGTCTAGAGGAAATCTGCCTCCAGGTAGAAGGAAGCCCCATGGCTCACCATTATCATGAATTATGTGCCCCAATGTCACTTCCTCAGAGGGGTTTTCCTAACCCCTGTATTTCAAATAGAACACTCATAACCCCACTGATCATTCCTTTACTTTTCGTCGTAGCATTTATAATGATCTGACATTTTTTTTTTTAATTTTGGTATCCTTAACACCTAGAAGTGTGCCACGCACTCAGTAAGTGCTCGATAAATACTTACTGAATGAATATAACAGGTTCACTACAAAGGGCACTCTGAACTGAAGATAGATTTAGAGATCACCAGCATATGCATAGTACTTAAAGCCACAGGAGTAGATGAGATGGTCCAGAGTGGAAAGAGAAGAGATATGACCAAGTTAAATTATTTTAGCTATCTAAAGGAGGCTTCCATTCAAAGAAATCTAATAATAAATCTTTAGTTATCCTCTGCTCTCATCATCTATCTTTTATATAAACTTAGATTTTCATATAGAATTAGATTTTAACTTATTTTACACATAACTCTTACAATGAGGCTCAATCCAAAATGAAACTAGAACTATCTTAATTGTCTGCCTGGGTAGACTAAATAGCAAGTGACAACATCAAGGTGCTAATGATATCTAAAGAAAATGCTAATACCTCTGCATCTTCATCAAGTTGTAATTGCTTGGCGATGGCTTCATCATTTAATCTGGAATCATCTGCATTTTGTGAAGGCTATATTTCAAGGAAAATCAAGCAAGATCAGCATAAACCTTAAGTTCAAAGTAAGGTGCTTTTTCTTAACTAGCTGAATAAATACACCAATGAGAGATAAATGTATCAGTTATGAAATAGACTCAATGCACACCAGCCAAAAAATTATGTTCATGGCTACTCCGTGACCACATCCAATTTCTTAACAAGCAAATATCCTACAGACAGATGATTCTCACTTAATTCTATTGAAATGTTCAAAAGAAGTACCCCCCAAAACCCTAGAGACTAACGTCTTGGCTTCAGAAGTAGTCCAGAACATTGGCACACCAATACATGAGAAAGATTACATTGTCTAACGGAGGTACTAAAGAAATCAACACACACGCTGCTCAGCAGGCTTCCTCGCAGGGAACTACTTTCACTAACTTATCTGTATTTGTTTCCTAAATGTCCAGGAAAAGATGAAACCAACATCAGCCAAAATAGAGTAGGTCACAAGTACAGCATAGGGAGGCTCTATTCTAAGTTATGTGTTCATGACCTCATTTGGGAACAATTATGTTGTCTGAGGTCAAGAGTAAAATGAGTTTGTATTCTGAGTATTTAAATTCTAAGAATCACAATTCATTCTTATGATTTAAATGATCTTTTCTCACTTTCAAATATTAAAAACTTAAATGTGTGATATTCTAACTTGGTCGTCCTCCAACATAATAGCAATACATTTTACCCATAATCATAGGAAAATTGTTTTCATCAATAAAATGTTGGTCTATTCATAAAATCCAATTTCACCTCTTATTAATAACTGAACGGGTACAAATCCTGAACATTCCTGCTTGCCTGTAGAACACTCACCTCTTTTCTTCTGCTTGCCACCATCTTCTTATCCGATCTTTGGACACTTGCCGTTCCAAAATAATCAAGCACTGATGTGGGGGTAAGTTTCATCGGTGACAAAGGCTTATTCTTAGTGTTTAGTGTCTTAGTGTTTTCTTCATTCTTTTTCATGTTTGATGCTCCACGATAACTATTTGGAGATCCTCCATTCTCTTTTGACTTAGAGGCTGCCTTCTTACACACAAAGTCATCTTCTTCATCTTAAATGAAATATGACCAGATATGGCTTGATAAAATATCAATTCTAATTACAAAAGCAACCACTTCCACCAACTTTATAAAAAATATACAAGTGCTATGGGATGCTAATGATTTTCTTTTCTTCCTGTCTCCTCAATTCAACAGTTATCCCCACATTTACCAGTGCCAGGTCTGTAATACACCATCTCCCCCAGTTACTACCCAGAGTGCACAAATGTGTATGTTTACTCATGTATTCAACAAATAACTACTGAGCATCCATTATGTGCTAGGCACTGAGGATACAGCAGTGAATAAAAAAGACAAAATCCCTGCCCTCATGGAGCTTGGAACCTAGAAGAGGCAACAGATACAGAAATAAACATATCCTGTCAAGTTGTAAGTGCTACGAAGAAAAGTAAGACAGAAGGAAAGAATTAGAGCGTGACGAAGGGTGCTCTTTTAGACAGGGCAGTCAGGGAAAGCTTCTTGATAAGCCACATTTGAAGAGAGCCCTGACATGGAGTTACCTCAGGCAATGAAAACTACAAGTGCAAAGGCCTTAAACTGGGTGTGCTTGGAGGTTCCTGTGACTGCAGCAGAATGAAGCGGGTACACCCCAAGAGTTAAGGTGAGAGAGGTAGAGGCCAAATCCCATAGAACTCTGTAGATCACAGAAGGAATTTTAGGTTTTATTTTAGAATGGGAATCCACCAGAGAATTTTCAGCAGAGTTGTGCGTCATCCAACTTAAGTCACGTCCTTTGGAGAACACACTGTCAAGGGATAAAAAGCGAATGCAGGGAGACCATTTAGGGAGCTATTCTACATAGTTCCAGAAGAAATGCTGAAGCCTTGGACTAGGGTGGTATTTGCAGAGGTGTTAAGAAGTTGTCAGAGTCTAGCTATACATCGAAGGTGGACTATCTAGCAATATCTAACTATTCATTGAAGACTTTAAACACTTTGTCTTATAACATTTTCTTTCCAAAAAGTTTCCATTGAACATCTGGTTTTAAAAGTCTTTCTAAGCATTCATGACAATGCATAGATAATTAAAGACCCCAAAAATGCACCTCAAAAGGACCTCAGTAAACTTTTTTGTTTGATTCAGTGATTCGCAAGATAAAAAGCTTTTTACTTTGGCCTAATAACAAAAGAAATCCAATAAAAAGAAAAATCTAAAACCACAGATATATTTATTAGATGGTTCCATATTCCTTGCCATCACAAACCGGACCAGGAGTGGGCACTTGAACAAGGTGGGGCGAATCTTACCCTTGATCAGTTTGCTGAACTAATCTGTTTAAACTAAGGTGCTAAAGGTTTATTTTTGCACGCAATGACATTCAGCAATGGCCTTCTAATAAATTCCATTTTGCTTACAACAAGCTAGGTTTTCTTCTTAACCTGCAACCAAAAATTTTAGTTAAAGCATACTTGTTTTCTTATCTTCAACTATAGCCAGTCTACCTTCAAGATTAAATTAAAAATTCATTCATCAATCCTTCTAAGCACATCCAAGGCTTGAAACACTTACCAGATTTCAATCCATGTATTGACAAGAGTCAACAGACTAAGTTTAGTCACTCATATATCTGTTCTTCCTACATGACAACCAGTCCTTCTCTGCCTCTGCCATCTGATTCAGATGGTTCTGCAAAGGTCAGGTGACATTATCCCCATTCCACTTAGGTATGATAACCACGTAAATCACTCATAACCATCCTAGTAACCATTGATAATATAATCTGAAACTCCTTCCCTCTTCTCTAAGATAACAACATAATGAACTGTTATATTATTGAAATCCAATTTTTTATAATTTAAGGTTTGTCTATTTTAAATCCCTAGACACAGTTAAGCTGTAGCATAACCAAACCAGTAGCATTCAACAACAAACTATTCTACCTTAGCAGTCAAAACAAATTATACGAAATCCCCTTAAAAGAAGATTCAAAACAAAATTAACATTGCTGGGACTTCCCTGGTGGCGCACTGGTTAAGAATCCTCCTGCCAATGTAGGGGACACAGGTTCAATCCCTGGTCCGGGAAGATCCCACATGCCATGGAGCTACTAAGTTCGTGCGCTACAACTACTAAGCCTGCACTCTAGAGCCCGCGAGCCACAACTACTGAGCCCGCGCACCTAGAGCTCGTGCTCCACAACAAGAGAAGCCACTGCCAACGAGAAGCCCGCACACAGCAATGAAGAGTAGCTCCTGCTTGCCGCAAATAGAGAAAGCCCACGTGCGGCAACGAAGACCCAATGGAGCCCTAAATAAATAAATAAATAAATTTATTTATTTATTTTTAAAAGTAATAACAACATTGTTGATATCCTGGCTTTAATAAAAATAAAATAAAATAAGAAAGCCACAAAACTGGAACCTCCTAAGTATAGATATCCAATATATCTCCTTAGGCAGTAAGTGCAAAGTTAAAAGCATATCTAGTATATACAAGACAAGACTTCCAATCTTATCTGAGAGCTTATTAAATTTTATAATTTTTACTTGGTTTGTTTTGAATTCAACAACTGTACTTCTGGGGAGGAAGGATTTCCTTAATGGAGAAAGAACAAAATTAAACTGTATCTGCAAAATGACAGTCTTCTACTAGTTTTTCCCTCGCTTTAAAAATGCCAAAAGCAGTAACATTCCATTTCCACTACCCCTAGCCATGTGTACAAGCAGTATGACAGAAAATCCCAACTGAATGGACCAAGTCAACCACTATGTTTTTCTGTTATAGTTCTTCCCCTTCACTCAAGAACTTCCTTAGTATATAAAATATTGTAATTGTCCTTAAGCAATTAACTCAAACAAGATCAATCACTGATATTTGGTATAGACTCAGAAAGGGAAACAATGGTATTGTAGATATTTGCAATCCCTAGCTTAACGCTTTCTCCAGCAATCTCATAAATATTCACAGGTAACAGATGAGCATGAAATTTAGTGAGATCAAGAATTTCTAAGACTACCAGATTAAAAAGATTGTTGGCAAGAGTGTAGGGAAATGGGACCTTTACATACGCAATAGGCAATAGTATTTTAAAATAGTAAATTAAAAAAAATCTTTACGGGGGGCAATCTTGCAACATGTATCAAAACCTCACAAATGCATACCCATTAGTTGGATCCAGCAATTCTACTTCTTTTTTAAATTTTTTTTAATTTTGGCCGCACCGGGTCTCAGTTGCTACACGCAGGATCTTCATTGCGGCACGCGGGATCTTTAGCTGCAGCATGCAGGTGGCATCTAGTTCCCTGACCAGGGATCCAACCCAGGCCCCCTGCATTGGGAGCACAGAGTCTTACCCACTGGACCACCAGGAAAGTCCCAGCAATTCCACTTCTAACTAATTAGTCTAAAAACAAAACCGGGGCGGGGGGGGGGGGGTCTTCCCTGGTGGTGCAGTGGTTAGGAATCCGCCTGCCAATGCAGGGGACATGGGTTCGAGCCCTGGTCCAGGAAGATCCCACATGCCGCGGGGCAACTAAGCCCGTGCACCACAACTAATGAGCCTGCACTCTAGACCCCGCGAGCCACAACTACTAAAGCCCACGGGCTTAGAGCCTGGGCTCTGCAAAAAGAGAAGCCACCAAAATGAGAAGCCCGCGCGCTGCAACAAAGGCCCAACGCAGCCAAAAATAAGTAAATTAAATAAATAAAATTTAAAGTAAATAAATAAATTAAAACAGGGACTTCCATGGTGGTCCAGTGGGTAAGACCCCGCGCTTCCACTGCAGGGGGCGCAGGTTCGATCCCTGGTCGGGGAACGAAGATCCCACATGCTGCGCACCGAGGCCAAAAAAAACAAAACAAATGAACATGTACACAAAGATATATGTACAAAAATGCTTATCATGGCATTTGTCCATTCAAAAGTATGGAGAAAAGACTGCAAGAGGGCAAGAAAAGATGAAGGAAAAATTAAGGGACTAATACAGTTTAGACAAAAAAGACAGCCTCAACTATGACAGTTGCACCAAAGATAGAAATAAGTGAACATTGTTTATAAAGTGGGAAAACAAATAACCTGAATACCTACTATTATGTTCAACCATGTAATGAATTATGCAACCGAAAATTATAATGCATATCCATATTTACTGACATCAGGATATTTGTATGTGTATTAAGTGATAAAAGAGATATTACAAGATGTTTAGTGATATATCTAAATCTACCCATCTATGTACTTATAGATATGCTTTTAAATTCACGTTCAAAGATCTGAAAAGAATAAAATGTTACCAACTTTTATCTCTGGATAGGGGATTCTGGGTGATTTTTCATTTCTTTCATCGTATCTTTTTCATCTGTATATTACACTTCTCTTTCTTTTTAACCTACGTCTCATATTTTACAACAAATTGACTATCTCCTAGAAACTCTGTCCCCTTGGCTTTCTGAGACAGAAAAGGTTTGGCTTTAGTTTCTCCCTCCTCTCCATTTTTCTTTGCTTACTTCTTTCATTATTTATTAGCATCTCTGCTTATTCTGTCACTAGCTTCAGGGACTTCATGGTATCTTTTTATCTAATTTATGATATAATTAGTTTATAATAGTTATCATTGAGCACTAAACTCCATGCCAGGTACTCTACCACATTCTTTATAATGCATTATCTTTAGTCAACTAGTTCTCTTATTCCATACATGGATTCCATTTTCCACATTCCTGGCAAATGCAGACTGGGCTTAAATACTTTCAAAATTGAGCAGTGTAATTCAACGTGACCTCCTCTTTCTTTGGTGAACAGCACTACTGTACTCTTTAGAAAAGTTCTTCCTTATATTAAGCCAAAACACTTCCCTGTGAATTCCACCTATTTTCCTTAATTAATCTTTTTTCACATTCAGTGTTTGAAGACTGCCTTCGTTTACTTCTTTAGCTCCTCTTCCCTACAAATGGTAAAGTTTCAAACCACTCACCATTTGGGTTATTGGAAAGATTAGATTTTTAAAAATCAAAGTGCCCAGTATAGTACCTCGCCATGTTATAATAAACATTCAATAAACAATAAAGCAGTATTCTCTGGTGAAAACAACACTGAACCAAAAGTCCAGAAAACTAAAATGCTAACCTGACTTCAACTTTCTATTGTTATTTTAATTAATTATCTGGGATTCGTTGTCCTCTGCAAAATGTTGGACCAGACAAACTCTTTTAAGATTTTCCCTTCTATAATTCTGAAAAATCTGTGGATAGTCACATAGATTTTGTAGCTACTGTACTCAATACTGGTGAGAATGTGATAAGTCTGTACTAATATAAACACTAACTATGAAAGTGTAAACTACTGGGTTAGCCAAAAAAGTTCGTTTGGGTTTTTCCGTAACATCTTACGAAAAACCCGAATGAACTTTTTGGTCAACCCAATAGTATGACTTTTCTAGAAAGCAATTTGGCAAAATATATCTAGAACCTTAAAGAAGTTCATAACCTTTAGCATAGTAATTCTTAGAGATAATGAGAGGTGCTGACAAACATTTATATACAAATATATTCATCACACTATTAAGAACATTAAAAATGTAGGCAACAAAAATAATTAAAACTGGAAGGGCTGTATACATTGTGATCTAGTCATACAATGAATTCATGCAGTCAAAAAAAAAATTAAGCCCAAATTTCAAAGCTCAAAAAAAAATTATGAAAACAGTAAAATTAAGCTGGCAAAAAACCAAAAATGCATCACTTTGTTCTTTAGGTTAGCCTTAAACATCACTCCTAAAAGAGAGCTTCTTTCCAAAGCCTTCTCTACTAGAGATCTTTTTACAATGGGTTTAAAGTTAACAATGTCTTCAAGCTACAGATCCCAAAAATATACTACATCTAAACATAGACATAATTTTATAAACATTTTCATGAATACTGAGTAAAAATGTAATTTTCAAGAAAAAATATGGAAATATTCTGCATGAAATTTCAAGTATGCTTTCACTGTACTAAGCAAAAATTGTATACAAGGTCCTTTGTTCTCTACTAACCACAAAATAAATGGTTCTCCAAGTCCCCCTGGAAAGCAGGACCAATTCTAGTGAAATACAGTTATGCAAAAAGGAAAAAAAATATTGACTTGTTTGATTTAATGCTCATTTAGTGCCCTGTGATTTGTGAACTTCTCCATAGTCCTTATAGTTACATGGACCTGTAACTATAAGGCTGTGACCATACTTATGTAAAATAAATATTTTACAATTCTACACAGTGTGTAGAGATGGCACATCCCAAATAAAGTTATGGTTGTTTTTCTTTTTTAACATTTGTTCTTGTTTTGTAATGAGCCTAAATTTGTTCTGCCTTGTCAGAAGCCAAAGGCAAAACTGTGTTCTCTTCTTGGCATTAACTTAAAATAATGATAAACAGATCTAAGTCAGATTTCTGTGACCTAGTTGAAAATCATGGGCAACTGAACACTTAGAATCTCCCCCCAGGATATCTGACTCCTTATAAAAACACCATTTATTTTTATTTATATACAACATAACCTCAAATGTGGTAAGAATCACCACGTAAACTAGCATTATCCAACATACAGCAGAGGAATTGCCTGGAAGAGAAGATTGCTTTGCCACTCTGAGTTAGATACATTCATTTATTTAAAAGGATAACAAATGAAAGAGCAAGAAAATAATGTGCAGGTCTCTAAAAAAATCTAATTCTGAAGTTCCTACTGCTGAGAGTTTGGGATTCTGATTTTTTACCTTCAGTGTGAAACACACAGAAACCAAATTAATGGAGACCATCCGAGAGAATCTGGTTACAGAGATTAAAAATAATTTATTTTGCAACAAGTCAGAAACTAAAAAGGGCATCTGAGTCGTTAGAGCCTTTTTCTACTAAGTTCCTTTTCAATAATTCCTTGAGTCAAAAATCCAAACTGTCATTTTGGTTATGGACATAGAGAAAGGTTCATGCATATTCCAAGTCTTCAATAAACATTTGTTAATTAAGTAGACGGAAGAGAAACTACACATGTCGTCTTTGCACCACTTATAGGGTGTGAGAATCAGACATTCTGGGGTGAATCACTGAATGATTTACATGGTGAATCAGATATATTTCAGTATAATGAAATAAAACTGAGACTGCTCATCCTTAATCAAGAAATTTAGAGATATCATGATTCTTTACTAATAAATCCTCTTAGAATCAAATGGAGTCAGTTATATTTTAAGAATAAAATTATTTAATAATTCGTGAGGTCTAGTGAGGTAGGTAAGTAATGATATTTATCATTAAGAGAAAAAAGTACTGGCTTGTGCTGTGATGTTATCTACCATATAGAGTCCTCCCCAGAGCAGGAATAACAGTCCATGGAAAGTCACAGCTGGTTTCAATTACTAAGAAAACAACGCAGGAGAAGAAAGTGGAACACTTTACTACTTACTCGCCTCCTTCCTCCATCTCCACTGCACCAATTAGGAAAAGAAAAAGGAGGTTCAGGGTTAGGGGAGGGAGGGCTTACACAACTAGCCACAGGTACATTATCCAGAGCTTCGTACAACTCTAAAGCATGAAACGGGCAATAGAAGGAAAACTCGACTGACCGGAAGAGTTAAGGGAGTGCTTCAGCAATGCAATTCTCCACTTCCATTCACATTCCACTTCCCCGCACATGAGAGGACATAACAACGCTGGTTTATATGCTAAGACCAAGTATAAATCACCTGTATATTGTTTTATTAGTGCTTAATGACATTTTCATAACATAATCCTACTTCCTCAGCATTCTGGAGTACAATCCTGTATCTCTCATACTTTCACAAGTACCTGACAACAAAATATGTGTCACCAGAAAACAACAGTCTGTTCATTTTCAAAGATGTTTCAGACACTCAATAATCATTCCAGATACTCTAGTGCTTCATTATTCACTATGTCCTTTTCAGTTCTCCCTCTTCATATGCCACTGAATTTTTTTTCAGGTCTCATAATAGGCACTACTGAAAGGGGACTGAAGAGCAAACTAGGGAAAAAAGACTATAAGAAAGCATCTAGCTCTTATAATGATGCTTTAGTCAAAATGAATTTGGGAATGAACTTGCTAAAGGATATCAGTGACCTTGAATCATCATATAAAATGGAAGAAGTCTCTAAAGATTAAAGAGGAGAAATGGAGTCCTAATTGTCAAAAAGAGAAAGGCAGATCCCCAGCTACAGAAATATAGAAGGAGAAAGGTTTGGTAACAATTCTACACAACAATATCAAGAGCAGGGCAAAAAGAGAGTATTTACAGATGGCCAACAGTCACATGAAAAGATGCTCAAGATGGCTAATTATTAGAGAAATGCAAATCAAAACTACAATGAGATATCACCTCAAACCAGTCAGAATGGCCATCATTAAAAAGTCAACAAATGGGGCTTCCCTGGTGGCGCAGTGGTTGAGAATCTGCCTGCCAATGCAGGGGACACGGGTTCGAGCCCTGGTCTGGGAAGATCCCACATGCCACGGAGCAACTGGGCCCGTGAGCCACAATTACTGAGCCTGCGCGTCTGGAGCCTGTGCTCCGCAACAAGAGAGGCCGCGATGGTGAGAGGCCCGCGCACCGCGATGAAGAGTGGTCCCCACTTGCCGCAACTAGAGAAAGCCCTCGCACAGAAACGAAGACTCAACACAGTCATAAATAAATAAATAAAAGAACGTGAATTTCTTTAAAAAAAAAAAAAAAAAAGTCAACAAATAACAAATGCTGAAGAGGGGGTGGAGAAAAGGGAACCCTCCTACACTACTGGTGGGAATGTAAGTTGGTGCAACCACTATGGAAAACAGCATGGAGGTTCCTCAGAAAACTAAAAGTAGAACTACCCTATGACCCAGCAATCCCACTATTGGGCATATATCTGGACAAAACTATAATTCAAAAAGATACATGCACCCCAATGTTCATAGCAGCACTATTCACAATAGCCAAGACACGGAAACAACTTAAATGTCCATCGACAGATGAATGGATAAAGATGTGGTACATATACACAATGGAATACTACTCAGCCATAAAAAAGAATGAAATAATGCTATTTGCAGCAACATGGATGCAACTAGAGGTTATCATATTAACTGAAGTAAGTCAGAAAGAGAAGACAAATACCATATGATACCACTTATATGTGGAATCTAAAACATGACACAAATGAACTCATCTACAAAACAGAAACAGACTCACAGACACAGAGAACAGACTTGTTGCCAAGGGGGAGGGGAGTGAGGGAGGGATGCAGCGGGAGTTTGGGGTTAGCAGATGCAAACTATTATATATAGAATAGATAAACAACAAGGTCCTACTGTATAGCACAGTAAGCTATATTCAATATCCTATGATAAACCATAATGGAAAAGAATATGAAAAAGAATGTACATATATGTATAACTGAATTACTTTGCTGTATAGCAGAAATTAACACATTATAAATCAACTATACTTCAATAAAAACTTAAAATAAAAAACAAACAAACAAACAAAAACCAAAAAGAGAGTATTTAACAGAAGCAGACAGAGATTCACTGAGATTAAACTATGCTGGCCTGAGCCATCATTTATTCTTTGAGTTACAGGACTAGTAGATGAGATGAATATTAGAAACATGGATGTCTGGACTGTAACAAAGCACCTACCAAATTGTCTTCCGATAGGCTATGGCAGGGTTTTTAACCTCTGCATTACTGACATTTTGAGCCAAATAATTCTTGCAGGGGGCTCTCTGGTGCACTGTAGGATGTTTAGCAGCAACTCTGGCCTCTACCAACTAGATGCCGCAGCATCCGCCAGTTGCGATGACCAAAAATAGCACTCCAGATATGCCAGATTTTTTGCTGGAAGGCAAAATCACCCTTGATTAAGAAGCACTGATTTATGGAAAGATGGAGAAATACAAGATACGTAACAGTGGTTTCTGAGATTCATAACTAATTGAAAAGCTCTTCAGAAGAAACTGAAAAGCTGTATCCAGGATGCTGATATTCGATCACGTCAATTTTGAAAAAGGTTTCTTTACATGCCCCTTAATACTAAACAATTTTACTAATGATTCAGAAAGAAATACATAGATAGGTTTATCAAATTTGTAGAAGATATGAAATCAGATGATATAAAAAATAAGTGGATGAGGGGCATCCAAAGAACTACAGGATTCTTTCACACTGAAGCTTTGTGCAACCTTAGATTGGAAATTGATTCTTTGAGAGTAAGTTTTCTTAAGGTAAGTCAGCCCTAATATTAGGTAGTTTTGAAGATCAAATGAGACAGATAGGAAATATAAGCCATATAATAAATAATGTTATTCCATTCCATGAAGTCAGTCTACAAGTGTTTTGAAAAAAATTTATAATAGTATACAAGACAAAATTTATGTTAACATTATTAAGGTCGAATTCTCTCTGCCTTTCACGTGGACACAGAGGTTTCAAGTAAAGTAAGGGATTCCTGCACAGATGATCTGTAATTAAGAAAATACAAGGGACAATACAATACTAGGTAGTATTAATCTGGTGTAAGTAAATCTGTGAAAGTTTATAAATTGAATTTTTTAAAGTAGATTTTCTCTTTCTATAAGTTAGAAAGTAATGAATAATGCATATGAAATAGCACTACTGATTTCCAAACTTCACATTATTCTCCTTTCTAGTATACATAGTACCTAAATCTCCATGTTAAATCCTACCAAAACCTCTGACGTTTATCTCAAATTTCTCTCTCTCCCAGGAAATGTTTCCTGAACTTCCAAAATAAAAGTTACCTCTCTTATGCCCAAATATCCTTGGAAGATATTTTTATCACTGTTAATTGTTTCCTTGTATTACAATTTTTATGTAAAAGGCTTATCTCCCCAGTAGAGTTTAAGCCCTTGAAAACAGGACTGAGCTTTATTCTCTTATCTATTTCATAGATTGTCCAGTATGCTGTTGGGCACAAACAGTGAACAATCATGTTTGTTAAATAAATAAATCAGTGAGAATTTAATATTGTTAAATGAAAGTATTCAAATGTAAAATTTAAAAAAAAATAGATGACAGAATCAGAATACAAAAACCTGGAATCTAACAAGATAAAAATGTAAGAGTTTCAGAAAAAATTTTCAGAAAAAAAATTTAGTAAGGATAAACATAAAGTCCGTTTTCTGAACCTGAGAAGCACAAAGTGGAACACCCTTCTATTCTCCATAATACAGGTGAATAAACTACACCCTTAAAACAAATGCCACTTAACCTCAAGAAATTCTATTCTCTTTTAAGTGATAATATTCTTCATTGTGAATTGTCCACTTATTGATAGTTAAATATGTTCTGTTACAATGAAGCATAAACAAGTATGTTCACATCAATAATCCAATATCCAAAATAAGAGCATGAGAAAAATTAAATGCATACTATTAAAATTTACTATGCAGAAGTTTAAAAGAATGAGATAGGAATCTTTCTGTATTGAAAGAAAGAGAGGCTGGGGGGTGGGGAGGGAGGGGGGGAGAAAAGGAGAGAAGGAAGGAGGAAGGGAAGGAGACATTAAATTATGAAAAAGCAAGCTGCAGAAATGTTACAAGATGCCACTCTCAAATACGTGTATATATGTAAATATATATGCGTGTGTATATATATTTTTTTAATTTATATAGCTATGTAAGGCAAAAGGGATGGATGAAGGCATGGAACATTTTCTATCTGAATTGTTTCTTTTTCAGTGAGAATGTGTTACTTAGGTAATTCTGAATAATATTAATCTAAATACTCATCCTCAAAAATCTAAACTTAGTTTCTTTTATAGTCTTATAAAGACTATAAATATTAATAGTATTAATTTTTTTAATTAATATTGATTTTAAATCCATATTAATTTTTGAACAAGTATAATGAAAGAAATATAATACACAGTTCTTAGGTTTCCTCTCACTTCAAGGAAATTCTCTGTCTCAGTCACACTGGGTTTCCCTGAAAATATCTAAGAGAAGTTCTCTGTCCTATACAGAAATCTATTCCTATTTGTCTGGTACACAAAGCTGTATGTCACTGAAAATTAGTACACACATTCCCCAATAATATTTTCTGCTGCTATTTTCCCGAGTCACAAGTCACTGATATTACATGGTAACCTGGAGAACACCACATTCCCAATTTTTTCCCACTTAATGTCCCCCAAATAATTATAACTTCAAGAACACTATCAGCCTCTGGAATTATATGCTCAATAAAAATTACCAGTCATAACAACCCACAGAATGGGAGAAAATATTTGTAAATGAAGCAACGAACAAGAGATTATCTCCAAAATATACAAACAGCTCCTGTTTGTACATTTTTTAATATTAAAAAAAAAACCAAACAACCCAATCAGAACATAGGCAGAAGATCTAAATAGACATTTCTCCAAAGAAGACATACAGAGGGCCAAAAATCACATGAAAAGATGCTCAACATCACTAATTAATAGAGAAATGCAAATCAAAACTACAATGAAGTACCACCTCACACCAGTCAGAATGGCCATCATTAAAAAGTCTACAGAGATTAACCAAGATGGCGGAGTAGAAGGACGTGCTCTCACTCCCTCTTGCGAGAGCACCAGAATCAAAACTGGCTGCTGGACAATCATTGACAGGAAGAACCTGGACTTCACCAAGGAGGATACCCCACATCCAAGGACAGAGGAGAAGCCACAGTGAGACGGTAGGAGGGACGCAATCAGAGTAAAATCAAATCCCATAACTGCTGGGTGGGTGACTCACAGACTGGCGAACATTTATACCACAGAAGTCCACCCACTGGAGTGAAGGTTCTGAGCCCCACGTCAGGCTTCCCAACCTGGGTGTCCGGCTACAGGAGAAGGAATTCCTAGAGAATCAGACTTTGAAGCCTAGTGGGAATTGATTGCAGGACTTTGACAGGACTGGGGGAAACAGAGACCCCACTCTTGGAGGGCACACACAAAGTAATGTGTGCATCGGGACCCAGGGGAAGGAGCAGTGACCCTGGGGGAGACTGAACCAGACCTACCTGCTGGTGTTGGGGGGTCTCCTGCAGAGGCGAGTGGTGGCTCTGTTTCACCGGGGGGATAAGGACACTGGCAGCCGAGGTTCTGGGAAGTTCTCCTTGCCGTGAGCCCTCCCAGAGTCTGCCATTAACCCCACCAAAGAGCACGGGTAGGCTCCAGTGTTGGGTTGCCTCAGGCAAAACAACCAACAGGGAGGGAACCCAGCCCCACCCGTCAACAGTCAAGTGGATTAAGGTTTTACTGAGCTCTGACCGCCACAGCAACAGGGAGGGAACCCAGCCCCACCCATCAACAGTCAAGTGGATTAAGGTTTTACTGAGCTCTGACCGCCACAGCAACAGTCAGCTCTACCCACCACCAGAGCCTACCATCAAGCCTCTTAGATAGCCTCAACCACCAGAGGGCAGAGAGCAGAAGCAAGAAAAACTACAATCCTGCAGCCTGCGGACCAAAAACCACAGTTACAGAAAGATAGAGAAGATGAAAAGGCAGAGGGCTATATACCAGATGAAGGAACAAGAAAAAACCCCAGAAAAACAACTAAATGAAGTGGAGATAGGCAACCTTCCAGAGAAAGAATTCAGAATAATGATAGTGAAGATGATCCAGGACCTCGGAATAAGAATGGAGGCAAAGATTGAGAAGATGCAAGAAATGATTAACAAAGACCTAGAAGAATTAAAGAACAAACAAACAGAGATGACCAATACAATAACTGAAATGAAAACTACACTAGAAGGAATCAATAGCAGAATAACTGAGGCAGAAGAACGGATAAGTGACCTGGAAGACAGAATGGTGGAATTCACTGCTGCGGAACAGACTAAAGAAAAAAGAATGAAAAGAAATGAAGACAGCCTAAGAGACCTCTGGGACAACATTAAACGCAACAACATTCGCATTATAGGGGTCCCAGAAGGAGAAGAGAGAGAGAAAGGACCAGAGAAAATATTTGAAGAGATTATAGTCGAAAACTTCCCTAACATGGGAAAGGAGATAGCCACCCAAGTCCAGGAAGCGCAGAGAGTCCCATACAGAATAAACCCAAGGAGAAACACGCCGAGACACATAGTAATCAAAGTGGCAAAAATTAAAGACAAAGAAAAATTATTGAAAGCAGCAAGGGAAAAACGACAAATAACATACAAGGGAACTCCCATAAGGTTAACAGCTGATTTCTCAGCAGAAACTCTGCAAGCCAGAAGGGAGTGGCATGATATACTTAAAGTGATGAAAGGGAAGAACCTACAACCAAGATTACTCTACCCGGCAAGGATCTCATTTAGATTTGATGGAGAAATCAAAAGCTTTACAGACAAGCAAAAGCTAAGAGAATTCAGCACCACCAAACCAGCTCTACAACAAATGCTAAAGGAACTTCTCTAAGTGGGAAACACAAGAGAAGAAAAGGACCTACAAAAACAAACCCAAAACAATTAAGAAAATGGTCATAGGAACATACATATCGATAATTACCTTAAACGTGAATGGATTAAACGCCCCAACCAAAAGACATAGACTGGCTGAATGGATACAAAAACAGGACCCATATATATGCTGTCTACAAGAGACCCACTTTAGACCTAGGGACACATACAGACTGAAAGTTAGGGGATGGAAAAAGATATTCCATGCAAATGGAAATCAAAAGAAAGCTGGAGTAGCTATACTCATATCAGATAAAATAGACTTTAAAATAAAGAATGTTACAAGAGACAAGGAAGGACACTACATAATGATCCAGGGATCAATCCAAGAAGAAGATATAACAATTATAAATATATATGCACCCAACATAGGAGCACCTCAATACATAAGGCAACTGCTAACAGCTATAAAAGAGGAAATCGACAGTAACACAATAATAGTGGGGGACTTTAACACTTCACTTACACCAATGGACAGATCATCCAAAATGAAAATAAATAAGGAAACAGAAGCTTTAAATGACACAATAGACCAGATAGATTTAATTGATATATATAGGACATTCCATCCAAAAACAGCAGATTACACATTCTTCTCAAGTGCGCACGGAACATTCTCCAGGATAGATCACATCTTGGGTCACAAATCAAGCCTCAGTAAATTTAAGAAAATTGAAATCATACCAAGCATCTTTTCTGACCACAACGCTATGAGATTAGAAATGAATTACAGGGAAAAAAACGTAAAAAAGACAAACACATGGAGGCTAAACAATACGTTACTAAATAACCAAAAGATCACTGAAGAAATCAAAGAGGAAATAAAAAAATACCTAGAGACAAATGACAATGAAAACACGACGACCCAAAACCTATGGGATGCAGCAAAAGCGGTTCTAAGAGGGAAGTTTATAGCTATACAAGCCTACCTAAAGAAACAAGAAAAATCTCAAGTAAACAATCTAACCTTACACCTAAAGAAACTAGAGAAAGAAGAACAAACAAAACCCAAAGTTAGCAGAAGGAAAGAAATCATAAAGATCAGAGCAGAAATAAATGAGATAGAAACAAAGAAAACAATAGCAAAGATCAATAAAACTAAAAGTTGGTTCTTTGAGAAGATAAACAAAATTGATAAGCCATTAGCCAGACTCATCAAGAAAAAGAGGGAGAGGACTCAAATCAATAAAATCAGAAATGAAAAAGGAGAAGTTACAACAGACACCGCAGAAATACAAAACATCCTAAGAGACTACTATAAGCAACTTTATGCCAATAAAATGGACAACCTGGAAGAAATGGACAAATTCTTAGAAAGGTATAACCTTCCAAGACTGAATCAGGAAGAAACAGAAAATATGAACAGACCAATCACAAGTAATGAAATTGAAACTGTGATTAAAAATCTTCCAATAAACAAAAGTCCAGGACCAGATGGCTTCACAGGTGAATTCTATCAAACATTTAGAGAAGAGCTAACACCCATCCTTCTCAAACTCTTCCAAAAAATTGCAGAGGAAGGAACACTCCCAAACTCATTCTATGAGGCCACCATCACCCTGATACCAAAACCAGACAAAGACACTACAAAAAAAGAAAATTACAGACCAATATCACTGATGAATATAGATGCAAAAATCCTCAACAAAATACTAGCAAACAGAATCCAACAACACATTAAAAGGATCATACACCACGATCAAGTGGGATTTATCCCAGGGATGCAAGGATTCTTCAATATACGCAAATCAATCAATGTGATACACCATATTAACAAACTGAAGAATAAAAACCATATGATCATCTCAATAGATGCAGAAAAAGCTTTTGACAAAATTCAACACCCATTTATGATAAAAACTCTCCAGAAAGTGGGCATAGACGGAACCTACCTCAACATAATAAAGGCCATATATGACAAACCCACAGCAAACATCATTCTCAATGGTGAAAAACTGAAAGCATTTCCTCTAAGATCAGGAACGAGACAAGGATGTCCACTCTCACCACTATTATTCAACATAGTTCTGGAAGTCCTAGCCACGGCAATCAGAGAAGAAAAAGAAATAAAAGGAATACAAATTGGAAAAGAGGAAGTAAAACTGTCACTGTTTGTGGATGACATGATACTATACATAGAGAATCCTAAAACTGCCACCAGAAAACTGCTAGAGCTAATTAATGAATATGGTAAAGTTGCAGGATACAAAATTAATGCACAGAAATCTCTTGCATTCCTATACACTAATGATGAAAAATCTGAAAGAGAAATTATGGAAACACTCCCATTTACCATTGCAACAAAAAGAATAAAATACCTAGGAATAAACCTACCTAGGGAGACAAAAGACCTGTATGCAGAAAACTATAAGACACTGATGAAAGAAATTAAAGATGATACCAAGAGATGGAGAGATATACCATGTTCTTGGATTGGAAGAATCAACATTGTGAAAATGAGTATACTACCCAAAGCAATCTACAGATTCAATGCAATCCCTATCAAATTACCAATGGCATTTTTTACGGAGCTAGAACAAATCATCTTAAAATTTGTATGGAGACACAAAAGACCCCGAATAGCCAAAGCAGTCTTGAGGCAAAAAAATGGAGCTGGAGGAATCAGACTCCCTGACTTCAGACTATACTACAAAGCTACAGTAATCAAGACAATATGGTACTGGCACAAAAACAGAAACATAGATCAATGGAACAAGATAGAAAGCCCAGAGATTAACCCACGCACCTATGGTCAACTAATCTATGACAAAGGAGGCAAAGATATACAATGGAGAAAAGACAGTCTCTTCAATAAGTGGTGCTGGGAAAACTGGACAGCTACATGTAAAAGAATGAAATTAGAATACTCCCTAACACCATACACAAAAATAAACTCAAAATGGATTAGAGACCTAAATATAAGACTGGACACTATAAAACTCTTAGAGGAAAACATAGGAAGAACACTCTTTGACATAAATCACAGCAAGATCTTTTTTGATCCACCTCCTAGAGTAATGGAAATAAAAACAAAAATAAACAAGTGGGACCTAATGAAACTTCAAAGCTTTTGCACAGCAAAGGAAACCATAAACAAGACGAAAAGACAACCCTCAGAATGGGAGAAAATATTTGCAAATGAATCAACGGACAAAGGATTAATCTCCAAAATATATAAACAGCTCATTCAGCTCAATATCAAAGAAACAAACACCCCAATCCAAAAATGGGCAGAAGACCTAAATAGACATTTCTCCAAAGAAGACATACAGACGGCCACGAAGCACATGAAAAGCTGCTCAACATCACTAATTATTAGAGAAATGCAAATCAAAACTACAATGAGGTATCACCTCACTCCTGTTAGAATGGGGATCATCAGAAAATCTACAAGCAACAAATGCTGGAGAGGGTGTGGAGAAAAGGGAACCCTCTTGCACTGTTGGTGGGAATGTAAATTGATACAGCCACTCTGGAGAACAATATGGAGGTTCCTTAAAAAACTAAAAATAGAATTACCATATGACCCAGCAATCCCACTACTGGGCATATACCCAGAGAAAACCGTAAGTCAAAAAGACACATGCACCCGAATGTTCATTGCAGCACTATTTACAATAGCCAGGTCATGGAAGCAACCTAAATGCCCATCAACAGACGAATGGATAAAGAAGATGTGGTACATATATACAATGGAATATTACTCAGCCATAAAAAGGAACGAAATTGAGTCATTTGTTGAGACGTGGATGGATCTAGAGACTATCATACAGAGTGAAGTAAGTCAGAAAGAGAAAAACAAATATCATATATTAATGCATGTATGTGGAACCTAGAAAAATGGTACAGATGAGCCAGTTTGCAGGGCAGAAGTTGAGACACAGATGTAGAGAATGGACATATGGACACCAAGGGGGGAAAACTGCGGTGAGGTGGGGATGGTGGTGTGCTGAATTGGGTGATTGGGATTGACATGTATACACTGATATGTATAAAATTGATGCCTAATAAGAACCTGCAGTATAAAAAAACAAACAAAACAACTAAAAAAAAAAAAAAAAAAAAAAAAAAAAAAAAAAAAAGTCTACAAATAACAAATGCTGAAGAGGGGGGTAGAGAGATGGAGAGGGTGTGGAGAAAAGGAAACTCTCCTACACTGTTGGTGGGAATGTAAACTGGTACAACCATTATGGAGAACAGTATGGAGGTTCCTTAAAAAATTACATATAAAACTACCATATCATCTGGCAATCCCACTCCTGGGCATATATCTGGAGAAAACCACAATTTGAAAAGATACATGCACCCCAATGTTCATTGCAGCATTATTTACAATAGCCAAGACATGGAAGCAACCTAAATGTCCACTGACAGAGGAGTGGATAAAAAGATGTGGTACAGATTTACGATGGAATACTACGCAGTCATAAAAAAGAATGAAATAATGCCATTTGCCGCAACACGGATGGACCCAGAGATTGTCATACTTAGTGAAGTAAGTCAGACAAAGACAAATATCACATGATATCGCTTATATGTGGAATCCAAAAAAATGGTACAGATGAACTTATTTACAAAACAGAAAAACAGTCACAGATGTAGAAAACAAACTTATGGTTACCCAGGGGGGAAGTGGGGAGGGGATAAATTGGGAGATTGGGATTGACATATACACACTACTATGTAACTAATAAGGACCTACTGTATAGCACAGGGAACTTGACTCAATACTCTGTTATGACCTATATGGGAAAAGAATCTAAAAATGAGTAGAGATATATATATATATGCACATATATTCACTTTGCTGTACACGTGAAACTAACACAACATTGTAAATCAACTGTACTCCAATAAAAATTTTTTTAAAATTACCCGTCATAAACAATTCTCAAGATAGGGAAAACCCCCACCATTTCAACCAAACACAAGCAGCCCCTGATGAAACTGCATAATAAAAGGTCATCTGTGTCAAACAAAACTCAAGGTCTCTCACTTCATTAAACAACTAAAAGTAAACATATTTACCCAGTACAACAAGTATTTGGATTTTTACCAACCTACAAGAACATTTTACTACAGTCAATGGTTAGCTATGAAGATATGTATAAGCAATTTTTTTCCTTTTCCTGTAATATGGGAAACTAATGTAGTCAAAGTACTTTAAAAATCAGTAAGGGACTTCCCTGGCAGTCCAGTGGTTAAGACTTCGCCTTCCAATGCAGGGGGTGCAGGTTCGATCCCTGGTCGGGGAGCTAAGATCTCACATGCCTCACGGTCAAAAAACCAAAACATAAAACAGAAGCAATATTGTAACAAATCCAATAAAGACTTTAAAAATAGTCCGCATCAAAAAAATCTTTAAAAAAATCAATACGTAATAGAAGACAAATTTAATCAAACAAAGTGATAATGAAAAGTGTGTCATGGAGCTAAATGATAAGCCTAAAGATCTGTATAATAATACAGCCTAAAGAACTGTGTAATAGTACAAACAAAAGCACCTGAAGTAGGTTAAGTAGGGTATTTTCTTTTCTTTTTTAACCTTTTTTTTAATTAATTTTTATTGGAGTATAGTTGCTTAGTAGGTTATTTTCTAAAGTAAGGTTATTTCCAAGACTTCCTTGGTGGTCCAGTGGGTAAGACTCTGCACTCCCAACACAGGGGGCCCAGGTTCAATCCCTGGTCGGGGAACTAGATCCCACATGCATGCCACAACTAAGAAGTCCGCAGGCCACAACTAAGAGCCCGCATGGCGCAACTAAGACCTGGTACACCCAAAGTAAATAAATAAATAAATATTTAAAAATAAATAAATAAAGTAAGGTTATTTCCTAAATATGTTTCTCATTGTTTATAAAGCACTGTGCAACAGGAATAAAATGCAAGCCACATTTTAAAAAAGGAAAAAGAAACAGATGAAATTAATTTTAATATTTCATTTATCCCAACATATTCAGATTATTATTTCAACATGTAATCAATGCTAAAAAATTATTAATAAGATAATTTATCCTTTTTTTGTAGTAAGTCTTTGAAATCTATACTTCACACATAAAACATTCTCAATTTGGGCTAATAATATTTCAAGTGCTCAAAAGCCACATGTAGTAGTTCCCATACTGGACAAAGAACATCTATAACATAAGTGGGTCAAATACAATTTCTAAATTTCTAAAGCACAGTTATATAATCAAAAAAAGCCCTAAGTATCTAAGCAAAAGCAAATGTCTTTAGCATAATCTTAAAGGCAGATGTAGGTATACGATCAGGTCAAAATATAATAATAACAGTTAATACTTACTGAGCTTTCAGTAATGTGCCAGACCCTATTTTAATTGCTTTTCAAGCATTATCTCATTTGATCAAGCACAAAGGCCTCTGATGTAGGCACTAGTAATACCCCCATTTTACAAACAAGGAAACTAAGACACAGGGAAGGTAAATGAAGGTTTAACCCAGGCAGGAGGTTTTACTCAAGAGCTCATGCTCTTAAACACTACACATGCTATGCTGTAAGGAAAAAAAAAAGTTGGTTTATAAAAGATAAAATATGGAATAGTAAAGAAAATTGTTTCTTTTGGAATTAACAGGTTTTTAAAACTGAATCATATCATATAATCCTTTTCCACAAGAAGCTCCAAACTCCAAAAAAAAAAAAAAGTACAATTTTATTACCACAAATATTTTATTTAACCTTATACTGACAAATTGTTGTTGTGGTTTTTTTTTTTTTTGGCCACGTGGCATGTGGGATCTTAGTTCCCTGACCAGGGATCGAACCCATGCCCCCAGAATTGGAAGCATGAAGTCTTAACCACTGGACCGCCAGGCAAGTCCCAGTATACTGATAACTATTTATTTCTACAATATGAATACTTATTCATAACCAGCATTGAAATTTGTATGTAGTTTTGGCTTAAAAATAATAATAATAAAAGAATTATTTTATGGTCAAGAAATTTCTAGTTAGTTTATTAATTTCAAGAAGCTGCACTTTTCTTTTTTTGAAACTCATTATATTTCTGATTTTATTATGCTAATTTTATTGCAGGCTTCTTTTTAACAGTCTCATTCTCTTTTATGATGGGAAGGAAAAGGGCTTTTCTCCCATTCACCTATCATTCCAAGGCATAAAAAAGTATGAGAAGATAAAACAGGCAAAAAAACAGCTAACTTCTTTCCTGTATCTCAAATCCAGGAAAAAGCAGAATACTATGTAATACTGAACATCATATGAGATAGATATACTGTACCCCAAGATTTTTTGCTAAGACAAGATAACATTCACTTTCACATGTATATACCCTTGGCAGGGTGATATAACTACTGTCTAATGGTCATAAAAATTTCAGATAAGATGATAGTTATCTCTTCAGAAAATAACATTCGAAAATACCTGGTCTGAAATAAACAGTCCCGTGTTTAAGAAAACCTGTGATCAGAGCTTAAATTGTTTGACCCTTCTGTGTACCTAAAGTCACAAGATAACGATAGCCTTGATCCACAGTTGAAGGCCATTGCTGTCTGCACACTAACTTTGACGTTTTCAGGGTGTCACTGGAAAGCTTGATCACACCACCTTCGGTTACATAATAAACCTATCACCATACTGGTTTTAGTATCCCTCCCACATATTCAAAACTTGACAAAGGTGGCCAGATGTAAGAGGGAGCCTTTTAATGGAAGAGCGCATTTGCACAACGTGCCTGAGCAGATATTTAGCAACAGAACAGAAAGGTTCAAGAGTCAATCTGCCACAGGCCATAATGAAGAAATTTATCTCAGCTTACAAAAAATTTTACAGAAAATATGTTCTTGTCACTTAGATTTTCTCTTTGGTCATTTGAACAACTTTATCAAATACGTAAATGTTTCAGAGAGCCTACAAAGTTTCATCTGTGGGCTTCTTTCATTTTAATTTTTTCCTTTTGACAGCCTGTTATCTGTTTCAGGCACTGGGTCTGGCCCTTTCATATGCATCATCCCATTAAGTTTTCCCAACTAGCCTATTCAATTAGTGTTTCTGCTTTACAGAAAGGGAGACAGACTCACTGCCCTTTAGCCCAGTCACACAGCTGTTAGATGGGAACCAAGGATGTACCCTCCAGGCAGGGCTTCTGACCTTCCAGTCTCAGCTTCCTTCTACAATGCAAGGACTTCTTTCCTGTTTCATTCCCTACTTACTGACCAATTTATCTACCATGAGTACCTTCATACTCTCAAGTAACAGCCCATACGTGTAAGCAAATTCCAATAACATTAAAACATTAAAGGTGGGGCTTCCCTGGAGGTTCAGTGGTTAAGAATCTGCAGGGGACACAGGTTTGAGCCCTGGTCTGGGAAGATTCCCACATGCCGCAGAGCAACTAAGCCTGTGCGCCACAACTACTGAGCCTGCACTCTAGAGCCCGCGAGCCACAACTATTGAGCCCACGTGCCACAACTATTGAGCCCACGCGCCACAACTATTGACGCCCGCACGCCTAGAGCCCGTGCTTCGCAACAAGAGAAGCCACTGCAATGAGAAGCCAGCGCACCACAACAAAGAGTAGCCCCCGCTCGAAGCAACTAGAGAAAGCCCGCATGTAGCAACAAAGAACCAACACAGTCAAAAATAAATAAATTTTAAAAAATTATATTAAAAAACCATTAAAGGTGAATTATATCTCAGTAAAGCTGATGTTAAAAAATAAAAAAATTTTATATGTAATCATGCTAATAACATCAGCTCTCCAATTATCCTAATAGTAAACCATAGATAGCATGGCTGAATGAAACCCATAGGTAATCCAAAAACCTAACCTATAACTCATCTCCCAAAATGTTTACAGATCAGTCCCTAACTATTGCTAACTTTTAAGACTCTCATTACTTCACTCGTAGATTACCATAAATGCCTCAGCCTCCCCAATTATGACTTTTCTATTCTCCTTCCCACCTTAAATACTAGCAATCACTCTAAAATACTATTTTCATCATTCTATAACTGTTCAAAAACTTTAATGGTTCCCTTTTCCCTGCTATGTGGAATTCCCCTGCCTAGCTTCCAAGATCTTCCCTAAATGGGCTTCATTACCTCTCATTATTCCTCATCATGTGGGCAAGCAATCTCTTCAGTGTCCTGGGAATACATCAAGCCTTGTGCTGGATGCTGTGCTTTAAATAATCCCATCTTATTACCCAGACATGTTCTTTCCCTCCATCATGGGCTCATCCGTCAAGGGTTAGATCAAATCTTACCCTCTCCATCAAGCCCTCTCCCTGACTATTGCATATTGCAGCCTCAGGCAATTCCTATAGTACCTAGGAGTCTTTAATCATCTTTGTACCCCCAGCACCTAGTATCTAGGATGGAAAAGACAATCAATAAATGTCTGTTGAATGTAAGTTGTAACATGCTGTGTCAAAATAATTGTGGTTTTTACCCTGTCTCTTCAAACCAGGTGTATTCACTTCACTAGCAATACAAGTAGCAGAGTGTTAAAAATAATGGTGTCAGAGGTTTTCCTTAAGATGAACAAACCAATGAGGTATCAGACGCTCTCATGGCCCCTTTAAGCATTTCTATATAGGAACTGATAAAACAGGTTCTGTGAATTTGAAGATGGTCTCCTCTAGAAGTTAACAATGCTAAAATCTAAATGACTTTATAATGCACCCATCTAAGTTTTTTTCCTAAGATGACAATATAATTCAGGGCTCCTCACCATAAAAGAATACTATCTATGAAACAATTATTTATACTATGAAATCTTAAGATTAGTGTACATTTATAAATGTCTTATTTTTTGACCAGTCAAAACAGCTCAAATAAATATAAATACAATGACAATCATTTTTTTTAAAAGCCAATGCTAAAATCTTTTGTGTCACCAGAGAATATAAGGAATTTAGGTCACATCTGTGCTAGATTATAAAGCACAAATATGAATAGTCATTATATACTTAAGATTGTTATGACTTTAACACCCAAGATAAAAAAACTTACATTAAAAAGTTTTAAAACAACCCAATATTTGAATATATGATTCAAGACAGAGCTTCAACATATATGCTTCAATATACAGCACTTTAAAAAAATTCTAAGAACCAATTCCCCTGTAATTGGCCCTTAACTCACAGAAAATGCCAAAGATAATTACAGCCTTCCCCTGGTAAATATAATTCAACAAACCAAAAAAGGCAACAGAAATTCAGTTCAAAGTGAAGGAGGTACATTTAGATACCAACGAGAAGCTCAAGAACATAACACACACTGAGCTTTTTTCTAAAACAATAAACATATTCGGTACCCTTACCTGTTTCTGAAATGTATGTAACAGGATCCTGGTGTCGAATTTTAGCAGGTTTAGAAGACAGTGGCAATTTTTCTGGTCGCTTTTTGGAGTTTTTTACCTGCACTGTCTCCTCTGATTCTGAATCTAAATGACAGGAAAATTAAAACTTTGAAAAGAAATAGTATAATATAGTGTGTTTTTAAAGTGGGTTTTTTTGTGGTTTTTTTGTTTGTTTGTTTTTTGGCTGTGCCATGCATCTTTAGGGATCTTAGTTCTCCGACCAGGGATCAAACCCGGGCCCACAGCAGTAAAAGCACCAAGTCCTAACCACTGGACCACCACGGAATCCCCTTAAAGTGGTTATTATTAACCAATTCCTCAAGACCCTTTTCAAGGCAAATCTCTTTTATAAATTCTCATAGGTTGCCTTCTATCCAGTGTTAAGCCTTTGTATTACTTTTCTGTTGCTGCTGTGACAAATCACCACAAACTTAGTGGCTTAAAACAACACAAATGGGGAATTCCCCGGCGGTCCAGTGGTTAGGACTCCGTGCTTCCACTGCAGGGGTCACGGGTTCTATCCCTGGTCAGGGAACTAAGATCTCACATGACGCATGAAGCAGCCAAAAAAAACAACAAACCAACACAAATGTATTATCTCACAGTTCTGGAGGTTGGAAATCCAATTTGGGTCTCACTGGGCTAAAATCAAGCATCAGGAAGGCTGTGATCCTTTCTGGATACTATAGGGAAGAATCCATTTCCTCACCATTCTAGTTTCTAGTGACTGCTAGCATTCCTTAGCTCATGGCCCCCACTTCCTCCATCTTCAAAGCCTGCAACATTAGGCAAAGTCCTTCTCATGCTGCCATCTCTCTAATTCTCTAACCTTCTTCCATAGTCAATCTCTCTCTAAATCTCTTCTTCTGCCTTCCTCTTCTTTGTGACCACATTGGGCCCATCTAGATAATCTCCCTACTTTAAGGTCATCTGATTATCAACCTTAATGTCACCTACAATTTTAATTCCCTTTTGCCATGTACCTAACATATACACAGGTTCTATTAACTAGGGTGTGGACATCTTTGGGGGCCATTATTCTGTCTACCACAATCTAATCACCCAGAGCACTTAAATATAAATCAAGACAAAGTATAAATACCTCGTATACATCTGGTACACAATAGAGGAGTTTCAGAAACTTTAGTGTCCTTCCTCTTCCTCTCACCATGCATTTTTAAATCCTGTCTCATACTGTTCTAAAATGTATCAAACAATTAAATTTCCACTTTCCCAAAAGATGGAAACTCCTGGGGAATGGTGATATGTACTTATTTCAAATTCTTTACAATTCTATACAGCAGTAAAAGACTCATGATAAACACTCAAGTACTTTTAGAAAATGAGTCAGAATCTTTGCTGTCACTGTCAAAATCCTGACAATCTATAAATGCTTCCTTAGGTTACATTTCTAATTTTAAGAATTCATACCAAATAGATCTTCTCCAAAAAAAGCAAAACCTAAAACTTCCTGAGTTCTACCATTATTTTAACATATCATAAAAGGCATGCATAAAAATGTATGTTCCCTATCTTAAAAGTACAGTTGATCCTTGAACATGGGTTTGAATTGCACATGTCTACTTAGACACAGATTTTTTTCAATAAATACGTTGGAAAAACTTTTGGAGATTTGCAACAATTTGAAAAAAGAGACAAACCACGTAGCCTAGAAATATCGAAAAAGTTAAGAAAAAAGTATGTTATGAATGCATAAAATATATGTAGATACTAGTCTATCCCTACATAGGTATAAGGTGATCTTTAATATAAAATTAATGTGTTAGTTTTCTGTTTTATAACTTTGCTTTCAAAGAATTACATTACTATACAGTATGCCTCTCTGTAACTGGAGAAACTGCATATCAGCCTATCTATCATCACAGGTGAGTTTTTTTTTAATGTAACAATGTTTCCAATACTGTATTATGAATATGACTAATACTGTATGCCAAAATTTTATAACAGATTCATTCATTAGTGCATAGGCTAGGCTATCATGAAGCAATTGTATCAATAACACTAGGCTACCATAAAGCAATCATACTGCTGCTTCTTCATTATCAATGCATGAATCGTTATATCTGTAAATAAATACTAACTTCCTTTTCACATTACCTTTTCATTTTTGATGTCTAGTGTTAGTAATACATATAACATCTACAGTCTTTTGTATCATATTAGACGATATTGATGTAGGTACTGAGCGATGATTCATCTTGTAAACAGATGACATAAACTTACAGTATCAATAAATACAGTACAGTACTGTAAAGGTATTTTCTCTGCCTTAAGATTCTCTTAATAACACTTTCTTTTCTCTAGCTTACTTTATTGTAAGAATATAGTAAAAAATATATATAACATACAAAATATGTATTAAGTGACTTTTTATGTTATTGACAAGGCTTCTGATCAGCAGTAGGCTATTAGTACTTAAGTTTTGTGGGGAGTCAAAAGTTATATGCAGATTTTCAGCTACAAGGGGGGTTGAAGACCCAACCCTTGCATTATTCAAGGGTCAACTGTATATTCAAAGTTTTTTAATTGTGTTTGTTCCTTTCTAACTGCAACAAAAAAGGACCAGATCAAAAGCACAAAAATTATATTTTAGATCTTTGTTTCTAAAGCAACATTTTATGGCACTATTTTTCAAATTCAGTTTCTAAGAACCTCAGCTGAAAGAGAAGTTAATATGAATATTTTAAAAAATAAATATACCATATTCAAAGTAAGTTTCAGACACGCTGTATATACTATCTCCCCTCCCGAACAAAACTTTAATATATTAACATATTTCGGCTCTGATAAATTCTGTAGTATAATAAAGTTGTTTTCAACTTTACTTGAACATAGAGCCCTCTTCTCACAGCACCTGTTAACATCACAGAGAGCTGTGTGTCTCAGAACATCAGTCTGGAAAACCCTGTTCTAACAGATATAAAATAGTCTGTAAACTTGAAAGCTCCTCAAAAGAAATATTACCTGAATCATAGATGATCCTCTTTTTCTTGTTTGGTTGCTTCTGCTTGAAGTCATCTTCTTTACAAGAACTATTTACCTATAAACATCACAGTATAATTAGAACACAGAGAAGCCCATATAACTTAGCTGTTTTTTCCTCATTAGATTTGGGCGCAATAGTTCACAACTGGAGGAACGCTGCCCTCCCAGGAAACATTTCTGCTTGTCGTAACTGGGGTGAGGGTGTTACTGGCATATAGTGGGTAGACGAGGGATACTACTAAACATCCTTCAATGCACAGGACAGTCCTCCACAACAAAGAATTATCCTGCCCCAAATGTCAGTAATGCCCGAATTATGCTAAAGAACAGGCCAGACCCATCATCAAAAAGATAAGAGATAACAAATGCTGGTGTGGGTGCGGAGAAAAGGAAACCCTTGTGCATCGTTGGTGGGACTGTAATCAGTGCAGCCACTACAGAAAACAGTATGGAGGTTCCTCAAAAACTTTAAAATAGAACTAACTACCATATGACCCAGCAATTCCACTTCTGAGAACATAACCAAAGGAAACAAAAACACTAACTTGAAAAGGTATCTGCACCCACATGTGGTAATCACTGTGGTAATCATTTCATAATATATGTAAGTCAAACCATCATGCTGTACACCTCAAACTTATACAGTGGTGTATGTCAATTATTTCTCAATAAAACTTGGGGGGGGCGGGAAGGAGCAGGGGAGAGAATAAGCCGGATGATAATTGCATCAGATGGCAAAGGCAGGATTGTAGAAAAGGCTACATTATTATTCATTTCCACTTTCAACACTAACCTATGTATAACAAAGAGTAAAAGGATATCAGATATTACAAGGCAAGTGCTTCCTGAAAATGAAAAATTGAGACAGAAATAAAAGCTAAGGAGTTGTGGGCCTATCACTACTCATTGCCTGGTGGAAAACTAAATAAAACCAAGGCAAAGGGTATTAATATTTATATTTTTTAGTTATATACACATTTCTAACATATTCATAAGGTATTACTAATATTTTGTAGTTATACATCACATTTCTAACACATTCAAATTTCCCCCCCCAAAAATCAAGAAAGCAGACAGCAAAAAAACCGACTATAATCAATTGCAAGGTAGAAATATGTTTCTATCCATTATAATAAAACTTCAAAAACTTAAGCACAATCAACTAGCTTGGAAGAAAATGAGATGAATAAACCGCTGTAATTCAAATACACCACCAGACTAGAGGACAGGGTTAGAAACAATGACAATAACTCAAAAGTGAGAGAAAAAAAAAAAAAAAAGTGAGAGAAAGGGGTATCCCAGGAGGGAGAGAGCCACAGAAGGGGTGTTCCAAATTCTGTCAATAAACTTAGCCCAAATCTGTGGCTGTCTCCTGAACTATATATGCACACAAAAACTCGAAGTGCCCAGCTAAGGTTAAAAAAAATTGAACAAAGATTTCAGATGCTGCCCATAACAGAGTGGACAGGAGTTTGGAGTTTGAGTTCAGGCAAGTTAACTGCCTGCTAAACTAAAAGAATTAACACCCTTTGGAGGAAATAACAGAATCCAAAGTTCCTACATTGTAAAATTCACACTATGCAAGGTAAATCCAAAATAACCAGATGTACAAAGAAATAGGAAATGTGACCTGTGATGGTTACTTTTATCTGTCAACCTGACTGGGCCACAAGGTGCCCAGATATTTCATCAAACAAGATCAAATAGAATTTGCCTTGCTAGGTTCTAGACTTGCTTGGCACCTGTCGCCCCCTTCTTTCTTCTGATTTCTCCCTTTTGAAATGGGAATGTGTATTCTATGCCTGTCTTACTATTATATTTTGGAAGCACATACTTTGTCTGGTTTCACAGGTTCACAGCTGGAGAAGAATTTTGTCTCAGGATGCATCATACCTCAAGTCTCACCCATATATGATTTAGATGATATTTAGATAAGCCTTTGGACTTCAGACTTTAGAACTGGTGATGCACTGAATTAAGACTTTGGGGGGCTTTAGAATGGAATAAATGTATTTTGCATGCAAAAAGGACATGAATTTTCGGGGACCATTGGCAGAATATTATGGAATGAATGCTTGTATCCCCCCAAAATTCATAGATTGAATCCCTAACCCCCAGTATGGCTGTGTTTGGAGATGGAGTCTCTAAGGAGGTAATTAAGGTTAAATGAAGGCATAAGGGTAGAGCCCTGATCTGACAAGTTAGTGTCCTTATAAGAAGAGAAACCAGAGAACTCACGTGCATACACTCACTCACTCTGTCTCTCAACCTCTCTCCCCACGTGCTCACACCAAGGAAAGGCTATGTGAAGACTCAGCAAGAAGGGAGCCATCTGCAAACCAGAAAGAGAGTTCTCGAGAGAAACTGAATTGACTGGAACCTTAATCATAGACTTCTAGCTTCCAGAACTGTAAGAAAATAAATTCCTGTTTTTAAGTCAGTCAGTCTATGGTATTTTATGGTAGCCCAAACTGACTAATACATGACCCACAGACTTAAGATAAAAGGCACTAAACTGAGATGAATCCAGACGTTAGAATTAGTAGGCAATGCTAGAACTGAAAAATACAATACTTAAAACAAAATATTCACTGCACAGGCTTAATAGCTAATTGGAGATGACAGAAGAGTCAAAGAACTTGAGGACAGTAATAGAGAAATTATCCAATCTGAAGTACAGAGGAAAAAAAGAATAAAAATGAATAAGCTGCAATGATCTGTGATGCAATTCCAAAATTCTTTTTTTTTTTTACATATTTACTTATTTATTTTGGCTGCACCAGGTCTTAGCTGCGGCACACGGGATCTTTAGTTGCGGCGTGAGGACTTCTTAGTTACAGCATGCAAACTCTTAGTTGCGGCATGCACGCAGGATCTAGTTCCCAGACCAGGGGTCAACCCGGGCCCCCTGCACTGGGAGCACGGAGTCTTACCCACTGGACCACCAGGGAAGTCCCGCAATTCCAAAATTCTAATGTGTATATAATTGGAATTCCATAAGAAGAGGAGAGAGAGAATGAGGCAGAAATATATTTGAAGAAATAATGGCAAAAGTTCCCAAATTTGAAGAAAGATATAAATTTACAGAGTCAAGAAGCTCAGAAACCCTAAACAGTATAAACACAAGAAAATCACACACAGGTACACCATGGGCAAAGCTGAAACCAAAGATAAAGAGAAAATCTTTTAAAGCAGCATGAGAAAAATAATACATTACATACAAGAGAATACAACATGACTGCTAACATCTCACCAGGAAAAATGGAGGCCAAAAAAAGAATGGGACATTTTTAAGTGCTGATACAAACTGTCAATCCAAAACTCTATATCCAGCAAAAATATCCTTCAAGAATGAAGGCAAAATAAAGACATTTTTAGATAAACAAAAACTTACAGGATTCATTGCCAACAGACCTACTCTACAAGAAATGCTTAAAAAAATTCTTCAGGTTTAAAGAAAATTATATTAGATGGAAATTCAGATCTTCAGTAAGAAATGAAAAGCACTAGAAGCAGCAAATACATAGTTAAGTACAAAAGATCAATTCTCTTCTTTGTTTTTTTTTTTTTTTTTTTGCAGAGCAGAAAACTGAGGTTTTTATTTTAGTCTCACCTAAGAAATAAAAAAAAATTATTTATGTGTTTAAATTATAATTTATTGATGATTTTGATGGTTTGCTTATTTTAAATTATTATATATATTTGTTTATAATTTTAATCTTACATATTTTTAAAATTTTGTTTATCTTATTAATTTAAGGTAAGTTTTTATTGAGAAATAATTGACATGTAACATTATATTAGTTTCAGGTGTATAACATGAAGATTTGATATTTGTATATATTGCAAAATGATCATGACAAGTCATTAACATCCATCACCACACGTGGTTACAAATCAATTTTCCTCTTTTAACTTCTTCAAAATAATGTCAGTTTACAGCAATAATTATTACACTGAATGTGGAGTATTAATATATGTCGATATAATACATATGCCAATTAGGGCATAAAGGATGGGGTGGTGGTAAACAGACCTGTAGAGTTGCAGAATTCTTACATTTTACACAAAGTGGAACAATATTAACTCAAATACACTATTGTAGTCATTGTCTGCTTTTCATAGTGACGCTGTATCTTAATTTCTCTGAGGCCCAAGGAGGACAGGAAAAAGAATAAAGCTTTCCTCCAAAGCCTTCCCTCACCAGAAGCCCAATACCATTCACCTGGCACTCCTGTCTTTATAAGCAAATTTTGGTCTTAAAACACAAAGTTTTAACAACTAAAAAGGGTTCCATGTCTAGTGAAGGAAAACACCAAGCTATGAATGCAGTAAGATATATTAACCAGAAATAAGTAATACCTTATTATTTTCTTCTTCCTCTGCTAAATGAGTTGAAATCTATATTTACTCAAGGCTCCAAATAAATCAAATCTCAGAACTGAGTTTATTTTATACAATTCAATATTGTATCTGGAAAACTGACCTTGATTTCCTTTATTCCTTTCTTTGCTTTTATAGTTTCTTCAGCAGACTTAGTTTTCTCATTCTTCTTTGCTGTTTCACTTACAACTTTCTTTCCACTTGGTATAACCCCAAAGAATTTTCGAATATCCTAGAAGCAAAAAAGGAGAATCATAAACAAACATTAACTGCACAAAATTCTAATTTCAATTGTAAAAAGGAACAACTCTCCACACACACTGGTTTACTCTAGGTAATTTCTTCATAATGAGATAGTTCCATGTGTGCAGCAGCATTCTTTCTATATGCAAAAGTTAACTGATAAAATTACCTCAGTTAAAAATAATGTGTCCGGGAACTTCCCTGGCGGTCCAGTGGTTAGGACTCCTCACTTTCACTGCTGAGGGCCCGGGTTCAATCCCTGGTCGGGGAACTAAGATCCCGCAAGCCACGTGGTGTGCATCACCCCCCCCCCCAAAAAAAAGATTAAAACAATAATGTGCCTAATGAAAAGTAATATTAATTCTCAGAATCTGGCCAAAAACAGGGCAAAAATAAACAAAGGAAATTTTTCCTAACGACAGCACAACTACTAAAGAGGTAAGTAACAAGCATTTATTGATCATGCATGCACACACCCCATCATCTCAGGCATAGCAGGTGAAAAGACAAAGAGTTGAAGAACATAATCCTTGCCTATGGGATTTTGTTTTTAATATTTATTTATTTATTTATTTGGTTACACTGGGTCTTAGTTGCAGCAGGCAGGCTCCTTAGTTGCACCTCCAGGGCTCCTTAGTTACGGCATGCATGTGGGATCTAGTTCCCTGACCAGGGATCGAACCCGGGCCCCCTGCACTGAGAGCATGGAGTCTTATCCACGGTGCCACCAGGGAAGTCCCACCTATGGGATTTATACTCCAGTTTGAGAGAAGAATAACCCTCAGAACCCTGATCATTTAAGACCTTAATAACTAAGAACCTTGAAATTATTTTCCTTTACATGATTTTTCCAAATTCTGAAGAAAAAATTTTGACTACAATACTTTCTTCAACTACTCTACCCCGTGTTAAACAACAGAATCAAATTAATCATACTGAAACATTTACAATGTAATTTACAATTAATATCACTCACCTTTCTTATCCTTTGCATACATACTCTTCCCTACCCTTTTAGATTTTAGCTTTGAAGAAACTGTGGTATAGAGAAAAGGGAACGGACCTTAGAATGAGAAACCTCTGGTATGAATCTCTGCTCTAGTGCTTTCTAGCTGGGTGACCCTGAGCAAGTTACTTTAATCTGTTTTCTCATCAGTAAAGTGAGACTAATACTCCCTACACTTTATGAGGATTAATCATGCATCTATCACAATATTGGCTCAGTAAAAAGCTTCCCTTCTCCCTCATTTATGAACTATTATCCCTTCATGTCACTGAAACATCTCCATTTACAGTTGTCTCTGCTCACAGGCAAGGGTATAAGGAACAAAGAATAGTGAGAATTTAGGATCTGAATTCCAAAGGATGGGCTCAAGAGCCTGTTGTACTGTTTTCCCTATTCCTATCCTTAATGGTCATAAGCCTGAGTCTTCAATTCTTTTAACCTGTTCCAACCTATCTCTATTGTAGTGAGGAAAATGCCTGTTAAAAGTACTTTACCAAGTGTAAGAAAG
This sequence comes from Balaenoptera physalus, assembly GCF_965194825.1. Lineage (NCBI taxonomy): Eukaryota > Metazoa > Chordata > Mammalia > Artiodactyla > Balaenopteridae > Balaenoptera > Balaenoptera physalus. Next base: position 86,414,545 of record NC_138884.1, on the reverse strand, counting down.
GTAACAATTTTTCTCCTAGATCCTCGCAGTAATTGTCAAACCCTTAAAATGTCAAAAATCCCAAACAAGTGTGTTATAGAAAGACATACACACACACACAGCTTTGTGGTTAAGGCAATAAAGAAAACAGATAAATGAGGTACACAGACATGTTAAATTTTTTTTGAAAGGTTACAGACTTCCCTAGTTTTATACCCTCTTTTGTAAATTTCTTAATATAAAAAAGTCACAAATCCATCCTAATAAAATCTAAGTCTAAAAAATACTGTTTGCAGAATGGATACCTCAGCTATGAAACTGAGACATTTGTGTCAGGTGCTAAAGAAAAGATATATGAATAAGAAAGTCAGAAAGCCACAGTCTTCCCTATAATTTGCAAAGAATTGAGTTTGAGGCTAACAACTACTTACTTTATTGCTTCTGGAGGAAATGAGAGTTTCACATTGGAGTTTCACTTTTGAAATTACCAAGTGAGTCTTCATTCAAACAGTGGTGATTTTTAAAACACATACAAACACATACATACACACACACACACAGCACACATGCACCATGGAAATATCAAAACTAAATATTAATAATCAGCTTAAAGTCAATGGTGGTTTTCCATCTGTGTTGGAACCACAAATACTTAAAAAAGCAAGAGAAAGAAAACAAAATATAATTCAGGAAATGGAACTGTTGGTAACGTTGAGCTCTCTGATTTTTGTCTGTTCCATACTGCCAATCCCTAGCATTGTTGCAACCTTTCCTCCCTAAGTAATTCTTCCTATTCACAACCCTTTTCTTTTCTTTTCCCTTTATTCTACCCTACTCTCCCACTCCCCATGCCCTTATACTCTGATGGCAGCTGAACAATTAAATTACAGCATCCTGATCTAACTCAATATACATTAAAAATCTAAACTTTCGGAAAAGAATTTACATCAGAATGAAAGCGATTCTATACTCACACCTTTTTAGGGATTATCTCCAGTGTGAGCAGCCATCTGGTGTATGAACATTTAAGAGCCAAAGGTCACCAATTTGACTTTAATTTATAGTGTGACTTCACCTTACTCTTAATTAACATTCCCTGTCTGGTATTCCAGGTCTTCGAAGACTAGTGACTAATCAAACTCCCAAGTAATGGATCTAGACATCACTCTTAACTGCACGGAATAATTCTTGCTGAGTATATGAGTAGAAAGAGGAACAAATTTTTAAGTTTACTTTTATAATCTTAGCAAAGGGAAGTCCTTCCAAGCAGAACATCAAGGCTAGAAGCCACCCATAAAGAAAGACAGATTTGACTGCATAAAAATAAAACAAAAGATGCCATAAACAAAGTTAAAATATAAGCAACTAACAGAAAATATCTACAACATGTTATATATAAGAAGGCTCCTACAAATCAATAAAAAAAACCCAGTAGAAAAATGAGTAAAAGCTACCAGTAGACAAATTATAAAGAAATGCAAATAACCAACAAACGTAACAAAAGATGCTCAACTTCACAAATAATAAACAGATAAATTAGAACTTGATTATATTTCCCTAAGCATTAAAAGATTGATAATGCCCAGATATGTCAAAGTTGTGGGGAAACATGCTCACATACTACACTGCTAATAAAAGTAAAAATTGGTATAACCTTTCCAAGACAATCCAACAATATCTATCAAAATTTTAAATGTGCATACCCTTTGTCCCCATAATTCCATTTCTAAAGTAAATGGTAAAAGAAATAGTTTTATTTCAGGAACCAAAAGAGAGTAGTAATTCACTCTTCTTACTTTCTTTTTTAATAGTTACTAAGTGAACAGGTCAGTTCAAATAAGGCAAAAGATTTAGGCAAAAATCACATAAAAATTATAACAAATTTTAGCACACACAGCTAATAGTAACAAGTAAGTTTTTCACGCTTTTACTTACAGCTACTGGACATAGAGATTTATCTCTTCTGATGATTCTGTGAGGTATAAAGGCAAATAGAATGATTTATCTCCATTTTATAGGTAAGTAAGTGGAATTAAGTCAGACAAAAAAAAGCTTTTTGTCAGTTTTGCCACCTACTTCCAGACACTTGGGATGAATTACTTAACTTCTCTGGCCCTTAGTTTCCTCATAATGCCACTTACTCCACAGGATTCCTGTGGGGATTAGAAGAGATGGCACAACAGAATGGAACCTGGTCCTCTGACTCCAAATCCCTTTCATAGTTCTCTACTTGACCATGACTGCCCCCTCATAGTTTTACCATAATTCTAAGGATCTATGCAAAAGTAGCCATACTCCACAACTAGCAATACGGCCTTTCCATTCTCATTATTCCTGATACATTTGATCCTTGTGTGATTACAGGCAGACACTTAGGACACAAACAGGAAAATGCCCTCATGAGGCTACCTGGGAGACAAATTAGTATATAAAGAATTAAATACAAAACAGTGCTAAGACAGAGCTAAGTCACAAAACTGTAAGAGCACCAGGAGCACCTAACACAGAGAGCCTCAGGGACAGTTTACCAAAAGAAGCAACACCTGAAATGGGTCCCAAAATGATTAGCAGGAGATACTTTTGACAGTCATAGAAATCTGAGTTTGAAAACATTGCTGTAAGTTCCATACAGCAGGCCTGTCTAGCTTACTCACCTCTGTATCTCAAGTACAGGGCCAGCACCTCAGATAAGCAGATGTTTAATTAATAATGGTTGAACACATGAGTGGTTATTCCTAAGGTCACTGACCTTCACACCTGGGCTCAGAAAGAGAAGTTCTTAATTATGTAAAATGAAATTCATGGTAAATTTGTTTTTAAAGATTGTGTATTAAAATAATCTTTACTTGAGATTAATTTTTTGCCATCACTTTACCTATTGCACTTTGTTTTAAGAAACTTTAAGTGGGTATTAAATTAACACTTATTGTGTATTATTACTTCTATCATATGGTACTCTCTTGTCATATTACAACACTGTGGCTACAAAAAGCAAAACACTTTCACTTTTAGTATAATACTTCCTCTTCTTCAGGGCTTTTTTCTGAAGGCTATTAATGGCTCTCCATGAACCTTAAGTTAAAAACTTGATTCACATATTCACACTGCACAAGCTAACTCACATCCATCTCAATGTCAGTACCACTTATTTATTTATTTATTTATGGCTGTGTTGGGTCTTCGTTTCTGTGCGAGGGCTTTCTCTAGTTGCGGCGAGCGGGGGCCACTCTTCATCGCGGTGCGCGGGCCTCTCACTATCACGGCCTCTCTTGTTGCGGAGCACAGGCTCCAGACGCGCAGGCTCAGTAGCTGTGGCTCACGGGCCCAGCTGCTCTGCGGCATGTGGGATCTTCCCAGACCAGGGCTCGAACCCGTGTCCCCTGCCTTAGCAGGCAGATTCTCAACCACTGCGCCACCAGGGAAGCCCAATATCAGTACCACTTAAAAACACACTGCTACTTCCTAAATCTTGTCTCGACTCAAGACCTCTGAGCTCCATATCCATGTAGCCAATAGTCTGTCATCTCCACCTCTACCAAATGCCCCAAAGGTGCCTCCAACTCATAATATCCAAAACTAAGCCCATATTTTGGAGGCTTGCTTCTCTCTCTTTATTTCCCACCTCAATGCATAGCACCACCATTCACCGAAAACAGAAAAATGAGCACTGTTTTTCCTCCTCATTCTGACCCTCCACCTAATCAACCAACCCAACCTAATCTCCCAAATACTGCTGTTTTCTTTCCTCTATTTCTGTTGCCAATGCCCTGATTTAGGGCTTCATTTATTTACTTTTTTAACAAACCCTTAAATAGGACTTACTCTGTGCCAGACAATGATTTAAACACTTAAAAAAATTAATTTAATCCACAGAACAAATCTATGACATTCTTTAACTTTAATTGACAGATGAAAAAACTGTGAATGACAACAAGGCATTTTCTACTAAAAGTTTTGAAATTTAAATGCTCTTAAGTGTAAGCAAAAAAAAAAAAAAAAAAAAGATTTATTGCACTCTCCTACCCTAAGGTGTAACTAACAATTCTACAACACTATTAAAGAGAAGCATCGCCTATCAGGCAACCCAAATGCAATTTTAATATGCATAAGTCAAGACAAAGTACCAGACCTCGCTGGTACTCAAAAAACTCATGCATTTTTTAGAATTTTCTAACTTGGTTGATTATAAATCTATTAACAGAGATTTTAAAAAAATTTCTTTTGCAGTAAATACTCCTAAACCTGCACAAAGTAAGCCATCATAATGACCTTTTAACTTTAAAAAGTCAAAGTACAAAAGCTGATATATATCTATTTTGAAGTATAACCAAACAGCTCTAATAACTTTTTTTCACTGCTGATGGGCTCAACCAACCAACAAGTTATATGTGCCTACCAAAAATGCAAAGAGAAAGCAAATCATGCCACTGTGTTCACTTACTTTGAAGAGTACAGGATTTTATGCAAAATAAGTACTGCAGTGCTCTGTGGGGTAGCTGCCAAAATATTACATTTTGGCTTTACTTCTCTATTTTGAAAGTAAAGAAATATAAATATTTCTGATTAATATTTTTAAGTCCTCCACCAAATCCACAAGCAGAAATTGATTATCACCAACACACTTCACAAAACCTATCCAAATGTAAAAATCTTTTATCTTTAAAACCACTTAAATGCAAAATTATACATCTGACTAATATTGTATATTGATAGCAGCACAGAAGAGACAAATGAAATGAAATAATTTTAAAATAGTTAAAATTATATTATACTTTAAAAACAACAGGTAAGTTGTTGGAATGTAGTCCCTTAAGGTCAGGAAAAATACAGATCCTTCTTGCTACTCCTATTCAACACTGTGGCAAAAAAAAAAAAAAACTAATTAGGAAAAAAATAAATTATAAAAGGGGCACCTAGATTGGACAGGAAGAAGAAAAATTATCTTTATTTGCCGATGAAATGATCTTAAATAGAGAAAATCCTAAGGAATTCACTAAAAAAACTATTAGAACTACGAAATGAGTTCTCCAAGGTTGCATGACACACAAGATCAATATACTAAAACCAATTATATTTCTATACTTTTGCAATGAACAATCCAGGAGTGAAATTAAGAAAACAATTCCAGGACTTCCCTGGTGGCGCAGTGGTTAAGAATCCGCCTGCCAATACAGGGGACATGGGTTCGAGCCCTGGTCCGGGAAGATCCCACATGCCACGGAGCAACTAAGCCCGTGCTCCACAACTACTGAGCCTGCGCTCTAGAGCCCGTGCACCGCTACTACTGAGCCCGTGTGCCACAACTACTGTAGCCCGTGCGCCACAACTACTGAGCCTGCACTCTAGAGCCCGCAAGCCACAGCTACTGAGCCCAGGTGCCACAACTACTGAAGCCCGCGCGCCTAGAGCCCGTGCTCCCCCACAAAAGAAGCCACCGCAATGAGAAGCCAGCGCACCGCAACAAAGAGTAACCCCCGCTTGCCGCAACTAGAGAAAGCCCGCGCGCAGCAACGAAAACCCAACACATTATAAAAGGGTGACAACGCTGCTCCGGGAGAGCATTCACATAGTAAACTACAATGTGAAAGGTCTCCCCCAGAATGCTGCAATGAAGCAGCTTAGATGTAGTCAGACTCTCTCTGACAGCTCTTCAAAAAGGCTTTCCCTTAAGTCTCATGCATGTTTAATTCAAACTTATGCATACTTTCAATAAATAACTACGCCAGCCAATGAATTATATATGTTGATTTCTTAAAACGGCATCTTTCAAGTTTTATTCACATTTTGAGCAAATAATTAAATCCTTGTAGCAATTCAAATCATTTACATGGCTACTGTTTATTCTGTTTATTTTAATTTCATTTAGATTCCTTTAACAGACATTATATTCACATGGTTCAAAAATTCAAAAGGGTAAAACGTCTCCCTCCCACCCTGCCTCTCAGACACACATTTCCCATCTTTGGAGGCAACAAATGTTATCAGTTAGTTCCTTGTGTATCCTTCACATCTTCAGGTAAAATATGCATATTCTTTTCTCTCCTTTTCTACATAAAGTGGTAGCATACTTTACATATTGTCCTGCACCTTCTTTTTTCACTTATCTTGGCAACTGTTTCACATCAGGGCATAAAATTTTCTCTTTTTTAGTGGCTGCATAGTATTCCATTTTGTGGATATATATATATATATATATAGTATTTTATTCCTTTGATAACTTTAATTGGAAAAGATCTGAGAAAAAGATGCAGCTCCAAGGGCAAGAGTTGCTAACCTTGCACCTGTAGAAGGGCTTCAGAAGATATGTGAATCCCCTAAAATGGTATGTATCCATATGTATTTCTGTGGGCAGAAAACTTGCATACCATTCACCACAACATCAAAGAAAGCTGTGACCCAAGCAAAAGTTAAGAACTACTGTACAATATAACTTGTGCATAGGTGTTCAATAAACATAGGTTGAACAGAATTCTGGTCTAGGATTCTGCTAATTTTTGTACTACAAGACAGAAGGACTAAATTAAACACTAATATAATCCAAAACTCTTATGTACTTTATAGAACCTTTTCCCCACTTCTTTTCTGAGAAGGGCTTCATTTTTCATATGCACTATGAACAGGAGTACTCAGAGGGAAAAGAACCAATCATTTAAAGTAACTGAATAATCAAAAGTTGACTATATAAGCTGTTGTTCACCATAACTGACAACATCAGAGGCATCTTTGATGTCCCTTAAACACTTTGTAATGTTCCACAGAGTCCTTCCTGAGAAAATTAGATCATTAGTAATGTAGCTGTATATTTCCTACCACATGCCAGGCAACAGAATAGAAGCTTTACATTTATTATCGTGTTTAATCCTCAAGACAATCACTTAAGGCAGCTATATTTCCCCCCTTTTACAGGTAAGGAAACAGAGGATTTAAGAGGTTAAAGTTAAGATAGTTACTTAATCAAAACCACTTAACCATTAAATGGCAGAGCAAAACCAAAACACTGCCTCACTCTCACCTTCAAGACTCCAAATCTCATGAACTTTACACAATTACCATAGTGCCTTAAGTCCAAAATGCAATTATGATAATTATAGGGAGGTGGTATAATGTAGTGGTCAGAAAAACCTAGGTTCTAATTCTAGCTCAACCATTTATTAGTCATATCACAAATTGTTCAAACTCTAAAAGCCTCCTTTGCCATCTGTAAAACTGGATTGCTGTGAGGTTTAAATGAAGAAAGGCATGTAAAACAAACAGCCTGCATATCCGCCTGAAGAAGATACTTGTTACAAGGTGGCTATTATCATCATTTCATCCCTCTCTGAGAAGAAACACGAAGGGCTGTAAGGTTTCCCAATTTGGCATAAAATTCCACACACACAGCTCAGAATGTTGGCATTGTGACAGACAAATAAGCTGATTGAAGATAAAATGACTGAAAAAATTATGTCTGATTATTAAGCAGATTCTGGCTTAATGGACCATCATAAATTGTCCTTTAAATTAAAATATTTCAAACACATACTTGTATCTATTGCCATTCCAGTGTAAATGTCTGTTTTGACGGCTGCATAATTATTTCACTCTCTATTTAAAGGATTTATGCAGAATTATGCACTGAGGGTTTTTTTTTTAAAGATTATTTTTAACATCAGGTGATAAGCGATGACAGCTGTCAAATGTATTACAGCTGTTTCTACCAGGTTTTTTGCTTTGTTTTTTTCCTGGTAAACCGTGTTATCCCTTTGATTTCTATGAACTCATCTAAACAAAATAAAACATCCTTCCCATGCCATCGATTTCAAAACGGCTCTGTGATGAGCATTTCGCAGAGCTGTTAATGATGAAAGTTGAAGGCCTAAGACAACTTTTTCATTAGAAAGGAAAGTCTGTAACATTCTTCTCCTTCGAGACCCAAGGCCTGAAATCAACGCTTTAGGCAGGACTCAAACCGAGGTTCGAGGCAACACTGAACAGGAAAAGCAACTGTACCGCTGAGCCCCCAAAATCACCTTCATTACTCCCTTCCTTTCTCCCTTCCCCCAAGAGTGGAAAAAAGTTAAAACTGCTGCGCAGCACCAAGAGCCCTGCGCGCTGTCTGCGGCTGAGAGCTGAAGCCCGCGGTGCAAGGAAAGCTGTGAGACCAGTGCCCAGTTTGTGGCCCCTTTCTTGCCTTCGCTCCCCTCCGAAGCCACGCATCGCGGTCCTCCCCGACCCTCCATGCCAGGAATGCCAGGTCCACGCCCAGCCTGCAAACTCTCCCCAGCCCCCTGGCCGCATGGCCTCCCCCGGGGGCTCACCATTGCAGCCCACGGATGAAGGCGCGGGCGGGCAGGCCGGCCGGCTGGAGAATCCGTTACCGCGGCTCGTGATCCATTCGCGCCAACAACTTCTCCCGCGAAGTGGAAGGAGGTCGAGGCAGCGGCGCCCTGTGATGACGTCAGGAGGCGCGCAGTTTCCTGTGGGCCCAGGCCGGGGCCGGGAGGCGGGAGGCGGGAGACGCCACGTGGGCCCAGGTGCAGCCCCCGAGACCCGCGGGCCGCCGCAATCGCGAGGAGAGGCGGGGCCCAGGACCGCACCCAGATTTGCGTCTTCCGCTTCTCTAGGGGGCTCTCAAGTGGGGAGGTTTTGAGATTGATTTCCCCCGAGGGCGGGCACGTTTAGAGGATGCATTGCGCTCCTTTAAATGTAGCTTTAAAATGTTTCTATTACCAGCCGCAGTAAGACACCTTTTAGGTGTACGTTTAACATATTACATTTTAATATCTATTCTGAAACAAAAATTTCACCAAACAGTACTTACCCTGATTTTTTTTTTTTTAATGTTTGACCAATCGAATTGGTCTTTTCGCCTACTTTTAAATGGAGACCCACAGTTTGAAAACACTTTTAGGACAATTTTATGTTGTATAATTCCAGGGCAAAAAAGACTTTGGTAAAATAGTCATTACTACCCACACCATTTTATAAATGAAAAATATAAGGCCCAAACAAGCTAAGGGTCCTAGCTGGGAATCTAGGCCTCCAAATTCCCAAACCTGCGTGGCTGAGTCCCTCAAAGGGGTGTGTGTGAAACCAAGGCATAAATAAGGTACATCTTCTCCGTAGAAGAACAATGATCCCGAAAGCTTTGGAGTAAACAAGTTTTATATTAATAGATAAGCAATTGAACTGTGGAATAGCATGTGACATTTGCATACAATTTTAAGAGAAAACATGAGGCCTTAAAGAGTTTAATGGGAAGAGCAATATCTCCAGCTTTGGCCCTAGACTTTCAAATACTTATCCACCCACCCCCTGTTCCGTCTTGCATTTTATCACACCCATATCGCTACAGTGAAAGATAGCAAAGACTTCAGGAATAAAACAGAGGCTAAGCATGGAGAGCTCCTATTTATTAACTGCCCACTGTAGTATGTGCCAGGCATGCAGCTATGGACTATCCCAGTTTAACTCATCTAATACCCACAATGACACTGGCTACTATTATTGTCCCCAATTTACAAAGGAGTAAACTATAGCTCATGAACAGGGCCTCATTGCATGGGACCCTCTGAAGCCAATATGCTAGGGTTCCTAGCCCCACCACATGCTAATTGTGTAACCATGGGCAAGTTACTATGCCTCAGTTTCCTCAACTGTAAAACAAGGATAATAGTACTATGTTCTTCATAAGGTTATGAAACTGTTCCTGGCACATAAGCAGATAATAATCTTTTTTTTAAGTCAGCTATTATCATTATTATTACACAAGGCTAGGTATTATCAAGGGAGATGTTTCCAAAAAAGAACTTATCTACACCATAATTTTACTCAGGGAAATACTTGACTGGGGAGGAGGGGAGTCATTAGATCCTTTGAGAAATCAATAAGCTATGAAGCTACTCCCCAGAAAACTGTACATAGCAGACACATCACATAAATTTTTGCCTATAACTTCAGAGAACCTAAACCAATTTACAATGTTCATTGTGTTGTAAATAAGCAAATAAGATGTATATTAAATGTTTTACATATCTTTTACATTATACTACTTTAAACTTTTTCATTCCTTTTTTAGTATTTTGAAGACTTCCTTGAATTCAGGTGAGAATTAAGTCAGAAGACTGTAACTTCCAGAAAGATACTGAACTGAATTTGTTGGATTGTTTTTTTTTTCTCAATAAATTTATTTATTTATTTATTTGTGTATTTGTTTATTTATTTATTTATTTATTTTTGGCTGCGTTGGTCTTTGTTGCTGCACAAGGGTCTTCTCTAGTTGTGGTGAGCGGGGACTACTCTTCACTGCAGTGAATGGGCTTCTCATTGCGGTGGCTTCTCTTGTTGCAGAGCACAGGTTCTAGGCCCACAGGCTTCAGTAGTTGTGGTGCGCGGGCTCTAAAGCACAGGCTCAGTAATTGTGGCACACGGGCTTAGTTGCTCCGTGGCATTGGATTGTTTTCTTTAGGAACATTTACTTGGAAATATTCTATCTCAAAAATGTACCAGGACTTCCCTGGTGGTGCAGTGGTTAGGAATCTGCCTGCCAATGCAGGGGACATGGGTTTGAGCCCTGGTCCGGGAGGATCTCACATGCCACGGAGAGGCTAGGCCTGTGCACCACAACTACTGAGCCCGTGAGCCACAACTACTGAGCCCGCATGCCATAACTGCTGGGTCCCGGGCGCCTGTAGCCCGTGCTCCACGACAGGCGGGGCCGCCGCAGTGAGAGGCCTGCACACCGCAGGGAGGAGTAGCCCCCACTCGCTGCAACTAGAGAAAGTCCGTGCACAGCAACAGAGACCCAACACAGCCATAAATAAATAAATAAATAAAATAAATTTTTTTTTAAATGTTCCAGATTTAAAATGGCTGTATATGCTTTGAAACTTCTCCCCAAACGTGGGCTGGCCTGTGACTGATTTGATCTAAGAATATGGTGGAAATGATGCTATGACAGTTCCAAATGTAAGCTTTAAGAGGACCAGCAACTCTCATCTTGCTCTCTTGAAGCCCTGAGCCACCATGTAAAGCAGGAGAAGCGGCCAGTTGAGCCCAGGCTTACAGCCATCTCCACCAGGTACCAGGCTTGTAAATGAAACCATCTTGGACCCACCATACCAGCTACTAGTGGAATTCCACTAAGTGACCCCAGTCAGCACTACGTAGAGCAGAAAAATCACCTAGTCAAGGCTTGCCTAAATTCTCTGACCCACAGTAGTGTGAGCATAATAAAATTATTGTTCTTTTAAGGTACTAAGTTTGGGGTAGATTGTTGTAAAGTAATAGATAAACAGAAATGTTTTAAAGAACCCAAAGTGTAACCAAAAAATAAGCAGGAACAGAATATTCATGCTTATTTTCTCCACTGTGGTGATTTTGATGCATCATTCAACAAATATTTATTGAACATCTACTGTGTGTCGGCACTTTTTTATGTGCATGCTGGGAAACCATAGTAAACAAGACAGACAGTCCCAGCTTCCCTAAAGTTCATATTTCTGAGGAAAAGAGAAAAATAAGTAAGTAGACAAAAATAAATTCTGTACTTTCAGATAAGGGTAAGTGCTATAAAGAAAGGCTTCATGAGACTTCAAGCCAAAAGACTGCTATGATCCCATCATTTTACACTTTGTATTTTATGGCCAAAAAAAGAAAAAAAAAGATTGCTATGTGTTTTGTGGCAAAATATGATTCTCTTTTGTTTCCCATGGCAGAGAAATTTGAAGAGTGCTAAAAAGATTCCCAAACGTGATTTTTTTTTAATTTGTCTGTAGGAGAGCAGCAGAGTCTCCTGTTAGGTTTGTTTCTGCATAATAACTGCATCTGGATTTTAACCTTTACAGGGCACCATTCTATAACAGTGTCTAGTTTGAATTTATTCCAGGCAAAAGACCAGCCTGTGTGCCCCTTCCATCTCTATGTGGCCTTTCTTCGACAATGAGAATAAAATGATAATAGGTCATAACTACTCCCATCTCTCAGGGGTTTTTTTTTTTTGGCTGCGCCAAGCGGTATTAACTCCCCGACCAGCGATGGAACCCGTGCCCCCTGCGGTGGAAGTGCAGAGTCTTAACCACTGGACCACCAGGGAAGTCCCCCATCTCTCACTATTAACTGAAAGACTACAATAATGCATCTCCAAGAAACTGAGGATACACAAAGGAAGAATACAACAAACTAGGGCTGTTGATTTTTAGATAGTTTTTTTAGAGAGGCCCAGAAAGTCATTTATCGGTGATGTAAAACATTAGCTAACAAAGATTCCTTGCATGTTTTCTTGAAAGTATTTTCATAAAAACTGTCTGCTCATGTTTTCCTTAGTCATGCTTTCCTTAGTTCAGCTCTTCTTGGTATAAATGTTTCTGAAACCAGCTGATGAATAAATAAGACCAATAATTCATTTGTAGAGTAACACTGGTAACAGATAACACAGCAATTGAATAAACACTGCAGTTTCCAGAATTAAGAGCATCTTCAAAAGCCTAAAATATTTTTTAAACATTTTTTTCTTTTAATAATGGTTTGAGACCTATCACAGAGAAGACCCATTTTAAGGGATATATTATGTATTGGATCTGATCACCTGATGCTCACTGGCCTTCTCTTAATCCTTAAAAGAAAGGGCTTCAAGCAAAACTGTCAACAAAGCCAATTTTGTGAAAGTTAGGGATCTCTTTCCCTCCTCCACTTAGGGATATATCACTGGTAGAAGAATTATTGACATTCCCTGAAGAACTCTTTACCTGAAAAGTTAGAATATTGACAGTGACATCCCTACTAGTATGTTTCTAAACGTGTGAATAGTTGGATTAAGTGAATAATAATTGGTTCTCTTTCCATAACATATACAGGGAGTTAAATCATTGCCCTCCCCAAAATGACTTAAAAGTTGTGTGTTAGAAAGTGCATGACTTGAATTTTGGTCATTCTTTATAATCTAACTACTGCCATATATAAGTGAAAAACAATTGCAAAGGGCAGTATAAATTCTCAGCGTTAATACCTGTGCCTTAGTTAACCTACCTGTGTGATGGGAATAACTCTTTACTTGGAGTCACTTGGAAATGCTTTTCAAGAGCACAATAGTTACATTGTCTTTCACATAGACTTTCATAAATCAGCAGAAATCAATCGAATTTTCACTGTGCAACAACAAATGTGACTTTCTGCCCTCTGGATAAATATTAGCATGTCCTGCTTTGTCAGGATTTTTTGGAACATTTTCCTTATAGAAAACAATCCGTTAGGCAGCTTGTCCTTTTCTGTGTTTGTGATACCTGCAGAGATCCAGAACAATGATGTTGACCTTGTAATCCATTTATGAACATAATCATTAAGTCATAATCTGTCACCATTAAAGTGGACTTAAGAAATTAGGCACTATGTCATTTATCTTAATTCTTGGATGAATTAAGATTATCATATTAATCATATTAATATGATCAATCATTAATATGATTATGCTTGAGTAATCTAAATTTATATAAACTTGACTGATGATATTTTACAAATAATAAAGTTTGTTACATTAATAAATGTCTCTTCACTTAAGTTAGAAGAAACATTTACATTTAAAAAAGTAAATTTAACAAAAAACATATAACTTTACTATTGACATACACATTTGATTATATATGTAATGTATCTCAAATTGTGAATTAATTCCCTAAAATATTCATTGGCAATTTTAAAGGTGTTTATAGACAGAGTAACAGGAATGCCAACAGTATTTTGTAGCGATGGTAGATTTTACGATTAGGATAATCTTTCATTCTCCAAGTCCTACAAATCAAAGTAATTCTAGAATTTTTTGTTGTTTCATAGGAATAATGTGAGGCATAGCAAATAAAGGAAACTACAATAAGTTATTTGAGAACTGCAGCTATAGTAAGAATGACCACATACTTGGATATTATAGACCTTTAAGACTCTTGAGAATCTGAGCTTCTATAATAAGATACACCTAGAATTGTTATTCATATTTCAACAAAGTTTGCAATAAAAACATTTTTGAACTTCCATGGAAATCTCACGGGTCATCTTTCTCAACATGCAGTTTAAACAGAATTGAATGTAATCACTGTTTATACAGAGTAGTGTATATTAGAGGTAAAAAAAAAAATCTTGTAAATGAACACAAGTCAGAATAGAAAAGACGCGTGAAAAAGGAATTCCCATAAATTCTCATCTTCCATAAAATATACAGCAAAATCTTATTCATATGAAGTACGATTCATTGCCACAAAAAGGATATAAACAATACTTTTAACATATACATTTAAATTGCTACTTCCTATAGGAAGAGCTAACCTTGCTTTAAGACAAAGTCAGGTGCTTTGGACTCTATATTTTAAAATATTATACCTAGTTTGATGCCTTTATATAAATATTATCATTAGCTCTGGGATGGTGGGAAGCGTTATAACTGGTAAAGTAAATACAGCGTATCACTAATACCTGGGATGCCCTAGACATTTTTCAGGAAATGTTTATTTTAGTCTAAGAGTATGATTTGCAAAAACCTAGCATTACTGTATGTTGAAACCATTACTGTAGTTGAATTTCACCTCTTTTCCTTCTTCCACCATGGGTGCATAATCTAAATCTGATCATGAGAAAACATCAAACAGACCAAAACTGAGAGACCATCTACAAATTAACTGACCAGGATTCAGCAACAGTCATGAAACGTCATGAAAGCAAGGTCATGAAAGATGGAGGAACTGTCACAGATTGGAGAGGACTAAAAATACACAGTAACTAAATGCAATGTGGCTTCCTGGACAGAGAGGACGTTAGAAGGAAATAAGGTAAAATTTGAATAAGATCAGTACTTTAGTAAATAGTAGCATATCATAGTATCCCAGTTTTGATCATTGCAAGTGATTATAATAAGTTAATATGAAGCAAAACTGAGTGAAGGATGCGTGTGAACTCTCTGTACTCTTTTTGCAACTTTCCTATAACTATTTTTAAGTAAAAAAAAAAAAGATAACCCCAAAGTAGATGGCTGTGCTGTTAAACAAACAGGATTGGAGGTAGGAAACAAGAATTTGGTTTTTGGACATGTTAAATCTGAGATGTCTTTTAGACTTGGAATGAAAGAAATAGTCATGAACAAAGAAATTAGAAAATTTGTATTTATGTCCAAGTAATATATAACATGGCTATGAAGCTTAATGAAATTTTTAAGAAGATCATTTGTTTAAAAAAAACTTGAAGGTATAATTAATAAATTATTAATAACCTGGAACTTAAATATTTATGATTTCAACAAAACATTTCTTCATGAGAAGTATTTCTTGATGAAATACTTTCTTCACTTTGTTTCAAGGACATCTGTAGTCTCCTAGTTTTCTTCTTTCTTCAGTAGTCAGTCCTCAGACTCTTATGTTCATTGCTCCTAATTTTCTGTCCTTTTAATATTTGATTACCCTAGGGCTTGTTTCTATACTCACTGCCTGGTGATTTCATCCAATCTCATAGACTTATATACTATATAAATACTGACACTTCCAAATTTCTATGAACTGCTGATTTTTCCTGTAAACTCAGATTTATGTATCCATTTTCCAACTTCACATCTCCACTTGGCTGTCTAATAGACATATCAAAGTTACTCTGTCCAAAACTAAACTCCTAATCTTCCCTCACAAACCTGCATCTCAACTGATAGCATCCTACCATTTGCTCAGGCCAAAAATTTTTGAAGCAACCCTACTTTGTCTCTCTCTGTCTCTCTGTCTCTCTGTCTCTCTCTCTCTCTCACACACACACACACACACACACACACACACACAGACACACAGACACTCATATCCAAGCCATCAGCAAATTCTGTTGGTACTACCTTCACAACATAACCAGAACCTAACAAATCTCACTACGTCTACCAGTACCATGCAGGTCCAAGCCACCATCAGCTCTCACCTGGTTATCGTCTCTTGACTGATTGCCCTGATTCAGCTTTTGTTCCCCTCACAGTACACCCTGAACCCAGCATCCAGACTGATTCTTTTCAAATGTGAGTTAGATCGTGTCACTCTCTGCTGAAAACTCTCTAGTGCTCCTCTTCTCATTAAGGGTATAAGACAAATTCCTCCCTGTTCCCTGTGCCATCTGGCCCTATTACCTCTCTATACTTACTGCCTACTACTCTCAGTCATTCCACCTCAGCCACACTGACCTCTTCATTATTTCTTGAAGGTGCCAGACATGCTTCTGCTTCAAGGACGTTTCACTCTCTACTCACTCTCTGCCGAGTGCTCTTCCCTCAACTATCTGTACAGTTCACCCCCTCACCACGGCAAAGCCTCTACTCACAATCAAAGATGACCAAACACCAGCACCATGAGTGAGAGTCAGCAAAAAACAACAAAAAACAGATTTAGGCTCCCAATAACTAGCGATTCAGAATACAGCACAGCTATGTATGGAGTATTTACAGACATAATCACAGAGAGGAACATTTCATCTATTGACCAACAGTATAGGAAGCAGAAATCACTCTGGATATTTCATTCAGAAAAGAGTATTGTTTTGGTTTTTTACAGGAATTTAGTACTTAATCTGTTGGAGGGGCAGGGGTTTAAGAAATGAAGCCAGACACCACCACTAGACTTTTGGCTTCATCACTAGACTTTTGGCTTTAAGGTCACACTTGGAAACTGCAACTACTGTTGCTGCTTTCATGACCACTGCCACTGCCAAGGCCTACCACACTTAGGAATTTGGAGTCAGTCTGGGGAACGTGGAGCTGGCTGCTTCAACTACTAGTGGTACTAGAAGTGGCCCATCAGCTTCTACCACCACAGGAAGCATCAGCTGTGTCTCCTTTCGAAAGTTTATATGAAAATGATCCCCAACCTAGAAGTCTAAAACCAGCCAAACAACCAAACAAATGTTTGTGGGAAAAGACATGTAATCCCCCCTCCCATCCTCCAAAATATATTCCCTCTGTACCTTTTTTCAGGAAACTACTAGAAACTGTGCTTCATCAAAATGAGGGGGCAAACAAAAAAGAAGATATCAGGTAAAGAAAAAGGCAATCCAGCACAGAAAAAGAAAAGGGAGGGGAATCCCCAGGTGTGCCCCAGGTGTAGAGAGAGGGCAAGCTGTCCAGACTGCAGCAGTGTCACTTAGGAGACAGGCATAGCAAGGGCTGTCATCACTGTGCCCTCTGGACAAAGCTACTGGGACATTTACTCCATGACAAGGAGGGGATAAACCAGGAAAAATGAAAGAATGAGATTCATGTAATGGAATCCAAACTAGGAAAAGGTAAAGGAATTCCTAAGTTGTCAGCAAAGGGAAGTCCCAAAATGACAAATAGGCAGAATGGAGCAGGCCCACAGCATCAGTAGATAGAGGGGAACAAAGGTCTGCAGGAGGAGTAACTCCAAGAAAAAAGATTGAAACTAATAATAGAAGAGATTGACCTTGTACTAAGAGCTATTGGCAGGTGTGGGAACTTGGCAATAGGTACAGACAACTAAGCAAATGAAAAACAAGGCAATTATTAACTGACAAGAAAAACAAAAAGAAAGGGAGAGAACATAATTATAGTATACTACAGTACTCAGCAATGAATAATATTTATGTAAAAAATAATGTAAACTCTAGATATCAATTTAACAAAAAGGTAATTTTTTTAACCAACAGAAAATGGTGATACCAGAAACCTAAATCTTTATCTACCATGAAAGGATATCAATAGATAGTCTAAAATTAATGAATTGAAAGATAGCAGTACCTGAGTATTATGCAAAATACAAATGTGGTGATGTACAAATTCTAGACGAACAGCTACAGAGTTGAAAGTGGGGGAGGGGATGGGGGAGTAAATACCTAATAAAAATAAAAATTAATTTTAAGAAGATCACACATGAAAAACAAAACTATAAAAGGACTAAAAACAATATATAGGAGAATATCTTTACAATTTTGGAGTGGGGACTGCTTTCCTGGCCCAGAAACCCAAAAGGAAATGAATAATTTGATTGTACAAAGTGAAAGCCTTTTGCACACGTAAATATTTTAAAGCAAAGTTCAGTAATATTCTGAAATCGATTGTGGTAATGGTTGCACAACTCTGAATACACTAAAAACTGTTGAATTGTATATTTTTAGTGGATGAATTGTATGGTATGGGGGTTATATCTCAATAAAGCTGTTTTTAAAAAGACTTAGATCGTTGGGAGAAAATATTTGCAACATATACATCAGACAAGGGATTTAATACTTTATATATAATGAGCTTCCTCCTCTAATTCTTTAGAAAAAGAAAAAATCAGAAAGTAAACAAAGGAGATGAAAAGGTAACTCACAGAAGAAGAAATTCAAAGGACCAATAAAAATATGAAATCCAAATGAATACAAAAATGAAATGACATTTTTTACCATATTGACAAAAAAGAGAACTATTGATAATACCCAATACTGAGGAAAATAGGGGAAAATGACCCTCATGCACTAATGGTAGGAGCTTGAAAGTATCTACTGCCTTTCTGAAGGCAGTTGGGAAATATCCCTGAACATAGAAAATGTACATACTCTTTAACCCAACAATTCCAGTTTTAGCAATCTCTTGTATCTCCCACATATGCAAAGTTATGGATTCAAGGTTATTAATTGCAGAATTGTTTGTAATAGAAAAAATGGAATAACTTAAATGTTTACCAGTTCATAAATAGTTAAATAAATAAAATATATAGGTGCATATATGCCATGGAATATTATGCATCTATTGGAAACCACTTAGCTAGATTCATGTGTACTGACATAGGAAGAGCTTCAGAATAAATTATTAAGAAAATAGAGGGCTTCCCTGGTGGCGCAGTGGTTGAGAATCCACCTGCCAGTGCAGGGGACTGGGTTCGAGCCCTGGTCGGGGCAGATCCCACATGCCGCGGAGCAACTAAGCCCGTGTGCCACAACTACTGAGCCTGCGCTCTAGAGCCTGCAGCCACAACTGTTGAAGCCTGCACGCTTTGAGCCCGTGCTCCGCAGCGGGAGAGGCCACCGCAGTGAGAAGCCCGCGCACCACAGTGAGGGGTAGCCCCCGCTCGCTGCAACTAGAGAAAGCACGCGCACAGTAACGAAGACACAACTCAGCCAAAAATAAATAAAAGAAAATAAATAAATTTATTTAAAAGAAAATAGAGCATGTTGTAGTATACTGTGTATGGTGTGTGATCATATTTATGGTTTTTAAAAGTACAAAAAGTGTGTGTGTGTGTGTATGTGTGTGTAAAGATAGACTCCAAATGTTAACAGGGGGGACTTCAGCTTTTTGCTCCATATTCTTTTATTTTTACTCTTTTAAAATCACCTCTTAATAATTTGTTTCTACTATTTTAAAGAATTTGAATTCTAAAAAGAAACGGAAGTCAGGTGTCTATTCAGATCTTCTGAATCAGTCTCCAGGGGTGGAGATTGAGCATATGTATTTTTTAAAACTCAAGAGGTGATTCTGGGGCTTCCCTGGTGGCGCAGTGGTTGAGAATCTGCCTGCCAATGCAGGGGACACGGGTTCGAGCCCTGGTCTGGGAAGATCCCACATGCCGCGGAGCAACTAAGCCCGTGCGCCACAACTACTGAGCCTGCGCATCTGGAGCCTGTGCTCCGTAACAAGAGGCCGCGACAGTGAGAGGCCCGCGCACCGTGATGAAGAGTGGCCCCCGCTTGCCACAGCTAGAGAAAGCCCTCGCATAGAAACGAAGACCCAACACAGCCATAAATAAATAAATTAATTAATAATTTTTTTTTAAAAAGAGGTGATTCTGATGCATAGCAAAAATTGAGAATGTGGAAAACAGTACAGAAATTCCTCAAAAAATTAAACATAGAATTTCCATATGATCCAGCAGTTCCACTTCTGGGTATACACTCCAAAGAATTGAAAGCACGGACTCTAACAGGTATTTATATACTCATTTCATAGCAGCGTTATTCACAATAAGCAAAAGCTAGAAACAACCCAAATGTTCATCAGTGGATGAATGGATAAACAAAATGTGGTATAGCCACACAATGGAATATTATTCAGCCTTAGAAGGGAATTAAATTCTGACACATGTTACAAATGGATGAACCGTTATGAAAACGTAATGCTAAGTGAAATAAGACAAACACAAAAGGACAGGTATAGTGTGATTCTATTTATGTGAGATACCTGGAGAAGTCAAATTCATAGAGATGCAGAAAGTAGATTGTTGATTACTGGAGGCTCAGGGGAGGGGGAAACGGGGGGTTATTGTTGAATGGGTACAGAGTTTCAGTTTGGGAAGATGACCGAATTCTGGAGATGGGTGATGATGATGGTGGCACAACAATGTGAATGCACTTAATGCCACTGAACTGTACATCTAAAAATGGTTAAAATGATAAATTTCATGTTACATATATTTTACCACAATAAAAATGTTTTTAAAGGCTTGAGAAAAACTACTTTTTCACTTCTTCTTGTGTGATGCATCTCCATTCATTTCTAAAACTTCACCTATTGTCTATATACTGATAATGCCCGCATCTATACCTTCAGAAAAAATCTTTCCTCAAACTTTAGTCTCAAATACTACCTGGTCATCAGATATCTCATACCTCAAACTCAAAATGTTTAAAACACCATCTTCTTTCCAAAGTCTTCTGTATTCTGTTTTACCCAGTTGCCCAAATCAGAACTCTGGGTCACCATTGGCTCCTTCTCCTAAACTCAGTCTCAACATCCAATTGATTATTGAGGCCTGTCGATATTATCTTCTAACTAGTTCTTTTTTTTTTTTTTTTTTTTTTTGGTTGCGTTGGGTCTTCGCGGCTGCGCACGGGCTTTCTCTAGTTGCGGGCGGGGGCTGCTCTTCGTTTTGGTGCTCGGGCTTCTCATTGCGGTGGCCTCTCCTGTTGTGGAGCACCGGCTCTAGGCGCGTGGGCTTCAGTAGTTGTGGCACACGGTCTCAGTAGTTGTGGCTCGTGGGCTCTAGAGTGCAGGCTCAGTAGTTGTGACACACGGGCCCAGCCGCTCCGCGTCATGTGGGATCTTCCCGGACCAGGGCTCGAACCCGTGTCCCCTGCATTGGCAGGCGGATTCTTAACCACTGCGCCACCAGGGAAGCCCTTCTAACTAGTTCTTGAACTTGTCTCTTTCTCGCCACCTACACTACTACTACCTTTGTTCAAGCCAAATCATTTTTCACTCAGATTAACGGAAGAGCCTCTTAACCAATCTCCCTGCCCCCAGGATTACCCACTCCCTGCCAGAGTGATTCTCCTAGAGTGCAGATCTGATCAGGGCACTCTCCTGTGGCAGAGGATGCTAGCTAAACACCAAAATGTATGCTCTCCCTTCCACAGCATTGAATATAGAGAATAGAGTGTCCAGCCAGCCTTTCCTCTACAGGTGGCCACAAATCTATAAGATTTATGAATACTGTGACATCTTCAGTTTTAAATTCCAGCCTCCAGCAAAGTGCTTGATCCATAGGAGATAGTCAACAAAGATTTGTTGAATGAATAGATGAATGATTAAGTGATGAATTCTGGCCTCTAATATCTTGGTCCCAAAACGCTCATCTATAAAATAAAGGGCTTACCTAGATGATCTCTAAAGACCCTTCCAGCTGTAAAATTCTGTCATTTGTACAAAGCATTATGAAGTGATGTTTTGAATGTAGAATTCCTAGAGTGTGTATATCTGTCCCACTTACCTGGTACTTGGCAGACGCTATTTATATTCTTAGACATTTTATGGTATTTATTATGTTTTTTCCTTGACTAAACTGTATACTCTTTGAGGTCAGGGACATATATATAGTTCTCTCCTAGGACCTAAGATGGGTCATTTTATGAGTAAAATATTGAATAAATATTTGATAATTGTTTAGGAAAGATGATGCCCTATCCTGATTCACTAAGTCATGATAAATACTTCATGAATTCATAGTCTGTTTTCATAAATATTTAGAAATTTTTAATCTCAGTATTAAGTCATTGTCATCATAAAATTTCTTCATATGTGTTTTTTTCTTTCATTCTTTTTTTTTTCATTCTATACCAGTCAGAGTGTTTTATTTAAAAAAACAAAATGAAGCAAAAAAGTCCTTTAATCAGAAAGTCTGATTAAATTCAGTATTCACTCAAGTTCTCAAAAATCAATCGAGGAAAGCCAACAGGTGCATCAGAGAAAAGCTGGCAGCTGTTGACAGTTCTTTGGTGGAAAAGTAAGTTGCATACTTATACAAGCTGCCCTAATGATCATCAAGCCCAAGTTATGTTGTCCAAATACAGGTTTCAAGATACACTAAAGAAACCATACAGACACCCCCAACAGTATAAAAATTTGACAATGAAGTTGAAGTATGTAGGAAAGTCAAGTATGACAACATACATGAATAATTTATAAAATAAGACTGTCAATCCTAGAAAACTAAAATGGGGAGACCTCAGGAATGGTAACGAACATAAAACGAGGGCTAGTGGCAAATGAAACAACCCCAAACATTTTCCCAATGACTAAGCTACAAAATGACAGCTTAAGAGACTATTAACATGTAGTTTTTCTTCTGGTTATCAATCAATACATATATTAAATTAGGGTAATTTTTTTCTACTCAATTACCATCATTTCTTTATTCTTACCTTTTCCCTAGTTTTCTCTTGCAAAATTTTTCCTTTGGCTTGACCAGTGGAACTCAAAAGGTTTGGAACCTAAAGTGAGCATCAACTCATTATTGGAATAGCACTTGGGAAATGCAATCGTAGAAAAGACAAATTTGTGCAGCGTTGGTGGTATAGTGGTGAGCATAGCTGCCCTCCTAAAAAAGACAAATTTTAACTGAAGTGGCTTGACAAAGTTAGGCAGCCATTCTCAATGTGACAGTGTCCGCCTGTTAATCAGTAGGTTAATGGCTTCTCTCGGCTGGATCGCATGACCCCGCACGATAGTGGCGTGCTCCCTGGTGGGTAACTGCAGAGCTATGTGTGCAAACACCCGCCCATTTAAGCTTACAAGTAAATGCAAAGCATTGTTTTAAACCATTTAAGTAGAATAAATATTGCATTTCTATCGGCCTGGTTTTCCTCATGAACTAGCTTGGAGTGCTGTGCATGACACAGAAGGCACAATAGTTAATTACTTGCTACTCCAAGCTCCTTAGACTTCAGTACTTCCCACTCTTCAAGCCTCAGCCCTTTTTTTGCAGCAGTAATGGTATTCTTCATTAGCATTGCCACTGTCATGGGACCAACACCCCCCAGGGACTGGAGTGATATAACCGGCTTTCTTCTTGACTCCTTCAAAATCCACATCTCCAACCAACTTGGGTTTAGCAGTTATGGGATCTTGAATCCTATTTATTCCCACATCAATGACAGCTGCTCCTTCCTTAATCATATTGGCTGTGATCAGATTTGGAATGCCTGCAGCGGAGACCACAATATCTGCAAGAGCTGTATGTTTCTTCAGCTGCTCCTTGGGAGTGTATGGATGAGAAATTGTGACAGCAGCGTCACCTCCAGGATGTTCGTGCACCCCTTCGGTGTGTAGTAACACTGCAATGGGCATTCCAACATTTTTTAACCTTCCACCCACACCCACATTCTTCCCTAGGGTTGGAATGCCAGTTTGCTTAATTATTTCCTACACACCCCATGGAGTAGCTGGTAACATGGAATTCTGGTCCAAACACATTCGCCCTACGTTAATTACATGAAAGCCATCACCATCTTTGTCTGGAGAAACAGCACTGCAGATCTTTCTCTCATCAATGTGCTCTGGAAGAGGCAGCTGAACGAGGAGGCCATCTACATTATCATCATTATTTAGTTTATTGATTAAATTCAACAGTTCTTCCTCTGAAATTGAAGCTGGTTTCACAATTGTCTCACGGTTGATTCCCACATCAGCAGCTGCTCTGGTTTTGTGGAGGACAGAGGAGTGACTTGCGGAATTCTCGCCAACCAGAACCACGCTCAGGTGCGGCCGTTTGTTGCCTGACGCCACCCACTCTTCCACCTCCTGCTGCACTTCCTGCTTGATCTGCTTGGCAAGTTTCCTCCCAGAAATGACAACAGCTTCATTTCGAACTGCCAAGAGGTGGAAGGGGCGATGGTGGAGGCAACAGCTCTGCACCGGGCTGGAGCAGCAGGGTGGCCAAAGTGGATACGAGGGACGCTGCAGCCATGGCCAGCACCCTCTCTTTCATTCTTTAAAAAAAAAAAAAAGCCAAGACATTGAAGCAACCTAAGTGCCCCATCAACAGATGAATGGATAAAGAAGATGTGATATATATATATTCCATTATATATATAATGTATATATTATGTACTATGTAATAGTATGTATAATATATATAGTAATATATACTATAGTGTATATATAATAGAATATTACTCAGCCATAAAAAAAAGGAATGAAACACTACCATTTGCAGAAACATAGACGGACCTAGAGATTATCATGCTAAGTAAAGTAAGTCAGAAAGAGAAAGACAAATACCATATGATATCACTTATTTGTGGAGTCTACAATATGACACAAATGAACTTATTTACAAAACAGAAACAGACTCACAGACATAGAAAACAAACCTATGGTTACCAAAGGGAAAGGGGAAGGGGTGGGATAAATTAGGAGTAAGGGATTAACAGATACATACCACTATATATAAAATAAACAACAAAGATTTACTTTTTAGCACAGGAACTATATTCAATATCTTGTAATAATCTATAATGGAAAAGAATTTGAAGCTGTACACCTGAAACTAAGACAATATTGTAAATCAACTATAGTTAAATAAAAATAAATTTTAAAAAATACTCAGTACACATTTCAAAACTTAGCCTTTTTCAATTAACTTTTTTTAATTAAAAGACTTTTATTGAGCAATTATAGTTTCCATACACTCCTTCACTCCCTCTCCCCACATTTCCCCTATTTTTAACATCTTGCATTAGTGTGGTATATTTGTTACAATTGGTAGGCCAATATTGATATATTACTAACTAAAGTTCATAGTTTACATTAGGGTTCACTCTTTTTTTTAATTAATTAATTAATTTATTTATTTATTTTGGCTGTGTTGGGTCTTCGTTGCTGTACGCGGGCTATCTCTAGTTGTGTTGAGCAGGGGTTAGTCTTCCTTGTGGTGCGCGGTCTTCTCATTGTGGTGGCTTCTCTTGTTGTGGAGCACGGGCTCTAGGCACATGAGCGTAGTTGTGGCACGCAGGCTCAGTAGTTGTGGCTCATGGACTCTAGAGCGCAGGCTCAGTAGTTGTGGCGCATGGGCTTAGTTGCTCCATGTCATGTGGGATCTTCCTGAACCAGGGCTCGAACCCATGTCCCCTGCATTGGCAGGTGGATTCTTAACCACTGTGCCACCAGAGAAGTCCCAGGGTTCACTCTTTGTGTTGTACATGCTAAGGATTTTGATTAATGGGTCCAACATTACACTATCCTACAAAATATTCCTTTCACTGCCCCCAAAATCCCCTGTGATCCATCTATTCATCCCTTCCTCTCCCAGTACTTGGGGACCACTGATCTTTTTACAGCTTAACATATATTATAGTTTGAATCATACAGTATGTAGCCTTTTCAGATTGGTTTCTTTCACTTAGTAATGTACATTTAAGGCTCCTCCATGTCTTTTCCTGGCTTAATACCTCATTTCTTCTTATCACTGAATAACATTCCATTGTATGGATATGACACAGCTTTGTTTATCCACTCACCTATTAAATGACATGTTGGTTGCTTCCAAGTTTTGGCAATTATGAATAAAGCTTCTACAAATATTCATGTGCAGGTTTTTGTGTGGACATAAATTTTCAATTCATTGGGGAAATACCAAGGAGTATGATTGCTGGATAGTGTGATAAGAGTATGTTTTGTAAGAAACTTATAAGTAGTTTTGTAAGAAATTTCCAAGCCGCCTTCCAAATCGTCCATAAGTTTTTGCATTCTCACCAACAATAAGAGTTTCTGTTGTTCCACAACCTTGTCAGCATTTGGTGTTGTCAGTGTTTTGGATTTTGACCATTCTAATAGGTATGTACCAGTATCTCATTGTTTTAATTTGCAATTCCCTAATGACATATAATGCGGAGTATCTTTTCATATACTTATTTGCCATCTGTATATTTTCTTTGCTGAGATGTTTGTTCAGATTTTTTGCATCCTTTTAATTGGTTTTTTTATTATTGTTTTTGTTGAATTTTAGAGTTCTTTGTACATTTTGGATACTAGTGCTTTATTGATGTTTATCTGTTTTGCACAGATTTTCTCCTAATGTGTGGATAATCTTTTCCTTCTCTTAACAATGTCTTTTGCAGAGCAGAAGCTTTTGGTTTTTTGGTTTTTGTTTTGTTTTGTTTTGTTTTGTTTTAAATGAAGTTCAACTTGTCAATTTTTTTTCTTTGTTGGGTCATGTTTTTGGTGTTATATCTAACAAGTCATTGTCAAACCCAAGGTCTCCTAGATTTTCTTCTATGTTATCTTCTAGAAGTTTTATAGTTTTTCACTTTATATTTAGGTCTGTGATTCACTTTGAGTTAATTTTTGTGAAGTGTGTAAAGTCTTTAACTAGATTCATTTTTTTGCAAGTGGGTGTCCAGTTGTTCCAGCAACATTTGTTGAAAAGGCTAACCTTACTCCATTGAATTGCTTTTGCTCCTCTGTCAAAGATCAACTGACCAGGGCTTCCCTGGTGGCGCAGTGGTTGAGAATCTGCCTGCCAATGCAGGGGACACGGGTTCGGGCACTGGTCTGGGAAGATCCCACATGCCGCGGAGCAACTGGGCCCGTGAGTCACAATTACTGAGCCTGCGTGTCTGGAGCCTGTGGTCCGCAACAAGAGAGGCCGCGATAGTGAGAGGCCCGCGCACCGCGATGAAGAGTGGCCCCCGCTTGCCACAACTAGAGAAAGCCCTCGCACGGAAACGAAGACCCAACACAGCCATAAATAAACAAATTAATTAATTAAAAAAAAAAAAAGAAAGATCAACTGACCATATTTATGGGGGTGTATTTCTGGGCTCTCTATTTTGTACCATTTCTCTGTGTGTCTTTTGCTAATACCACACTGTCTTGATTGCTGTAGCTTAAGAGAAAGTTTTTTTTTTTTTAATATTTATTTATTTATTTTGGCTGTGCCAGGTCTTAGTTGTGGCACACAGGATCCTCGCTGTGGCATGTGGGACCTTTAGCTGTGGCATGCAAACTCTTAGTTGTGGCAGGCATGTGGGAACTAGTTCTCCAACCAGGGATCGAATTCAGGCCCCCTGCATTGGCAGCGCATAGTCTTACTCACTGGACCACCAGGGAAGTCCCTAGAGAAAGTCTTAAAGTCAAGTATCATCAGTCCTTGGATTGTCCTTTAATATTATGTTGGCTATTCTGGGTCTTTTGCCTTTCTATATAAACTTTAGGATCAATTTGTCAATATCCATAAAAATACCTGGCTGGGATTTTTAGGGATTGCATTGAATCTATAGATCAAGTTACAGAGAACTCACATCTTGAAAATATTTAATTTTCCTATCCATGTACATGGAATCTCTCTCCATTTATTTAGATCTTTCTGATTTCTTTCATCAGAGTTTTGTAATTTTCCTCATATAGATCTTGCACATATTTTGTTAGATTTATACCTAAGTATTTAACTTTATTTGGTGCTAATGTAAATGGTATTATCTTTTTAATTTCAAATTCCAATTGTCCACTGCTGGTAAATAAGAAAACAATTGATTTTTGTATATTAAACTGTACTTTACAACCTTGATATATAGTTGCTTACTAGTTCCAGAATTTTTTTTTTTTTTTTTTTTGGTTAACTCTTTGGGATTTCCTACATTGACAATGATCATCATCTACAAAGATCGTCTTATTTCTTGCTTCCTGATCTGTATAATTTTTATTTCCTTTTCTTGTCTTGTTACATTAGCTAGGACTTCTAGTATGATGTTGAACAGAAGTGGTGAGAGTAGAAATCCTTGCCTTGTTCCTAATCTTAGCAGGAAACTAATTTCTCATCAATAAAGTTTTATACCTAATATTGACTTTTTAATGTTCATTTTTGTTATTAAAAGTAAAAATTTTTAATATATAAAATAAAGGAAATAATTATAACCTATTTTTCACCATCCAAACACAATATGGTAAAATGTGGGTATTTTCTTATAATTCTATGTATTGGTTATAGCTTTTATCACATCATTATAATCATACCATTATTCAATTTATTATCTGGATTTTTTCAGTTAGTTTTTTATCTTCAACATTTTAATGTTACTATATATTCTTTGAAAATGTTAACAACTCTACAACATTTCACCAAATGAATATTTCATGCTTTAGGTAATTATTCTCTTATGAATGAATCCTTAAATTATTTTTAATTTCCTTCTGTCATAAATAATGCTGCTATAAAAATATTTGCACATATAGCATTTTTATATTGGTAATAACTTATTATGATACATTTCAGAAGTTATTAGATTAAAAGATATGACAAAATCTAAGGTTCATGATATATTGAAAAATTGCTTTCCATGAGTATTGTACAAATTTGTATTCTAATCAGCAATGTCCTACAATCTCATCAACACTGATTTTCATTACTGATATTTATTTTTGCTAATTTTATACAAGAAAATATTATATAGTTATTTTTGTATGTGTTTTTAATTACTGGTCATTTAAATTTTTTTCATTAGCTACACAGTCCTCTTTTGTATATTTTTCATTCATGTTGTTTGTCCATTTATTTGATTTAGAGTATTTTTCATATTGATTTGTGAAGAATTACTTATATAATAAAAAGTTAGCCATTTTCTTTCTAGATCTGCTCCTTTTTCAAGTTTGTTATTAGTCTTCCAATTTTTATTTTTTCAAATATTTTAATTATAAATTATATGTGATCATATACACATAAGATCATACAAAATATATATTTATATAATTTCATATTTACTTCGTTTTCTTCTAGAGTTCTGTGGCTCTCTCTTTCTCTCTCTCTCTTTGTCTCTCTCTCTCTCTCTCTCTATATATATATATATATTTTTTTTTTTTTTTTTAGCTGTGCCACGTGGCTTGTGGGATCTTATTTCCCCATCCAGGGATTGAAACTGGGCCCTCAGCAGTGAAAGTACAGAGTCCTAACCACTGGACTGTCAAGGAATTCCCTATATATATACTTTTTTTAAATTGTGGTAAAATACACATTACATAAAATTTACCATCTTAAATGTCTGTGGCTATATATTTTTGAAATAAATATGTTTGTGAGGGTGCAAATTATTACATTAAATTTTTTTATTTTTAGTAATCATTTCATAATATATACATATGTATCAAATCATTATGTTGTATACCTCAAACTAAAATGATGTTATATGTCAATTAAATCTCAATAAACCTGGAAATTTTTTTTTTTTGGCATGCCGCACAGCATGCGGGATCTTAGTCCCCCAACCAGGGATCAAATCTGCACCCCCTGCAGTGGATGCATGGAGTCTTAGCCACTGGACCACCAGGGAAGTCCCAAACCTGGAAAATTTTTATTTTAAAATAGGGAATTAACTGCGTCAACTCCATTCATTTAACAGACAGTGATTAAGCATTTACTCTGATAAGTGATGATAAAAATTTAGATAAGAGATATTCTTACAGTCTAGTAAGGGAGACAAACAATTCCCGGATTATGTGATAGAGGTATACATAGGTTACCATAGGTACATTCCTTCATTCAGCATATACTTTAGGCCCCAGTTATTCAACAGGGAACCAAACAGTAACGGTCTTTATTTTTAAAAGAGAGAGAGATGACAGTCAAACAGAGGATACAAATAAATGTATTGAATGTTAAGTGTCAAAACAGCAAAAGCATGGGCTGCCATGGGGACACAGAGAATATCCATCTAAATCATCTCAAACTAGCTTTTTTCACTCCCTGGCTGCCTGAGGATCAACTGCCATCATGAATGACACTGCAACTATCTGGACCAGGAAGTTCATGACCAAATGACTACTTCAGCAGAAACAACTGGTCACTGACGTCCTTCTTCCTGGGAACACAACAGTACCTAAGACAGAAATTCGAGAAAAACTAGCTAAAATGTACAAGACCACACCAGATGTCATCTTTGTATTTGGATTCAGAACCTATTTTGGTGGTAACAAGACAGCTGATTTACAGTTCCTTAGATTACACCCAAAAAAATGAACCCAGACATAGACTTCCAAGACGTGGTCTGTATGAGAAGAAGCATACCTCAAGAAAACAGCAAAAGGAATGCAAGAACAGAATAAAGAAAAGTCAGGGGACTGTAAGGCCAATGTTAAAGCTGGCAAAATGTGAACTGGAGATTGGACACAGGTGGAGTAGATTCTGCAGTGACTTTATCTGCAGCGATTGTGAAGATTTTTCACAAGAGGACTGATAAACTAAAAACTTTTTTAAATCTAAATTTAAAAATAAATAAAATCAAACTGGGGAGTCAGAAAGGCTTTCCAGAGGAGGTACTGAAGTTTTGAAAAACAGGTAGACATGAGCTAGTTGAAGTGGGGGGAGAACACATCCTATGCAGAGAGCACATGTACCAAGGCACAGGGATGGGGCTGATCAATGTGTGCACAGCTATTTAGAGGTTATTTGTTATGGCTGCAGGGAAGGGGGTTACTTGTGGTTAACGGATGAGAAATGAAGCTAAAAACGTAGGCAGGAGCCAGAACTTAGTGTCTCTTATGCTAAATCCTAGCGTCACTTCCTGAATAATCCTTCCCTTTCACATAAAAATAAGTAATGTTCACTGAGCACTTACTATGTATGTGTCAGTATCTGTTCGAAGTGCTTTACATGTATTAACTCATTTAATCCTCACAATAATTCAGGCAGTCGATACTATTATTATGCCTTATCTTACATGAGAGGAAACTGAGGAGCAGAAAGGTGAAAGAACTTGTCCCCAGTCACACAGCTGTATGACTGGCAGTCTAATTCCAGGGGCCAAACTATTAACCACTCTGCTTTTCATTAGTATGTGATGCTTCAAATATTTAAAACTTTAACTTTTTTCAAGGTTATTTGGAGGCTATAGAGTCTGTAATATTTCTTTTTATTTATTCTTATTGCAGACAATGCTCCTTAAATTATTTTTTAATGTTTTTATATCTGAAGGTAGTAAACAGCTTCACTATTTTCTTTTTCAGTTTTTTTTTTTAATGATTGCCTATTTATTCTTTAAGTGAACTTCCACAATAATTTTGTTGAAGTAAAATTTGGGATTAGAGGACTTTGGTTAAAAGTGCATTAAATGTATAAATTAAATTGGAAATGATTCAATGTTTCCACCCAAACAATTATTCAATGTTTCAGTGTTATATATTTCTTCATTTATCTTTTTTTAATTTATAAAGACATTTTTATAATTTTCTTAAAATAGATAGCATTTAATAAGATTATTCTTAGATGTGTTGTAATTTTCGTGGAAGTGTAATATCTTACGTTTTTTAATTCTTTATTTTTGGCATCTAGGAATGCTATTTATTTGTCCATAAGATTGTTTTTCCTGAAATGTGAAAAATAAAATTACCACTCAAAAACTATAAAAATAGAAAAGGTATACACTTTGCTCAGTAATGTCCAAAACATTCAGAAAAGATTTGGATCCATACGAAAGGCTACAAAGAAACTATGGCATTTTATTCATTGTTGATGTGTGTTTGTTACACATTGGAACTATTGTCGCATGTATTTCCATCTAATTTTTCCAATAATAAGAGAGAAGGTGACGTGTTGGTGAGGGTAATAGAGCCCCCTCCCTCAAATTACGTTGCTCTCCATGACCCACCCTAAGTCTCACAGTTCAAGCTAATCATTGACAGAGCTTTACAATCACAAGCTTTTTTACTGAAGCGTTGATAAGACAGTCAAGCAGCTAGTGGCAAATGAAGCCAGGCTGTGCGGCATGATCTCCAGGGAATGAATGGATTTTCTTCAGCACCGATGAAAGAAACATACGCTACAGGAAAACAATGTCCAGCGGGGGACTGCAAAGATGTGTCATCCTGTCAGCATTTATTCTCCTCCGAGCTGTTACTGGATTCTCTGGAGACGGAAGAGCTATATGGTCTAAAAATCCTAATTTTAGTCCGGTAAATGAAAGTCAGCTGTTTCTCTATGACACTTTTCCTAAAAACTTTTTCTGGGGCGTTGGGACTGGAGCATTTCAAGTGGAAGGGAATTGGAAGACAGACGGAAAAGGACCCTCTATATGGGATCATTTCATCCATACACACCTTAAAAATGTCAACGGCACAAATAGTTCCAGTGACAGTTACATTTTTCTGGAAAAAGACTTATCAGCCCTGGATTTTTTAGGTGTTTCTTTTTATCAATTTTCAATTTCCTGGCCAAGGCTCTTCCCCGATGGAATAGTATCAGCTGCTAACGCAAAAGGTCTCCAGTACTATAATACTCTTCTCAACGCTCTGGTACTTAGAAACGTTGAACCTATAGTTACTTTATACCATTGGGATTTGCCTTTGGCGCTGCAAGAAAAATATGGGGGGTGGAAAAATGAAACCATAATAGATATCTTCAATGACTATGCCACATACTGCTTCCAGACGTTTGGGGACCGTGTCAAATATTGGATTACAATTCACAACCCATATCTAGTCGCTTGGCATGGGTATGGGACAGGTATCCATGCCCCTGGAGAGAAGGGAAATTTAGCAGCTGTCTACACCGTGGGACACAACCTGATCAAGGTACTGTACAGCTGACTTCTTATTATAGCTTCACAGTATAAAGAGCAGTAGTTTAAAAGAAACTCTAAGAAATGTATCTTCCATTTAAATAACTCTTTTTATTGAAATCAACTCAACTAATTTTAGTCTAATTCACAAGTTCTATCCTCAAATTTCATTCTTAGTGTATGTTTTATTTATCTAAGCTATTATTAATGTATTAATCCAGTTATTTTCCTTAAATATTGCACTTTTAAAATTAACTATTTTTAAGTCTACTGTTATACATCAGAGCATGAGAATGTGGGTTTACTTTCATTCTGTGGAAAACCAGTCCTTTATAAATTTCATTGTTGAAACCCTTTTCTGACCACATGCAACAATTTCATAATTTTATGTTAAGGCATGACCATTTCAAATATGTATTTGTTGTTAGTCTTGCTATTCTTAGTGATATTTAGAAATAGTGAGCTCAATAAATGTTAGCTAACTGATGATACATATTAAATGCAGGAAATGAAATAAATGTATTTCACAGTTGGTTTTATTTGTATTACATGGCAGGAAAGATGACATTATTTGTTCTAGGAGCTAAAATTCAACTAGTAGCATAAAAACTGGGAAGAATATGCTTTAAGTGTTTTAAAGGAGCATATTTCAAAAGCTAGAGTTTATGCTGGGAAATGCTAAAATGATTAAAACAATAGTGAAAATGTAAGCAAAATAATAGCTAATATTTATTGAGTGCTTACTATTTACCACAGACGACATTAAGCATATTACATGCATTATCACATTTAATCCTCATGATAACCTTATGAACTGGGTCCTATTATTATCCCCATTTTAAAGATGAGCAAACTGAAGCTTAGTGAGATTAAATAACTTGCCCAAGTTTACAGAGTAAAATGAGCTGTTGTCAACATGGAATTTATAAATTACAACAACATTAGTAAACATTGAATGCCTCTATTAAGAATATTTTTAAAAGAGCAATCTTTCAGGAATTTTCAAGAGATTTCATCTCACATTGAGGCTAATATCTAGAATCAGACTTCACTTTTTGAGCTAAATAGCTTGCTTGGGAAAAATAAATTACCCTGGACACCTGCTACGTTTTGAAAATGAAAAATGCTTTACTAGTAAGGTTTCATAATGTGCTACGAGACGTAATTTGATTTTTTAATAATCAAATGTTAAATATATAGAAACAGAAAAATGTATAGGAACATAAAATTACTCCATGTCTAAATTTGCACATACAAAATATCTGTTAATCCTTCTTTTCTTTTTGAACTTTCTGGATTATACGTGTGCATTGCACTATGGTTCAGTCACATCTGCCCTTGCAGTTAACAGATTGCATTACAATCTCAAGGTCATTTACATAGCTTTGAATATAGTTGTATATAGAACATATTATTAATATGTGGGTATACTGTGATTTAGCAAATAGGCCTCAAGGGGAGAAAAATTATAGCTATTAACTATGAAGATCATGCATATATATTTTAGAAAAAATATTCCTTTTATTTAGTTCTTTCAATTATTAAAACAATACATGCTTGTGTAAACTGAGAAACATCAGATTGTACCAAAGGGTACACAATGAAAAGGTTACATTTCTCCCTCCCTCTCCACCTGATAATCCCAACCTCAAGAAAACTAGTATTAGTAGTATTTTATATAGTCTTTTTAAAATTGTCTATGCAAATACATGCACATATATGCTTATTCAACTTTTGTGTAAAGAAAAATATTCTAAATTGTTAAAAAATTTTTGGTTACCTGGAAAAATGTTAACAATTAGAATTATCATGAAGAATATGTTTCAGTGGTTCATTTAAAGCCTTAAAAACTGACTGATAAAAATACACAAGAAAAAGTTATAACTAACAAATAGATGCTGCTTCCAAACCTAACCTATCAAAGCTATATTTTCAGATGTTTTTCATTTTCCTCTAATTTAAGATAAGCTCTGCCTCTAACACAAAATTAACACTCTCTGATAGTAACATAAATTTTATAGTGTTAAATTGATGGATTACATTTTTAAATTATTATGTTTTCCAAATAATTTCTTTCATCCCTTTAAAGTTTCTAAATCACGAACCTACATAAGGAGCATGAGGGGTCCCTTGTAATTAGTCAGAAAGTGAACTCTGCTGCATAACCCAGTGGCTTATAGCACCAGAGAGAAATCTTGCAATAGTCTGGCAGCCTGAGGTGAACTAGATTTTCTCACTTGCTCCCTCTCTGTCCTCCTTTTAACATAGAAAAGATTAATTTGATATTTTATGTTGCAATGAAGTATTTCTTCCTTATTATGCCACCTTGTGACCCAGAAGAAGCATTCTTTAGGACTAGTTTTTTGTCCAAGAATATTTATTGAGTTAAAAAAACTAATATAAAACTAAATTCATGGGTGGTTTATAGACCACTTTATTCCCCAATCCTCGGATATTGAAAAGATTTCACAGCAGCTATTGCAATGTTTCTAGTTTCAGGATGATGCTGAAAATGCCATCTCAGTCTGAAATGTCCTGGTTTGCAGGAAACCTAAATGGTCTAGGCAGTCCTGAGACTGACGTGGAATCTAGACTCCACTTTATGCGGACTTGGTGACACCTAGAGCAAGTCTCTCAGGTAGAAATTTACCATAATCACCCCTACTAATAGATGCTGCGCTCTGAGTTTTTTACAATATTTGGAATAGAAAGTGGGTGCCTTTTTTGGCCTTAACCATCTCTAAGCACTGTAATCATAGCTTTATATATTATCTATAATCTTTACAACAACCTTGCCAGGTACCTATTATTATCTCCATTGACAGAGTGACATTTCTACCAAGCATCATGTCACTCCCTTGCATAAAATCCATTAGTGGCTTCCCAAAGTTTTAGGGATAAAGTCCCAAGTTTTCATCAAGATCTTCAAGACACAACCCCGGCCTCCATTCCCTCCTTCCTGGCCATCCCCATCTCTCTCCCGTCCCCATCACTAATGCCGACCCCTTGTACCCTACACTCCACAATAATGCACTACTAGGAGTGCCTTAATTTTACCTTACTATTCCTGTCCACTCAGCCTCTACTAGCTCTCTATCCAGCTAGAACACCCTCCTTACTCCCTGCTTTATCCATCTAATGTCCTTCAATACTCAGTTTAGGCGGTCACCAGCTCTAAGTTCTCCTTGACTCGTTAGGTCAGTGTCCCTCCTGAGGGCTCCCATCATAAAAGGTGCTTGCTTTTATCATAGCAGTCTTTTCATATGCTACTTTTCCATCTCCCCCAACTAGCCTGAGAGTTCTTTGCAAGGAGAGACTATTTTTCACGTGTTTTATGTTTCCAGCACCTAGCACAGAATATTAGGTACATGATAGGTATTAAGGTTTGTGGAAGGAGTGGTTTAGGATTTCCATCTTAAACCTTGTCATCAAAGAACCAATCTCAAGTTCAAAATTCATATTTCATTGCATTCTTGCTAATTCTTGAAATATTGCTTATATTAATCCAGTGGTGTGTTTATAAGTTAGGACTCTTACAGAAACCTAATTCAAGTTGGCTTAAGCAAAAATGAGCATTTTCCTATAACCAGATCACAGGGATGAATGGACCCAGTAACCAGGACACTCTCAGAAGCCCTTTATCTCAGTCTCTCATGTTTATTTCTTCTTGTGGGTTCTCCTCATTCTCTCCTTTGTAGAGGAGAGTTCTCTCTCCCAAGTTCAGTTTTTAAAACCCCAGAGACAGATCCTAGCCTGTTTGGCCTATGCACTCATGCCTCAGAGCAGCAGAGCTGCAAGTTTTCACATTAGTAAAGGCAGTAATGGTGTCTGTTTTCATTCTATTTTTAAAGCAGTAAATATGCATAATAACTGAAATTTATAGATTCCATCCCCTCCTCCTTAAAATGAAATATCTGAGAGCCTCTGAGTAAACATGCAGGGAGGTTGGGGGATATGAAATGGCTCATAAGGTGGTAACTCATTCAGTTTATTACTCCACTAAATACTGCCAGCTTCCATGATAGTTCTGACCACTTCATGGCTTTAAATTATTATCTTTCATAGATGTGAGCTGTTTACATAGTACCAGGATTTCTCAACCTGGACACTATTGACATATTGGGCCAAATAATTCTTTCTTGACGTGAGCTGTCCTGTGCATTACAGGACGTTTAACAGCATCCCTGGCCTCTACCCCCTAGATGACAGTGGCACCCTCCTCCACAGGGTTACAACAACCAAAATTGTCTCCAGACGTTGCCAAATGTCCCCTGGATTTGGGGGCGGGGGGGTGGGACAAAATTTCTCCCCCTTCCCTTCCATGAAAACCACTGACTTAAACCTATAAACTGGCAACTGGTTAAAGACATGAAGCATAAAAAACAAAAAGTTTGAAATAGAATCAGTATGAGGGACGTAAAATTGTCTCAGTTTTACAAAATTGCCTCAAGGAGATTTTCACCAGACCTTTAAGTCGCATACATAGACTCTAATTTATGCCATATCAGGATGTTTTTAGAAAACAAACGATTCTTTAAAAAATGTTAAATGAGGAAATAATGTTGATGATTGTATCTAATTTGGCTTTTCACACTTTGGGAATAAAGACTGTTCCTACTAACTTTGTGTTATTTGTAAAATACTTGAAAGAGTTGCCCCAGACTATTTCTCTTATATAGTTATTTATGAACAAAACAGTAAACTTACTTTTTGAAAGCTTGTACTTTTTTAAGAGTAAAATTCAAGAATTCAAACAGAATGTTATAGAAGCAATATTATAAATATATAAATATTTATCCATTTTTGATGCCATAACACTGTGTTTCACAAAGTTTGGGTATTTTGTGCATCACTTCATGCTGGCTTTTTTGCTGGCTTTTTTGTTTGTTTGTATATCCAAGTACCACATGCACTATTATTTATTAAAACATTTTTCTTTAAAAATGTTTATTTTGAGGGGAGTTCCCTGGTGGTCTAGTAGTTAGGATTCAGTGCTTTCACTTCTGTGGTCCGGGGTTCAATCCCTGGTCAGGGAACCGAGATCCCACAAACCGTGTGGCCAAAAAAAAAAAAATGTTTATTTTGAAAGGAAATTTTATATCCTATTATACACGAAATACCAGTATTTTCTAATATCCTTAAAATAAATATGTAACATTTAAAATTAAAAAATGTTCATCTTTGTTATGCCCAATGTCATATCCCATACAAAAAGAGGTAGGTGTACCAGCCTTGGAAAAGACCACTGAATATGTAAATTTTATTCTGCATTTTAGTATATATTCAGTCGTAAAACCAAACACATTGTGTCATTTAAAAATGTGTCATAAAATGCTTTTTCTTATGTAATTAAAATAATTTTTAAAATGTAAAAATATTTATTAGATGGGAAAATGCCAATACTTATGTTTATGTATATGAGTATTTTATATATGAGTATTTTATTTTCTGAATATTTTAAACTTCTTTGAAATAAACTTTTCAGTACAATCTTTAAAGAAATAGACTTATATAAAATAAAATATATGTCAACACTTGTTTGTATACCACACACAAATAATGAAATGATTTTTTAAATTCCTCAGGGGCTCAAGAGATTGCTTAATACTGTGAAAGAGGGTTTCAGGACAAGAAATGTTGGGAAACTCTACTCTAGGTCAAGGCCTCACCCATTTGTTCCTGAGCCTAGAATAAGACTTGATTTATTCCCTATTTTTCCACCTCTTTGAGGAACTCTGTCTTAGCATTTATTGGCGTCAGTCCCTCAGAGAAGGTCACACGAGGCTGCATATGTATTAGGTATTCAATAAATAATATTAATTATTTTCTGTTTAAGGGAGATCTGCCTGGCCCCAGAAAGTATTTAAAATTGTTATTGAATAAAAGTGGACTTCAGACACACACACAGACACAAACACACATGCACACCCACACACACGCACACCAACCCAGATACTGGCATAAACATAT
Organism: Balaenoptera physalus; assembly: GCF_965194825.1. Lineage (NCBI taxonomy): Eukaryota > Metazoa > Chordata > Mammalia > Artiodactyla > Balaenopteridae > Balaenoptera > Balaenoptera physalus. Next base: position 86,375,860 of record NC_138884.1, on the reverse strand, counting down.
AGTCTTTTTAGAACATGCAAATCAATTTCTGTGTATACCAGCTTCTATTAAAAAGTTTACATTGAAAGCCCATCTCGAAACAAGGTGCAGAATGTTGATGATCCTTAAAGCTGAGAGATGTGTTTTGAGGGGTCGTTATACTATTCTTTCTATTTTTATGTGTTGTGACAAAAGCAAAAAATACATAAGATGAGACAGTAAAGAGAATATTTTGTATTTTTAAAAGAAAAGGAAAGAAAACAATCATCTTTATATAGTACACTTCTTAAGGACTTGTCGAAATTCTTAACCAAAATTTAGTGCTAAAACAGCAAAAACAGCTGTGAAAAAGCCACCATTCACATGATTTATAGCTAAGCCTTCTTTGGCAACAGACAGCTGCAACTGCTTTCTTTTTTATAAATTTATTTATTTTCTATTTACTTATCTTTTGGCCGTGTTGGGTCTTCATTGCTGCACGTGGGCTTTCTCTAGCTGCGGCCAGGGAGGGTTACTCTTCATTGAGGTGCAGGGGCTTCTCATTGCGGTGGCTTCTCTTGTTGCGGAGCAGGGGCTCTAGGCACGCGGGCTTCAGTAGTTGTGGCACGTGGGCTCAGCAGTTGTGGCTCGCGGGCTTAGTTGCTCCGCGGCATGTGGGATCTTCCTGGACCAGGGATCGAACCCGTGTCCCCTGCATTGGCAGGCGGATTCTTAGCCACTGCGCCACCAGGAAAGTCCCTGCTTTCTTGAACAAGAAGGCTGCAGTGTTTCACAGGCACATTTAAATAGATTAAATGTCATTTTTAAACCTCTTTGGCCCAACACCCCCACCAATATCTTGAAGACTAAGTGTAATATTTTGAAATGCAGTTTCTAGCTGGAGCATCTTTAGCTTGCCTTGGTTAGACAGAAGCAAAATCTTCAAGGATCGTCTGAAATGATTTTTTTCCATGAAAAAAGAAAGGAATTTTTAAAAACTCCCTTGTTAAAGTTGGGTTGCAAGACAATAACATATTAAAATTAATTTTTGCTAAATCTTGTAGCTAAAAAACTAGCCCAAGCTTTTCTGTCAGTGAGAAGGTTAAAAAAAAACATACTTGCTACCTTCCACCATGTCCCCGCCAACACCAAAAACAAGCAAACAAACAAAAAAGAACACAGAAATGGGGAGAATAAAGGACAGAGATTGGTCTTAAGTCTTAAAATGGAGACTTGAGACAATTATTGCAGATAACTTTTTGACATTTTGTCATACTATTCTTTTTTTTTTTTTAATAGTTATTTATTTATTTATTTATGGCTGTGTTGGGTCTTCGTTTCTGTGCGAGGGCTTTGTCTAGTTGCGGCAAGCGGGGGCCACTCTTCATCGCGGTGCGCGGGCCTCTCACTATCGCGGCCTCTCTTGTTGCGGAGCACAGGCTCCAGACGCGCAGGCTCAGTAATTGTGGTGCACGGGCTTCGTTGCTCCTTGGCATGTGGGATCTTCCCAGACCAGGGCTTGAACCCGTGTTCCCTGCATTGGCAGACAGATTCTCAACCACTGCGCCACCAGGGAAGCCCCCATACTATTCTTAATAACTATTATTATAAGCAGAGTATTTTTTCACACACCTAATGTACTGTCAGAAACTGTACTAGGTACTTTTCACATGTTAGCTCATTCAATTCTCACATCAACCCTGCCAGGTAGATATTCTTATAGGCATTTTATAGTTGATGAAACTGAAGCCCACAGAAATTTGCCTGAGGTTACAAAGCTGTACAAGTGTGGTTTTTTTACTCATAATAAGTGTCAGATCCAAAATTTAAATTTCATCTGTCCGAATCCAAGCTAGCAAGTTTTAATGACATGAATCAGCTACCTAGCCTCAGTGAAAAACAATTTACAGCCTACAACTCCATTGCAGCCACTTGTGTTGATGCAGACTCGATATTTATTTGACTCATATTACCTATTTAAAGACCAAAACAATCTACGTATATCCATTCATCTGTCAATGGACATTTAGGTTGCTTCCATGTCCTGGCTATTGTAAATAGTGCTGCAATGAACATTGTGGTACATGTCTCTTTTTGAATTATGGTTTTCTCAGGGTATATGCCCAGTAGTGGGATTGCTGCGTCATATGGTAGTTGTGGCACGTATATATGATGGAATATTACTCAGCCATAAAAAGAAACAAAATTGAGTTATTTGTAGTGAGGTGGATGGACCTGGAGTCTGTCATACAGAGTGAGGTAAGTCAGAAAGAGAAAAGCAAATACCGTATGCTAATGCATATATATGGGATCTAAAAAAAAAAAAAAAAAGGTACTGATGAACCTAGTGGCAGGGCAGGAATAAAGACATAGACATAGAGAATGGACTTGAGGACACGGGGAGGGAGGGGGAAGCTGGGGCGAAGCGAGAGTAGCATCGACATATATACACTACCAAATGTCAAATAGATAGCTAGTGGGAAGCAGCTGCATAGCACAGGGAGATCATCTCGGTGCCTTGCGATGACCTAGAGGGGTGGGATAAGGTGGGTGGGAGGGAGACGCAAGAGGGAGGGGATATGGAGACATACGTATGCACATAGCTGATTTGCTCTGTTATACAGCAGAAACTAACACAGTACTGTGAAGCAATTATACTCCAATAAAGATCTATTTTAAAAAATCTATCTACATGTTTTATTTGTCCACAAAATCTATGAACAGTTTATCACTGATCCATACATTAACCATGAGTTTTTTCCTTTGTCCCCATGATTTTACTTTTTATTTGCTCAAAACTTTAGTGTCCCATTAAAGTGCTGTTAAATCACATACGTGTGCCCTTGGCAATACCATCTAAAGTTTAAAAATGTTAACACAATCATTCATTTAATTAGCTAATGCATAGTACATTTTATATAAAAATACATATATGTCTATATATATATATATATATTTTTTTTTTTTTTTTTTTTTTTTTTCAAAACGCCATGTGGCTTATGGGATCTCAGTTCCCTGACCAGGGATTGAACCCGGGCCACAGCAGTGAAAGCCCAGAATCCTAACCACCAGGCCACCAGGGAACTCTCCATAGTACCTATATTATTATCCCAACTCATCTTCATTAGGACCTAAGACACCTCTAACAAAATATAGGAAATAACGATCAAACAAGTTAAAACTAGTATTCTTATAGATGTTCCCAATCAAATTTGAATAAAAGGTAAAAACAGCTTTCGGATAAGAATTGCTAAAAAGTTTCAATAACCAGAATACCATTGTTAGAGAGAAGAGTCATGTAAAAAAAAAACTATTTGTAGACGACAATTGGTATTTTATAACCTTCAACAGAGCAGTATTTACCTTTTCTAATCATTAAGTAGAAAAAGTTATACTTCAGTGAATGATTAACAGGTTTAAATAAATGTAATTATAAATGTTCAGAGAATAACATTGTGATCATATTTAAACAGCTTAATTTGACATGAACACTCTCATACGTGGAAAATTAGGCCCAACTGGAGAACAGAAAATATTGTAAGTAGTGGAAACAGTGCTAGATATGACGAAATTATGAACTGAGGGAAACGTCACACTAGTTTATAATATAATACATGTGTCATTTACTTGCATGTAAAAAATCTTACTGAGAAAACTCAATATTAGAAAATAGTCTATGTTAAAAAGGAGTAATTGGGTTTCCCTGGTGGCGCAGATTCCAGAGAATCTGCCTGCCAATGCAGGGGACACGGGTTCAAGCCCTGGTCTGGGAGGATCCCACATGCCGCAGAGCAACTAGGCCCGTGAGCCACAACTACTGAGCCTGCGCGTCTGGAGCCTGCGCTCCGCAACAAGAGAGGCCACGATAGTGAGAGGCCCACGCACCGCGATGAAGAGTGGCCCCCGCTCGCCGCAACTAGAGAAAGCCCTCGCACAGAAACGAAGACTCAACACAGCCAATAAATAAATAAATAAATTTTTCTTTAAAGTGAAAAAAAAAAAAGGAGTAATTAAAATTATTGAACATTAACAGCAATTCTCTTGCTGAAAAGTAGAGGGATGCTGAGAATAGATCGAACCTTCTAACTTACTAACCAATAAACAGTGAATCACAGAAGAAATTCAAGTGATTTCCTGGGTGATCTAACAGTGCTACTTGTTTGGGGGAGCCTTGAGGCTGGTGAAAACCAGGATCTTTTAGTATTTGGAGGATTCCATTCATTGGTTCTTTATAGCATCATATCTTGACCAGAGATTATGTGACTGAATCTTAAATAAAGAGCTGGGTTTACTGTTATCAGTTCTTCTTCCATGTTAATCACGTGTGTATTGTACGCCTCCTCCTTTTACCTTTGAATATCAACGTATTATTCCAGAGTAAAAATATATAATGAAATCCAGAATAAAAGAACTTTTAATTTGTTTCTTTTTTTTCCTTTGAGATTTTTGGAACTTCAGAGAAAGTAAAGAGTGATAGCATAGAACAATTAAATTCACTGACAGAAACCATCTGTTTCAACCAATTCTCGTGACTTTTTTAAATTTCAAAAATAATGCATTTTTACTGCAAAACATTCAAACAATACAGAAAGACATAAAGTTAAAAAAGGAAAGCTCTCCTCTTTTCTTACTCCCTAATCCCATACTCTAGAAGTAACAACTGCTAGCGGCTTGTTCAATGTCCAAATATTTTTCTATATATATATAAGCATATACATATAGTGATTTTTTTACAAATTTGAATCATATTACTACATTAAGCTTTTGTTATCATTTCTAATTAATTGAAATGTAGAAGTATACTGTTTTTCTTCTACTTATTTCTATACTTCTCTCTCCTACTAGAGGTCAGAGGTCATCTGAAGGCAGGAGCTATCTTGTTAATATTTTTTCTAAATGCCTACTAAGGTGACTTGCGCTTTTTTTTAAGCAGTCTCCGTAGAGACTCTCAAAAATTGCCAATGCTAACTATATTTCAAGTCTTCATGGCAGGGTATTGGGAAAGTTTTCAATTAGCAATAATCATGCCTCGGATAAACCTCATTGGCTATGATACTGCCACTGCGCAAAGCTGCCTTGTATTTGTTAAATAAGTGTTTATAGACTTGAATTTAAGCAATCAATCAACATAAATGAATGAAGAGTGAAGAAAAGGATAAAATAATAGTTATGGGTTGAGGCCTTCCCTGGTGGCACAGTGGTTAAGAATCCACCTGCCAATGCAGGGGACATGGGTTCGAGCCCTGGTCCGGGAAGATCCCACATATGGCAAAGCAACTAAGCCCATGCGCCACAGCTACTGAGCCTGAGTTCTAGAGCCCGTGAGCCCCAACTACTGAGCCCGCATGCCACAACTACTGAAGCCTGCGCACCTAGAGCCTGTCCTCTGCAGCAAGAGAAGTCACCGCAATGAGAAGCCCACGCACCGCAACTAGAGAAAGCCCGCGTGCAGCAAAGAAGACCCAACGCAGACAAAAATAAATAAATAAATTTATTTTTTTTTTAAATAGCCATGGGGGGCTTCCCTGGTGGCGCAGTGGTTGAGAATCTGCCTGCCAATGCAGGGGACATGGGTTCGAGCCCTGGTCTGGGAAGATCCCACATGCTGCGGAGCAACTGGGCCCGTGAGCCACAACTACTGAGCCTGCGCGTCTGGAGCCTGTGCTCCGCAACAAGAGAGGCCACGATAGTGAGAGGCCCGCGCACCGCGATGAAGAGTGGCCCCCGCTTGCCGCAGCTAGAGGAAGCCCTCGCACGGAAACGAAGACCCAACACAGCCAATACATACATAAATAAATAAATAAATAAATAAATAAATAAATAAAAATAGCCATGGGTTGAAGGAAAGAGATAAGTAAAAATGATTTCTCTAAACTTGATTTTGCTGATGTGTATAATTTCTTGAAGGGGAAAAAATAATTAAGCAGAACAGAAGGTAATGCTGATGAACTCTCGGTTTGACTGGGGACTGAGGGGGTTGGATGAAGGCGTAATCAAAACCATGACTCTCAGATTGTCTCTTAGAGTGTTCCTGGCACCCAAACACTGTCAGATGGCTTTCTTAATGTACTGGCCCTTGTTTTTGTGCCATGTCTGTTACATACACTTGCATTTGCACAGCCTGTTCAATCACCTTTGAGTCTAAGATGTAAAAGTGTGTTTCAAAAGCTCATAATTTAATGTGCATCATGACCAGAAATCACAGTGATCTAGAGGCTGAAGGATTTAGTTCTAATTCTGGCTTTGCACTAACTGAGACCTTGGGCAAGTCACTTTTTTCTTTTTTTCTTTTTTTTTGGCCGCGCCATGCGGCTTGTGGGATCTTAGTTCCCTGACCACGGATCGAACCCCGGGCCCCTGCAGTGGAAGCGCAGAGTCCCAACCACTGGACCACCAGGGAATTCCCAAGTCACTTATTTCTTTTGCTTCAGCATCTTATCTATAATAGAGAGTTTTTAAGAATTGGACCAAATGATCTCTGAAGTCCATCTTCTACCTCTAATTAGCAGGCAAGAACACAGAACTTGGAGCAATACAGCCTGGGCTTGACTTAGCTTATGAACAAGCTACCTAGCCTCTCTTCCCTCTCCTATAAAACGGGAATAATAATAGTACCTACTTCTCAAGATTTAAATGAGGATTAAATGAGATAGTACATGGAAAGTGCTTAGAATAGTGCTCAGTACATTTAGCACTAAATATATGTTCATTCTTAATTACTGTTTATATTGTAAATTTTCTATGGTTCTGTAATTTAACCACTATTCTGTTATATTTGATCATGAAAGTCACTCATCTTTAAGGACCATTTAATTATGATTTGTTCAAAGGTGATGCTGGGCTAACTGCTATGCAACCACAGCGTCCCTGCCCTTTCGGTCGAACATCGACAATGGTGTAATGATCACCATGCTTGGTCAAGACAGTCAAGTGTAGAAATGGTTCCTAAGGGACTCATTTAGCCTCTGACACCAGTAAGGACAATATCCAGTGTCAACATCGCTGGTTCTAGGAAAGAGGTACAGGGAATTACACATAAATATTACATGCTGTACTAGACACTTGGAAAACTACATGGTTTTCTGAATACCCCAAATTTGCTGGCAGGTCCTCCATGAACTTTCTAGGTGATCCTAAATTCCAGACACGTATAGATACTTTATTCTCAACAGGTGAGAGTGGGACCCTCATTCTAGGACTGTTTAGTTCTTTTAATAACCAAGTACAGCCGAAAGAAAATATAATTTTAGAACAGTATGCTGTGGTTCACGTCAAATGGCCTTTCCCCAACATTCAAAATTTAGCACTGGTGGGACATACAGAAAGCACGATGGTTTAGTATAGTGATCAGAGAGGCCTGGATTCACATCCTGTCTCCACGACTACCTAGCCTCTGTGAACTTCAGTTTCTTCTCTAAAATGGGAAAAATAAAACCTTCTTTGCAGAGGCTGTATTATCAACAATGTATGTCAGGTCACCAACAAACTAGCTGATCCATAGTGGGCATTTATTCAACAAGTATTCTATGCCAGGCTCTTCCCTGGACATCTGTATGTATAACTGTGAACAAAAGAGATACAGTCCCTGCACTCAGGAAGCTCATAGGCCAGGAGTGGACCTATGTTGCATGGGCCTGAGACTTACATAAGGAAAAAATTCAAAATTATGGACACAAAAGCTGGTGCAAAGGTAAACATCTATTTAGAATGAGAAAAATATTACAACAAATTACTGTGGTCTTGGAGATTCAGATTCCTTATTTTCTGAGGTCTCTTCAAGGAATTTATCAGAAATATCGATACTTACTTAGAAATGTTTCCAATCACTACTTGGCTCCCCACCCTCCCAGCACATTTCATGGGGACTCAGGCGAGTGAGGAGTACTGAAGTTTCAGCTTCCTTAGGTTCATGGTCAGTCTGCCTTTGTTGCAGGCCCCAAAATGGTAGGTCTTATTTTTGTTTTTGTACAAATTATATTATTTGTAATTCTCAGAGTGGTTTCTATGTTGACTATCTTTAACTTTTTATTCCTAAATCCTGAGGAAAGGCTTTAAGTCTCCAACCCAGGCCATTTTAGCTTCAATTATACTTGGAGATATAGTCTTTTTGCATTAAAAAAATTACTAATAGGATCACTATTGTTAATTTAGTACTAACAGAAAGCTTAAAATGTCATTTCACCTTCTGCAAAGTTGGCATGCAAATGTTCTCCTTGGGCAAGGAAACTGAACTTCAGTAAGGTACCAATTTACTGATACTGATTTCTTCTAAGTGCCCTTCTAATATCTGGGGAAACCCACAGATGCTTCATTTAATAAATTATGAACTTTATTCTAGACCTTTTTCCCTTTGTGTTGCCAGGTTTAGATTCTGGCTCAGGCACTGGTTTAGTTTAGTAATATTATAATTGAAATTAGAATTCTATAACAATAATAGGACTTTTTTTAAGGAACAAGTATATTAGAGTTTAGTTTTTACATGATTTCTATGCGGAAATCCTGACACTAGGCAAACTGATAACAATCAATGATTTGTTAGAATAAGTTGAAAATACAATGATTGAAAAGAAAATAGGAGGAAAATGAATTTTAATATGATCATTACTGAGTTAGTCCAACCATAGAAAATATGAATTCGAACCATTAAAAATAGAATGGGTAAATATTTTCTTTATGAAAGGTGGTAACTTTTGTTAATATTTAAATTCTCTCCTAAGAATAATGAGGGTAAGATATTGTTTCCAAGAGAGTTTCAGGATTGTCAAAAAATTAATAAGAAAATAACAATCACATAATTTTTTTTTTAGCAATGAACAATAAAGTTCACATATCTTAAGCACCCAATAAATATTTGTGGAATGAATGAATGTTAAATAATCTGGAAGAGCAGCAATTGTAACTAGTAGAAAACTTGATACTTAATATAAAGAAGTGCTGAGTAAATTAAATAATAAATCAAACTGAAATTAATTCTAGCCCAAATGAACAGTGAATAATTTTGATCAGCAGCAAAAAAATAAATGAGGACAAAACGGTCAGCTGCGAGCCTTGAGAGGTCAGGGAGAGCCATCTGCGAACAACCCTCACGCCTACACAACTTCCCACAGTTCTGCACAGCAGGTTAAATAATTTTCAGCTCGCTCTTTCAAAGTCCTTCAAATTTAAGTTCGTGTGGTTTTCATAGGGTCTTTACATGTATTACCTCATTCCATCTTCACAATGATTCTCTAGAGTGTTTATTTTTAGCTCAGTATAATGAAGGAGGGAACTGAGGCTGCTAAGAGGGAATTGACTGATCCAAGACCGTAAAGCTAATTAGTAGCAGGGCCAGTGCTAGAGCCTGGGTGTCCTGCTTTCAAGACCCGGGTCCTGTCCCCTGTGGTACCAAGTAGGTGAGTAGCACTTTTATATCATTCCTGATGGCCAGTTATCCCCCAAAAGAGCAATCAATGATTCCAAGCAGGTGGTCAGAAAACACTCACAGTGAAGGACAAAATGTATGGAAATCAATTTGGAAACATGCAAAACAATTCAAAAAATAGGTAGCTCATTCCTGGGATTAAAAAAAGGAAAGAATTCAAACAAATTAAAAGCTATATGACCAAAGTTAGTTACTACATTATTTATGACAGGAAGGAAGGAAGGCATGAAGAGAGAGAAAGAGAGAGAGAGGAAGGAGGGAGGGAGGGAGGGTAAGTAAAGGGAGGGAAGAAGGAAGGAAAGAAGGCAGGAAAAGAAAAACAGGCTAATTTTTATCAAAAGAGGGAGATGACTAAGTAAATCATATTTCATTAGATTGATGAATTGTTATACTAAGATTATTATGAAAACTAAAAATAACACGGAAAATGTTAGAGTGACTTTAGCTGGGAAATATATTTGGAAAAGTTGGGGGGAACACAGAAATATGAAAACAGTTTGCTCTGTGGAGTTTTAAAGTATATTTTCTTTAATGATTTTCACTTAATACTTTATTAAATAGTTTTAACAATAAACAAGTTTATAATTCACATGAAAATATTTCAGCCAAAATGTGGCTAAATTCATGCACAGATTTGAAAATTTAACAAAAATTTAATTTTTGACAAATGATTGGGTGTTCCTTAAATACAGACACGTGTGATGCGCTAGGTTTCTTCAACGCAAGCCTTCCAAAGCACTGCCTTCCACCCGTGTCCCTTCCATCACGTCTCCCTGACCTCTGACCCCTTCTTCATCTTTGTTTCTAAAGTTGTCCAGCTATCTTATTTGCCTCCTATCATCCACAGAACTTATCTGAGTCTGGACTTCCAGGGGCATCAAAGAGCTGCTACGTTAGATTAGAGGAGGGGACAGAATGAGATATTAGGTCCCTGGCTGTCTCTCAATGACATTAGGCCCTGCTATCTGCCTCAAAAAGAAAAAGCTGACTTCCCCTTTAAGCTACTGAATCTAAAGAACAAAGGTTGAAGCTCCCTTAAATCAATCATTCCAAAGGTAGACGGCCTTGTACAAGATAGAGGGTAACCTTGGAAAATCACAGAATGACTATTGTGCAAGGTTGCAGGGCCCAGGTTGCACTCCCCCGCCAACCCCAGTTCAGTTTCCCCAGCAGACCTCCTTTATGAGCATTGGACCAAAGCACACGCATAGATACCCCAGTTTCATCAGGAGTTATGTCAAACTCACTGCCTCAGAGCAATAGTTTTTACCTTGTTACCTGGCGAACAGGATCAGGTTATAACTACAAGTGCTGCACAAAGAACCTCCCCCACATTCTCCACATGAGAGTGGAGAGGCTGTCTTCAGCCCAGAGCAAAGATAACCCTAGATACCTTGATAGCCTATGCAAAGAGCAGCAAAGGTGAAAGAGACACTGTGAAACACCAAGGTCAACTTGGGGCATAACAACACATGCATATATAGATACATGGAGAGATATATATCTCCAGAAAACTCGCTTGGAAAGCTATTGCAAAGGTACATGTCTGTTATCACAGCTTAACTCATCTTTCATATAGTTACAGAAATAAGCAATAGAATATCCATTTCAAAGAAAAACCCCCCTCCTTTTTTTCCCTATTAGAACCGGTTAACTGCTATTAGGACTGGTTTAATACATTTATATTAATTTCATCTCACTCTCCCTTTAGCGTCTGATGGCATCATATTCGCAAGGCAGCTAGTTTATGGCTCAGAACCTTACGTGTGTTTAGTGCTTCACAGTTTACACATCAGAGGTGCACACCCACCCTAAAGAGGCGTACTGATCACTCACTGCGGCTTTTATGGATGAAAGCATTGAGGCTACCAAGGGATTAAGTGACCGCTTAGAATAAAGCAAAGAATGCCTCCCTGTGAATTCTAGTAATGCATGATTGCTTTTGTTTCAAATCAGGAAAAATGCAGTTAAGACTTTCTGCTGTGTATACACTTCCAAATGTAAAATAGATAGCTAGTGGGAAGCAGCTGCATAGCACAGGGAGATCAGCTCAGTGCTTTGTGACCACCTAGAGGGGTGGGATAAGGAGGGTGGGAGAGAGACACAAGAGGGAGGGGATATGGGGATATATGTATATGTATAGCTGATTCACTTTGTTATACAGCAGAAACTAACACACCATTGTAAAGCAATTATACTCTAATAAATGTGTTGAAAAAAAAAAAAAAAAAGACTTTCTGCTGTGATTCCAGCCCCAGAAAAGTCGAGAAAGAGCTGCTGAGACCACTTAAGGTGGAATCTGACCTGGGCTGCCCTGAGATTCCTTTCAGAAGCTGGAAACTAGGGGTGGAGGCAGGGGAGGAGGCTACAGCCTGAACACTTTTCTGAGAAGGACATTCTTAAGGATCTTTAGGAACATTTGGGTGCTAAGTGGTTCCAGGATCTTCCAATGAAAACGGAGTAAGAACAGGTAGATAGAGGTAATACCTTGAGGCATCTACTTCTTCAGAAAATCTTTCATGGAATTATTTAAATTAGCTATTCTTGCATAAAGCAAGGAGACACCAGTTTTGGAATCCTCAGCCCTTACATTAATGTCTATCTTTCCCCACCTAACAGAGTTTATGGAACATTTTTAATGTCCACAGGATCTATCAGGTTTGAGCCATTGCTCGTTTTTTTTTTGTTTTTGACCTACAAAAAGGCACTTTTGGATGATTCAGCCCAATATAAAACATCTCCAATGAGCAAAAGGAAAGCTAAAGAACAAGACTGAAAGCAGACTTTGTGGGTTACAAATAGTAAGGGTTTGTGCCCTTGTTTTAGAAACACCCAATTAGAGGAGAAATTGGCAGACCTGGGAAGAGCCATCAAGAGACAAGCAAGTCAGGTGCTGAGAGGAGGAGAGGCGGATACATAAAGGAGCAAGCTCTGGCTGGCCAGGCAGGAAGGAGACCTTGCGCATTTAACTGGCCTTGAGTCCTTAACTAGAGTCCTCAAGTTAAGAACCATACAGCTCATGGTTCTTTACTGAATCATGCCTCTGCCTTAATTTAGTGTCTTATTTTATTCAGTTTTATATGTTTCTCTTTCATACATTTTAGTCTTATTTTCCCATTAAGATTACTGGCTCCTGAGAGCAAATCCCTGCACCATTTATTTCAGCCTCTCAGGGCAGGGCAAGACAGGCATTGAGTCAGCGCTCAGTAAGTACCTATTAAATAGACTGGAAACTGATCGTGAGGCTCTGTTTTAAGTGAACGCAACAGGAAATGTAAATTCCAGGGGGGCCAATAATAATAATATCCATCTTTAGGCAGTAGCTCCTAGGTGCTCTATTCTATGCTACATATTTAATATATACGTTAGCTCTACATCTAACAACAACTTTACAGAGGGTATTATTATTTTTAACTTCATTTTACAGCTGAGAATACGAAGAGATTTCAGACAGGTTAAGTGCCTTATCTAAGGCTACTATAGTTAGTACCTGAACTTCAAGCCCAAGTGAGCTGATCCCAAATCCTACACTATTTCCACTGGTTTTCTGCACTGTGCCATGCCTGCCACCCTTTTATAATAATAGTAATAATAGCTAAGGCTTATATAGAGCTATACTGTGTGCCAGCCACTGTTCTAGAGTGCATTAATTCATTCAATCCTTGCAACAAGCCTAGGAGGTGAGCTCTATTACTATCCATTTACAGAATTTAGAAATTGTATTATCCTGGACTTCTAAGTTAGGGCCAAAAGAAGGCTCTGTAGAACAATGAAAGAGCACTGCTCTGAGTCTTTCTATGTAGAGGAAGAAACCCTATAATCCACATAGCGTCTCACCTGTACCCAGCCCCGAGAGAGCCCGGAAGGGAGCCAGGGAGAGGAGAAGTAAGATGGAGCTAGGACAAGAGCTCTCTGCCTGCCTCTCGGTAATCCTATAGGGGAGGCTTTAGGTTGGAAGCACAGGGGAAGTGAACAGAGAGCAGACTTTGCGGTCATCAGGGTTCCCTGGCAGCTTTCCCCTGCAGCACCCGACGCTTCACTAATATGTCCATGAGAAGACCTTCTATCAGCCAAGTCACAACCCTGTGAGTAAGGACAGTAAAGATTAACAATATTTTCTTGTTCTTAGGCTCACTCGAAAGTCTGGCATAACTACAATAGAAATTTCCGCCCACATCAGAAGGGTCGGTTATCAATCACGTTGGGATCCCACTGGATTGAACCAAACAGATCAGAAAACACAATGGATATACTCAAGTGCCAACAATCCATGGTTTCTGTGCTCGGGTGGTTTGCCAACCCTATCCACGGGGATGGTAACTATCCAGAGGTGATGAAAAAGAAGTTGTTCTCCATTCTACCCCTCTTCTCTGAAGCGGAGAAGAATGAGGTGAGGGGCACAGCTGACTTCTTTGCCTTTTCCTTTGGACCCAACAATTTCAAGCCCTACAACACCATGGCTAAAATGGGACAAAATGTGTCCCTCAATTTAAGAGACGTGCTGAACTGGATTAAACTGGAATATGGCAATCCCCGAATCCTGATCACTGAGAATGGCTGGTTCACGGACAGTCATGTGAAAACAGAGGATACCACAGCCATCTACATGATGAAGAACTTCCTCAACCAGGTTCTCCAAGGTTGGTTGCACATTAGCTCAAAACAACTGTCTTGAATACTTATGCTATAGGGTATTTAAAGTCACCTTTGAATATATGATTATTGTTGTTATGGTCATTGTTGAACTTTCCTATTTTCCAATGTTGACAGAATTTTTTAACGTTACTCTCGTCCTTTTTTTTTTATAAATGTATTTATTTATTTATTTTTGGCTGCGTTGGGTCTTCATTGCTGCGCATGGGCTTTTCCCTAGCTGCGGCGAGCGGGGGCTACTCTTCGTTGCGGCGTGCGGGCTTCTCATTGCCATGGTTTCTCTTGTTGCAGAGCACAGGCTCTAGGCGCGCGGGCTTCAGTAGTTGTGGTACGTGGGCTCAGTAGTTGTGGCTCGCGGGCTCTAGAGCGCAGGCTCAGTAGTTGTGGCGCCCGGGCTTAGTTGCTCCGTGACATGTGGGATCCTCCCAGACCAGGGATTCAACCCACGTCCCCTGCGTTGGCAGGCGGATTCTTAACCACTGAGCCCCCAGAGAAGTCCCACTCTCGTGTCCTTTTAAATAAAGGTTTGAAAACAATAGTTTTACACTGTAGATACATCCTTAATTGGCAACAGGATGCTGTTTCATTCCTTTTAAAAGGACATAATGCTAAAGGAGACATGTCAAAAGTTTTCTAACAGTAGTACTTTAGTCTAAGATGCTGAAAGCTTTTTTTGATTGTGCTCCTTTTACTCTACTACATGACTCAGTGACGAAAAGTCTGAAGACAAAGAATGAGCCATGAATGGCTAAACTGAGCAACTTCTATTGTTCTTAGATATTTCTCTAATCCCTACCCATCCCCTCATTCCTTTTCCTTTACTCAGGTAGTGACATCTGCAGGTGGCTGACTGAAATAATGGAGCAGAGGACAAGCTCAAATTATGATGTTCTGTCCCCTACAGAGTTGGGCCCCATTTCTCTCCTATATAAAGGAATTCTCAGTGGATCTTTCTACAACTCTGTAGCTCTCTTTAGAAGTCACAAGCTTGGAGGGAATTCCCTGGAGGTCCAGTGGTTAGGACTCGTGGCTTTCACTGCTGAGGGCCCGGGTTCGATCCCTGGTCAGGGAACTAAGGTCCCGAAGGTGGCACAGCATGGCCAAGAGAAAAAAAAATGTCACAAGCTTGGAGAAAAATCCCTGGTTCTGCAGAAGAGAATGTTCAGGGAGGGTCCTCAGGGAGAGCAAGACGTGCTGTCCCAACTTGCAGGAGGAGCACATGGAACAGAGCCTTGCCCAGCCACGGGGCGCATGCACATGGGGGCCTCCAGAGCAGAGGACTCTGCCCACAGGGCCCGGGCCAAATGCCAAGCACTTTGGCAAAAGTGGTGTCATTCCCCAGGCGTTACCATTCCACCTCTCCTCAGGACCCTATGACACCAGAGAGACTAGAACCAGGGCCTGCTGAAACATATTTATTTCATCGGAACCCCTTTTTTTTGGCCGTGCCATGCGGCATACAGGACCCCAGTTCCCCGACCAGGGATGGAACCCACGCCCCCTGCAGTGGAAGCACAGAGTCCCAACCACTGGACCACTAGGGAAGTCCCACATCAGAATCTCTTGACATCAATTCCCTTGACATTGACTCCACCTTTTAGGAAAAGAATATCAGTGATAAAACCCCCAAAGTGCAGAAATGAGACATTACCACGAGAAAATGAAAGCTTTTAAGAAAAGAAAAATGGTTCATGATTGATTGGGGTATTTGTTGTTTTTATTTCATATTTCATTTTTATCTAGTTCCTAAAAGTTATTGAATTTAAAGCTAGAAAGTTCCTGAGAGATCATCTTTTCCAAACTTCTCTATTTACAAATGAGGAAACAGAGATCGAGAAACTTGCCCAATAGCCCCGTCCCAGGAGCACAGTAGAGCAAGTCCTCTCCCCTCCTGCCCCTCAGCCCAGTCAGTTCTTGTTCTCTTACATCACTGTGCTTCCTTCTCCTCCTTAAATCTACATTCACATATGCTCATTCTCAAAGCTGATATTTCAGTCCCTGAGGATTGTTTCACAGAAGATAGTTTGTCCACAAATGGGAACCAACCCAAGGTTGAAATGAGAAACTCTTGGTCATGAGCAGACATCTACATTGGTCCCAAAGGGTTCTGGAAATTACCATGCCCTCTGACACAGATCTTTTTTTTTTTAACTATTTCAATTCAGTATTTTACTTGTTTTTTTTTTCTTCTTATAAATCCTCAACTGCTATTTATTTATTTGTTTGTTTATTTATTTATTTATTTATTTTTGGCTGCGTTGGGTCTTCGTTGCTGTGTGCAGGCTTTCTCTAGTTGCGGCGAGCGGGGGCTACTCTTCTTTGTGGTGCACAGGCTTCTCATTGTGGTGGCTTCTCTTGTTGTGGAGCACGGGCTCTAGGCACACGGGCTTCAGTAGTTGTGGCATGCAGGCTCTAGAACGCAGGCTCAGTAGTTGTGGCACACAGGCTTAGTTGCTCCGCAGCATGTGGGATCTTCCCA
Source organism: Balaenoptera physalus (assembly GCF_965194825.1). NCBI lineage: Eukaryota > Metazoa > Chordata > Mammalia > Artiodactyla > Balaenopteridae > Balaenoptera > Balaenoptera physalus. The sequence continues at coordinate 86,359,349 of NC_138884.1, read as the reverse complement.
GACCAGGGATCGAACCCACGTCCCCTGCATTGGCAGGCGGATTCTTAACCACTGTGCCACCAGGGAAGTCCTCTGACACAGATTTGCACACTAAGCCTCAGGAATATTTTAAATTTTATCCTTTAACTGTGTCATTCACTTGGGAAGACCACTCTAGATGAAAATAACTGCCCCTTTTCAAATATAAAAATAAATTTTCTATTTGATATATTGGGCCTGCAAATTAGGAAAAAGGTTGCTTTCACAATATGCCGCCCCTGGCATGTCATTAGTGAGGTCGTAAACATGAACCAGAGTGTGTAGTCCTCTGAACATCTCTGCTTTTTTCCTTCTGTGCAGCAATCAAGTTTGATGAAATACGAGTGTTTGGTTACACTGCCTGGTCCCTCCTGGATGGCTTTGAATGGCAGGATGCTTACACCACTCGCCGAGGATTATTTTATGTGGATTTTAATAGTAAACAAAAAGAAAGAAAGCCTAAGTCTTCAGCACGTTACTATAAACAGGTCATACAAGAAAATGGTTTCACTTTGAAAGAGTCCACACCAGACGTGCAGGGTCAGTTTCCCTGTGATTTCTCCTGGGGCGTCACTGAATCTGTCCTTAAGGTAAGTGGCTACTTACAAATTAACTATAAAGTGGTGCAAGTAGTACACAATATTTTCTTTCACTTTACTCAGTGACATCTAGGAGATAGCTGTCAGACAATATCAAATACCATGATCACTTGGAGGTTATGAGGGGAAGGTGGGGAAAGAGGAAGGAAGAGGAAGAGAAGAACTCATGCTTACTGAGAGCTTTCCATACTGCCCTCAAGTTGTGTACAGTCTAGCGGGAACTTACAGTCATTTTTGTGAGAGGCATTTGTTAGTAGTGTCAAAATTAAGGGAAAATAATTTTATAGATTTTTTTTTTTTAATTTTTTGGCTGGGCTGCACGGCTTGCAGGATTTTAGTCCAGGGATTGAACCCACGCCCTCAGCAGTGAAAGCACCGAGTCCTAACCACTGGAACGCCAGGAATTCCCTAGATTTTTGTTTCGTCAAAAACAAATTGTTAGTGACCTTTTATTTAAGTGATTCCTCTTATTTGATAAACTTGGGTTATTTGCCTTATGAGGTCTTTATACCCCAGTGGGGCCTCCTGACTTGTCTCATTCCTCACCTTCTTCAGATGTTTACTCAGATGTCACCTTCTCAATAAGGCTTCCCTCCACTCCAAAAAGCATAACTCCAACACTATCAGTGCACATTCCCCCTTCCTGCTCTATTTTCCTACATAGCATTCACCATTCTCTAGCATACTATGTACATTACACATTTCCCTTTTTTCTCCAGCTTTACTGAGATACAATTGACATACAATATTGTGTAAATTTGAGGAGTACAATGTGTTGATTTGATACAGTTATATATTACAAAATCATTGCCACTATGGCATTAGCTATCATTTCCATACCATCACGCGCAATTCCCATTTCTTTTTTTGTGGTGAGAAAATTTAAGATCTACTCTCTTAGCAACTTTCAAGTATATAATACAATATTATTAACTATAGTCACCATGCTGTACAACAGACCCCCAGAACATGTTAATATTATAACTGGAAGTTTGTGCCCTTCAACCGGCATCTCCCCATTTCCCCCACCCCCAGCCCCTGATAACCACTTTACACATTTTTCTTACTGATCACTTGTCTTCCCCTACTAGAATGCAAACTTTCTCCGCAAGAGGTGGAGACGTTTGAGGCTTTGCTGCCTGCTGTATGCCTTACTAGAGCAATGTCAGGCACATGGCAGGTGCTCAATGCATAGTGCATGAATAAGGTCAACTTTTAGAGCCAGGTGAGCCCTTCGAAACCTCTTACTCCAAATCCTTCATTTTATAGCTGAGGAAAGTAAGACCCATCAATTAATAATTGAGACCTAAGTGACTTGCCCAAGGTAACACAAATAGCGGCAGAACTGTAGCAGGCAAACTTCAAGCCCCCAGATGCACAATGCTCTTTCCAAAATAATAATAACTACTTTTTGAAGCTCCTACTATGTACCAAGCACTTAACCGCTGTATGTATGTGCATTTTGTCTACTTAATCTTTGTTTTTTAATTTTATTTATTTATTTTTGGCTGTGTTGTGTCTTCATTGCTGCATGCGGGCTTTCTCTAGTTGCGGTGAGCAGGGGGTACTCTTCGTTGTGGTGTGCAGGCTTCTCACTGCGGTGGCTTCTCTTTGTTGCAAAGCACAGGCTCTAGGCGTGCAGGCTCAGTAGTTGTGGCTCTCAGGTTCTAGAGCACAGGCTCAGTAGTTGTGGCGCAGGGGCTTAGTTGCTCTGCAGCATGTGGGATCTTCCTGGACCTGGGCTCGAACCCTGGACCAGGGCTCGAACCCATGTCCCTTGCATTGGCAGGCAGATTCTTAACCACTGCACCACCAGGGAAGTCCCTGTCTACTTAATCTTAAAACCCTCATTTTAAGAGACACAGATGTAGAGAACAACTGTATGGACACCAACGGAGGAAAGTGGCAGGGGGGTTGGTGGTGATGGGATGAATTGGGAGATTGGGATTGACATGTATACACTAATATGTATAAAATAGATAACTAATAAGAACCTGCTGTATAAAAAATAAATAAAATTAAATTTAAAAAAAAAACCACCTCATTTTATAGGCAAAGAACCTGAAGTTTAGGGAGGTTACATAACTTGTTCGGGTTACCCGGATTTGTCTGTCTCCTGACCATTATGCTATAAGACCCCACAATACCACACTATTACTTGTATTCTAGAAGCATATGGAAAAACAAGATGTGCAAGGACCAGACAAAATGGCCCAAACCATGAGTGGGCAAAGTTACGAATCTCAACCCCTATCGATATTTAAATAAGACTTTAGTAAAGGCTCAGAGGTGATAAAAGGGGGAAAGATATAGAGAGTAATATAAACACAGTGACTCACCTTCAGTTTGTGTCCCCTGGAGAGCCACCTACTTACCCAGTGTCTATCTCCTCCTCCACATGGCACAGGCAGGCCATCTTTTCCATACCACTTCAAGTAGGTTTATATTTTCCAAAATTCCAGACCCAGCAAAGAGAGGCCCCAGGGGAGACAAGAGTTCCAGCCTGTACATGACCCAACCTGTAAGTTCCTGCTTCCTCTGAAGACCCATCTGTTCCCCAGTGTTTGACAGTGTGAATGTCTGCCCCCTCTGTGGACCCTACTCCTATTACTCAGAGCAAGAGCTGATCACTTGGGTCAGGGGAAAGTAATTCTGTGATCAGCCAGGCCTGGGTTTCTTGCTCACACCTGGAGCCCATCAAGGAGTCAGTGTCCCTTGAACTTAAACCAGGAGTGAGGATGAGTTGTTTGCCAAGAAAAATTAGGGTGTGTTTTGAAAACTCAGCCAGATGATGTATGAATAGATGATGGGTAGGCAAAAGAGTAGGTGTTTTCTATAGGAAGACTAATAAAGTGAAAGTAACATTTAAAAAATATTGCTATGCCTACCCACACACATCTTATTTTCCTCCAACCTTTTTTTCCTTCAATATTCTTCTCCAACATTTTGTTTTGAAAATTTTCAAACTAGTACAATAAACACCCATATTCCCTTCATCAAGATTGGCTGATTGTTAACATGTTGCCATGTTTGGTTTATCTCTCTCTCTTTTAGAACCATTAAAAAGTTGCAGACATCATTATACTTTACCCCAAAATATTTCAGCATGTGTCTTCTAAGAACAGTGACATTCTCCTATCTCATACTATTATCATACTCAGGATATTTAATATTTATTCAATATCATCCAACATACAATCCATATTCAAATTTTCCTAAATGTCCCAAAAATGTCCTTTATAGATCAAAAAAACTTTTTTTTTATCATGAACAAGGAACACATATTTGTTGTTGTGTATCTTTAGCCTTTTAATTCAGAGCAATCCCCCTAATCTCTTGGTATTGACATTTTTGAAGAGTTCAGGCCAGATGCTTGTAGAGTGTTTCATGGATTTCTCTGTTTCTTTATTAGATTAGTTAACCATTTCTGGAAATAATACTACATAGATGATGTTGTGTATTTCCCATACATCAAATTAGGAGGCACATAAAATCAGTTTGTTTCATTACTGAAGACATTAGTTGAAGTAATAGTCACCAGATTTCTTGGTTAAGGTGGCATTTGCCAGATCTCTTAACTGAAAAGTACCTTTTCCATTTGTAATTAAGAATTAATCTGATGGTGATACTTTGAGACTGTGTAAATATCCTGTTCCCCAACAACATTTAACCAATGGTCTTAACATTGATACAATAACCTTGCCTGAATTAATGATTACTTTGTAGATTGCAAAATGGTGAATTTGTAATTAGATTATTCCTTCTATATTTATTTGGTGAATTCTTTTAAATTCAATGTGTTATAATTCATTGTTGTCATTGTTTCATTGGGCCTTTTGATACTCAAATTTTCTCAAATTTGGCCAATGGGACTCTTTCAAGCTGCTCCTGTGTCTTTTTGACATTTCCCTTTCAGTTTTTAAGCACTTCCTTATTTTTCTGGCACAAGATGTACCAGCATCACTTCATTCTTCTCCTGCCCCAGACCTGGAAAAAGCCATTACTCCAAAAACCCCAGGATCCTTTTAGTGGAAAATAGAACTTTAGAACCAAGCTCTGGGAGCCAGGGTTGAGATCAGGGTGCAATACTTTAACTATTTCTATCGGCAGATTAATCACACACTGGCTAAGACTAATGCTTTCTGGAGATTTTTTAAAGTAAGACAGATTTGGGGAATTCCCTGGCAGTCCAGTGGTTAGGAGTCGGTGCTTTCACTGCCGTGGCCCAGTTCAATCTCACGTCAGGGAACTAAGATCCTGCAAACCGCGCCTCGGCCAAGAAAAAAAAAAAGTAAGAGATTTTTCATTTGATCTTGCCTTACCTTATGGTAAGATTTCCCTTTGTAAATACACTTTCAATATCATGATGCTCTGAGATTTCAAAACACTGAAACTGACCATCTAGGCTAGGAGGGTTTTACTCTAATAATTATATACAGATTTACCTTCATGCTCACATGATCAATGTTCTCTCAGTTTAATGTTCTAGATAACTGGCTGGCAGATGGCAAGTGGGAATGATATGATTTTGTAATTAGACTATGAAGGATGACACACGAGAAAACAATTAGAGGGAAAATATTTACCAAAGGTTAATTACCCATTTATTCCAGGTGTATTTAAATTCAGTCATGGGAAGAAAAAGCACTTTAAAACAAGTTCAGAACTTTTACTTTTTTTTAATTAAGCTTGAATTTGGATATGTTTTTCTTAAGCCCTTTTCTGTTTTAATTTAGACTCAAGGGCCTAGCAGGCAATTATTTCAAGGAAAACTAAACCCAAGTTATAAGTACCTTATGTTTGTAGAGTGCTTTAGAGTTGACAGAGCAGTTGCCCAGATCACAGACTTCTCACAGCACACCTGTGAGGTGCATGAGATTGCTCTGTCACTATACAGAGCTGCCAAGCCTTGAGTTTTAAAGGGACAGAATTAGAACAGGAGTCCAGGGCTCTCTCTCTGGTAGAGGGGCAGGGAATGGGACGTCATCAGATCCAAGAGTCAACTTGGGAGTTTCTGGCGGTTATTTCAGGGTCCTCTCTTTTCATAGTTCAAGTCCCTTATGTAAGGAGGGTGTTGAGTATTCTCCCTTTAGATGAATAAATGCTTTGTTCTCACAGGCACATGGGTGGGGGAGAAACAGAATGATGCACATGTGATACCACTCGGACTTTTCAAATAAGAGGCGTTAGAGAGATGCCTTCAGCAAATGCAAGGGGTCATTCCCCAACCTGTCCCACTGTCCTCTTTTAGCAACTGTGGCTGGGGTCAACCAGCCCCCTCTAACCCCAAGTGCTGATCTCAGTGAAATCCTCAACAACTGGAATGTTAACTTTGCCTTCAATTTATGGCAGGGTTTGGAAGGTCCATCTTTTGTGATTCCTTTTAACTGAGAGGACTAAGCCAATTTCCTGATGCCTTTGAACAGAATCACATGAGACCCCCACTACATTACTGGGGTTTTAGGACCGACGAACTGGAAAACAGCTTCTCAGTGTTTTCTTTCTTTTTTTTTTAATTAATTAATTTATTTATTATTTATTTTTGGCTGTGTTGGGTCTTTGTTGCTGCACACGGGCTTTCTCTAGTTGCAGTGAGCGGGGGCTACTCTTCGTTGCGGTGCACGGGCTTCTCACTGCGGTGGCTTCTCTTGTTGTAGAGCACGGGCTGTAGGTGAGCAGGCTCAGTAGTTGTGGCACGCAGGCTCTAGAGTGCAGGCTCAGTAGTTGTGGTGCACGGGCTAAGTTGCTCCGCGGCATGTGGTATCTTCCCGGACCAGGGCTCGAACCCATGTCCCCCGCCTTGGCAGGCAGATTCTTAACCTCTGTCCCACCAGCGAAGTCCATGCTCAGTGTTTTCTGAAAGACAACTTGTTTTCCAAGGCAAGCCCTGGGTGTAGTTCCTTCTCTACATTTTCTGGTCTCCCCAGTAAATTTCAAGGGCTGAGAGGGAGGATAAGCCATCAGGCCTTTTTTCTGACATCGCCGGAATAGCAGGAAGACATATGCTGTTATGAAGGACATGTGCATCATTTATTTTCTCTATTGTCAGTGAGAGGAAAGTAAGGTCAGGCTCTTCTTCTCAGAGGATGTATGCCGACTCTGTCTGCCAGGGTGTGCTTTACCTGAATGTGCTTGCTTTTCACAGCCAGAGTCGGTGGCTTCCTCCCCACAGTTCAGCGATCCTCACCTGTATGTGTGGAATGTGACGGGCAACAGACTGTTGCACCGAGTGGAAGGAGTGAGGCTGAAAACACGACCAGCTCAATGCACGGATTTTGTCAGTGTCAAAAGACAGCTTGAGATGTTGGCAAGAATGAAAGTCACCCACTACAGGTTTGCTCTGGACTGGCCCTCAATCCTTCCCACTGGCAACCTGTCCACGGTTAACCGACAGGCTCTGAGGTACTACAGGTGTGTGGTCAGTGAGGGACTGAAGCTCAACATCTCCTCAATGGTCACGTTGTACTATCCAACCCACGCCCACCTAGGCCTCCCCGCGCCTCTGCTGCACAGTGGAGGGTGGCTGAACCGGTCGACGACCAAGGCCTTCCAGGACTATGCCGACCTGTGCTTCCAGGAGCTGGGGGACCTCGTGAAGCTCTGGATCACCATCAACGAGCCTAACCGGCTGAGTGACATCTATGACCGCTCTAGTAACGACACCTACTGGGCAGCCCACCACCTGATGATCGCCCACGCCCTGGCCTGGCACCTCTACGACCAGCAGTACAGGCCTGCGCAGCACGGGGTTGTGTCGCTGTCTCTGCACTCGGACTGGGCCGAACCCGCCAATCCCTATGCGGACTCGCACTGGAAGGCGGCCGAGCGCTTCCTCCAGTTCGAAATCGCCTGGTTCGCAGAGCCCCTCTTCAAGACTGGGGACTACCCGTTGGCCATGAGGGAGTACATCACCTCCAAGAATAGGCAAGGGCTCACGCGCTCCGCACTGCCTCAGTTCACCGAGGAGGAAAGGAGGCTGGTCAAGGGCACTGCAGACTTCTACGCCCTGAACCACTTCACCACCAGGTTCGTGATGCACGAGCGGCAGAACGGCAGCAACTACGACGCGGACAGGGACATCCAGTTTCTGCAGGACATCACCTGCCTGAGCTCCCCCACCCGCCTGGCCGTGATACCCTGGGGAGAGCGCAAGGTGCTGAAGTGGATCCGGAGGAACTATGGAGACGTGGATGTTTACATCACGGCCAGTGGCATCGACGACCAGTCTCTGGAAAATGATGAACTCCGGAAACACTACTTAGAGAAATACATTCAGGAGGCTTTGAAAGGTGAGGTTCGGGGGCTATTTCAGATTCAGTGAAGTATGACATTCCCAGATAATATGCACAGAAGAATGAGGGGAACAGGTTCATTAATGACAGTGTCAGCTCACTATGGGAAATTTGGCAAGTATAGAAAAATACTTTTAAAAACCTGAAATCTTACTCCCCAGAAAAAAGTGCCTAGACTCGTGCTGACTAGATATCAATACAATTGAGCTCATACTATAATATAGTCTTGTAGCCAACTTTTTTCTTAATATCATATTATGTGTTCTCTGTCATTAAAAGTTCCTTGTTAACATTATTTTAATGGTTGCTTAATATCTCATTATAGGGACATATCTCAGTGTACTTAGCCACCCCTCTAATGTTTGATACTTAGGTGTTTTTTTAACTACTAAAAAATAGGCATCTTTGTATATAAATTTTTGTCTTCATTTCTAATGATCTCCTTGGGATGGATTCTCCAACATGGAATTATTGGGTCATATATTATAAACAGCAGTGTTTGAGAGTGCTTATCTCACATACTCTTCCCAGCATTGGTTAATATCGCATTTTTAAAAAATATTATTTTTAAATATTCATGATCAATTTGTTGAAGCTGCAAAAATTTCCTAGAAATTTATTCATTTATTTGACAAATATTTATTGAGCACCTAGTATGGGCAAAAACTGTTCTGGGCACTATGCCACCACTGAACAAAAATAAAGATTACTGTCCTTTATGGAGCCTGTATTTTTCTGGAATAAGAGTCAACAAACAAGTATAAGATATAGCATGTCAGGGGTGAAAAGGTCTGTGGAGAAAAAACAGCAGAGAAGAGGGTGCCTCAGGGTGGGAGACAGGAGTGCTTACAATTCTAAATAGAGTGGCTAGGGAACCTCAAAGATCCTCAGAGAAGTGAGGCAGCAAACCGATAGTTACTTAAAGAGGTGTTCCAGGTAAGAGAAGAGCAAATGCAAAAGCCCTGATGTTGGAGCATGCCTGGCCTATTTGAGGATCAGGAAAGAGGTCAGAATAGTTAGAAAGAATGAGCAAGGGGGAAAGTAATTGATGAGTTCAAGGAGGTAAGGGAAGAGGCAAATCAGGTAGGGCTTAGTAGACCACTGTAAGAACTGTGGCTCTTTGAGTGAGATAGGAAGGTTCTAGGAGGTTTTAAACAGAAGGGTGACATGCTCCAACTCACACTTTAAAAGAATTACTCTGGTTACTCTTTGTGAATACACTGTAAAGGAGCAAGAATTGAAACAGGGAGAATTGCACTGGTCTGTGTAAGGATAACAGTGGATTGGATCAGGCTATTAAGAGTGGACATGGTGAGAAGTGGCCAGGTTCTGGATGTATTTTGAAGGTAGTCAAACAGGATTGGATGTGGGTATGAGAGAAGAAAGATGATTCCAACATTTTGGCTTGAGTAACTAAAAGGATGAGTGGCCATTTATCAGGTTGGGGAACAGGTTTTTGGAGATGAGTTGTTTGTTGTGCACAGGTTAAGTTTGAGATATCTTTAGACGTCCAAGTAGAGATGTCAAGTAGGCTAACAGATATGAACCTCAGGTTCAGAGGAGAGGTCTGGGGCTGAGACACAAATTTGGGAATCAAGAGCAAATTGATGTATTTAAAACAATAAAGCTGAAGGAGATCACTAAGAAAGCAAGCATAGAGAAGAGGGCTGAGCCCTGAGAAACCAGTAAAAAAAAAAAAAAAAAAGACTGAACAGGAGCCAATGCTGTAAAAGATAACTAGAGGAGGATGTGCAATCAAGGGAGGTTGTTGTTTTTGCTTATTAAGATACCAGAAGTTATAGCATATTTATACGGAAATGGTCCAGTAGTGAGGGAAAATACATGAGAAAAGAGAAAGAACAATGGAGCGATGTCCTTGAGTAGACAAGAGAGAATAAACTTAGTGAATGTATAAGTGGAGAAGTCAGCTTCCTGCAGGAGCATGAATAGGTCATCCACAGTAACAGGAGAGAAAGCAGAATACCAGTGCAAACGCCAGTAGGTGGGTAGATGTGATTATAGGAGACTGAAGTTCTCCTCTGAGAGCTTTACTTCAGCGGAAGTAGGGAGGAAGGTCATCACTTCAAAGCAAGGATGACAGAGTAGGGGCTATCAGTTTGAGGACAGGAAGAAGGTGTGAAAATGTTGAGGAAAGGGCTTCCCTAGTGGCACAGTGGTTAAGAAGCCGACTTCCAATGCAGAAGAGACGGGTACAAGCCCTGGTCCGGGAAGATCCCACATGCCGCAGACCAACAAAGCCCGTGTGCCGCAACTACTGAGCCTGTGCTCTAGAGCCCGCGAGCCACAACTACTGAAGCCCGCGTGCCTAGAGCTCGTGCTCTGCAACAAGAGAAGCCTCTGCGATGAGCACAGGCACCACAACGAAGAGTAGCCCCCACTCGCCGCAACTAGAGAAAGCCCACGCGCAGCAAAGAAGACCCAACACAGCCAAAAATAAAAACAAATAAATAAATGTATTTAAAAAAAAAAAGTTGAGGAGAGCTAGAGTGAGTGGCTGGGGAAACCAAGTGTAGTTATTGGGCAGCACAAAGGGCACATCTGAGATTTAAAATCAGGCCAAATAGGCATGGTTTTTCTGCTTTTGACCCTAGGAACAAAAGTGACAGTAAGTCCTTTGAGCTTCATGGCTCCAATTCTTAAATCTGCTTTTCCTCCAGGTGTTTTTGTATTATTATAGATCAAAGTTTTACTTCAAATTTCTTTTTAAAGTTATAGCATTACACATATTTTCATCTTAAGATCAATCAAAAGAATGTCAAAAAAACCTTTAATGAAAATCACATTTTATGGGCACGAGTTTCAGATTGTTTCAATGAAAACTAAATTCTTATTCAAAGATATTTTATAGTCCACTTGTGATTAATAATGTTCATTTCTGATATTTTTCAGCATACTTGACTGATAAAATCAAAATCAAAGGCTATTATGTATTCAAACTGACTGAAGAAAAATCTAGACCCAGATTTGGATTCTTCACATCTGATTTCAAAGCTAAATCCTCAATCCAGTTTTACAACAAACTCATCAGCAACAATGGCTTCCTTTCTGAGACCAGTAGTCCTAGATGCAGTCAGACTCAAAGAAACACAGAGTGTATTGTCTGCTTACTTCTTGTGCAGAAGAAACCGCTGATATTCTTTGGATGTTGTTTCTTCTCTACCCTGGTTCTACTTTTATCAATTACCGTTTTTCATAAGCTAAAGAGAAGAAAATTTTGGAAAGCAAAGAACTTACAACACATACCATTAAAAAAAGGCCACGAGAGTTCTTAGCTAAGCTGATCCTACAATATTTATGTGCATGATGGAAAAGTTTAAAAATTCACTCCAGTTCCATATACTGGTAACTTACAGAAGATACACCTATATTGTAGAAAAACGACAGTTTTGAGATATTAGTGATAGCCAAGGTAATGACAATAGATGTCTCCACTGTGTGGTTCAAATTTTCCCTTAGGTGTTAACATCAGTGAATTCAGTTCTTGGATCTAAGGTAAAGGCTTCCCTAGACGGTAAGGTATGAGGATTATCTGATACATTGTTTCATGGAGTTTGATGAGCTGTTTCCTATCATTATTCTGCAGGTTTTTTCTATGAATACCAATAGCTACTTATGATAAAAGAAATTGTTTTGAAAAAAGTGCAACTTTGTTAAGACTCCATAGCAGAGATTTAACTCGTAACATGGGATAGTCAGTGATAAATTCTGTCACTTCTAACAAGGTGCTTTCCCCTTTGGTCAGGATGTTTCTCAAATGGAAAGAAAAAATAGGGTAAGTAGTGCTTGTCTATAGCCAGTTACAGTATAGACTGTAGCACATCAATCCCTTAGTTTTTCTCAATAAAAATTAAAATTATTAAGCACTCACAAAACATCTAATTTTGTGAGGTCTCTTTTTCCAGATGATTTTTTAAAAATAACATTTAATTTCCAAAACTCTCTCATGTTAAAGATCAGATGACTAAGATTAAAGAGAGCTAGACCCAACTGCCTGTGATGACAGGGAAGTCACTCAACCTCACCATACATGCACAGCAACTTCTTTAGACAAATTGACATTATTCCTCACTTGAATTTTCTAAGGTGACAAGATGTAGCATACTTAGGAAAATTAAAACGTTCTAAAAAGACGAAAAGTTTTTAATTATCAAGTTACCAAAGGACCATTTATCCCATAAGACTTGCTCTCTCCCCTGAAGTGCTTCACTGTTATGACACATGCATATAGAGACCTCTCAAGGTGTAGACTGCAGCCATATCTGGACCTCTCAACTGTGTCTCTTTGGACACAATTCAGAACGTTGGTGGTCTGCATGAGTTGAAACTATTCTTACATTGCAACTTTTGAAACTAGGATTAAGTAAATTCTTAAACCTGAATTTGCAGTTTGACTTTCTTGAACTCTATGCTTAATATTCATTCACTGTATTCTCGATGTTGGAAGATAAACTGAATCTAAACCAATTTATATCCATTCTTTCTTTAGGCGAGTCAGTATTTAAATAACTAACCATTGTCTACTCTCCTGGAATTTTGACTTTAAGAGTCAAAGGAGGGACCTCCCTGGTGGTGCAGTGGTGAAGAATCCACCTGCCAATGCAGGGGACACAGGCTCAAGCCCTGGTCTGGGAAGATCCCACATGCTGAAGAGCAACTAAGCCCGTGTGCCACAACTACTGAGTCTGCCTTCTAAAGCCCGCGCGCCTAGAGCCTGTGCTCCGCAACAGAAGCCACTGCAATGAGAAGCCCGAGCACCACAACGAAGAGTAGCCCCCGCTCGCCGCCAACTAGAGAAAGTTAGCGCACAACAAAGACCCAACGCAGCCAAAAAAATAAATAATTTTTAAAAAAGGAGCAAACACTTAATTAAAAAAAACAAAACAAAACAACTGGGCTTCCCTGGTGGCGCAGCGGTTGAGAATCTGCCTGCCAATGCAGGGGACACGGGTTCGAGCCCTGGTCTGGGAAGATCCCACATGCCGCGGAACAACTAGGCCCGTGAGCCACACGGGCGCGTCTGGAGCTTGTGCTCCGCAACACGAGAGGCCGTGACAGTGGGAGGCCCACGCACCGCGATGAAGAGTGGCCCCCGCTTGCCGCAACTAGAGAAAGCCCTCACACAGAAACGAAGACCCAACACAGCCAAAAATAAATAAATAAAAATTAAAAAAAAAAAAAAAACTAAGACCAAACGCAGCCCAAAATAAGTAAATATAATAAATCTAAAAAAAAGATAAAGGAAAGCTCTTATTTCCTACACAACTGAGATACTAATTGATAATAGCATTAAGTTTCAAAGATACAGATTACACAATTGGTCAATTCAAACAAATGCAAAAGTGATGAGACATCAATTTGCTATCTGGCTGGCCAAATTCAAATAGTAAAATTTGGCAAATGTGTTCTTCTATTCTCCTTGTTCCAACTGCACCCCTCCTTCAAACTTAGCAGATTTTAGGTTATGTTTTCCAAGGAATTTTTTGTATTTTTTTTGAGAACCACTTAGTTATTGGGCTTGAGGCTATACACAATTACAATAACTAGTCAATTATTTTAATTTTACGGATTATCAGTTGAGCAACTCATCAACTCTTTAACCTCTAACGTCCAAGGTTTTGAAAAAGAAATGCATATTCAGTCATAGGAATAACAAAGCTTTAGAATTAAGATTTTGCTTTTATGGTCCCTACTTTGTGTTTTGATTAAAGTATCTTGTACTCATGGTTTAGTCCACTAAACAGCATTATTTTATGTCTTTACATTTAGTGCTTAAGACTTATGACCCCCTTTTTTAAACTTGTTGCCTTGCCATAAATTCTTGCAAATAGTAAAGTCCCTAACCCAATGCTTACCTTTTTTTTTTTTGCCACTTGGGAATTTTTTTTTTTTTTTTTTCTTTTTAAACTTATTTTTTGGCCACACCATATGGGAATCTTAGTTCCCCAACCAGGGATCAAACCCACCGCCCCCTGAAGTGGAAGCACAGTCTTAACCACTGGTTTAAGCCATCATCATACAAGAGTCCCTAGGTAAACATTTAAATCTGGCTCATGATCAATTATATTTACTATTCAAGTTTTTCTTAAACTCATTTTAAAATCATAAAGGGTCGATTAGGAACTGTTGATAGCTTCTGACAGGGTAAGATCTTTAAATTTAAGCTTTTCTGAGACTTGGAAGAAAATCATCTTAAAATGTAGCTTGTGTTACTTTGTATATTGTAACATTACTGTTGTATTCAATGTAACAAACCTTTCACTAAAAAGTCTAATATATATGGAAATATCACAACTATGGTGTTTAAAGAGCCTCTGGAAAATGAGGTCAGTACATTGTGACTAGGTGTTTAATTCTCGATGTAATTTATTCCAAATAAACCGGTTTATGCTGATTATTTATATTCAACTAACAATCTGGTCAGTTTTAAGAACTGTGGAATGTGAATGGGTTTGGTGTTGTAACTGGGTTCTGCCCCAACACTGCCTCCCCCATCCTCCCAAACTGTGTGCCAACTGGGTAGCTTACTCCTGAGTATGTTTTCTGATTATACAACGTGGACTCCTACACCTCAAAACTGAAAAAACACACACGTGCTTATCCATAGTAAACACAGAAAAACGTGGAGGTCTTCCCTGGGGAGAACTAGACTTTCATTTACCACATCCAAGTTACTGAATGGAAATAACTCCTTAGCTTCAACCAGACTGCAATAGTTACGCTGTGAAGGTCTCATACCACCCACTTCACTCTTGGAGAGCATCACACTTACTCCCACAGCTGCTACTACCGCCTATATGCTGACACTCTTCAACAGTAACACCTCTATCCTTCTGCAATATTGCCACTTGGAAATTACTTCCTCAACCCTCAAATTCTGTCAACACCTTCCAAAACATCTTTCTAGTCCCATTACTATTACTGAATCTGCATAACTTGAATCTCCCTGGCAATCTGGGAACCATTCACTCAGCAAACAGCTAAGTGCCAGACATTTTTCCAGGTTCTTTACTTGGAATATCCCAGTGTAGAAAAGACCACATCCTCATGAAGGTTAGACTCTAGCAGGAAAAAAGCATACAATCAATACACAACAAAGTAAACTATTGATATTACATTATAAATACTATGGACAAAAACAAGTGAAGCAGGGTAAGGGTATGCTAGGATGGGCATGAGGAATGAGCACAATTAATAGGATGGTCAACGTAAGCTTCACTGAAAACACTGGACTATAGACTTGAAGATAACCTGTCACTCGAAAGGGAAAGACAACTTGAAGGCTTTAAGGCAGTGGTATTGAGGAGCAGGAAGGTCAACTCAGTCAGTGTAGTCAGAAAGGTTACAAGGGAGTTTGAAAAATGCATTCTGGCTACTGCTGAGAACAGATGGGGGAGGGAGGAGCAAGGGTGGATCAGTTTAAAGGGTTTTGGCTTCATCTTCTAATTGTGAAAAATTTCAAAACTTTACGCAAATAGGAATAGTATAGTGAATCCCCATCATTCAGCTTCAACAAATATCAATGTATTGAAACCCTAGACCTAGAACCCCATCCAATGCCTACCTCAAACCTCATCTAAAATATTTCAAAGCAAAACTTACATTTACAATTTCATCCATTTCTTAAATACTTAACCATTATCAAACCAAAGATTATTAACTCAATATAAAAATTAATTTCATTTATCTAAATGAAGATCTTTTAAAATCCTTATGTTCCAAATGGGTTTTATTTTTTCTTGCTTAGTTCCTGAACATACCTTACTTTGAAGGCACAGCCCACAGATTTTTCTAACAGACTAGACACACAGGATGTAAGAGAAATCAAACTTGAATGTTAAGTTTTGCCTGAGAAATCATAAAGTTGGAGTTTCTATCAAGGAAGAGATTTAGAGGCAATCCTATTGAGTTAAGATAGTCTAGTATGGTAGTGTATCTAAAGCATGACACATGGAATGAAGAGACTATGGAAGGGTTATAAGTTTTTTTTTAGATATCAAGGACTAGGACACAGGAGTAAATGGCTGAAATTACGCCAAAACAAAGAACCTTGGGCCACAGCAACCATGTTTATCATGAATATAAATTAACTCCATCTTCTAATATCACTTCTCAGCTGCTTTTTCACACAAAGTTACTGTGACTCAGGCACTTGCCCTCACAAATATTCAAATTCGTGCCTCTGCGAAATTACACACACCTTCAGGACATCTCCCAAAGTTCTTCATCCAATAATGAACAACCACAGTGTCGCCTGTCACTGGTACCCATATTCCTCTTGCCTGAAATACCCTTGCTATTCCTTCAAACCACTTCTCCCATTAAGTCTTACTTTAAAAAACCCTCCTATTCCTTCTGTTATTGTTCTTAGCACACTAGAATTTACTTAGCTGCTTACTGGCCAAATAGCTGGAAAGGATAATCAATTTAAGAAAAAGTCCCAAGTCAAAAGAGCTTTTATTCGTTTTTAAAATATCACATATGAGTCTGGCCTCTTGCAGTTTCTGTAACTGGATCACTGTAAAAAGAAATGAAAATGTCAGTAAATCTCCATCAATATCCTTGCCCAGAAAAGTTCTACTCTGAATCATCTAAAACATACTTTAAGACTATGACTTACTAGTTCATAGTAAAAACGTGTCAACTCTCTTATTCTGCCAAATTTACTGTGTTCCAGAATGCAGCTCTCCATTTTCTACCTTTGCTACACCTCCAGTTTAAGTCTCTTAATCAATTAAGACCCCCAACTAAAGCAGTTAATAAAATTTATATGGACATTACAAGAACCTACCTCAGATCTTATTCATCAGCCTGCTGAACTGTTCCTTTTTCAGAAACATAGATACCATCCAAAAATTTTCTGATATCCTTGTTTTTAACTGTTGTGGCTTGCTGAATCAAAGCAGCTGTAAGAGTGAAAAAGATAAGGCAATTATTTTATCAGCCAAACCCATCATAAGCAAGTATTTTATTATGTGCTATATACTTAAAACCCAAGTATCTTTGGGATAGTTTATTAGAGTCCCACCATTTAAAAAAACTCACCAATCTTTTTGTCTATCTCATTGTTCTGCTTTCTCTCTCCTTCCCCGTAATTTATTTACAGTTACTTATGTTTGATTGCTCTATTAGAGGTATAACAAATTACACTTGAGTCCTTTTGTCCCTATTAATATCCAATGTACTTGAGTCTTCTGTTTCTTTTGTGCCTTCACATGTCTAATTGTTTTTCTGTACACAGAGTTCCTAGGTGTGTTTTTAATTGACTGACCAGTGTCTTTACAAACTCCCCATAGAATACTGTAAGTAAAATAAACGGATGAAAAAAAAAGAAAAAAGCTCACTAAAAGAACATATACCAGGTATTCAAGTACAAGATTTAGGTAAGATTTTATGGGCATAATCAAGCACAGTAAACATACAAACCTGAATTTGACACAAGTTCAATGTCATTTCCTTCAAGAATCAACTCATCTTTCTGGGCTTGAGATACTGAACAAGCAACACCTAAAAAGGTAAGAGAGCATGTGCATAGTGTCAACATAAAATTTGTAGCATATTTAAAATATTTAAATTAAGTAGCAATTTATTCCATTTAAAATTCCACACACCAAAAGAAATTGTTTTGTAACAGAATCTGTATTATCTGGGCCAATCTTGTATTCCTGCTTGAATGAATCTGTCCCAGACTGATTACAGACTATGATTCAATTAAGGAGTATGAGAAAAAGGTATTCAGCTAGTAGGATTTAGCTGTACAAAGATTTGTATCCAGTCTTACTTTTACTGTATATTTGGTATTCCTCAAAGCTCATTTTTCACCTAAGGGTTCTCATTAAGTATTGCTGACCATAGCAACTATCATATATTTTTGTAGAGCCATTAATAGGTACAATCCCTTCTTCCCACCCCCACCCAATTCAACAGAATCAAACAGCATCGAGAGCACTAAGTTTTAAAACTTTCTAATGTTTCAGTGTTAACTATGCATCAGACAAGAACTATTTTTAAAATGCATTTCAAATTCAAGTCATTTAATCATTAGATGTTCCCAATTTTACAGATGAGTAAAATGAGCTAATAGAGATAATCTGCCCAAGGTTGACAGTGAGAGCTGAGACTTGAAACTAGGAAATCTAGGTATTAACCTCTATTCAAATGGTCTTTTTTTGGATTTCAGTTTGCAAAACCAATCACAGCTCCCATGGCCTGCAAACTACCCCAAATGTAAGCCTTCAGGAACCACAACTGGTATAAATATGATACAAAGCCATAACCAAACTGGATAATTCTGAAATAAATCTGGTCTTATTTATAGCTACCCCAAAATACCAGCCTTCACAAGTAGAAAGAAAATTTCTAAACCATACCTGGCCTCATCCGAACCCTGCGGATGTACTTTTCACCCAAAAAATTTCGGATTTCAACAAGAGAACCAGTCTCCTGAATAACAACGTTGATGGGGAAGTGAGCATACACAGACCTCATCTTGTAACGGAAGCCCTAGGTTAAATAAACAAACTATTAGCAATGCTGAGAAATTTGAAAGGATTTCCAGTTTTTCTCTGAAAACCAAGTATGAGTTGCCCTTTTATAAGGAACATTTACATATTTGTCAGGGCTGTCTCCCTCCCTGCACCTAGAAAAGGATGACCAAATCTCTAGAAATTACCAATGGAAACTTTAGAGGAAAATTTCCTCCTTCCTGACAAAGGAAACTGAAACAGTTCTCACACACCACTCATTGTCAAGGTTTTGTAAAATGTTATCACCTATACCAAGCCTTACAACAATCTTACACACAAACATGTGTTTCTTTATCTCCTCACTGGACTGTGAAGCTCCTTAAGGAAGCATGTATTTTACCACCTGCTATGCCCACGGTAAACAATGCTAGTTTCCCATTAAAGAAGAACCCCAAAGCCCTTCATCTTGGACATCAAGCTAACATACTGAGTTACTAAGGTACGCCAGGTCACAAGAACTGATGACACCAAGACAGGCCCCCCGCCCTCAAGGAACCTAACCTGGTATGTTTTTAAGGAAATGGACAGGGAGCTCAGAAATTAGGTCCACCTTTTTCTATCCCTACAAGAGGTCCTGGTGGTGACAGGCATAAAACAAGAAACCAAAGCCTACCCTGTAAGTTACATTTTTTAACATAAAAAAAAAAAAGCACGCTGAAGGTGAGTCCTATTTTGTGTGGAAAAAACACCATCAGCATACTATTAAGACCATCTGGTCTTTACTCTTATTTATCACTCAATCTTTACTCTCATCACTTAATCCTAAGACCTAGGAATGTCTATTAAACACATTTGCCAAGATCACTTTTTCCCAAGTACTTAATAAGTACACATAACTCACTAAATTACATGCATAATCTATTCTCTGCAGCAGACATTTATGTTGCATACATAAATCACAGCTGAGAAACCTCCCCTTCCAAAACAAAGTAGTCTGGTTAACCTGCTTACCAGTGTAACGCCCTTGATCATGTTCTGTACATGACTACAGATAGTGCGAACAGTGGCCAGTTCCTTCCTATTCCCCCACCATTTGTCAACCCGGAGCTGTAACAGAACAAAAACTTTAGAAAATTCTTTCCAGTAGTAAGTAGGCTTGGAAAAAAGTCCATTTATTCACAGTAAGTACTCTAGATTCTAGTATTTGCCCAAATTAAAACACACGTTTTTCAAGGAAAAATTAAACCGCAAAGCCCTCAGTTAACATTTCTGTTACTGTACATTAGAGGTACACTACTACTTCACAAAGGAATGACAACCCAGAACACAAGTTTTGTACAAGCTGCATCAAACTTCCCTCCTTGATAACTAAAATACCAGGTTTAAAAGACCTACTGCTGCGTTCCTAAGATTCTTACAAAACAATCAGAAGAAAAATAAACTTAGCTTGTAACAGCATTAAGACCTGATACGAATGACAACTACTAGTACTGATCTTTTATAATCCACTCTGTTCAGAATCTGGTTTTCCAATTTCACTGAAGCAACAACACCAAAACTAGTTACGCTTCTGGACACCAAACTTCAACTTAAAACACTGAACCTCAATTCCATAATTTTAAAAACAACCCAATCTGATGCTCTTAAATCACAACCTTCCAAACAAGCAACTGAAGTGTCAAAAAAAACAGAAACAAAAACTCACCCTCTTCTTTTTCTTCCCAAGGAGACTGAGTTCTACATTGATATGATTGAAGTCCCTCCGCAGGGTGCCTCTGGGGCCCTTCACAATAACTGTGCGTCCCTTCAGAGTAATGTCGACTAGGAGAGAACGTATTCGTGAGGCCTCGCAACAAGGTATAGGGCATGTAGTAAAGATGTAAGAAAAATGCAAACACCAGGTCTCGTACCATTTTCTGGAATGTCGACAGTCTGATTGCTGAGAATGGTCTTCATTCTGAAACACAAACGCTTGGGGTAAGAAGGCCGCAGAGGACCTGTTTTCGACCAAACTACGATGCACGGAGCTCCACTCCTACCGGAGACCGCAGGCAAAAATCCCGGGAAGGATACGGGAGGACCAGCACGGAGAGCGGCCCCCACTACGCCCTGGCCTGAAAGGAGCAGCTCCTCGGCGGGTGTTATAAGCCCAACAGGCCAACTCCCGCTCAGCGCAACCCTGGGACTCCCATCAAGCCGGCGCCATCCCGGCAAGGCTGAGGAGTGGGGGTAGGCCTAAAAGCCCAGCACAGGGCTCGAATCCCATCGCCACCAAATTCATACGGCGTTCGCTGCGTGGGGAGACAACCAAGATAGGGTCTCTGAGGGCCAGACTCGCGCCGCTGGCTTTCCCTGAGCCGATGGCTTCAGATTCCCAAGGCCCACCGACTACAGTAACCAACCTCACCTCGCAGTAGATGCGGCAAAGAGAGGGCGTCTTTCGTCATCACGTTCTTATAGTCCGTAGGAGTCCTGCGTATGGTGTCATAAGCGCGCGACGCGACTAGGCTAAAGCAGCCAATCGCGGAGCAGGGCAGGTTCCACAGGGTCAGGTGTGGCTCAGGTTGTTGGTCATAAATCGAGTGACGGTTTTTCCATCTTTGTTTTCCCGGGAATTAGTGATCGCTCGGCCCTGCTAGAAAAAAAAAGAGAGGGATGTTTCTACGCTGCGGGGGCGCGGTCCGCACCGTGGGCCCCCGGGTGAGCTGCGGGGCGAGCAGGGTGCGGGCGTGGGGGGGGGGGGCTCCCATCCCTTTAGAGCGCCCAATAATGCCAGCACTTACTGAGTGTTCACTTCGAGCCAGGTACTGTTCTAAACATTTTTCTTGTGGTATCTCATTTAATTCTTCCGACACCCCCACGAGGTTACGTCTCTGGTACTGGTTTGTTTGTAGGTCTCTCTGGCTGGCGCTGAGAGCTTTTTTTCTGCGTATCAGTGATTTGTACTCTGTATTTATTGGAGCGTTATAGGAGCACTGCGGTGAGCACTTCAGATTCCTACTGTGTGTTGAGCTCTTCTTGTGTACTAGACACCGGTTTGGGCAATTAGAACCCAAATCTATGCTCTAGACTCGAGCGGGAGACCTGGGCAAGTACAATAGCAATCGTGCAGCATTAACAGGCACTGTATTTTTTTTTTTTTTTTAATTCTTGAAGGTTCTTTTGCTTTATAAGTACTGACTCTTGAATTTTATGGTGTTTTGGCTGTCTTGTCCGTGTGTGTTCAGATCTAGAAGCCAATGGCTTCTTATGGTCAACAAGTACATATTGAGTGACTTCCTTCTTTAAACACAGAATGTAACCTAGAAAATTAAAACATTAGGTTTGGTTTCCCTTCTTCAAGTTCTGTGAAACTAGTTGAGCACTACCTCTACGTTTTAACACGTATGCTTATCCAAAGTCCAAAGCAGAGAGATTTACTTCAAATTTCATTTAAACGTCCTTGGCTCAAGTCAGGAATAGAAAATTCAAAGCTGTAGTGTCTTCTCCCTTATTGCAATTTAAACTTGAAAAACAGACTTTTAGTACCTAAATGGGTTACATGAAAAGTGTGGCATGTTAGCCAGTTCCAGTGGTTTCCAAATCTATTCTAAATCCAGCAGGAAATGGTCAGCTCCCGTTCTCCTTTAGATTTGGTTTGTTCCCCTTGGGTCCTCCTTAATCTTAGATCCTCAGCTCCTACACAGAGCTTGTAAATAGTTTCACATAATTTCTGAATCAGTTCTCTGGGCTTTACCCTTCCTTTTAGGTATTAAAATAGGTTAAAACTTAGTTATTCCAAACCCCACTAAATAAATGTCATAATGAACCCTTTGTTTAGGTATTTGGAAGATATTTATGCAGTCCAGTCAGAGAAGTAAGTTCCTTGCCAGATAAAAAAAAGAAATTTTTACAGAATGGACCAGACCTTCAAGATTTTGTATCTGGTGATCTAGCAGACAAGAGCACCTGGGACGAATATAAAGGAGACTTAAAACGCCAGAAAGGAGAAAGGTAATTGAAATTTTGAGGTAATTTTAATGTCCCATTTCTTCATAGTGCATCATTTTCAGATATAACCAAGCCCTAGGGTATATTTTTAATCAGCTTGTTAAATTTAGCTAAAAATCATTAGAAAGAAGTGATAAACATAGATAGAATAGGTGACTAGGTGAGATTGTTGGAATCTATTTCTTTTCTCTCTGCCCTCTGACAGTTTTTCTTCACCCTTCCTAGGACTTAGCCATCTTACACCACCATCTCCCATGTTCCATCCAGCAACAAATTTCTTCAGAGAGCAAAGATTATCACCTTGTTACTAGTCTATTACACTTTAATAAGTTTTTCATTATTACTGGGTGTCGGTGATCTAACTTGTTGCTTTGCCTAGTCAATGTACATATGATCTTAGTTTAAAAGAATTGTAAGGGAATTTAGTGCAGAGAGCAAATTGTATTGGGAGATACTTTACCTAGCAACTTCTAGATCACAAGTGGGTGGAAGTCAAAGGGAACCTGAGGCAATGTAGTCTTCACTCCAAATTTTAGATTTTTTTCCACTTAATAACTATCAAAATCTAGAATGTAGAGCAGAAAGTTCACTTGTGGGATCTCTCCTTAATCTGAACAAATATAGAACTTTTTGTCAGTATTATTTTTTAGGGAATGAGATGTTCAAAAGCTTCTTCATTTTTTTATTGGGATGGTGTTACTCTGTGCCTTTTCAAAAGTAGACATGAGCACAGTGCCCTGCTAGACACAGTTATAGGTGTTTTCTAAAGTGGTTTGAGCAAATCTAAATTTCATTCTCTGTTATTACTCCTATGGCAGAAATTAAAAGAGTTAATCCAGGATTATGGGGGGAAAATTCCTAACTAGGAATTGTAATAGAGCAGAGTAACTTCAAAGCTGTGTGATTATTTGGGAACATACTTGTTAATGTATAGTTATATTTGGCTTTCCTCAGGTTAAGACTACCTCCATGGCTAAAGACAGAGATTCCCATGGGGAAAAATTACAATAAACTGAAAAATACATTGCGGAATTTAAATCTTCATACAGTAAGTTATCAGAGGGTTAAATATCCCTCTTTACCAGAAGCCGTAATTTTTCCATATATCTGTAACTTAAAAATTAATAAAATACATATCAAAAATAGCAAGGAAAGTAAATAAAGATGTTTAGTGATACATTACTCTCAGTAATGGAAATACATTTAATTTTCCCTGCAAAAGAAACAAAAAGTAATTGTATTCTTTAACCTCTCATTTAATAGTACAAACAAAAAAATTTTTTTTCTGCAATTTTGGGAATGAGGGTTTTTGTGTGTTTTATATTACAAATTAAGTACATGCTTGTTGGAAAGGGTATATTAAATGTGAAGCATCCTATATGCAATCTCAAATGTTTAACTGTTACACCACTTTAACTGTTCAACATATACCCTTGCAGACCTTTTTATTTGTACATGTAAAATATATACATTCATATAGGTTTTTTTTTTTTTTTTTTTTGGCTGCATTGGGTCTCCGTTTCTACGTGTGGGCTTTCTCTACTTGTGGCAAGCAGGGGCTACTCTTTGTTGCGGTGCACGGGCTTCTCATTGCCGTGGCGGGGTTCGGGGCTCTAGGCACCTGGGCTCAGTAGTTGTGGCGCACGGGCTTAGTTGCTCCGCGGCATGTGGGATCTTCCTGGACCAGGGCTCAAACCCGTGTCCCCCGCATTGGCAGGCGGATTCTTAACCACTGCACCACCAGGGAAGTCCCTTCATATAGTTTTAATTTAAAAATGGAATCCTAATATCTATATACTTCGACAGTTTTAACAGCATTTTTGAATAGTGAATTTCTTCATAAATATGCTGTGAAGAATGGATAGTGTAAACATGCCTGATGACTAATTTGCTCAATTGGTAAGTATTTTCAACCTGACTGTGTTCAGTTCCCTTTTACCCACAGGTGTGTGAGGAAGCTCGATGTCCCAATATTGGAGAGTGTTGGGGAGGCGGAGAACATGCCACTGCCACTGCCACAATCATGGTAAGGCCAGCCTCAAATTCTAAAGTCTAGAGACTGAAAGGAAATGTTTTGTGTCTTTCTCCTACAAATGTACATTATGAATCTCTGATCAGATTTCTTGTTACATATGAGTTTATGAGAAATGTGGGAAAAAACCCAACAGAATAATCCAGCCTGTTATGATCTCACCCTTCTCTGAATAAGTCTATTATTGATTCTTCCATCTACCTGATGGTTAATCATGCACTGCCTTGAGATATCTCTTCTATTAATTTTTGGAAATGTTCTTCATGTTCACTTAACTTGTTATTCACTTTGCCCCTTAAATAATAAGCATATATTTTTCTCCCTCATGGGACTTTCAGTTGGCCCACGTTCATCTGTTCCTAACTGGGCTAAGCTGGACTCCAGGAAGTAGGTTGGGTTCAGGTCTGCTCTAGAGAGCTTTATTCATGGACCGGTGGCTCTCCAAGGCATATTCTTTTCATGGAGGTTGGAAGGAGCACAAGAGGGCAAGCCAACCATCCATGCACATTTGAGGCTTCTGCTTCGTCATGGCTGCTATCATTCTGTTGGCCAAAATAAGCCACATGGCCAAGCCAAGCATGAGTGGTAGTAGAGACATAACTTCCTCCCCAAGTAGGCGGGCCTGCAAGTTGCATGGCAGTGGGTGAGATGTATAATCTTAATATGATGGAGTAAGAAATAGGATTAACAATGTAATCTACCATATTATTTATACAGAGGAGTTTGCAGATTGAAGTATTGGGTTAAATATAAATTATGTGCAACTGAAAGTCCATACTTGTCTGGGGAATGTCTGATAAACTGTTGAGTTATATCAGCAAGAGACTATTTAGATGAGGAGCTGGGGATTCTTATGAGATAGAACTCCTTCTGGAATAATACAGAGCCAACCAGAGAGCTTATCTAAGTTATGCAATGTCAGTTCTTGAAGGAAGGAGTGATTCTGAATACTCCATGATGGAAATCTCTGGTTTTATCCCTTGCCTTTCCTTTTCTTTAGTTTTACCATATATGTTTGTATTCCTTAACTGTATTGTTTAGCTTTGAATGTTTTAAATTTCTTAAAAACAGAATCAAAGTTTATACATTCATTGCAGTTTTGTTCCCTTAACATTACATTCTCTAAGTCATCTGTTTATTTGATTTAAATTGTAACATCTCTATTCTAGTTGATGGGTGACACATGTACAAGAGGTTGTAGATTTTGTTCTGTTAAGACTGCAAGAAATCCACCTCCACTTGATGCCAATGAGCCCTACAATACTGCAAAGGCAATTGCAGAGTGGGGTCTGGATTATGTAGTCCTGACGTCTGTGGATCGAGATGGTTAGTGCATCATCATTACCTCTTCCAGAAATTGGCTCTTATTAAGTTATGACATCATCTTAAGCAGTGGACTCTTTTGTTTCTAGATATGCCTGATGGAGGAGCTGAGCACTTTGCAAAGACTGTGTCTTTCTTAAAGGAAAGGTACTTACTTGTTTTTGCATTTGCTTGTATAATTTAAGGACTTTTGTTGATCCATGTAAATTCAGTTTATTTTAGGTCTTTACCTTAAAGTAGTGGTTATTAACCTTTTGTGGGGATTATAAACCTGTCTCATAATCTGCTGGAAATTATGTGGTCTTTTCTCCAGAAAAGTCGTATTCAAACATACAGATACATATTCGCAGAAATTTTAGGGATGTAGGGACACAAACTTATTCATGGACCTTTAGTCGGTAGAACCCCTCCTTCATATTTGAGTATCAGTCTAAAGTTTGAGTAATTTTATGAGAAGTATAAAACTAGTCTTCCTAGCACTGATTTAAATAAACCATCATCTAGAAGAAGTTATGATGAGATAAACTCCCACATTGTTAAAATATGTAATCTTGATATAAATTTTATCACTATTGATATGCCCTGGGAATTTTACCCATAACTAACAATTTATTAACATGTAAATTCTATGTATTTAAAAAGCATTTAAAAAGGAGTTTGTTTTTTTTTTTAATTTATTTATTTAATTTATTTATTTTTGGCTGCATTGGGTCTTCATTGCTGCGTGGGCTTTCTCTAGTTGCGGCGAGCGGGGGCTACTCTTCATTGCGGTGTGCAGACTTCTCATTGCGGTGGCTCCTCTTGTTGCGGAGCACGGGCTCTAGGTGCGCGGGCTTCAGTAGTTGTGGCTTGCGGGCTCTAGAGCGCAGGCTCAGTAGTTGTGGTGCACGGGCTTAGTTGCTCCACAGCATGTGGAATCTTCCTGGACCAGGGCTCGAACCCATGTCCCCTGCATTGGCAGGCGGATTCTTAACCACTGCGCCACCAGGGAAGCCCTATGCTTATTTTCTACAGCTCAGTACTAGTCTAACACCCTCAGTAAATGTTTTTTCAGTGATTCCCCCAATATTTTCTATTTTATTTTTTTATAGTTCATTTAAAAAAAGTTTTGTTTGCCACCCACAAAATTGATCTCACAAACTACTAATGAGTCTCAACTTGCAGTTAAAAAAACAGTGAGTTATGTGTTCTTTCAACATCTCTTGTATCCATGGGAGGGTGTGTTATGTGGTCCTTTCTATATCTGTTCTCGCATGAAACAGCTCCAAAAAAAACTTTGCAGTTGGGTTTGTGAAAAAGTTTTAGTTTCCCAGTCATTTCTACTACTTGTCAAAGGGAACAGCTTTATGACCTAGTTCATATTTTAATGCTTGAATGCATAAATATAGCCAGAATATAAATAGGAAGATTAATGTTTAGCTTGTATTTCATTTAAGCAAAGCTCATGACTCAGCAACTCAGAAGATAGTTTTTTTTTAAATATTATTTTACTCTTTTTTTATGATATATTTTATTTTATTTATTTATTTATTTATTTATTTATTTATTTATTTATTTATTTATTTATTTATTTATTTATTTATGGCTGTGTTGGGTCTTCGTTTCTGTGCGAGGGCTTTCTCTAGTTGCGGCAAGTGGGGGCCACTCTTCATCGCGGTGCGCGGGCCTCTCACTATCGCGGCCTCTCTTGTTACAGAGCACAGGCTCCAGACGCGCAGGCTCAGCAATTGTGGCTCACGGGCCGAGTTGCTCCGCGGCATGTGGGATCCTCCCAGACCAGGGCTCAAACCCGTGTCTCCTGCATTGGCAGGCAGATTCTCAACCACTGCGCCCAGGGAAGCCCCAGAAGATAGTTTTTAAAGCTCAGAGCACTTGTGAAATATTTGTCTAGAGGAAGGGAGGAGGGCACTATTCATGAATTTTAAAAGAATGCAAAATTAAAGGAATTAATATTTGCATTCACATAAGAGATATCCCAATTTATTTTCTTAAAAAATACAAAGGTTATTTTATATTTAATGTTTCATATTTGTATGTTAATTCCTTTAAACAATTTTTTAATACCTACTTAATAAAGTTTAAAATTCTATATAATCCCAAAATTTATTCTGATCATTATTTACATGCAGATGTGTTTTAACCACAGTGTGCATATTATTTGATGTTATAGGTTTGTTTGGTTTTTTGGGGGGTTTTTTTGTTTGTTTTTCATTTAACAGTTCATATATAAACATTTGTGTGTTCATGCTATTCTTGGCAAGGTTCTAAAGCTTACCGTATTGAAACTGATACTGAATGAGTACTGGTGACTTCTATTTTGAGCAACAGTTATGTCAACTCTTTTCCTCAGTTTGATACTTATCTCTTTTTCACCCTAGGAATCCGAAAATCCTTGTGGAATGTCTCACCCCTGATTTCCGAGGAGATCTTAAAGCAATAGAAAAAGTTGCTCTGTCAGGATTAGATGTGTATGCACATAATGTAGAAACAGTTCCAGAATTACAGAGGTGATTTCATATACAGAGTAATGTTGGGAAGTTTGGAGGGTCAGAATCTGCTATATTTTCTCACTTGTTTCAGGGGAGAACTTTGTAATTCGCTTTTATAAAGTGAACTCTGTTTTTAAACAAAAACAACATATGTCTATTGCAGAAAAATTTAAAAATGTAGCCAACAAAAAGAGTGTAAACATCACTCATAATATTTCCACCTAGTAGTATCAATTACAAACATCTAAGTGTAATATATACTTATATATTTATACATGTGTATATATGTTTTGGTACACACACACATAATGAGCATCTTTTTTTTCTTTTTCTTTTTTGTAAAGTATCATTGCAGGTGCCATCGAGCTGTTTTTTTCAAAGAACAGTTTTCAAAAAGAAAAACTTACTCAAGAGCAATTGCTTTGATTGTAGTTCTAAAAAAAGACTTTTAACCATCCACTTGGCAATAATATATACAGTAAATGATGCTGAAGAAAAACCTAGTACACTCAGATGTATTTCAGATCTCTTTTAAAAAGTAGACACTATGCTGTCTTACTCTTCCTAATAATTTTAGTAGTTAGAAATAATTACAGGGCTTCCCTGGTGGCGCAGTGGTTGAGAATCTGCCTGCCAATGCAGGGGACACGGGTTCGAGCCCTGGTCTGGGAAGATCCCACATGCCGCGGAGCAGCTGGGCCCGTGAGCCACAACTACTGAGCCTGCGCGTCTGGAGCCTGTGCTCCGCAACAAGAGAGGCCTCGATAGTGAGAGGCCCACGCACCGCGATGAAGAGTGGCCCCCACTTGCCGCAACTAGAGAAAGCCCTTGCACAGCAACGAAGACCCAACACAGCCAAAATAAATGAATAAATAAATAGCGTTCCCTTTAAAAAAAAAAAAAAAAAAAAAAAGAAATAATTACAGATTGTTATTCTACATCAATAAGTACATTCATATTTCAGAAAAATGAAAAATTTTGGGCAAGATTAATAATTCATTTTCATTATTTTAGTAAAGCATTTGATAGTGATTTTATTAGGTTCTACACATTATTCTGTGTTAAAGAAAGAAGTAGGATAAACAATAACCAGGATTTCCACTAAATCATAAATATATTAGGGAGCATGACTTGAATTCAGTGGAGAAATAACTTCCAAAAAGTAATTTCCTTATTATCAATTGTGTGTGTGTGAGTTTTAATATTTATTTATTTATTTATCTTGGCTGTGCCTGGCCTTAGTTGCTGCATGAGGGACCTTCATTGCGGCATGCGTGTGGGATCTAGTTCCCCGACCGGGGATCAAACTTGGGCCCCCTGCATTGGGAGCATGGAGTCCTACCCACTGGACGACCGGAGAAGTCACTGTGATTATTTTTAAATTCATTAATTTGTTTCCTCTCTTCCCTGTGAACTGGTCTCTGATTAAATATAACAACCATAACAACAAATCAGTTACACAAAATAAAGGTACATTAGAATTCAAGTGAAGGCTGATTTAACATCACCAGCTTCGTGTCCTTTGGGCCTTATCCATTTAAGCCGTGGTGGTTTGGCCCCTGTTGAAGTCTAGCACACAGCCTGTTCCAACCCTGTCATATCTCATGGTACCACCACCAGTGGGTGCCAGTTTCTCTGTTTTCATTTAAAAAACATTATCCGGGACTTACTGGTGGTACAGTGGTTAAGAATCCAGCTACCAATGCAGGGGACACATGTTCAAGCCCTGGTCCCAGAAGATATGACATGGCTGCGGAGCAACTAAGCCCGTGCCCCACAACTACTGAGCCTGTGCTCTAGAGCCCGTGCTCCGCAACAAGAGAAGCCACTGCAATGAGAAGCCCGTGCACCACAACAAAGAGTAGCCCCCGCTCACCACAACTAGAGAAAGCCCACGCACAGCAACGAAGACCCAACACAGCCAAAAATTAATTAATTTTAAAAATAAATAAAAAACATCCTTTGCAGTGAAAATTCCAGAATCATGTATTTTTTTACCTAAGAGATGTCAAACTATATACTTACCAGCAGAGGGCAGCTTAGTCTTTAGAAATGAACATAAAAGTTTCATTCCTCTGAAATGGTTCAGGTTAAATAGTTTTTTCTTTGTTCAGTATCGAGATTTTCTTCCACTTTTTTCCCCTTCTCTCTTGACTACTCTTCTAATCACTTATTCTCAGCTTCAGAATCCTGGTTTCTCAATGAGTAATTCATAAAATGAATTACTTCATTCATTACTTCCATTCTCATTTTCTCTGCCCCAGGCTTGAAAGGCCTGAAAAGTCAACAGAGTTGGGGGCCTAGTGAAGCTTGATTTTCTTTCCTAAAGTAGCACTTAGACATTTGTCCAAAAATGCTACCATTGAACCATATGATGTAGCATGATGTCCAGAATATACTTTTCTGGTCTTTCAGGTTGCTTGCATAATTATGTACTTAGTTGAGCTTGTGGTTATTCTTGCTGACAACAGCTTTGCTGTTTTCAAGGAAAGTTCGTGATCCCCGGGCCAATTTTGACCAGTCTCTACGCATACTGAAACATGCCAAGGAAGTTCGACCTGATGTTATTTCTAAAACATCTGTAATGTTGGGTTTAGGTGAGAATGACGAGCAAGTATATGCAATGATGAAAGGTAAAGAAATTGAAAATTAAAACTCTTTTCCGTTTAATTTGAGTAATAGCAGGAATCCCACTTTGAAGGACCTGTTATGCTTTCTCCATAGTCTCAGTGCCAGTGAGAAACAAACATATAGTATATGTTGTAAACAGCAGCATAGAAAGGAAAGGAAGTATGTTTTCTTAAAACTTTATGGAATGATGTACAGGATGCTCAGGATATGAAATTTGCATCCCATTTTATTTCTTACCCTTTCATCAACTAAAAACATGATTTTGTCCACTTTTCTTATTCACTCATTAGACAGTTTTTGAGTCCAGCCAGGTACCAGGAGCTCTGTCAAGCACTGACAATCCAAAGATGACTAGGATGAATTCAGGCCTTTGAGGAAGTGCTTACTTATAGAATTGTTACATAACATGGTGTGCTTTGGACTTCACTGAACCTTAGTCCATTAAATCCATTTGCTTTGTGATTCTTGCGCTTCTTAAATTTTAAAATATAAAAGCTTTTATTTTACCTGATGATCCTTGGCCAACTTACAGTTATTTATTGGTTCAAAGAGTAATAAGTTCAAATAATAATTAAAAGCTGCTCTTTACAACAATGCATACAGTTAGCATTGTAAAAACATCTGCTAATGTAACGTGTGCTTTTTTTCCTGTAGTACTTCGTGAAGCAGATGTGGACTGTTTGACTTTAGGACAATATATGCAGCCAACAAAGCGCCACCTTAAGGTACAACTACCATAAATTGCCAAATGTTTAATGGTAATTTGAATTAAATCTTTATTTTCTTTAGGTAAAATTAAGAAGCTACTGGCTTTTTAGTGTAGTGTTCCATGTATATTTCTAAGTTCCAGTTTCCATTTTATTATCTGCATAAAGCAGCTACACTGGCACTCATTTGCTGCCCCCAAAATTGTATAACTTAAGTGACCTACAGGAAAAAAATTTTTAAGTTGGGAAGTTGTGTTCATTCACACTTGGTGATCTTGTGATTTGTTTTAGAATTATATGAGAGCCAGAGGTGAAGTAATTAAAAAAAGTAGGTCTCCCTATTTCTATATTGGGCATTTATTCATTCATTCAAAAAACATTTCTTGAGTAGTGACCATGTGCCAGACACCGTGCCGAGCAGAAGATACAGGATGAGTAACACAGTCTTGTCCTCAGGAATCTTTTTTTTTTTTCTGTCAGGAATCTTATAGAAATAGGTGTGATTAATTTTTGATTGTACTTGTTGGTCAGTAAAGGAATGATACAGGTATATAATCTCTACAAATAATCTCATTTTCTTTCCCTTTTGGAATAGCTAATATAATTCCAAATTGATATGTTTCCCCTCCTCTCTAATTTCACTATAATTACGTTCTGACCGAGTAGCCAACAAGTAGATTTTTGTATAGAACCGAAATGATTTAGGAAAATTCTAGAATCTAGAATTAATTCTTTAAATCTAGGTTGAAGAATACATTACTCCTGAAAAGTTCAAATACTGGGAAAAAGTAGGAAATGAACTTGGATTTCATTATACTGCAAGTGGCCCTCTGGTGCGTTCTTCATATAAAGCAGGTAAGTTAGACTGCAGAGCATGGTTCTATTTAGTCCGTAATTTTCCACATTAAAAGGATAATAGTTGTGGTTGTCTTTTGTGGGGAAGAAAAAAAAATTTTTTTTTTTCTGAAGTATCTTTAGGAACTTCGCTTCATAAGGGTAGGTATCTATCTGACAACATTGCTGCTTGCATTAATATCTTTGTGTTTTTCCTCCCAGAAGCAACAGGAAAAAAAATCCATAAGGTTATTTCCCCTATGGAAATGTTTAGTATAATTTTACTATCTACAGTGCAATTTTTTATTTTAACTTATTAATTAATTTATTTATTTTTGGCTGCATTGGGTCTTCATCGCTGCACACAGGCTTTCTCTCGTTGCGGCGACCGGGGGCTACTCTTCATTGCGGTGCACGGCCTTCTCATTACTGTGGCTTCTCTTGTAGCGGAGCACAGGCTCTAGGCACACAGGCTTCAGTAGTTGTGGCACGTGGGCTCAGCAGTTGTGGCTCATGGGCTCTAGAGCACAGGCTCAGCAGTTGTGGCTCATGGGCTCTAGAGCGCAGGCTCAGTAGCTGTGGAGCATGGGCTTAGTTGCTCCGCAGCATGTGGGATCTTCCTGGACCAGGGATCAAACCCGTGTCCCCTGCATTGGCAGGAGGATTCTTAACCGCCACACCACCAGGGAAGTCCTAAAAGCCTTTTTCAAGAGATAAAGTCATGTGGTAATGGCCATTACAGGAATAAACAGCTCGTTATTTTTTGGGTATGTCCAAACCATGTTATACTATTAATGATCTTTTAAATGACTGTTACCTAGTGGAGTCTAAATCCTAGATATGTTAAAATTAGGCATAAATTCTATTTGTAAAAATTAATGTTCAGGTGTTAGTAATATTCAGTGTGTTCCTGTAAAGAAACTGAAGACATTTTAATGAACTAACAACAGCTTATCTTAGTTATAAAACCCAAGAATTTGATTCAACACTGACTGACAGGTTGTGGGAATTTTGGAAACCAATAATGATAAGTGATTTATTCTTCAAGGAGCACTACTGGCAAGCTAAAAATATATATAAAGGACCAACATCAGCTTTCA
This sequence comes from Balaenoptera physalus, assembly GCF_965194825.1. NCBI lineage: Eukaryota > Metazoa > Chordata > Mammalia > Artiodactyla > Balaenopteridae > Balaenoptera > Balaenoptera physalus. The sequence continues at coordinate 86,325,850 of NC_138884.1, read as the reverse complement.
GGGCGGTCAAAGTAGAAAAATGTCATTTGAAAGGACTTTTTTTTTTTTTTTTTTAAATTTATTTATTTATTTAGTTTTGGCTGTGTTGGGTCTTCGTTTCTGCATGAGGGCTTTCTCTAGTTGCGGCAAGCGGGGGCCACTCTTCATTGCGGTGCGTGGGCCTCTCACTATCGCGGCCTCTCTTGTTGCGGAGCACAGGCTCCAGACGCGCAGGCTCAGTAGTTGTGGCTCACAGGCCCAGTTGCTCCGCGGCATGTGGGATCTTCCTAGACCAGGGCTCGAACCCGTGTCCCCTGCATTGGCAGGCGGATTCTTAACCACTGCACCACCAGGGAAGCCCCTGAAAGGACTTTTTATTTTGTTGGTTTGGGTTTTTTTGTTTGTTTTTTGTTTTGTTTTGTTTGTTTTTGTTTTTGGTAAGGAAAATTTCTAACAATTATGAGGAAGTGAATTACAAACTTTTTAATTCCTTTAAAATTACCAGTAAAAGGTCAAAGTCTTAGATTCAGATGATGGATTAGGATCTGATAATATGGTTCTACTCTTACCAGATTTAGATGAGGCATGGGGCAGCACGGATTATTCTCTCCATTACTTGGCAAGGTTATGAGTCTTAGGATTCTTGGTGATTGTGTACAGATACAATCATCACAATTCTACTTATGTATTAAGATGACAGAGAAGTTCATCAGACTCCTCATAAAGTCAGGCCTGCAGTGCTGAACTCTGCCAATAAGCTTTGAGCCGTGCTATAACAGTGATAGACTAAATGGAACCCTAATGACCTGAAAAGTGAAAGTGCCCCCTCTAAGCAGCTAACTTAGTGCACAGGCACATCTTAGCGGGTGGAGAGAAAGCAAGCCCATTATAGATGAAGAGCTCTTGCTTCCCTAGAGGGGAATAAGCTAAAGAGATGCCATCAAATCAATCTGCTCAACTGCAGCAAGGTCTGTTTTATAAACATCAGATCCAGGCGAATAATGTAGCAGAATTGCTCTCTGAAATGAATTGTGCCAACAGCAGTACTTTGTCGGTGATGAGGAATAGATGGTGCACATGAAGTGGAATAAATGCACAGAAGCAGCCCACAGATACAATAGGGTCACCCTTTATAATATTTCTTTACTAGAAAGAGTAATGGTAAAAATTGTAGTGATAGAAAAAGTTTTTTAAGAATAACGACTAGGGACTTCCCTGGTGGCGCAGTGGTTAAGAATCCACCTGCCAATGCAGGGGACGCAGGTTTGAGCCCTGGTCTGGGAAGATCCCACATGCCACGGAGCAACTAAGCCCGTGCACCACAACTACTGAGCCCACATGCTGCAACTACTGAAGCCCATGCACTTAGAGCCTGTGCTTCGCAACAAGAGAAGCCACCGCAATAAGAAGCCTGAGCACCACAACGAAGAGTAGCCCCCGCTCGCCACAACTAGAGAAAGCCTGCGTGCAGCAACAAAGACCCAATGCAGCCAAAAACGAACAATAAATAAATTTATGAAAAAAAAGCTCTTTTAAAAGAAAAAGAATAATGACTAAGCATTATGGTTGAGGAAAGGACCAAAGATACGGGGGATATGTGAGGTTAGAAAATTATTGCCATTGAGATTTGAGAAGAGAAAAACACCAATAAATACAAAAGTCATCTTTAAAGGGAAACACTGAAGTATAATTATTCTGAAATTTACTTTAAATTGCTATTAATGTATTTTCATTTTTCCTAAATAGGTGAATTTTTCCTGAAAAATCTAGTGGCTAAAAGAAAAACAAAAGCCCTCTAACACTTAACAAGACATTCAAGATCACAGGAATTTTAAAACTTTGACTCCAGTTGGTAACAGAAGTGGTGGCAGAATGCCTAGACTTCAGTGAATATATCCCAGTCTTTTTGTTTTATGAAAAATATCAGTAAGCTGTGCATATTTAATTATAATAATTCATTTGTCTTTTAGCATATCTTCTTTGTCCCAGTAAACAATTGCTTGTTATGATGTAATCATAAAACATCTTTGTAAGAGTTTACTGTTAATAGTGTAGTTTAAACAATACATTAAAAACTTCTAGAAAATCTTTTAAGCCTCTATACATCATTGTCACGTTTCATTTCTGAAAAATGACATACTGTGATGAAACAGTCAAAATAGATTGAGATTGTATCTGTTTACTTATAAGCAGCATATGTCCTTTGCATAACATCGTTGGAATAATGTAGAAAGGCTTAAGAGTTTCAGTGTTGACTCTTCACGTTGATATGACTACTTTAGACCTACAGAAGAGTTTTATGTTGATTGCTTGTTTAGGACCTCTATTAAACCAAGACCATGATGTTGTCCAAGATGGGGAAATATAACCTAAAAATAAAATATTAACTCTCATTTTATAATAGTTTGCTACATCACATGCACTATCCATTTGTTCCTTTCATTCCTCACACCAGTCTGGTGAGGTGGTTGTGTTCTGTCATAGTAATGACCTGAAGGGGAATTTCTTTCCTAAGTACTAGAACTCAAATTCATCTTTTGACTCTGAATCCTGTTTTTCTACTACATCTCACAAAGGAAGTACTTAGATGGCAATATTGTAAAATATGTAATTTGGATAGCCAATTCTGTTTTGAAGTTTTAAATATGTGAACTAATATTTTTTTATAAAATGCATAACTTTGAAAATTAGTTACATTTTAATTTAACTCAGGGAGCCATATATACTTGGACTCACTTTCCTTATAGATCCTAACAAATTTTGCTGTGTAAAGTTAACCCCATCAACTTTCCATTTTAACATCTCTGGCAACTACCCTCCTTAAAAATCTATTACTTCACCGGAAAAATGGCTTACTTTTCAGACTCTGATTTTGTAACATAATCTGATGTTTCCTAATTTTGCACAGTGTAGGCAGTTGGTAATGAAACATTTTAGCAGAAGAGTCATTTTGTCAAATGAAATTTTTGGTATCCCAATGTAAAATAGTTAAAATGGCATTTAATTAGCACAAATATATGTTAAGGTTTTAGATTTGTAACAACTACACATAAAAATAGTGAATGATAAGATGAAGCTGTTTTGATACATATGTGAAATTGGGAGTCATGGATGACATTTGCAGTCTTTGTCAGACCTCAACAGTCTACTTCTTTGTTTTATTTTGGTTACATAGTATTGAGGAAAATCCTGACTGATACAGCTAAATAATGATAAATTATTTTAAAAATTTAAAACATCTTGCAATCTCAGCATACTCTCCATTTAAATTTAATCCAAAAACCTGAAAGATGATTAGCAGGAAATGTTTGTTTCAAAGTGGAATCACAAATAGTATCTTATGAATTGGTTATTCATTCACTCATTAGAATATGTGACCAAATGCCTGGATCTTGCTGGACATTTGAGTGTAGAGAGTGGGTGCTGTAGAGGTGTAGTCCCTTGCATAAATGTACAAGAACAAACAGGCTTGAATTTTAAAAGGCCAGGGCAGAGCTTTGACCTTCCTAAACAATGATGCATTAAAAAGAAGCATATTTAAATGCACAGACATGGCAGGTGGCCTATACAAAATTTCTTGATCGTGCAGCACAAGTTAATGCATCAGTGGTCTCCAATGTGTTAAAATCTGGTATGTGCCCATTTCAGTATGTCTGATCTTTTTCTTTTTGTAGCACCAATAGTATTTTTAAGAAAGTGAAAGTGACAAATGCACATGGTTTTTAAGAAATCAATTAGTACAGGGGTCACTGTCCCCTTTCCAGCCATTGAATCAGCCAACCCTGAAACCCAATTCCTGTTTGGTGAGATATCTTTATTATTATTATTATTATTATTATTATTATCATTATTATTATTATTATTATTTTTGACTGTACCATGCAGCTTGGGGGATCTTTGTTCCCTGACCAGGGATAGAACCCAGGCCCCAGCAGTGAAAGTGCCGAGTCCTAAGAAAGAGACCGCCAGGGAATTCCCTGCAAACATTTTCACTTTAGAGATATTATTTGTATTACTGCATTAAGAAGCATGAGCTCCAGTGGACTTAGGCAGAAAAATGGGAATAACACCCCAAAGAAAGATTCAGAGTATGAGTAGAGCAAAACAGCAGGAGCAGCCGCTGAGAGGGATTTGAGTACATGCCCTTTATCCTTGTGGGGACTCCCAGCTACTCAGAAGCCACACATACATTTTAACATAACATTTGTGCTAATAAAATACCATTTAATCTATTTTGTATTGGATTTCCATGAAAATTTCATTTGATGATGATTCGCTTGCTAAAATTTTGGCCACCACATTTTCATTTTCAAGAGCACGTCTCTGATTTTTTTTTCCCCTTTAAATAGCATTCTGTTCTTGTTTCCTAGCTACAAGTTCTTCCATTTTTCTCTCTGAGGATAGTGTGGTTCTCTGCACTGAGCATTGTCTCTGTTTCCTTTGTTTTGGTCTCTGCCTTTTGTGTTAAAGGCTCTCCGTCATCTCCTTGGCTGTACAGACATATGAAGTGATAAGCCACTCTAAAGCTATTTGGAAGCTGGGGTGGGGGGAGCTATCTAATTGATAGAGCTACACTGGAGCGTATTTGGGGCATGAGCTTGATTTCTCAAGGAGTGACTCCCAAATGTCAGGATTGAAAATAATAATTATAATCCTCAAGTCTCCTGCCTTGAGGGCTATAAACTTGGCTGCCTGCTTACTCAGAGCCAGATGAGTAAAAGCAAGCTGGTTAGGGGAGCGTGGGTCTCTGTTCCATATGCAGACTTTTATTTAGTTTCCTCGTTTCCAGTCTGGCAGCCCACTAACACCCACCCCAAGGCTGAAACTTTCTAATTCTATTCCTCCTGAAAATAAACCTCTAATATCCCATGAGAGTAAGGAGTGGGAAAGGTAGTTTCTTGGTGTGGGTAGGGTTGAGACTGGGGTGCAGTCAACTCTTCCTTATACAGCCTTCCATCAAAGTCCCCTGTTTTTAGCCCCACACCTAAACCCCACCTTTTGTGGTATGTGGTGCCTCTAATTCTTGTGATCTTCTAAGCGACCAGTTACCTACATCTAGAAGGCAGTCCCTTATGTGGGCATGGAAGTTTCTGCTTGCTCTTTATAGTAAGTTACTTAGCCTCCCGTGGTCCACCTTCCAAAAATTGTTTGACATCTCTCATCTACTGGTGCCTCCTTCCTCATTCTTTGTCCTTATCTATTTACAGCTTTCTTATTTCTTTACTGCTGTTTTAGTGAGATTTCAGGAGAGAATGAAAATAGTGCATGTGGTTAATTCAACACACGTAACCCAAGAGTCCAGGCAGTGCTTTGACTTGCTGGCTTTGCTTTAGGGCAAACTTGCAGACAGCTGGTATTGGACTTAGGGTTTGTTCTGGTGGAGAACAGTACTCATTGTTATAGTTCTCCCCAGGCAGTCGAATCAATTTCTTTAGAGAAGAAACTTCCCCCTGCCCACACCTACTTTTTTTTTTTCCCCTTGACCCTGGGGGCTGGAAGATGTAATCACATGGGTGTAATTGCCAGGCTGCCTGTCATTGTGCCTCTAGAGGTGGATGAGATGAGAAGGTTGACTGTTCAAGTTAAAGACCTACAGTTAAGGCCCTGGTGGGTGCCCCTCTCTCTCCCACCTCCTTTTTGGTTAGAGCCTCTGCTGTTCTGCTGGGCAGGGCCTCCTCCTCTGGCCCTCACATCAATATTCCAGGAAGCAACTCTTCTCTTTAGTCAGTATACATCTATCCACTCAAGGCTTTCCAGAAATTTCTTTAAATCTCTTGACCACTGATGGCCCCCTCCTATTCTCTTTGCTTTATTGGATTTTGCCTTTTCCCCCTCTCACTGTAATTTTAATGGTGTCCTTAGAAGGGAGAGGATATAAATGTGTGCTCAGTTTGCCATGTTGACCAAGAACTCTGCTTGCTGTCTTTTTAATAGTAGCTTTGTAGATAATTTTACATATATAATTATCTATGTGTGTATATATATATTTATGTTTATATTTAAATCAATCATTTGCTGAATCCCTGAAGCATCTCTATAGCGATGCTTGGGTTGGTCATGGTTTGAAAATCATTGGTAGAGAACAAGTAACATTTAATATTCACTTTACATCTGTATGTTTGCCATTATGTATGCTTGCTCATTAGTGTTAGAAAAACTAACACTATGTTTAGTGTTACTAATTAAAATACATCACCTACCACTGTTTCCTAAACTCCAGTCATTCATGTAAAACCGTCACAAATTTTTGCCCTATCTGGATGGGAACTACAGTATTATATATTAATTTTTTTTTACAATTGACTAAATTTCTAAACTTAAATTCCTTTAAAATGAAACTTCATGTAGAATATTTAGCTGGCGCATGGTTGATTATCCTGCTAAAAATTATATTTCCCAGAGTCCTTTGCAGCCGGTTGTGGATATGTGACTAAGTTGGGACCGATGGTATGTGAGCATAAATGATTTGTGCTACTTCTGAATGTGCTGTTAAAGGGTGGGTCCTACTTTTCCCTTCTCTTTCCCCTTCCCTGCTGGCTGGAATGAGAACGTGATGTTGTAGCTGGAGCAGCCATTTTGAGCCATGAGATAGGAGACTGTGTAAAGGGTGGCAGAGCCCAGGTAAAGAAGTCTGAGCCTCTGATGACTATGGAAGTGCTCTGCCAGCCCTGGACTTCCATGTCTGAGAGAAATATGTTTCCCTTCTGTTTAAGACACTATCATTTTTGGTCTCTGTTAGAGCAGTCAAGTTTATATACTAACTAATATAATTTGTAAGTCATATTTATTCTAATGCCTTTAAAATAAATGCCTATTAAAATTAAGAAAAATGTATGTTCACCTAAAATAATCTGCCTTGTTACTAGTGGTATATTGTAAAATGCAGATCTACAATGAGTGGTCTTTTGGACTATATTCAGGAAAAGGAAGGGAGGAAGACAGCAAGAGGTCACTGTATCCAGCTTATCCTCTGAAGTTTAAAGGTCCCTTGTAAGTATTATTTTGCAAGTCTGGCACTGATATATTCATGCCTGGGTTTTGGTCTAAAACTTTAATACAGTGTCAATGTATGAATAAACTAGATGGTAACATCTAGTTTGGGGCTGCAACTCTGGAAAGCTAGTTTGAGTCTGTCCTTTAGCGTGACCAACAAATATCTTTTTTTTTTTTTTAAGAAAATGACTGCATTTTAAAAAAACCTTCGGTGATTCCATTTATCATTTAAAAAAAATATTTATTTATTTGGCTGCGTTGGGTCTTAGTTGCGGCACACAGGATCTTCGTTGTGGTGTGCAGGCTTCTCTCTAGTTGTGGTGCACAGGCTCTAGAGCGCGTGGGCTCAGTAGTTGCGGCACACGGGCTCTCTAGTTGTGGTGCAGGCTCAGTAGCTGCGGCGCGGACTTAGTTGCGCCACGCATGGCACGTGGGATCTTAGTTCCCTGACCAGGGATCGAACCCACGTGTCCTGCATTAGGAAGGCGGATTCTTAACCACTGGACCACCAGGGAAGTCCCCCATTTATCATTTTAACAATTCTAAAGTTTACACTTCAGTGGCATTAAGTACATTCACAATGTTGTGTAACCATTGGTGTCTCCATTTTGACGATTAAGAGAAGCCCAAACTCAGCCTGAAGTTCAAGGCTTTCTACAATCTGTCCTTAGTCTAAACTTCCAGTCTTCTCCAGCTATTCCTCTTCATGCTCCCTTCAACCCCAAACAAAAAGCAACTTGCTTTCCCTAGAACCAGTCTGAATTTTCCTGCAGGCATCTTTTTGCTCCCTTTGCTTTTGCCACTGACGTGCTCATTTGACCCACTTTCCCTATCAAGATCATGTTTGTCTGTTAAGGCCCACTTCAAGTGCCCAAATAGCATTTTGTTTTTATCATTTATGGCTATTTTCATATTTGGTCAGTTATTTCTGCATGTGTCTTAGCTTCTCCACAAAATTGCTCTCATTCATCTATGCCCTCCATTTCTTAGCACCTCACAGCATCTGCCTTATAGTGGGTACACAGACACCCAATTTGAAGTAGTTTAAATAGGATTACTCAAATGTGAGTACAAATGACCTTACATAGAAAACGAGACCTTAACTTCAATAGTTTGTCTTACTGAACCTCGCTGCTCTTCCTCATCCCTACCCCCTGCAGAACCTCAGACCCTTTTCTAGTAGTTGGGAGTCCCTGGGAGGGGGAAAGGCAAGTATTTACATCCTTCTTTGCTGCCGCTCATGCTGTTTTGCCCTATCCATCATCTGTTTCTTCCCTTGGGATGCTATCCCATCATTCTGCTTAAGGTCACAGGTGCCCACTCTTAATAATAATACCTCTGAAATTAGGATGCTTTCAACTTCAAGTAAGAAAAGCTCCTATTCAAATGGTTGTGACTGTGAGCAAGTTACTTAATCTTTTTAGCCTTCTGCCCTCCATCTGAAAATGGGATGGAAAAGGCCTTACATGAGGAATAGATGAGAAAATGCATCTAAAGGGCTCAGTGTAGTGCCTGCCCTGTAAGGCTGTGTTAATTACTGTACTCTTAGTGATTCCAGAGCCTACACGTGGTTCTGGGTCAGTGGGCCTAACAGGAGTGCCCATCGCCTGCCGGCCACTGCCAGTAAGATCTCTGTGTAGACAGTGATTTCATGTAATCCGCATAACAGCTCTGAGTTAGAGATGAATTATCTCTACGGATGAGGAAAATAATGCAGAAAGTAATGCAGTCAGGACTTAAAGCTGGAAGTCTTAAGTGGAATAACACATGATTTCTGGAGAACATATTGTGGGAGAGAGATTTTACTTTTTTATATATTCTTTTGTATCTATTTGAATTTTTAAAAATGTCCATGTATTATTTTCAATTTTAATTACTAGTTAATAATCTCACATAAAGTACTAGCTAATAAAAATAGAAATTTTTTTTTTTTTTTTTTTTTTTAACCACACCTGTGCAGCTTGTGGGCTCTCAGTTCCCCAACCAGGGATTGAACCTGGGCCACGGCAGCAAAATCCTGGAATCCTAACCACTAGGCCACCAGGGAACTCACCTAAAAATAGAAATCTTGTATCAGCTTTTAAAATACACATGGTCTTTAATTTTCTTAATAGGGGAGAACAAGGCTAACCATCTTCTTCCAACTTTTCACACAAAGGCCTCAAATAGCTGTAAGTTACCTGCCCAGTCACTGGGGGATTTTTCCCCATTACAAACAGCCAGTTTACATGGCTCTATGAACTGTCTTTTGTATTTTCTTCCACTTACCAGTTCTCCTACCTTCTAATCAGTACCTGTATTTTACATGTTTTTACTTATCAATTTACTTATCAATCCTAGGCATTGAAGCATCCTGCAACTTAAAACCAGTGCCTAATTCTATCTGTTTTAGCAAGACATCTTCGGGTTATAATCCCTTTACTAGAATATAAGGTTATTAAGCACAATACAAGAATATTTTCAAGCAGAAATGTAAAGCAAATTCTAATTAATAAGCTCATCTTCACTTCAAAGTCTTATGAGCAAGGGATCATCGTATGTTCAAATACTCTGGCATTTATCTCTTTTTGGTGTTTTGTTTCTTTCACTCTGGTCTGCAAACTTTTTCTTAAAGGACCAGATAGCAATTTATATAACCATTTAAGATGTAATCAATCATGTAAAAATGTAAAAGACATTCTTAGCTCACAGGTGGCTGGCCAGATTTGGCCAATGGGATTTAGTTTGCCGATACCTGGTCTATTTGCTAAATTCCCTCGCTTTCTTGCATCATTTGAAAGAACAATATAATTCCCCTTTCTCAAAAAAGTAAGGAGTGTTGTTTTCCTGTCTAATGTCATACTGTCATGACTTATTAGTTACTTGCACTAGACAAAAAATAACCCACACAGTGGCTTATGCAGAATACTTTATTTATGTATTTGATATCTGTATAGGTGTCTCTGTCCCCATCTGTCTCTGTATTCTTATTGAACCACTAAATTCCTAAAGGATGAGACTTGTATCTGTTTAACTCAATTTGTACACTCTCAGCAGAGCACAAGCATCAAATGGACATCTGACATATTTCAGTAATGATAAACACAAGAGAAAATCAAATATAAGTCAAAGAGACATAAGAAAAAACGTAGTTGAAGACACAAAATTCCTTATTTTAGGATTATGCTATACATAACTTGTAAAATCTACTTCTATAAGTTTATATATGAGATTATATTGGTTTTATTACTTAAAGAAAAAGGGAGAAATTGCAATGAGTTACAGGAAGAAAATGCAAAGTAAAAGTAACAAATAGTGGACTAAAAAAACATAGTGATCAGTGAGGAAAAACAAGAAGTGGAGTGAAATAGATTTTCATTTCACTACACTGATTTTCTCTTCATGCTAAAAAAAATATTGCCTTTTAGTCTTATTTGGATTGATTGGAAATGGGCAGTGATGATCTTTTTGGACTAGAAAACCAACAACACAGCTCATTAAAACAAAAGGAGCAAAAGAACAATAACCAAACCATACTTGTAGGGTTACTTCTAACACGGAAGCATAGGGAAAAAAAAGCTCAAAGGCCACATTCTGTCCATTGCATCCTCCTCAGTTCAGAGAGACAAGAAATGGCATGGAAAACATCTTACCCAATTAATCCAGAAACCTCTAAACTTCCATGACACTTTTGGAAAGGTTAACAGGTTTAGCCCAGTATTTAGCATAGCCATTTCATGGTTTAAAATACATACTTAATGACAAGTAGATAAACCAATGATCAGAAAAACTGAAGCGTGCCATTCCCATTACAATGTGATGTTAAAGTGCTGCCTAAAGACATTTTATAAAGTAAAAAGTGTTTGAAGTTTAATTTTACAAAAATTGACACCATTAAAACCAACACAGTTATTTGCTATGCATCCAATCACTGAGGTAACAATATTATAAAAATATGTAAAAAATATTCTAGTTTCATAATTACCAGATATGCTAATTCCCATACAGCTAGTATAAATTTGATTATTAAAAAAATAGTTTTGTTTCCTTAAAAGCACTTGATTCATTTACCATTTAGTATCAGATAGATATTTGCTATCCTGAAGTACCAAAAAAATTACAAATAAAAATGGCAATGTCTATACTCTGGGTTTCTTGTTGGGTAGATCCTGAAGACTAAACTTTGGAATTTCACCAGAAGGAGCATATGGAATTCTCTTTGAAGACACCTTTTTGCCAATTGTTTCAATCTAGAGGGGAAAAAAAGATTTTAGAAAGAAAATTATTAACAATTACAATACCTAAATGTAAAAACTCTGTAATGTAGTATAATAAGGGCTAAAACCTAGATGCTTTTTTTCTTTTTAAAGGCAGAAAAAGTTTCTCAAGTCATCTGGGCTGCTATGAAAGATCTTTGGTTCCTTCCACACTGTTTATGTTTCTAGAGTCAGTCTGCACTCCCCTTTTCATATTCATAACAGGGCACACTGACTCCTGTCATTCTCGACACCAGACCCCCTCAAACAGAATAGGGAACCACCTGCCACGATTGTTTCAGTAGCACATGTGAAAGCAATAAACAGACCGGATTCCAGTTAATTCACATTCTTTCAAACTCTATTCTAATGTCTGTTTCCCTCATTCTAAAAAGCCTGCATAAGCTATAACAGCATAGCTTTTTAGAAGTTCAGGTTTCAGAGCCTAAAAGGCTCCAGCTGGAATCCCCTCTATCCAAAATAATCAATCTTATCTTTAAAGACACTGCTTCTTTAATAGTCATAAGTTTATCTCCTCTCTACACAGCACAGATAAATATACTAAACAATCTTCATAAATGTCTTTTTAATTAAAAATTAATATTTAATGCTGAGTCATACCACAAAGGGCTTCTGCTTTATATTCATCAATTGTCTTATTTAGTGGCTTATAAATTCCCTTTATTTAGTAATTCCAGTCTAATTGTTTTTTTAATCCTTACTTGGAAAAGTTAATTTTATAAGAACTCAAACTTATTTTAAATATATACACCTCTACATATCTTCTCCTTTAGATGAGTAAAACAGGAATGAGAGAAAATGTGTCTGTGCCTGCAAATAATCTTTAAAAAATAACATTGCTGAGTTTAAGTCATGACTGTGAAAAACAATCACATTACTCACTAAGGTGGGGTAGGATAAAAGGGTCCCCAGGGGGACTTCCCTGGTGGCAGAGTGGTTAAGAATCCACCTGCCAATGAAGGGAACACGGGTTCGATCCCTGGTCCAGGAAGATCCCACATGCCGTGGAGCAACTAAGCCCAAGCGCCACAGCTACTGAGCCCGCGTGCCACAACTACTGAAGCCCGGATGCCTAGAGCCCGTGCTCTGCAACAAGAGAAGCCACCGCAGTGAGAAGCCCGCATACCGCAACGAAGAGTAGCCCCCGCTCGCCGCAACTAGAGAAAGCCCACGTGCAGCCACGAAGACCCAATGCAGCCATAAATAAATAAATTTATTTAAAAAAAAAAAAAGGGTCCCCAGGGTCTTTGATGGAGTGTGAACAGACAAGGATGTCATCTGATTTTTCTTGCAAGTTGATCTCTCATGAATGAGAAATGGGCACTGAATTCTAAATAAGAAGGATCTTCAACAAGTCAGTGACAGGTTAAGAGAACCAGATGAGATATTTTGAACAGTGGATGAAGCCTCATCAGTACCTCTCCAAGACAGCTGGTGCTGAGCAGACGCACACAGCCAGCTCTAAGCACTGCTGCACTCTGCCCTGCTTCGGGACTATGCTGACAGCAATCTCCCGGCAGATTTCTTTATCCTCCCAACCTCCCCCCAAGCCTCCCACTCCATTTCTGCTCTGAGGAAATGGAAAGTAGCTCCCTCTTATTAATACTTTTGGGGCCCCTGGTAGAATTGAAATGGATGCAACATAAAATGTACTGTGCAGGTTTGTGTCAGCTCTCTAAACGTTCCATAATTAACTGACAAACTCTGAACTAAAAGAGGGCGAGCACCACTGCAGCTCCCATACTTTTCATTCAGACCTCTCACAGCACCAGCACAGTGCTGAGCACGCAGAGGCATAGGCTCCTGTACCAACATGTGACAACTATATTGCATACTGCAGTTTTCAAAACATTCATATAGGAATAAGTGACCTGGCCTCAGAGCGGGTCAGTGTGATGCAGACAGTGCAGCAGACTAGCTTTGGAGGCTCCAGGAAAAAAAAAAAATTGTTTATGTGTATATTTTCTTACTTGATGTTTATATGAGGTAAGGCAAGGCATATCTTGGCCCCATATGATAGGCAACTGATATTATGTAAGAAAGACCAACACTGAATGACCTTTAGATCACAGTTTTAAGGAGGGAGTGGAGTACTTCACAAATACCACAGAACTTCCCAGAGAATTGACTGACATGTTGCCCCAGAGTTATGCTATTGCTAAATGAAAAAATATTAAAATTCTAAAACTCAAAGCCTTTAAAAAGGAAATGACCAAACAAATGAAACAAAACCAATCCAGGATCATGCTTACCTGGAAGCCAATGGTTTGTAGTTCATTGTGGAGCCCATCCAGGACACGTCGTCCATCAAAGATAAAGGCTGGCTTCAGCATTTTTTTATGAATGCGTTCATAGTCCAGTTCCTGTAAAGACAGAACCAAAGAAACAAGTAGAGCATATATGGGGAACACATACTCAACCCCAAATGGTACTAGAACACCTCTAAAATTTTCCTTAATCTCACTACTGTCACCTCACCTTAAACATGTCCCATTCAGTGCAAATCACAACAGCGTGGGCACCATCACATGCTTCATAGGGGTCCTTGGAAATGGTCACGAGCCGGGCCACTATAACAACCCAACAGAAAGTTGGAATAAGAAAGGAGTGATTTGAAATTATGCATTTTAACACTAAGATTGCTGGAGGAGTTGAGGGTCTGACGGAAGTGGAATGGTCTGGTTAAAGTGTGAGTAGGGGTAATGGTGGGGGGCCTGGAGTACTCCCAATTTTGCCCCAGAAGCACTCCTTGGAATCTCTGGGACTTTTTAGAATATGCTGGAAAAATCACTAGACTAACCCACAGCTGATTACTTCAAATCAAAGTTGATGAAGCAATGTCTGAGAGTTTAATTTTAGAGAAATAAGGTTGAAAAGAGGGGCCTACCAATGATATAAATGATAAATGCTGAACAACCAAAGGTTTCTAGAGAACAAAGTCTGGGGGCCCAAACTCAAAGTGACACATGAGACTCAAAGCCTACTTACCTTTGTCATCCTCTGAAACTCCTGGATGAGAAAGATCCACAACTATTTGTTCCCTTGGTACTTTTGGATCATATATATGGAGGTGTGCACCTTCATCCATCAAATATTTGCTAATATATATACTAGACGACTCTCTGAAGGAAAAAAATCAGTATTGCTGCACTTTTTTTTTTTTTTTTTAATTTTATTTATTTATTTATTTATGGCTGTGTTGGGTCTTCGTTTCTGTGTGAGGGCTTTCTCTAGTTGCGGCAAGCGGGGACCACTCTTCATCGCGGTGCGCGGGCCTCTCACTATCGTGGCCTCTCCCGTTGCGGAGCACAGGCTCCAGACGCGCAGGCTCAGCAATTGTGGCTCACGGGCTTAGTCGCTCCGTGGCATGTGGGATCTTCCCAGACCAGGTCTCGAACCCGTGTCCCCTGCATTGGCAGGCAGACTCTCAACCACTGCGCCACCAGGGAAGCCCCTTGCTGCACTTTTAAATGGCATATATTCTAAATTTTTTTTTTAATTATTTTTTTTTTGGCCATGCCGCATGGCAGGTGGGATCCTAGTTCCCCGATCAGGGATCAAACCCACAACCCCTGCATTGGCAGCACAGAATCTTAACCACTGGACCGCCAGGGAAGTCCCATAAATGGCATATATTCTAATACCTAAGGGGTTTAATATACAGGTGAGATTCTATTTCTTGTGAGGATATTGATGTCCACTTTATTTTTATTCTTTATACTATATACATACATGTATTTCACATACACAACCACTATCAAAAAATCAGGATAAGGCCTTTCTCGCCTTCTGAGATGGCCCACACTCTGTCTGTGGAGTGTTTTTCTCTCTAAATAAATCCACTTCTTACCTAAAAAAAAAAAATCTGGATAAGATGAGGAGTTAACATTCTCAAAAAGGTTGAAATATTTCAAAGAACTGGTACCTCGTATCACCGGTGTCCTTTTTGAATGCAAACCCCAAAATAGCTATCTTCTTATCAGTCACTGTATTAAACAGACTGTCTATAATCCGGGAAGCAAACCTCCTTCTCTGGTAGTCATTCATGTCTATGACCTGAAATGACAAGGACGATTATGCAAGGATCAGTTAGAAGAGGTGCAGCCTGTACCATACACTGCTCACAGCTTTATGGTGAGTACTCTTGTATGAATGCAAGCCTTATAAATTAACAGGAGGCAAAGATTAACAACCTCTTTAGTATCTACAGACTGAAAAAAATAAAGAAAGAATTACCCACCCCCCACCCCTTACAGCCAGCCTGAAAATTTTCATTTTCATTTGGCTTAACTTTCCATGCATCGGGCTGGGATGGATGTTAAGGTGGGGAGCACAGCTAAATTTCAACCCCATTTGAGGTCCAGCCATGAGGCCAACCTAAAAAAGGCACATAGGCCACTTCTCCAAACCCCGTGGAAGCAATTAAACCCCAAAGTACTCCTTCATATGCTTACCCCTGACCCCTCACCAAAACTGAGTGTGAGTAGAAAGTGGACAGAGAACAGTCAAACTATGTACAGAGTTATAGCTGCCTCTGAATGAACCATAACAGCACGAACATCTGGCAAAATTTTTAACTAGATGTTACGAGTAAAAGTCTCTGATCACCTAATCTGTTACTCTCCTAAGAATTTACAAACAAGACATCATACTTGTGACCATATGGATATAAGGAAAGACTTTTTTTTAAGGCTCTAAGCTTCTAGAAGCCGTCTCAGAGCCTGAGAGCTTGGGAAATGAGCTGAAAGTTTTGGAAAATCAAGCCTTTATCTGCATTTTCCCCACAATGGACAGTAAGATAAAGCCATCATACTGGATTGAGTGAAATGAACCTAAAAGTGTACATTTCCCTAAAAATGTTAATTTCCTTCCATTCCTACTGGCTGCTGAAATCTGAAAAGCTGTAAACTTGGGGAAAAAATATTTGGGAAAGGTACATACACTGGCTGGTATCTTGAACAAATTACTTAACATTGCTAAGCCTCAGCTTCCTCATCTATATATGGGGGGATAATATTAACGATGAGGACTAAGATACTACATGTAAAGTGCTTAAAAGAGTGCCTGGCCAATATTATGACATAGTATGAGTGTGTTTCATGTTTGGTAATTGCAATCATTGTTGCTTTTGTTGTGGTCATCCATGTACAATGCTTGGTGTCAGTCTATTTATCTCTTGTAAAAATAAAATACAGTGTGTGTGTGTGTGTGTGTGGAAAAACAAACAAACAAACAAACAAACAAACAAACAAAAAGAGTGCCTGGCACAGAGTAAGCATGCAATAAATGTTAACTCTATTTCCAGTTTGAGAAGGGTCTCTAATTTTAGCTCTGTGAATCTCAAAGGGACAAAACAAATATCAACATATGCAAACCACTTGGAAGCATGACAATAGAGGTTCTTTTGCCTTTACTTTTATCTTACGCCTTTCAAGATAGAGAAGAATTATAATTAAAAGTAATATTTCTTGCTTTACTCAGGGAGCAAATTTAGTTATTAAAATTAGAAGGAATACTGGTTTATCATAAACTTCCATCATAGATGATTACCAAAAAAGACAAATTATAAACACAGAAGCCCAACAAATAAACCTAAAATGAACAAACTGAATATAATAATAACTGAGTTCCTGGGAAAAGTTAATCCTATCAAAAACATTTGACAGAAAAGGGTGACATGTTTTAATTAGAAGTTAATCATAACCTGTTGACTATAAAGATTAATACCTGCTGCCAATAACGAGCTACTTCGGGCAAATTTAGAGCCTCACAGAGATAAACCAAATTCAGAACATCCTTTTGAAAGCAACTCCCACCAAAACCTGAAGAAAGAAAGAAAAAAAAAAGATAATATTTTCATTTAGGAACCAAACAACTAAATCATATTACAACTTTCTTTGTCATACTAATCAGAGGGCTTATGCTTGGATTTTTAATAATAAAATTTGAATGTTTGAAAATTAATGGGTTTATAACTTGTGTGAAATTTGCAAGCAACTAATCAACTCTATAAGTAATTTCCTAATAATTATAAATAATCTTAAATAATTACAAATAATTATAAATCACTTTCTAGCTTAAGTTTTGTTGTGGCTATATTTTCTATTTTTTCCCCTCATTCAGCTGGTATCACTGCCCTGCATCTCTAACTCTAACATAGAGCTGGCAAACTTTTACAGGCCAGGTAAAAAATATTTTAGCATTTGTGGGCCATACAGTCTCTGGCACAACTATTCAACTCTGCCTTTGTAGCTCAAAAGCACTCATAGACAATATGTAATCAAATGGGCATAGTTATTTTCCAATAAAACTTATTTACAAAAACAAGCTGTGGGCCGCATTTTGGCCTGGGGGCTGTAGTTTGCCCACCCCTGTTCTAGTGCAATGCAGTATACAATGAGGGTTGGCGTGGGCTTTGGAGTCAGAAACACCTAGCTACTCATTAGTTTTATGACTTTGAGCAAGTTACAAAAATTCCCCCGATCCTTAATCATCTCTAGAAATACCAACACCTTTGTAAAAGGTTATCCAGGATTTTTTTTTTTTAATTATTTTTGGCTGTGTTGGGTCTTCGTTGCTGCGCGCAGGCTTTCCCTAGTTGCGGCAAGCAGGGGCTACTCTTCGTTGCGGTGCGCGGGCTTCTTATTGCAGTGGCTTCTCTTGTTGCTGAGCACAGCGCTCAGGCGCGCGGGCTTCAGTAGTTGCAGCATGCAGGTTCAGTAGTTGCGGCATGCAGGCCCTAGAGGGCGCAGGCTCAGTAGTCCTGGCGCGCAGGCACTAGCGCGTGTAGGCTTCAGTAGTTGTGGCTCACAGGCTTAGCTGCTCCATGGTGTGTGGGATCTTCCCAGACCAGGGATCGAACTCATGTCCCCTGCACTGGCAGGCGGATTCTTTTTTTTT
This sequence comes from Balaenoptera physalus, assembly GCF_965194825.1. Classification (NCBI taxonomy): domain Eukaryota; kingdom Metazoa; phylum Chordata; class Mammalia; order Artiodactyla; family Balaenopteridae; genus Balaenoptera; species Balaenoptera physalus. The sequence goes on along the minus strand of NC_138884.1, from coordinate 86,307,722 downwards.
TTTTTTTCAAACATCCTTATTGGAGTATAATTGCTTTACAATGTTGTGTTAGTTTCTGCTGTATAACAAAGGCAGGTGGATTCTTAACCACTGCACCACCAGGGAAGTCCCGGTTATAAGGATTAATAATTAAGATATATCAAGTTCAGAACTTGGTGCATAATATGCCTTCAGTAAATAGGAGCTATTTTTATTAAATGGCCACTAGGAGAAAACATCAAAAAGATAGAAAAGGCCAGGGAAATCAGTACTGAGAAATGGCATAAAGCCCCAGAAATACAGGAAAGGCTGTCTATGGCCCAATCTGTAAAAGACTCTATTTACCTTTACATCAATCTTATTAACTTATATGCAAAAAAAATATTGTCAGTTCTTGTTAAACTCAGTAATTATGTTCTACAGATTTGCCACAAACGCTGAATTAGCAAATACTGAAGCACTGCTCCTAGGCGAAATACAGCATTAGGTTCCTGTGAGCTTCTGGTCACATTTTTGCCAACTGATCAACATAATCTTGTTTTATGTGTATTTCTGTTTAAAGACACCTTATTTAAAAATATTGTTGATTCATTAACATTGAACTCACAGCCAATAATAGCACTATAACTCATGCCTGAATGAATGAAGCTTATCAAACCACATGTATTTTCTCTGTAAGGCACATCATAGCATGCTGATGCTTTGGAACACTAGACAAAACTTCAGCAATATGCTTGGGGGCCATTTTAAACAGTGAAATCACAGGGAAAAAAGCACAAAAATGCAGCACTAAATAGACCACAAAAAGAGTACATATTTGCAGTACGAGAGCTAAAACAAGAAGGTATGAGTATTGCCTTATTCAACTTCAGCTGGGAATATATGTGTTGGGTGACTCAAATTTTTTGCTGCTCTGTTCATGTCTGCAAATGACCACATGAGTATTGATGTTGGGTTACAAATACATTTTATCAAGTAGGCTAATTCACAAATATGGAATCCACAAATAATGAGGATTGACTGTAGTTCACCAAGGTCACATTTCCATAATTGTATTAGTAGGAAAAGCAAATGATAAGGAATTTTTTCCTATTTGCTTCAATAAGGTGTTACATGATTTCCTATGTAGTCTCCCAAACTTATTCTACCTAAATGTTCTAACAAAATACTAATATATTCCTCCTAAAACACTGAACTATGTTTATCTACCAATCAGTCAGTAATTATTAAACAATATAAGTAACAGTTGCCTCACTTAGAAAGTCCCTGATAGGCTGAAGCCTACATGTATAATGGAATCATTATTTTAAGGGCATTTAAGTTAAGCAAAGCCTTCCTTAAAGTTAAAGACCTAGCTAAATGAACCTACTTTATGTACAGAAAAATTTCAACTTACCAACACTGGCTTTCAGAAACTTATTTCCAATTCTCTGGTCCATTCCAATGGCTGTTGCCACCTCTTCTATATCAGCTCCTGTTGCTTCACAGAGGGCACTTATAGAGTTAATGCTGCTGATTCTCTGGGCTAGAAAAGCATTTGCTGCCTTAAAAGAGAAAAAAAGGAAGAATACGATGAGCTCAAATAAAAATTTTATATATCCGTATTATATTTCATTGAGTTGATCCAAATTACTGAGGGAGATATAAAAGTTACTGATGGGCTCAATTTGTGGAGGCAATGGGTGAGTTGGTAAGGGAAAATGTTTTAAATTAGAGAAGAAAGATGATAAAGAAAGGGTAAAAGAAGGGAAAGAGTGATTTTTTAAATTACTATTTCAATTAATTACATTAATAGTAATGTAATTACTATTTTCTTTTACATATTCCAGAATATTTTATACCCAAATATTTGATCCCCTTGTGAATATTATTTCACAATATACAAGAATATTATTTTCAAAAGCATATCTTTTTATTAATATTAAGAAAGTACCTGCGTAGCTTATCAGGGTTAAGAGAAATAAGTCCTTGGCTTTAAATTTAATAGAGAGTTGAGTGCTGTGTACCAACCAGTTTGGAAAGTTCTGAAGACCAAGTATTAGTGGTGAGGATCTTTTCTCTGGGAACCCAGTGCTCATACACAGCACACAGTGCCTGCACAGCTCTCTGACCCTCTGGGGTTTCATCCCCTCCAATCAGTACTCTGTCTGGGTTCTTCAGGTCTTTGATGGCCGTTCCTTCTGCCAAGAACTCAGGGTTGGACAGCACCTAAACTCCCAACACAAAGGAAAGTTTTAAGCTAGAATTAATTACGGACAACTTTAAAGCATCGATATTTACATAAGAAGAGCCAGATTCTAATGCTTCCTTTTTTTATACCTGTAAATTCAAGTTGGGTTTTGTGTTTGCATCAAATATTCGACGAATACTCTCTGCTGCCCGCACTGGGACTGTGCTTTTCTCAGTCACAATTTTGTACCCGTATGAGTTTTGCACAATGCGTCTAGCACAAGCTTCAATGTACTTCAGATCTGCTGCGCGGCCTTTCCCCATTCCATAGGTTTTGGTTGGAGTGTTCACCTGACGAAAGTATACGGGATTAAGAACATAGTATGAGATATTCACTGATTTCAAGATATGCCCTGGACCATCAACTGACTAGTCAACTGGGAAGTTAACATCATTAGGAGCCCTGGTTTCACCCTCTATTAGTTCCATGGAAATAATATTTTATGAGAACTCATTCAGTACATTTCTGTTGAGGAGCTACTATATATGTGTCAGAATCAGGGCAGGCAGGTTCCAAGCTAAGCCTGCAGATATAAAGATGAAAGAGACTCCAAAAGGAGTTCACAGTCTGAAATGAAATGTAAGTTTTCTCTTTCTTCCTCTCTTGATGGTATGTAATATATTATCCTGGTATTTAAAACTAAACTTTAAACTCCTTTTTATTCTCCTTTTTTATAGACCTATATCAATAGGTTTTTTTAAATGTCTGCCGTATCATTCACAAATGCTTTCTTGGCTCATTAGAGCTAGAAATTATCTAGCGTCTTCAGGATACAGAATACTATGTAGACAAAGACTATCATATAGAAAGAAAAATAAATCATGAGTCCAGAGTCTAGGCATTTAGTTTTGGCTTAGCTGTATCACGTAAACTTGGAGAAGTGTAGCTGCCTTTGTCTCAATGACCTCATTGGAAAATGAGAATAACACACTCTCTAAAATCTAACACACAAGTTTTAGAACACTCTTGTAAAAATGAAAGTACTCTGAAAAGTCTAAAATTCTATGTAGGAATAATTTTTGAACCAGTAAGTAGCACCAACTGTCTTCTCTTGACAAGCTTATAACTTAATGGGAGACTAAATAAAGGAATCAAGCCAAAATAAATCAAAACGTGAAGATTGGGTTGAGGTGTAAAAAGCAGGAGGAAAAAGTTGTTTATATGCATGGAACAACTTAGGAAAAGACTTAGACGTGGAAGTAAGGGTGCAGTGGAACACAGAAGGGCAAAGATGGTTAATGGGATAATGTGAAACATGCCAGAGATGGGGATGATCAGATGGCTTCCCTGGGAAAGGAGCTCTGAAGATAACAACTGAAAACTGATTCAATAGTATAAAACTATTTCTACCTGGAATTTGCCTAAAAATAATTTGGGTAATCTGGGGTGGGAGGAAAGGGACAGAAGTAGTAAATAAATCAAGATCAGCCATGAAAACTGTTGACAATGGGGTTCACTATATTGTTGGTTTCATTTTTTGTATAAGTTTGGTGTTTTCCCCAATGAAAAGTATACCACAAGCACATTTAACAAAAAACAAAAAACTGATGCAGAGAATAATGGGAACTAGGTAGGAGTTATACTACAATAAATTACCCTAACAGGCACACAAAGTAATAGCTTGGAAAGATTTAAGGCAGCTCAGGCTAGATCAGCAGAGAAGCAAGCGTAAAATCAGCTATCTGTGCCAGACCACACTAAGGTGAACTCTACTGCCTTAAGAATAGATACTTAAAAAAATTTTTTTTCGTATAGAAAAGTCTCCTATTCCTATTCCAGGCTATGGTTATCCAAATGTTGGACTAAGGTAACTTCTTGATTTTCTCCAAGCATCTAGCTACTCCAAAATAATTTCTCCTTTTCTATGCCTCTACCCTAACCTCCTGCAAGCTTAAGTAGAAGACTGGGTAGGTGAGTCATAGAAGTGGCACCAATTTCTCTGAAGTAATTTTTAAAAAGAGAGACTGAATTCATAACAGTTTTACCAAGGGTTTCATTACTACTTTCTTCTGGAGTTCCCATTTCTTCACAGTACTGATTTTGTCTCAATACACAATCAATTCAACATCATCTCTGCTCTATGGACCCCATGGTGTTTACCTCATGGAACCCAGTCAAAGCTCACACCACTGGCTTTCCCTTTATTCCTTAAGGCTGTACAGGTCTTGAGTCATATAACACCTTAGCTCAGCCACCAACTGGTGATAACTACACCATCACACACAGAATATTTGAGTAGATGTTTACCAGGACAGCAAGAAAAAAGTTACCTTGGTTCAAATATTGAATTATCAGAGTGTATTCCCAAGCATTCATTCTACTTTTTTCATTACAAAGGTACAACAGTTAAGCCATATTATGAGTTGAAGGTGTCTGTGGACTAGCCTAATAACCTAACAAACATATGCCAAGTTCTAAACAATTAATTTAAAATGACTTTTGGAACATAAACTCATCTAAATAGGAGATGCCTGTAAGTGTGCAGCAAACTTTACCTGATTCTTTTTATCTCACTTCCACCACGCAGTGGAAACAAGAAATGATGAAATACATATACTATCACCGTATGTGCTCACACATGCTCACATGTTACCAGCACTTCCTAATTCTAGATCTCATATTAGAAACTTTCTCTGAACTTATTTGTTCAATGATCTGAAATGATCAGATGATTACAGAGTTTGGTGAAGTGTTGGATAAAGTTAGTGATAATCAAAATTCAACTGGACAACTCTATACTAAGTAATGCTGTGGCTTGATACCAATGGCTTTACTATTAAAATACAATGAAACTTCTATATAGACAAGAATACATTAAAACTCACACAGCAAAGGAAAATACTTACAGAAATAAATACAAGATCAGCTTCTTTAATGGCATCATCAATATTGGTGGAAAAAAATAGATTTTTTCCTCGACAGGATTCTACCACTTCTTTTAGTCCTGGCTAAAAAGAAAAAAGAAAAGAAGTTGTACATACATTTTACCAGTCATAGGAGATAACCCAATAGTATAGAATTACATTCATTAAGGGGAAGGTCATGTGTAATTTAAAGGTCTAGATTTGCTCTCAAATAACACCTCTGTAGAAAAATCAAAGATTATACTGGTACCAAAGGCCATCAGGTGTACATTATGTAACAAATAAAGCAAACCTGAACTTGCCACAATTAAAGCAGCAGATTAATTTAAGGCATGTCATTCTTTACCATGTTCCGGACTACTTCATAAGAGTTAACAATTAACTCCAAGTATCAACATAATCATCAGAAAAGTCAAAAGTCTTTGTGGTTTCAAGCAAACATTTGATTTTGCATTGTCACTAGAATACAGGTTTTTACTCCCAAGAATTCAGGCCATAGAATACAGGCCATTCAGAGTGGTTGTGAAACAGTCTTTACTCTACACATACATAAATATATATTTTTTCTAAGTCCCATTATAAGAAACGCTTCTATTAAAAAATTTGTTACTTTTCCCATACAGTTTAACAGGAGATATAATTAAGAATTTTGAGCTGTACAACACACCTAACAAGTATTCTTGCCTCCACCCCCCAAAAAAATCAGGTCTAAATCTGATCAGACCAGTCCAATCAGCAAAATCTGTTTATCTACAGGATAAACAACCTGGTTTCTTCAATAAACAAACTGAAGAGAAAAACAAAGAGAGAAAAAGAGAGATTAAAATATTGTGGTCTTGGGACTTCCCTGGTGGCACAGTGGATAAGACTCCACGCTCTCAATGCAGGGGGCCTGGGTTCAATCCCTGGCCAGGGAACTAGATCCCACATGCATGCCACAACTAAAAGTTTTCATGCCGCAACTAAGGCTCCAGCGAGACACAACTAAGGAGCCCTGGAGCCACAACTATGGAGCCCACGTGCTGCAACTGAGGCCTGGCACGACCAAATAAATAAATTAAAAAATAATAATAATGTGGTCTTAGGGAATTCCCTGGCGGTCCAGTGGTTAGGACTCTGTGCTTCCACTGCAGGGGGCACAGGTTTGACCCCTGGTCGGGGAACTAAGATCCCACATGTTGTGCAGTGAGGCCAAAAAATATATATATATATATTATATATATATAATATATATATTATATATATGTATATAGTGATCTTAAAAGACACTTAAGTGATACAAATCTATTGCAATATATGGCTCTTACTTGGATTCTGATTCAAATAAACCATGGAGGGGAAGGACATGTTTAAGAATTCTTAAAAACCAAAGCAAAACAGACCTTCTTCTCTTCTGGGAGAGAAGGTTCAAATAATATCCAAAATATTATGGATGTATAGAAAACTATATAGCAAAGTAAAAAGTCAATTCAGGGGCACAGGTCTAGAATTATATCCAGAGGCAATTCACTTTTCTTCATGGTTCTGTGGACTTTTAACATAAGCAATCAGAGAAAGTGTAAAATGTAAATTCAAAATTTCTATTAGTTTGGCTAAAATGTATAACAGGACCAGCAAAATATATGAACCACTGCACTATGAATATAGTGTCACTAATTATGGCAACTGGTTCCTTAGTTATTTTGACTATGTTGTAGAAAATAAGAGTAAAAGGTTATGGAGTTGGAATTTTACAGAGAAGATTTAATTCAATCCTATGTAATCTCCTAACATTTAAATTAAAGTAACCTAAAATCAGAGCAACGCAGAATTTATACTGTCTTAATAAGACCTCAAAATGAACAACTACATTATTCCATTAAAATCAGTGGGATATTTGTAGATATCCAAAATGGATGCAGCAGCAGTTGATAATATAGGTTCTACCTCTTATTAGATTCATTATGTAATTTTCATAACTAGTATTTAGAATTTATATGGCACTTTTTATGGAAGAAAGATCCTTTCACAGTATAAAATTAGCTTACATTTTACTCAGAAAAAGCAAAGCAAATTATCCATTTTGGCTTTTTAGAAGTAGTTATTACATTGTTTTTTTAATGAACAAAGTTAACATAAATGCAATGACTATTCAATAAATATGGCAACACAAAACAGAATGTTTTCATTGGTTTTTTTGTTTGTTTGGTTATTTTTGGCCACACTGTGCAGCTTGTGGGAACTTAGTTCCCCAACCAGGGATTGGACCCGTGCCCTTGGCAGTGAAAGTGCGGAGTCCTAACCACTGGACCACCAGGGAATTCCCTTCATTGTTAAATATTAAGAGTTTCTATTATGCTGTTCCCTGAGTAAAAATTGAATATCTTATTACCATATTTCATCTGATAGTCATTACTATTTACTTCTCAGGTGGTAAAAATGACTACTTTTTTATTAACATAGTTTTGACCCATAAAATATAAGCCTATAAGACTAGAAAGAACCACAATGAACACATAAATTCATGGACCCTAAGTACATTTATCTGGGTTTTTTCAATGTAGCCTGGTAATCTTTTTACTTGTCCTCTCATTCTGAGATTACTGCTCCAACCTCCACTACATCTTCTTCAGAGTAGCTGGCCTCCCACTTTCAGACAATTGAGATGACCAACGTTTCAGTCACTTTTATTTCCTGTTCCCACCAACAAAACAGTATCTTCATCCACCCTTGTTTACTTCCCTCCAGTCTCTGAGAAAGAGGCTTTCAAGGCCAATTCCTCTTCTTGTGTTTTTGATCCCATCATCTTTGCTATTTTTCTAGACTTTATTCCATCAGTTAGCCCTTTCTTCTTATACTTTTGACCTTTCCTTCTCTATGTGATTTGTCTACCTTAGTTTATTAACATGCTTGATTCTTTATCAACCATAGGAAAAAACATAATTCTTAAAAATCACTGCTTTTGCGCTTCTCTAGTGGCGCAGTGGTTAAGAATCCGCCTGCCAATGCAGGGGACACAGGTTCGAGCCCTGGTCCGGGAAGATCCCACATGCCATGGAGCCACTATGCCCGTGTGCCACAACTACTGAGCCTGCGCTCTAGAGCCACGAGCCACAACTACTGAGACCGTGCGCCTAGAGCCTGTGCTCCGCAACAAGAGAAGCCACCGCAATGAGAAGCCGGCACACCGCAACGAAGACCCAACGCAACCAAAAATAAATTTAAAGAAAAAGTCACTGCTTTTACCGTGTGTCCCTCTCCGGTGACCACCCCGTTTATTTCCTTCTAATTAAACGTTTTAAAAGAAGAGTCTTACTCCTTTTCTACACTCTCTCACTTCTTCAATCTCCTACCTTTTGTAATTGTTCTTGTAAAAGTTACAATGGCCCCCATAATACCGAATTTCATGAGTATGTCTCTGTTCTTATTTCTCCTGTGTTTGGCAGAATTGACAGCTTACTCATTCATTCAGCAAATATTCATATTTGTTGAGCACTTACTAAGTACTGGTCACTGTGTTCGTCACTCATAATCAAGACATACACATCTTTATGGAGCTTGCACTACTAAAACTCTTCTGGTTTTTGGTTCACCTTCTCTAAACTACTCTTCAGTGCTTCTCTAAGGCATTTCTTCCTCCACCCCTAATCAAACATCAGCATTTTGACCCCATGCGCTGTTCTCTCTACAGGCTCTTCTTGGGAGAGCTCAACTACTCTGATTTTAACTACTGCCTGCATAATTTATTTTTTTAACTTCCTGCATAATCTTAAGTTTACATCTTCAGCCCTGAATTTCTTTTTTTTTGGCCATGCTGCACGGCTTGTGGGATCTTAGTTCCCTGACCAGGGTCTGAACCCAGGCCATGGCAGTGAAGGTGCTAAGTCATAACCACTGGACCGCCAGGGAATTCCCCAGCCCTGAATTCTTGAATATCATTCTAGATTCCTTCCTCTACTTCATCCTTCTTGAATCAACAATCAAGTCTGATCATTTTTCCTTCTAAATATTTCTCTTGGGAATTCCTTGGTCATATACCAGAAGCTGCAGGGTAAGGCCAAAAAAAAAACTTCTCCAATTAGTCTAGTGAGTTTCGGAGTGAATGGAGTGAGGGTGGAACAACTATCAAGGAGGCTGTGTACTCAAAAGAGTTCATTAAATATTATAATTACATATTAGTTATCTTTTCTTTATCAGTGACCAGGAGTTAAACATTAGTCGCCAAAAGAGACTCTCTGATATGAAAAATTGGTATTTACAATGAAAAATCAATGCCATAGATTTTTATAATATCATTGAAAACAAATATCTGCTTGGTTGTGTATTTTTTTTTAATTTATTTATTTATTTTTGGCTGTGTTGGATCTTTGTTTCTGTGCTAGGGCTTTCTCTAGTTGTGGCAAGCGGGGTCCACTCTTCATCGCGGTGCGCGGGCCTCTCACTATCGCGGCCTCTCTTGTTGCGGAGCACAGGCTCCAGACGCGCAGGCTCAGTAGTTGTGGCTCACGGGCCCAGTTGCTCCGCGGCATGTGGGATCTTCCCAGACCAGGGCTTGAACCCGTGTCCCCTGCATTGGCAGGCGGATTCTCAACCACTGCGCCACCAGGGAAGCCCGTGTATTTTTTTTTAATTTTATTTATGTACGTATGTATGTATTTATTTGGCTGCATTGGGTCTTCATTGCTGCTTGCTGGCTTTCTCTAGTTGCGGCGAGCGGGGGCTACTCTTTGTTGCGGTGCTCAGGCTTCTCACTGCAGTGGCTTCTCTTGTCGTGGAGCACGGGCTCTAGGCGCACAGGCTTCAGTAGTTGTGGCTCACGGGCTCCACAGGCTCAGTAGTTGTGGCGCACGGGCTTAGTTGCTCCCCGGCATGTGGGATCTTCCCAGATCAGGGCTCGAACCCATGTCCCCTGCATTGGCAGGTGGATTCTTAACCACTGCACCACCAGGAAAGTCCCTTGTTTGTGTGTTTTTTAATGCATAATAGAATACAAATTTAAGGAGGAGGTTGACTGCAAAGGTATCTAAGATTTCTCTGGAAATAAAAATATTTCTTTGCCTTGTCCAAGGCAGATCAGTATAAAATCACAAGTAGTAACAATATCTATAAGCTACTCAATAAAGGAATTCAGAAAGCAGCATGAATTCTGGTTAAACCTGCCATTTGTTTTTCTTCTTTTATAGTTCTTCCTGTTTGACATTTCACATAACATTTTACATCTCCTATATGGCCAAGGAAATGTGCAGGAATAGTTAGTTTTACAACATAAAATAAACAAAAAATGGAACAAAGGCCTAACATATCTTTGAACATGGATAATAGGGACACACAGTTCATTTCCACAAGTTTTGTTTTGTTTTGTTTTGTCTTTTTTAAATACACGCTACAGAAATCATTTATTTTCTTCTGATTTGTAAATTTCTTAAGCAGGTGTCTTTTAACAACTGATGTGTAAGAAAGACACATGAAAATTACAAGCCTAAAGTCATTTACTTGCTAAGAGGAAAATCATTCTACTTGTTAAGAAGATTCCTTCTAGAATTTTAAAGTAGCAGTGCCATGTTTTTAACCTCCAAAGTCAGCTGGGTTGTTTTTTTTTTTAAAGATTCCATTTCCTTTGCAGGCTACAACTAAATAGTGCAGAACTAAAATAGCTGCTTCGGTTGTCATCATCTAATTTTGTGGAGTAGACAGATTAAAAATGAGATAAAAATAAGACTTTAAAGACCAAATAATTACAACCATTAAATAAAGCCAATACAATTATGGGACATTAGAGTTCTGAGAACTCAGACGTTGCTTCTAATGAGCACAGTGCTAGCTAGACTTTCAAATCTTTTATATTCTATTTAAAGAGATTTAAAGAAGAAAAAATTTATTCATGAAATAAAACTGAAAGAACAAGAAATACTTTTCTTTGTTTATAAAAGCTAGGTTTTTGAGAAAAAACAAGTAAGATGTGGAAAAAAATCATCTTAGATCTTAACTCTTTTAATCTAACTATATATCCCAATTGGATTCAATATCAATGTAGAACACACTATTTTTTTTTTTTTTGGAGGAATTTAACTTTTTTTTTTTAACGAGAGCGGTTGCTTGAGGATAAACAACTAGTTGGTTTTTTTTTTAATTAATTAATTTATTTATGGCTGTGTTGGGTCTTCGTTTCTGTGCAAGGGCTTTCTCTAGTTGTGACAAGCGGGGGCCACTCTTCATCGCGGTGCGCGGGCCTCTCACTGTCGCGGCCTCTCTTGTTGCGGAGCACAGGCTCCAGACGCGCAGGCTCCGTAATTGTGGCTCACGGGCCCAGCTGTTCCGTGGCATGTGGGATCTTCCCAGACCAGGGCTCGAACCCGTGTCCCCTGCATTGGCAGGCAGATTCTCAACCACTGCACCACCAGGGAAGCCCTGGAGGAATTTAACTTTTAATTTTTAAAAAAGTAACAAGAGTATAACATGGCAAATTCAGATCATCCTCTCACTTCTTTTGTGGCTTACTGTTGTTTTTATTTGGGGTTTTTTGGTTGTTATTTATTTATTTTTATTGAAGTATAGTTGATTTACAACATTGTGTTAGTTTCAGGTCTACAGCATAGTGACTCAGTATTTTTGCAGACTGTACTCCATTATAGGTTATTACAAGATGATGGGTAAAATTCCCTGTGCTACACAGTATATCCTTGTTGCTTATCTATTTTATATACAGTAGTTTGCACCTGTTAACCCCTTACCCCTAATTTGTCCCTCCTCCCTTCCCTGTCCCCTTTAGTAGCCACAGGTTTGTTTTCTATATCTGTAGAACACACTATTTTTATTTTTTTCCATTTATTTATTTATTTATGGCTGCGTTGGGTCTTTGTTGCTGCGTGCAGGCTTTCTCTAATTTCCTTGAGTGGGGGCTACTCTTCGCTGCAGTGCACGGGCTTCTTATTGTGGTGGCTTCTCTTGTTGCGGAGCACGGGCTCTAGGCTCACGGGCTTCAGTAGTTGTGGCACATGGGCTCAGTAGTTGTGGCATGCGAGCTTCAGTAGCTGTGGCTCGCAGGCTCTAGAGTGCAGGCTCAGTAGTTGTGGCACACGGTCTTAGTTGCTCCGCAGCATGTGGGATCTTCCCGGATCAGGGCTCGAACCCATGTCCCCTGAAGTGGCAGGCAGATGCTTAACCACTGTGCCACCAGGCAAGTCCAAACACACTCTTTTTAATTTAAAGCACTGAAGTCTTAGGAAAAAGAGTTTCAGATTTCAAATAATAGAAATAGTACTAATAATAAGAATCTGGCCAGAGAATGTGCCTGGCAACTAATTTTTTTGTTTTCTCCAAGAAAAACGTCTAAATCCAATATATTATAGATAGTTTATACTTTTTTCTAGCTCAAGATAACCTTTTTATTTTGTTTTTATGTAAAATTTTTATTGAAGTAAAACAAAAATACAGAAAAGTGTATATATTTTAGTATAGAAAAGTGTATAGCTCAATTTTCACATGTGAATACACTTGTGTAACCATTATCCATACAAGAATTAAAAGAACATTAACAGGGAGTTCCCTGCTGGCTAGTGGTTAAAATTCTAGGCTTTCACTGCCAAGGCCTGGATTCAATCCTTGGTTGGGGAACTGAGATCCCACAAGCTGTGCAGCATGGCCAAAAAAACCCCAAAAAAACATAAACAGTAAATCAGAGCCTGCAGTATGCCCTCTCCTAGTCTCTACAACCCCTCAAACTACCATCATGCTGAATACTATCACCAGAAATTAGTTTGCCTATGTTTGAACTTTATACAAATGGGATTATACAGCATGGACTACTTTGTGTCTGACAACACATTACTTTTGTGAGAATTTAAACATATGCTTGCATGCAGGAGTAGTTTCATGGATTTTAAACACAGTATAGTATTTTACTGCAGGATTATACTACAATTTAGGTATCCATTCTATTGCTAATTAACATCTAGGTTGTTTCCCATCTGGGGTCATTATGAATTGCACTGTTAATACCTGTCTTTTGGCGCATAAATGTATGCCTCTCTGTTGGATATACACCTACAGGTGGAATTTCTGGGTCAGATATGCATATTTTCAGCTTTAGTAAATACTGCTGCACAGTTTTGCAAAATGGCTGTACCAATTTACGTTCTGACCAGCAGTGTATAAAATTCCAGTTGCCCTAAACCCTTGTCAGCACTTGGTATTATCAGTAGTGATAATTTTAGCCATTCTGGTACATTTTGTGTTTGAAAAGTAGAGTATACTGCTGGCATAATTAATTACTGAATGACTGGATATAAATATGGCTCACAAGGTTTCAGATGACTTGCAGCCCTTTTATGGATATCAGAATTATAAAACTCTTAAGTTATCTTTCCAAAATGTTTTTAAAAATTCCCCAAGACCTAATATAGTAGTGTTATATTTATATAACAGGAAAAGAAATGCTATAACACTGAGGTATTTAAATAACTATTATGGGAAGTTAATCTGGTAGAAGAAGAAAGGGTAAAGCACAAACAGAAGCTACCACACACACAGAGGGCTTTTTTTTTTTAAATTCTAAGTCTGATTCAGATATTGGTAAATCTGTGATGTTAAGTGGCTACTAATCTATGGGTACTTTTTCATGGATTTCTATTCATAGGTCTATAAATAGCAGGCAGATTTATCTTACAGAGACTTCCCCTTCTAAAGATCACTTAAAGACTATGGTTATAAGACTCTTAAGACTAAGAGTCTTATAAATAATAAAACTTTTCAGAAAAAAAAAGAAACGAATATATTAATGTTGGAGAGAAAATGTTACCCTCAAATTTTCGAGTGCTTCTCTGTATGTCAAAAGCATAATATCATGAACTCATTTTACAGTGAAAATTTTTAAAAATGGAACCCTGCTTAATAAAATAGAGGCATATTTTCCTAACTATGAGTTCTCTAAATTCACAGAAATTTTTAAATTCCAATTTAAACAAATTTGTGATACTAAACACTGAATATGAAAGACACCATTTATTCATCCAAGGTTTACCTGATATAAATACAATCACCCAAAAATATAATACTTACATGAATTAATATTATAAACATCTACAGTTTTAAAATTTTTACAGATGTCACTTTTTAATTGTACTATTACCATATGGTAACCATACTAACAAACAAAATTAGAAAGTAGAGAAGATAAGAAAATTACCCATAATCTCACTCCACTAATGTAACCATTATTAATATTCAATATACTTTTTTTCTAGGCATTTTCCCTGGGCATATTTGACATAATTATAATTGTAATGTTCATAACATTGTGTATTTATGTTTTTTCATTTAATTTCTTATCAGTTGAAGTCATAGAATTTTATATTAAAAGTAAATTACTTAGCAAAAAGAGTAAGAAAACAAAGAGCATAAGAACAAAGCATTGTTTAATATGGTTTACCTCATAAATAGGAAGTGTAGGAGAGTTCCATGCATTGATTCTTGATTCATTGACATCAACAACCGTTACCCTGATTTCAGGGCACATATGAGCAATGACACTACATGTGGGTCCTCCAACATAGCCTGCACCAATGCAGCAGATCTTCTTAATTTCAAACATGATTGTACTAGAAGGGAAACAGTAAGACCGTCCAACTATTGAGAACAGAAAATTTAAAGAAATCACACTGCACATTCATCACCCTTTATAAAAACTGTCAAGGTGACAGATACTGGAAAGATTTCCTACATGCACACGCATTAAGAATTATGAAAACAATGATAATAAAAAAATAACGTTCCAACTGGATGACCTAGCCTGTTCTCAGCTGTACCAGCATGAAACATGGAAAAAATTATAGTAACTGATATTACTAAAGAAGTGTCACAAAGATTATAATGACCTAATATAGAAAGTCAAGAAGCAAAATAAAACCTCACCTAATCTTCTAACACCCTAGGGTAACTTTGATTGCTGAGGGAAAATTCAAGGGTGAACACACCAGTGCAATTCTTGCTTAACTAAATGCTGGTGTACAAAGGTCAGCTTTACAACAGGTTTAGACTAAAATGACAGATATGAAGATTAGTTCCTGGGGCTTCCCTGGTGGCGCAGTGGTTGAGAATCTGCCTGCCAATGCAGGGTTCGAGCCCTGGTCTGGGAAGATCCCACATGCTGTGGAGCAAATGGTCCTGTAAGCCACAACTACTGAGCCTGCGCGTCCGGAGCCTGTGCTCCGCAACAAGAGAGGCCGCGACAGTGAGAGGCCCGCGCACCGCGATGAAGAGTGGCCCCCGCTTGCCGCAACTAGAGACAGCCCCTGCACAGAAACGAAGACCCAACACAGCCAAAAAAAATTAATTAATTAATTAATTATTTTAAAAAAAGATTAGTTCCTAAGTCCAGAATTGGCCTCTGAGATTATATTCCCCGCACAATTTGGTTTCAGCAATTCATTTTTAGGTACTGGACAATGATCTTAAACTTAAACTATTTCAACTTCAATCAGAAACCAGGAGATGGTTAAAAGAAAGTAATTTCTGTAGTTAGCAAAGCTGTTACACAGATTTTGATGGGTTTTTCAAAAACCAGTGAATTGATTCACTCGAATCAAAATGACAAGGGACTGAGTTATATGTAAGAATCTCAGTTTATTCAGTAATGATAACGAGAACTGTCAAACTGATAAGATTCTTAGAATTTTTGTCCTAGAGAGTTTAAGAATTTGTTAGTATATTCCTGCATGGGTCAGAGAAGGTACTCTGGAAGGCTGATCTAATTACAATGCCTGGCAAGTACATCCCTATTATGAAAAAAGATACACAAAGCACATAATTAAGATGATCCAATTCCCTTTGGTCTGAATCTGTATTAATCAAACAATGCTCTAATCTTCATTGGTTCTCTGGGTAGACTTCCCAACTGGAAGAGAATGAGCTGACAACCCATACAAGTATCCTGGTCTGTGTTAATAAGCAAGTAATCTGGCTTATAAATTGATCTTTAGTAGTTATGATTAGCAGATATCAACTCATAGAGTCTGATCTCTAATGACTTTTTTTTTTTTTTTGGCCGCATGGCTTGTGGGATCCTAGGTCCCCGACCAGGGATCGAGATCAGGAGTCGAAAACCAGCCCCTCCTCCCCACCCCACCCCCACCGGCAGCGCAATAGCGGAGTCTTAATCACTGGACCGCCAGGGAATTCCCTCTAATGACTTTTTAATAACCTGAAAGAAATGGAATTTTAGTAAACCAGTAAATATGAACAGAATTTGGAATCTAATGATTCCCCAAAAGAAAGAAATATTCTTAGCATTATACATACAAAGAAATATTTTAAATGTATTTTTATTTTGAATAGGTAGTAATTCATATGACTCAAACATTAAATCTGGGGAACTCCTTGGCGGTCCAGTGGTTAAGACTCGGCGTTTTCACTGCCATGGGCCCAGGTTCGATACCTGGTCAAGGAACTAAGATTCCACAAGCCAGGCAGTGAGGCCAAAAAAAAATTCATTAAATCTCTATAACAAGGTAAACACTCAGAAGCCACACACCTACTCCATCCACATCTACTTCGCTACCCTCTACTTTGCTTCTACAAGCAACCTCTTTATTAGAATTCCAAGATTCACCTTAGCAAAAACACTGAGCCTAGAAAAATTTACGTTTAGCAACCATATATCTTTCTTCACCCTTCTTCTGCTTTTCAATTCTGCCCTTCACACTCTCCAGGCCTCAAGTGCCCTATACATGAGGAGAAAGCATGGGGAGATAGACTGCACTGGGATTGCTAAGTGGCTAAGACTGAGCCGGATGTTCTGAAAAGCTCCCACCTGTGGGAGGGACAGCTGGCCTGGAGCAGGCTTACCAAAAATGTGTCTCCAGCGTTCACTGCTGCTGTCCCCACCTCTACAGCAGACAAGTCTTGGCATCTGGTTTCAGAAAAATTGCTTCAACTTGCTTCAGGCTTATTCCCTTCTTCTCATTCATGAAAAATTAATATTCCCAATTTAAGGATTTACTGTGTGGCCACAGCAGAGAATTTGGCCATAGAATAACATAGGTCCTGACACTCAAGTACTTAACAATTTATTCAGCGAATAATTCAATTGAAAAATGTTTATTAAAGACCCCACTATATAACAGCCACTATTGTTCTATGTACTATAGATACAATAGTGAACATGACAGATACAGCTCCTACCTTTACATAGTTATATTCTAGTAGGAAAGCACACAAACAAAATAATGGCAGTTGTGGTAAATTCCACATAAAGGAAATAAACATGTAGCTAAAAGAGAAAGATTTTATGTGGGGAAAGGATTATTTTAGTTAGGGTAGTTAAAGAAGGACTCTCTGAGAAGGTGACTTTTAAACTGACTTAAAAGATAAAATGGAGTTAGTTGCATCCAGGTAATATGGTTAAATTACACAAGGCAGTATAATCAATTAAATGACAAAATGAGGGTTAAAGTCCAGAGGGCGGAAAAATCAAAATAAGAAAGTATCTATATCAAGGCAAATGTAAAATCTAAGCTTGGCCTAAAGAATGAGTAGGATTTAAAAGGAAAGATAAGTGGGGAGGGCATTCCAGTTGACAGGAAGGAAATAAATAAGGACTTATATACAGAAATGAGTCCAGGGCTTCCCTGGTGGCGCAGTGGTTAAGAATCCACCTGCCAATGCAGGGGACACGGGTTCAAGCCCTGGTCCGGGAAGATCCCACATGCTGCAGAGCAACTAAGCCCGTGCACCACAACTACTGAGCCTGCGCTCTAGAGCCCGTGAGCCACAACTATTGAGCCCACGCGCCACAACTACTGACGCCCGTGCGCCTAGAGCCCGTGCTTCGCAACAAGAGAAGCCCCTGCAATGAGAAGCCTGCACGCCGCAACTATAGAAAAGCCCGCATACAGCAACGAAGACCCAACACAGCCAAAAATAAAATAAATAAATTAAAAAAAAAAAAAAGAAATGAGTCCAAAGAAGTGAGATCTGCCTAGTTGCACAAAAACGTGGGTGTTAAGAAGTAGTGAGAGGTAATAATTGTCTCAGGGTGGAAATGAATTGGAAGTGGATCTTGAATGACCCTTTCAGGAAAGCATGACCATAAAAATCCATGAGGCTATAATTTAATAACTTCAGGTAACACAGCTGAAAGTAACCATAACAATCAAGGCATTCATGTATTAGCTAAAATCTAATAAACTCCACTGAAGAAAAAAAAGGGGGAGGGGGCAAAGGGAATGATCAGCTTGGAGCCTGGAAAAGGGGCATTAAGAATAAGAAGATGGAAAAAGTCTTAAAAAAAAAAAAAAAAAAGAATAAGAATGATGGGCTTCCCTGGTGGCGCAGTGGTTAAGAATCCACCAGCCAATGCAGGAGACACAGGTTTGAGCCCTGGTCCGGGAAGATCCCACATGCCGCGGAGCAACTAAGCCCGTGCGCCACAACTACTGAGCCTGCCTGCGCTCTAGATCCTGTGAGCCACAACTACTGAGCCCCCATGCCACAACTACTGAAGCCCACGAGCCTAGAGCCCGTGATCCGCAACAAGAGAAGACACCGCAATGAGAAGCCTGCACACCGCAATGAAAGAGGAGCCCCTGCTCGCCGCAACTAGAGAAAGCCCATGCACAGCAACAAAGACCCAACGCAGCCAAAATAATTAATTAAAAAAAAAAAGAATATGAATAAGAATGACACAGTGTTTATTTCAGCGCTTCTAAAGAGTGACACAGAATCTGGAAGTCAGAAGTTTTCTGGTTTCAGAGAGGTGGGGCAAGAAAAAAGCTTTCGCAATGCTTGGATGGCATATTCCCCCCAAATTCTTTGTTCTGATTCCACTACGCCTTATGAGTTCAGATTGCCAGGAATCATAATACAGAAAGGGATGGCCTGGATTTGAGACATAAGTATTCCAGACACTGGAATAAAGTTTCCCTACTGTAATAGCAAGTTTCCATTCTAGAGTATCCATCAGTCTCTTATGAGCTTAGTCATCATAAGTTACCTAAAGCCTCATTAACCCTTAGGTTTGCGGGAGGAAAAAACAAAAATCAACCTTCCAGATCTGCAAGGCTGAAGATCAAGTCCTGAACTGATGAACCTGGACTACCACTCACAGTAACCCCTTACTGGACAGGTGGCCTCTCTAATCAAAACCAGTATACCTGGAATACCTAAAAAGTGAAATCTCAAAGGATTTTTGGACCAGAGGATCTTGTGGTGTTACCACTTAATCCATAGCCAAGAGGTTATAAGGGCAGCCTACGCCCTCAGTCTCAGCCAGAACATGGGTGAACCAGAACATGGGTTGAGCCCATGATGAACTCTTGGGCTCAAGAGTTTTATAAGGTACTCACAGGCTAACACTTCTCTGCTGCTGTTCACCTCAGCACCTAGAACAGTAGGCTCTCAATAAATATTAATTGAATGAGTAACTCAATAAGGGCTTATCTTTTTGAGATGAAGACTGGTATTTGAATATCTTTATCTCAGATGCTCGATCAGAGTATTTTTGCACTGTCCACAATCCTATCAATCTTTCTTCTTTAGGTAGAACTTCAGCACGTCTTCTCAGAGTTACTTCTTATCTACCTTGGTTGCCACGCCATATTCAGCTTGCCTTTCAGACGGCAGCTGGGGTAAACTATTGATGGCAGGTGGGTCTGTAGTATAGAACTGCATGTGTTTTAGGGTACCCCTGCGTTGCTCTTTCATATGAGGTATGAAGTATGGCTCGCAAATGACAATGGGAAAATTACTGAAGAAGCTAGATGTACAATCTGTGCAAGTCCAAATAAATTACCACTTGGAAGTTTCAACAAGATCTTCAATAAGCTTTAATATGGAGCTTGGTACAGTGTTAGTGATATACTTTGCCTGACACAGATATCTTCTGATTCTATTTTCTATTTCTACTTTATTTACCTTCTGACCCTCTACTGTGCTGTCAGGGAAATGGGAATGTTTGCTTACTGAATGAGTCAGTTTGAAATGAGTTTTTACCTCTGTATTTTGGGAAAGTCACAGCAAACCAGGCCATTCCAAAACTACTTTTCATCTAAAATTTTACAAATTCAGATCAATATTTCAACCTAAAAGATGCGGTTAACAAAGAGCGAAGCTCCTATTACAATCTAAACTGAATATAATCCCTCCACCTCCACCCCTCTTCAGTATACTCTGTATAATTACCCAGTATCTAAGGCAATGGACGTTATAGCTGGATACATCAACTTCACACATCATCTTAGACATTTCCAAAAATTAAATACTAACAGATGCCTGACCCGGGAAAAATACTTAATCAGTGAGAAAGACTGTTAACCGCATATCTAAAGGGTATCATGTAAAGCTGTGGAAATAGCAAGAGAGAAGATGGATTATGCTTATTGGTTACAGGTTTTATGTTGGAGAAAGGAGTAGTACAGCAATAGAAGAAATGAGATCCTTTCAATCAGAGTTGTCTATCCCTTACCTTAAACCAGATGCTCGGCACAAACAAGCACATATCAGAGCAGACAGTAACCTCTTTCATTTCCAGAATCACCCCCCGCTCCCCGCATCTCCCAAGAAACAGACCAGACTACTGTTGTCCATTTCACAGGGGATTTGAAGAAACTCAAAGACTCACTGTGTCTTTGAGGGCAGGCAGTCAATGAACAGCTATTCCCCTGTATATCCCTGAAAAGTTCCCTACCAGTGAATCCCTCTTTTCTATATACCAGAATTCTCGACCTTACTCAATTATTTTCCTATATATAAAGAGGCATAATTTTTCAAGGTCTCACACAAACGCAATCTCCTGAAGCACCCAAGAAAGGCCTTCCCTAACATGAAATAAAGCCATTATATAGTGTGACGGCCAACAATGGATTCCAGGACAGCCCATACAGATGTCACGACAGAATGAATGTCTTAGGATTTCGCCTTCAGAAGGGCTCTCTGGTTCCTTTGCTCTTTAGTTTCTTAAGAAGGGAGACCAGCGACGTGAGGAAAGCAGCAGCCCTCCATGTGAGCAGATTCTAAACACAAACAAAAGACTATGATTTTGAGACCAAAATGGGGTCCCTGACCAGAGGACCACTTCCTCTGGTGGACGTTCGGCTTTCAGAGGCGCCAGGGAAATCTCATTTAAGTCGGAAAGTGAGGAAAAGCAGAAGCAGAAAGAGAAGCGGTTGGAAGACTCGCGAGTCTTGAATTAAAAGCCCAAGCTCTCCCTCTTCCAGGGCAGCAGATCCAAAAGACTATTCCCGCCCAGAGCCCAAAAGAGGAGACGGGGGGTCGTGACACTGGGAGCCTGGGACCGAGCGCAGGGAGCGACTGGAAGCAGCGCGCATACCCCGCCCGGCTCCTTCCACATCCCGCCGGGACCCGGGAGCATCCCCACGGGGTGGCGGAGCCAGCCTGGGAAAGGCGCTTACCCACTTCCAGGCACAGACAGCGGTAACCGCTCCAATCCCGACCGCTCGGACAGCTCCTCGCTCTGGGCCGCGCAGCCGCAGCTTCAGCACTCGCGCCCTGCTCCGTGTGCTCTCCCCTCAGCGCACACCCCTCTCGGGCTGCCAAGCACCTCACCGCGAGTCCCGGGCCCGAGCCCGTATTTAAAGGTTTCCACCCGAGAAGGCGGAGGCTTCATTCCCCCGCAGCCAAGCCCTCCCGGCCTGTGCCCTCCGCTGCACCCCTACTCCCCCTCCCGCCACTGTAGGCCGGGGCCCGCCCCTATTTCCTGCCGGGCCCAGGGGCGGTGGATGCGGGGGAGTGACTAGTCGTCGCTGGGAGGGGCGGGCCCGGGCGGGCCCCCCCCCCCACCCCCGGCCGAGCCTGGGCGAATCCGCTCAGGCCAGCTCAGCGGCCCCGCCCCTGCCGCGAGCGGCGCTGGGCAGAGCTGCGTGCGCCGCGGGTCGGCTAAGGACTGAGGTCTAGGTGCCTGCTTACGCCTAGGTCAGGTTGTAGTTTCCCGGTAGTCCAAAGCCCGCTCTTGCCGTCTGGCCCCCGCTTCCCTCTCTGTGTCCCCATCCTGCCTCACAGCGCTGAGGTGGTGCCGCGTGCGCGCCAGGTCAGCCATACTCTGGGGCTGCGGCCCAGGGGGACCGGAAGGTCCAGGCCCCCTTTCCGGTCTCCCCAGCAGTTTAGAGGGCCTGCCTCGTCTTTCGGCCCCCTAGACCCTGTGGATCAGACGTGGCCAGCGGCTTACTCCACTCCCACGCCTTCCGGGCCCATGGGTCCGCCGCACCCTCCGGGCCCGCGGCCCAGGGTTTAGTCAGATTACCTCCGACTCGCCGCCTCTGGGAAGGAGGCGCCTTACGTCAAAAGGATGCTGAGTCCCGTCATGACTGGACCAGTTAGTGATCCCCGTCCTGATCCCTGGGTAGAGAAGTGGGACAGCCCTCCAGGCACATTTTCCAAATACTTCTGCCAAATTCGGGATCTGAGATGTCTGTGCATGATATATAGCAGAGAGCATGCAAGATGTAAGTGCCGCCTAAGAGGAAGTGAAATTAACGTATGGAGTCTCCCACTTTTAGTGAGAGCAGTTCTGTTCCTGTTTCCCCACTCCAAGGTCATCTTAAACGTCACATTTAAAGAAAGCATAGTTATGACTTTTTATTTCCTCTCCTTAGATTAAGAATTACATCATCTAGATGGACTTACAGATTATCATGCCAAGTAAATCAGACAAATATATGATATTGCTTATATGTGGAATCTAAAACAAAAATGATACAAATGAACTTATTTACAAAACAGAAGTAGACTCACAGACATAGAAAACAAACTTATGGTTAACAAAGGGGAAAGGGGAGGGAGGGATAAATTAGGAGTTTGGGATTAACATATACACACAACTGTATATAACGTAAATAACCAACAAGGACCTACTGTATAGCACAGGGAACTATACTCAAGATCTTGTAATAACCTATAATGGAAAAGAATCTGAAAAATTATATATATATATATATGAATAACTGAATCACTTTGCTATACACCTGAAACTAACACAACATTGTAAATCAACTATAATAAAAATTTTTTTTTAAAAAGAATTACAGGGACTTCCCTGGTGGCGCAATGGTTAAGAATCCGCCTGCCAATGCAGGGGACACAGGTTCCAGCCCTGGTCCGGGAAGATGCCACATGCTGCGGAGCAACTAAGCCTGTGTACCACAACTACTGAGCCTGCCCTCTAGGGCCCGCGAGCCACAACTACTGAGCCCGTGTGCCACAACTACTGGATAGAGCCGGCGCTCCGCACCAAGAGAGGCCACCACAATGAGAAGCCCGCGCACCACAACGAAGAGTAGCCCCCACTCGCCACAACTAGAGAAAGCCCGTGAGCAGCAATGAAGACCCAATGCAGACAAAAATAAATTAATTAAATAAATAAATTTTAAAAAAATAAAATAATGATACATTCTGGGATTTGCCTGGTGATGCAATGGTTAAGAATCCGCCTGCCAATCCAGGGGACACGGGTTTGAGCCCTGGTCCGGGAAGATCCCACATGCCGTGGAGCAACTAAGCCCTTGCACCACAACTACTGAGCCTGAGCTCTAGAGCCCACGAGCCACAACTACTGAAGCCCGCGCGCCTAGAGCCTGTGCTCCGCAACAAGAGATGCCACCGCAATGAGAAGCCTCTGCACCGCAACAAAGAGTAGCCCCCACTCACCACAACTAGAGAAAGCCCGTGAGCAGCAATGAAGACCCAACACAGCCATAAATAAATAAATAAATAAATTTTTTTTTAAAAAGGGAAAAGCTTTAAAAAAAAAGAAAAGAATGATACATTCCCTGCCTTCGTAAATTTTACTCTCTATGGGGAACATCAATCACACAGATACATGTAAAATTATAACTTTATTAAGGAGAGACACATAGTCTTGTGGGAATTCACAATAGAAGTATCCAACATAGTAGGTCAGGGATGCTTCTTCAAGTTTTGATAATTAAGCTCCTAAAGGAAACATAGGTATTAACTAGAGGAAACAAAGAGGGTGGTTAGAGGAATAAAAAGGATGAATGTAGGGAGAGCAATTCAGAGCTAATTATAGTCATCAAGAATTAGAAGCAGCATGTCCAGGGTAGTAGTCATGGAGATTTAGAGCAAAGAACAGACTCAAGAGATGATCAGGGAATAAAAGTTATACCCCTCCCCCATCTCCCCCATCTCACACCAAGGGTGACACTATCTTGGCTTGACAGTAAAGGTTAGTTTTGCCTTGCACAGATATATTTAAGGGAATCAATTTCTAGCTCAACTTCCACAGGTATTCTTTCCCAAAATTGATCTGCCCAAGAACAGTCCATTTTACAAAAGAAAGACTTTTACATTCTACTCAAACAAAACCTTACTATGATTCATTATCCGGGGTAAAATTCTGGGTGCCAAACAAAGGGATGAAGTGAATTCTGATTTGGGGGAAGTCTCTTATAGTGATTAATCAAGACACTTCAAATCTCTTTCCTCATTTTATATTTATTTTTGTTAAGGCTGAAGTTCAGAGTTAGAAACAGGACACTTTGGGCATTTTCTGAATTCCAAACAGCAGGTGCCATATAAATTTGTGACCTTGATTATTTTAAAAACAATTTAAGTATTTTGCAGGACTATGAAAATTTTCAAGAGATACTGGATAAAATTGACATGGATAAAATTTACAGGATTTATTCAGTAAAGTAGTTCAACTTAGCTATATCAAATCTTAAAATACTTTTTCCACTTGTAGGTTTCATCGTATATAATGTTTAATATTTTTATTAACAAAATTATACCCACTTATATATAAAAACATATTAAATGTCAACTTAAAATATGCTAAGCATTGACCAAAATCAGAGCCATTCTCCATAATTTCGAAGGTGTTTAATCACACTGGTTCTGGCACTAAGGACAGCAGCTGGAATTGTAGTTTTCTTAACCCTTTGAAGCTATCCATTTTTGTCTGCAAGTCTTAAAAAATCTCTTGTAGTTTTTGCATTATAATCTTGCTGTTACTAGTGGCTTTACCCAACAAGTGTATTAAAATAAATGAAGATAGTTTTGAATCTGGAGTAGAGATTCTGTTTGGTTTGCTCACAGATGGAACCAAGTAAGTTTAGGTGAAAAGGTACAAATCAAGGCTTAGACCCCCTTCTGCCTCTGTGTGTATTTTGGCCAAATAGAGAAAAAAGAATTAAATGCCATCAACAGTATGGTTATTGAAGTGGGAGGGACACATATGAACCTATGTTAAGGGAGAGCATCAAGATTGCTTTTCATTGCACTTCTAAAAGGAAAAAAAGTTTAAGATAGTATGCCATTTTTCAAAATTATCTTAGGAATATAAAAGCAATAAAGTTAGAAATTATAGGTCTAGGATTTGCCAATGGGAGTGGATGGCTCTAGTTGTGTGGAAAACAAGATTACTAGAGGAGACATTATGGGACTGAGTATTGGAAGGGTTGTTTACTTGGATATTGATATCGGAATCACCATAGGAAGAGTGTCAAAAAGACAAGCAGAAAGTCCAGTGCTAAAATCTTCAAGGAATGAGGAGTAATCCAGAGGTCTATAAATGACTATGAAAGATAGGTTATCAAGTGGAGTACTCTGACAACATGAGCTTCAAAAGAATTGGTGAGTTTTAGGGAGGAGAGAGCGATAACCTGTCAGCCAAAACGAGGAACTGGGAAGAAGTGCACTCTACATCTACATTCTTTGGTTATATAGTCTGGAAAAGAAAATAGTTCCCATTTGAGAGGGCAATGGGAGAGTCAATGCCCTTAGGAGATGCCATGTTTTGGTGAAGGGAATGTTCAGAGAAAAGGTTGAAGATATGGAGCTTTTGCTGATGATGACCCTTGAGTTTAGGAGTTTTGGGGCATGAGGAAGGGTATGAGATTGAATCAGCTGAGGGGGAATGGCTGAGTGATGGCCTGGGAGTCTTGGACTTATGGATGCCAATACAAACAAGGGTATAGGACATGATAGGATTAATCAAGATGGTCTCTAAGGCCAATTATCACAGCCAGGCCATGAGTACAGGGAGAGAGTAGGAAGGTAGGCTTGAGGGAGCCTTGGCAAAAACATGTAGATCTCCGTGGGTCTTCCTGTCAGACATGATGATATTGGTGCTGAGGCCAATAAGGGGGTGATATCACTGTGGAGGGGGCTCTGTGGGTATCCCCTGACAACTCTGCTCACACTCTTATCTTCCATCTTAAAACAACAATAAAAACCTCTCCCTCTCTCCCTAGACCCTTATCCCACTCAAGTCACTACCGCATTTCTCTGTTCCCATTCATTGTAAACCCCCTCCAAAGAGTTGCTTATACTTTGTCTCTCCTTCTTTACTCCCATTTCTTTCCTCAACTACTCCAGCTGGGTTTCCATCATCATCACTCCAACAAAACATCTTTTATCAAGTTCACCATGAATCCTTTCTGTCAAAATGTTCAATTCTCCATCCCATGCTTTTTCTCAGTAGAATTTGACACCATTGAGCCCTCCACCCTCTAGAAATTTACTTTCTTTTCAGGCTTCCAAGACATTACACTCACAGGGTTTTCTTCTTCTTTCACTAGGTGCTCCTTCTCAGTCTACTTTGCCAGATTCTCTTTCTCGACCAGAGCTGTAAATACTGCAGTACCACAAGTCCCAGTCCTGGGATTTCTTCTCTTCTCTTTCCTTTTTTCTTTTTTAATTGAAATATAGTTGACATAAAACATTATGTTAGTTTCAGGTGTACTACGTAATGATTTGACATTTACATACATTATGAAATGATCACAAGTCTAGTAACCATCTGTTCCCATACAAAGTTACTACAATACTATTGACCATAGTCCTTATGCTGTATATTACGTCCCTGTGGCTTATTTATAACTGCTCCCCCTGCTTCCCCTCCCTGCCCCCACCCCACTCCCTCCTTTCTGGCAACCACCCATTTGTTCTGTGTATCTGTAAGTCTATTTTCATTTTGTTTTGTTTTGTTATTTATATTTCACATATCAGTGAGGTCATATGTATTTGTCTCTCTGACTCATTCATTTCACTTAGCATAATATCCTCTAGATTCATCCATGTCACAAATGGCAAGATTCCCTTTTGTTTCTTTTAATGACTGAGTAAAATTCTGTTGTACATATACTACATCTTCTTTATCCATTCATCTATCAATGGACACTTAGGTTGCTTGCATATCTTGACTACTGAAAATAATGCTACAATGAACATTAGTGAGCGTATATCTTTTCAAATTAGTGTTTTGTTTTCTTCGGGTAAATACCTAGAAGTGAAATTGCTAGATCATATGGCAGTTCTAATTTTTTTGAGGAACCTCCATACTGTTTTCCATAGTGGCTGCACCAATCTACAATCCCACCAACAGTGCATGAGGGTTCCCTTTTCTCCACATCCTTGCCAACACTTGTTATTTCTTGCCTTTTGGTGATAGTAATTCTGACGGGTGTGAGGTGGTATCTCATTGTGGTTTTGAATTGCATTTCCCTGATGTCTAGTAATACTGATCATCTTCATGTGCCTGTTGGCCATCTGTATGTCTTTGGAAAAACATCTATTCGGATCCTCTGTCCATTTTTTAATCGGGTTGTTTGTTTTTTTGATATTGACTTGTATGAATTCTTTGTATAATTTGGATATTAATCCCTTATCATATATATATTTTGCAAATACCTTCTCCCATTCAGCAGGCTGCCCTTTTGGTAGTTTTCTAATTTTCCAAAAGCTTGGAAAATTTGATGTAGTCCAATTTATTCTTGCTTTTGTTTCCCTTGTCTGAGGAAACAGATCCAAAAAAATTTTGCTAAGACCAATGTCAAAGATCATACTGCCTATGTTTTATCCTAGGAGTTTTATAGTTTCAGATCTTACATTTAAGTCTTTAATCCATTTTGAGTTAATTTTTGTATATGGTGTGAGAAAGAAATTCAGTTTGATTCTTTTGCATTTAGCTATCCAGTTTTCCCAACACTATTTTTTGAAGAGGTTTTTTTTTTTTTTTTTTTTAATTATTTTAAATTAATTTATTTAATTATTTTTGTCTGTGTTGGGTCTTCGTTTACTGTGCGAGGGCTTTCTCCAGTTGCGGCAAGCGGGGACCACTCTTCATCGCGGTGCGTGGGCCTCTCATTATCGCGGCCTCTCTTGTCGCAGAGCACAGGCTCCAGACGCACAGGCTCAGTAGTTGTGGCTCACGGGCCTAGCTGCTCCGTGGCATGTGGGATCTTCCCAGACCAGGGCTCGAACCCGTGTCCCCTGCATTAGCAGGCAGATTCTCAACCATTGTGCCACCAGGGAAGCCCCTTGAAGAGGTTTTTCACCATTGCATATTCTTGCCTCCTTTGCTGTAGATTAATTGACCATATAAGCATGGGTTTATTTCTGGCCTTTCTACCCTGTTCCATTGATCCATTTTTCTCGTCTCTTGTCTTTATTGTCTCTTTACGTGATTTTATCCAGTCCCAAAGACTCAAATACTATCTGTATTTCGTTGGCTTTTAATGTATCTCCCTTTATCATGGAACCTTAGCTCCACACATCTCTATCCAACTACCTACTCAAGATCTCCACTTGAATGTCTAGCACTCAAAATCGTCATAGCCAACATTGAAGTATTGTTTTTTTCTGTGGCAGTGACTGCCATCTGACCCCAATAGCCACACTTTTCTTATTTAGTAATAGAATTCCCAAATTTTAGCTAGGCAGTTATTTCCCATAATGAAGACTACGTTGTCTAGCCTGCTTCGGGTATGGTCATATGATGAAGTTCTGGCTAAGGGGATATGAGCAGAAGGGATATGTACAACTTTCAGGACAAACCCTAAAATAGGCAGGCCCTCCATATTTCCTCCCCCTCCTTCCCTCTGGCTGGAGCACTGACCCGATGGGTGTTGTTGTGGAACTATCTTCGACCATGCAGAGAAGGACAACATTGGGTGGACTACAGACCAGGAGTTTGAGAAGCTCCACTGCTCTAGAGGTCAGTGGAGCAACAAGTTAGAAAGAGTCTGAGTTCTGAATACCTGAAGCAAATACATCAGCCCTAGACTGTTTATATCTTTGAGCTGTTACATGAAAGACAACTTAAGTCTATCTGGTTTAAGCCACTGGAGTCTCTATTCCAGTAAGTTAACCTGTATCCAAACTAATATTTGCTTCCAATCTGTTCCTTCTCACCCTTCATTTCCCTTACCATAAACCTTTCTCATCTCAATCTGTTAACATCGATCACCGAGTTGCTCAAGCCCCCAAACTAGACGCCATTCTTGTTTTCTCTCTTCCCTCCCATTCCTTGCTGGCCATCACTGTGACCTACGGGCTCTACCTCCAAAATATATCCCAGATCTGATCTTTTCTTATAATCGCACTGCCACACCCTTACTCAAAGCCACTAGCATCTCTTATCTGGACTCCAGTGGCTTCCTGCCTCATTCTTGATGCACAGTTCATCTTCCACACAGCAGCCAGAGTGAGATTATAAGTCATAAATCATATCATTTATCCCCCACCCCCTGCCCTAATGGCTTTTATACTCATAATAAAATCCAAAGTCTTCAGTTTGTTTTGGGTTTTTTTTTTTTTTTTGCCGCATCACACAGCTTGTGCAATCCCAGTTCCTCACTCAGGGACTGTACCCAGCACCCGGTAGTAAAAGCATGGAGTCCTAACCACTGGACTGCCAGGGAATTCCCCGAAGTTTTGGATCCCAAGATCCTACAAGATGTAGACCTTACTTCTGATCTCATGCTGTACCAGTCATTTGGCCTTATTCTGGTCCCTTGAAAATGTCACGTCTGTTTCAGTCTCAGGGCCTTTGTATTTGTTGTTTCTCTTGGAAGACTGCCCAGATCTTTGCATAGCTGCATCATTCAGTTCTCAACTCAAATATCATCTCTTCAGAAAGCTCTTTTACCTTGATTGTATTTTAACTTCTCTTTAGCAATTAGCAGTCCTTGAAATAATATTGTTAGCTTTTGTATTTGTCTGCCCCCTGTAAATAGAGTATAAACTTCTTGATGACAGGGACTAAAAACAAATGATCTTACCACCATGAGAATTCGTTTTTTCTGAAGATCATAAATCCTAGTTATGTGAAGAATGAATTATTTACCCTATTAACATAATTTTGACCCAACTCCTTACAAAGTAATAATCTTACCTTTATTCCTTTTTATGACAGTGGTGTTTTTGTTTCATGGCTTTTTTAAAACAAAAAAACACAGAATCTTCACATTAACTGAACAGGCCTCTGTTACAGCCATCCCTGAAGGATGACATCTCCCTTCCTCACACCCATGAAAAAAAAATTGGCAAAATAAAAAAGCGTTATTTTTAGGCATCAGGAAAAACTGTTAAATATCACTATAAAATACAATTCTGCTGCAGTGGAATTCAAGGTTTCAGTGAATTCCCTGCCCATACATAGAAATCAATTAGAATGAAGGAAATGATTAATTTTCACTTTTGTTTCTATTTTGTTTTTCATCTCTAGAACTAAGCACAAGGTTTAACATTCTTTATGGTCAGTGGTTCTCACCCTTAGCTGCCATTGGAATCACCTGTAGATGCTTAGGCCAAACTTCATACCAATTAACCCCATTCTAGAATCTCTGAGGTCAAGGCGTCAGTGGTTTTTAACGCTCTCTAGGTGAATGCAGTGTGCAGCCAAAGTTGAGAACCACTGCTCTAATAGTTTGCTCTTTAGCTTTTCTTGCAATGGATTTGTTCACTTATTAGTCAAAATTTGCTTTCCAGTTTACCTTCCAAGGATTTAAAACTATTGATTGGAAACTGTGATATTATATTTAATATTTACTGTTTTTCACATTCCATATTCCTAAAGGTGCCATTGTTTAGTCCTAGTAGGGTGAATTCCTTCCAATGGAAATTCAGTGGAAGTGTCTGAAATCCATAGTTTCCATACAAAGGTTTTGAAAAGGAAGAGTTGTGTGTATGTGTGTGTGTTGGGATGGTGAAGGCTCTTACATAACAATATTTAAGGCTTTACAAAGCATTTTTACACACATTTCATTTCTCACTTCAGTTTGGTGTAAAGTAGTATTATATCTGACAAATAAACGAGGAAAGTGATGCTCCAAATTAAGTAGGCCGCCCAAGGGTCACATAGCTTGTATTCCTTAGTCAAGGCGTAGGCTGCTTAAAATGCCATTAGTCTTTTAGTTACTGAAAGCTAACATATATAGTTTCATAAGAAGGGAACTTATTGCAACAGATTGAATGCAGAAGTAGAAATGATAACCCAGCTTTCTTCTATTAAGCCAGCCATTAAAGAGATTTGCAAAATTGTAAAACAGTGCCACTCTTTTCATTAAATTTTCATTGTAGAAAATGGTTATTTTCATTGACAATATTTTAACATGTATTGGGTGTATTGTTGCTTTAAAATACTTAATACTTTTAAGTGTTCTCAGTTTTAATTTTAGACATAGTATGTATTGATAGATATAACCCATATAAACAAAACCTCCTTGGGGTCCCCAAACCAGAAAGTTTGAGAATCTCTACAAGCTATCACTATATACTTTGGCTTCTGGCATATTTTTTTTAGTTGTGAGAAAAACTAAAAGTCTGAATAAATTGTTTACCATGCCCGGTTCACACAAAGCTATCTTATTTAGCATTTTTCCCCAAGTCTAAACACTATCAACAATACTATTTTTATTGTACATGAGAAGATTGCTACAATGAAAATAGAAGTTTGAGAACTGGATGCAAACATGTGATAAAGAAGATCAGTGTAGGACTTCCCTGGTGGCACAGTGGTTAAGAATCCGCCTGCCAATGCAGAGGACGCGGGTTCAATCCCTGGTCCGAGAAGATCCCACATGCCGCAGAGCAACTAAGCCCGTGCGCCACAACTACTGAGCCTGTGCTCTAGAGCCCGTTCTCCGCAACAAGAGAAGCCACCGCAATGAGAAGCCCGCGCACTGCAACGAAGAGTATCTTAGCCCCCGCTCGCTGCAACTAGAGAAAGCCTGAGCTTAGCAATGAAGACCCAACGCAACCAACGATAAATAAATAAATAAAATTGATTCTTCAAAAACAAAAAGAAAGAAAGAAGATCAAAGTCAGGTATCTTTCTTCAACAGAAATACCCTTTGAATATCTTTGATGCTTTCAGAGATTGGCATCAGGAACTATTAATACAAGAGGGCACAAGTTATTCAAACTTAATTGTTGCCAGTTTACGTCCATCTATGTGACTCTGAGTTCTGAAACTATTGTGACACAATGAAAAAATTCCTTAGATGTTGTGGTGGGAGAAAATTATAAGCCCCACTCATCCTTTACTGGAGAAACTATAATTTTCAGTATTACTTTATTTAGCCCAAGATTTCCTTAAGCCTTCTATTTTCTGATTTAGTTCTGGTTAGCAGAATCATGTTTGAACCCTGACACTGCCAACTTTCAACAGGCATTTGTTAGTGAAATTCTGGGAAGGTAAGAGGATGTTGTCAAAGCAGCAGTGTGAGATAAAACAGGGTGAAATCTAGTCTTTAAAAAAGGTTGTTGGATAAACATGAAGGCTAAGAACATTTGGAAGGATAGAAATCTTAATCCATTTGTTAGGGTGGCTCTGGTGTCCTGGTGTCAAGATTCACATCTGTTCTGTATGTTTTTTTCAGTTTTCTTTTTTTTAAGATTTTTTGATGTGGACCATTTTTTAAAAGTCTTTATTGAATTTGTTACATTGCTTCTGTTTTATGTTTTGGTTTTTTGGCCCCCAAGGCATGTGGGACCCTAGCTCCCCAACCAGGGATCGAACCCGCACCCCCTGCATTGGAAGGCAAAGTCTTAACCACTGGACCACCAGAGAAGTCCCCATCCTGTGTGTTTTAACCACAAAATTGTACTTGCTGGATTGTAAGGAATCCCCTTTATGACATCCAGACTTCCAAAGTTTAATGTTTACATACTAATTAGTTGTCAGGGAAAGCTGCATTCAGTCTAGGGTAATGCCTTTTGTATGTATTATAAAAGCATCTCTTCCTTTGGCACTGAATTAATGAGTGACTATATAACAGATACATTTCTTTAAACACAACACAGATTTTTCCACAATGCTGAATCTGCTATGTGGTACTTATGTTAATTCTGCTCAGTTTTTCAAAGTGAATAGAAACAATGCAATTTAAATCCTTTCATTATCAAGACATAGCCTGAGTTTAGCTTATGAGCAGTGTAGGGTGTAGGACCATATATTTAAGAGGTCAGACCTCTGGCATCACAAGGATTGTAAATAACTTTTTTCTCTTTCCTAAATTTTCTAGAAATAAGCAGAGTTTTGTATAAGGGAATAATAAGTCTTACTTGATATGAAAGTTGCTTGATTCTTAAAACTACACGTATTGTTCTGCACCCCACATTTTCCCTGCCTCCAGACATCTCCCTCCTCCCTATCAACAGACATCTCAATTTAGCGTCTGATGGCTTAAAATGGTTTCTATAATCTAGGCCTGAATAACACCCATTTTAAAGCATAAACAGTTAAGCAATAAACACTTGTTGAAATGTTTATTGAACAAACGTAATCAATTTGTTTGAGAAAAGATATGCAGGGTTAAGTTCCTTGTGAGGAAAAATCACATTGATAACTCCAGTTTTTAAAGAACCTAAACATGGGAGATAATCATGGTTGGTGTTTACAGAACATTTTGGGGGGTGGGGGAGAACCAATTTTATAAATTGAGATTCTGAGTCGAGAAAACTATCAGATGAAATGGCAGGGATCAAAAACTTATTTTATTAGAATTCCATTTTCTGGGTGGAAAACTAGTATTGCAGAGCCATTTAATGAAAACAGTTTTGCTGGGGATTCAGATATGCACTGACATACAGTGACAAAGTTTAGATTGAAACTTTGTCACTATCTCCAGGAAGTTATATATTTCACAAATTTTGCTGTTTTAACACTTAAGTATCATACCAGAAAAACTATACTATTTTTATGTGTATGGGTATTAATGATCTTTTTTTTTTTAATATTTATTTATTTATTTATTTTGGCTGCGCTGGGTCTTAGTTGCGGCATGTGGGATCTTCGTTGCGGCATGTTTAGTTGTGGCATGTGGGTTCTTTGGTTGTGGCATGAGTGTGGGATCTAGTTCCCCGACCAGGGATAGAACCCGGGCCCCCTGCACTGGGAGTGCAGAGCCTCACCCACTGGACCACCAGGTAAGTCCCTGATCTTTAGTATCTAGATGCATTCCAGGTCATAGAGCAAATGCAAACTTTCAGTTTTGTGTGTTTTCAGTACAGTTACATGTCTAGCTCCTTTTGAGTAACATATGTCCGCTCAAATAATTAACACGATTGGATATTATACCCTCAAAGCAAATGTCTATTGAACCTGTATTCTAGGAAGAAATAAAAAATAACAAAAAAAATGTAATTGCAACCTAATTTCCTAGAGATTCTTAGAATCCTTACTTCTGAATACTGGCCCCATACTGTTATTACATAAATATTCTTCTTGTAACTCAAAGTTCATCTTAGGAATTTTTAGTTAGGGGTAAAAAATCTTACAAAGAAACTGTTTAATAATGGATGTTAACATGTTACTAAGCAAGAGATGCTCACTTCTCTTCCCACAAAAACCAAACAGAAAACAGTGGGTGTTACTAATGTTTTCTATTTATTCATTAATAAAAAGTGCATAGTACAAGCCCTTTATCCCAATCCAAGTACTCAGTAAAAGATTACAATAAACCCTGGATGGCACAGACATGATTTGTTTGGCATGATTTAAACATTTAAAAACAGCAATTAACATTTGGTACATCACATGACCACCTTTGCTTTTAACAAAGTAATCATCAGACATGGTAACAAATACATATGACTTTTCATTTAGAAATATTATAATGTTAAGACTAAACCTACTATTGCAACAACAAAAATTTAACCCATTAACTTAAACTCTCTCCATTTCTCCTTCACGTTGCTGTTCTGTGTCTTAAGCTGAGCTGGTCAAATTTTAGCACGTATTCATTTAGAGTGACAGACTTTGATTCAGGGTGAGAGACTTCTGAGGTTCCTTTGAAGATGTAAGATATAGATAATTCTATAAACACTGTAATATCGCATACCACAAAGACACTAAAAGTAACCATGGAAGAGCTGTATTTAATAGTGACTTCTGAAACTTTCTCCAAGTAGTTTAAAATATGACTTGCTGACCATGGGATAGTGTTTGGATAAATACATGATAAAATCTTTTACTATACACAGTTCCAATGTTAACTTTTTCCACGTGGAAAGCAAAAAAACATTATTTTGCATAAAAGAACATTAAATAACCTAAAACAAAATAAACTCTTAATGGCATTTGTGGAATGTTTAAGAGCCAAAAGTGATTAAAATGTGAAGCTTTATCTTTCTTTTTTCCAGATTATTTAAAAATGACTGTAGCCACAGTGCAGGTGAATGTTTACAAGCCAAGTAATGAATAAGAGTGCTCAATAAAAAGGCCACATGTAGAAGCTTTAGGAATTAAAGAGAATAATATGAATTACTAGTTAGGTTAATAGAAATACTTTATGTGCTATTGCACACTGTCTTTGTCAGGAGTGCAGAGAAATTTTACAAGCAAAAAAACCAAGACTAAATACTTCACTAAAAACTTTCGTTACTAATTAAATAGATGGTCCATATAGGAAAAGGTTAATATTCTAATGTAATGTCAATTAAGTATATGCGACAGAAATGAAGAACTAGGAACAAGAACCCAGATTTCCAGGTCTCTAGCTAACACTAGACATTCTGTTTCCATGTCATAGCCACTTCTTCAACCAAAGTCAATTCTTAATTATTTGTGAGCCACAGATTCAGTGAACACATCAGTATCTCATCCAGAGACTAGCCTTCTAGCAGCTTAGAGAGCAGATTGTTAGGAGATATGTGCTAGCCTTCAAAGTTCAGGGGCAAGGACAGAAAAAGGAATGCTTATAGGGATTTAGCTCCATCTTAAGCCATTCCTGCCTCTCTGCTTTAAATGCTTTAAGAGCTGTAGAGCTGGGAAGGCTTCCAATAGGCCCTATTGAGAGAAAAAACCTTAAGTCTATGGTGTTCATTTATCCAGGATTTGACTTACCTGTGTTACAATACCCCTCAATTAACACAAGTAATTAAGAGTAGGTTATATCATTTCAAGAAGTTGAGGACAAAGCCAAGATGCACAGGAGGAATGCAAGCAGTCAGTAATGGATTATATAATGAAATGAAGCCCTTACAGTGTTTATAGCCTAGAATATAATCATAATAAAGGGGAAAAAATACCCTATGAGCATCACATAATTGTATCAGAGACTCTATTAAACAGTACAATGATATAGAGAAGTTTATTCAATTCATACAAGTAATTTCTCAGATCTATACAGTGAAAAGCTAAACTGACCTAGTGGGGGAAAATCCTTACATTGATAGCAAAATATCTTCTAGCCCCCATAAATCATCTGCAATCACTTGCTAGGAAAAAATTCCATAACCACACAGGTCATGCAGAATTTTTTTATGCCCTTTGTATTCATTTTCTATCAAACTGAAAAAAAAAACAATGCAACCTTTTACATTTTTACACATTTCAAATTTTTACTTATATTAATGCTCCTCCCCACCCCAATCCATCCTATTACCAAACAAGAATGAGACAGAGGTTGAGAAAAAAAAAGATCCTTGATTGTTTCTCATTTTCCTCCTTTTCCCTTGGAGTAAACCAAGAATTCATTAAA
Organism: Balaenoptera physalus; assembly: GCF_965194825.1. Classification (NCBI taxonomy): domain Eukaryota; kingdom Metazoa; phylum Chordata; class Mammalia; order Artiodactyla; family Balaenopteridae; genus Balaenoptera; species Balaenoptera physalus. The sequence goes on along the minus strand of NC_138884.1, from coordinate 86,270,934 downwards.
TATTGTTTAAAGTCAGAAAGATAACAAGATTCAAAATTTTTTCTTCAAAGAAAACAATAGAGTAAATAAGTAAACAGCATTCAAATATCAGTAACCAAACAGGCCCCCAATACAGCTTTAAGATAGTTTCATTTAACAGGGAAGTTTTACAACAGAAAAGTAGCTTCCTGAGAGGCACCCACTTCAAAAATAAATTATAGCTTAAATTATTACTGTATAGATTACACCTGGCAAATGCAGAAAGAATTAAATTTTTTCCTCCTTTCATGAACTGTGTAAGGCTAGTATACAGTGGCTTACAAATTTCATATAATGGACTGTAAATCATCCACCATATTTAAATCATGTTTAAGTTTTCTTATATTAGACATTTTTATGGGAATAAAAACTTAGTAAACAATTACTTCATTTCTTCTTTCCTCCTTTTCTTTGCCACGTAAGCCAGTTGTAGTGGATGATATAGATTTCAGCTGTAACTTGTAAAATATTCCAAAGGCTGTCACAGTCCCAAGAACTAGAGAAAACTGCCATCCACAAATAAACTACCAAGGTTAAGTGTAAATACAATGTGGTTCTAATTTTCTTTCATACAATCTCAGATAACCCCAAATAACTTTATAAATACCTTATTAAAAAAAATCTTTAAACCCATCAAAACTATTTAAAATATTTAAATGTAGAGATCTCAAATTTCCTTCAATCAGGCCAGAAATTATCACAAAAATTATGATCACAGTTACAAACAGAATGAATGGAATGTTTAAGTTTAGGATAACCAAAAAAGCCCCATGTAACTTTTTAATGTATCATTTACTCAAATACAGGAAAGGTGATAACACAGGAAGCAAAAATAAGCTTGCAAGTGAAATTTCTAGAAGCTCATGAAAACAATACCATCCCATATGGCAGATGCAAAAGAAAAAACAGTTCTAATGGGGTTAAGAGTACTCTGGTCATCTTCGTTCATTTGGTCGTGCAAGGTGTTAACTATTTTTACTTCCCATATCCACAAAGTTAGTCCACAGGAGGGGCTGGGGGATCCTGTCCCTGGCATTAAAGAGAGAGAAATTATGAAACTGACTTCTTAAATCTCCCAGTGCAACCAGTCTAACATTAACATATACAGTAAGAATTGAGCAGCAATGCCCCTCACCTTCCCATCCCAAATCATATACTTATTTGGACCTCTTGTACGTTTTTGCACAAGGGAGCACTAGATTAACACTGTGATTCACCGATGTTTGTCTCTTTCTTCCTTGTAGCATGGAAGAAAGGAACATTTTGTAACAGTGATATTGACTTAGGTAAAAGTGCTCTCCCTGACAGCTCCAGAGGTGATATGTAAACCAATCAAGGTAGTCTCATCCCTCTTGCTAAGGTGACTGAGTACAGTACAATCAAAGTGAAGCTAAAGACTTGTATTTCTCACTACAGAATGTCAGTCAGTGAGGAAGTATGTGGCACCAGTTGCAACTGGCAGCCGCCCTATTGGGACCAGAAAGGGAGCCCACCTTGGAATAAAGCTAATGGTCTGAGGGAAGAACCCAGGTCTTTGATGACGCTGTTAAACTTTCTAAACAGTAATCCTACCTCTGGATTTTTTAATGTGTAAACCAATGAAGCCAATTACTTAAACCAGGCTGAACAGATTTTTGTTACTTGTAATAGAAAGCTTCTGAACTGTAAAGGAAAGAGCAGACCTTTTAGGAATCTTCAGGAAGATCCCATTTATTTACTCTGACATGCTATATGAGGCCCTAGTTGAGGATAATGAATTTTTCTACTTGGAATTAGTCAATATGTTCTCTTGCTTATTCCTAGAGCTGTGGGACTATTATTTTTAGAACTGCTGATCTACAATGAACTAAGGTTCAGGGGACTGTCACTTTTGAATGGCTTCTAATTGAGTTGGGTTTCTTTAGTTCCAAACATTGAGGATGTTGCTCTTTGATATGAAAGTATTAAAACTGCGCACAGAAAGTAAGAAAAACGGCTTAGGAGAAAGCACTTTATCAAGACAATATACAAGCTGTTTTATGGATACCCTCCTCTCCAAGAAAACCCTAAAATAAATTTAAGGCATTTTATATAGTGTTAATGATGCCTTCTTTCTTAACTAAAGTCACCATGCTACATATATAAATGTTTTAATCCTAAAAAAACGCAAAGCACTGACCAGTTAACACTGCACATTTGCTTTCTCCTGTATAAGCAACTGGTCTAACCAAACTTCTTTTTAATAGTAACAACGAAGGACTGGGGAAAAGAAGCAATTATTTTAGGTTGGAGAAGGGAATTAGTGGGATAATTTGGTGTTCAACAAGTAAATCCATCATGGAAATATTTTTAGAGGTAATATCCAAATCAAATGGGAAAAAAAAAATATAAACACTGGTTCTGAAAATGATTAAAGGAATCCTTTCATGGAGGCTCTATCAAAAACTCCTTGTTGGGTCACTTTATCATACTTTCAGTTAGGTTCTAAAAATGGCTGTAATCATGACTATCAAGATTTATCAACATGAATGATTCCTACCTCTCCTTTTCCCAGCTCAGTTGACCTATTGTGATGCAGAACTGGAAGAATGAAGTTGAGAGAAATAGGATGGGAAAACAGGTTTAGCCAGAGAGGCTCAGTGTCTCTGTTGTATTTAATAGAAGGCGAGAAAATGAAGAATGTGTGTGTAGACACATTTGAACTGTAGCTAGTAAGAGACTCTGGGGAGCTGGAAGCATACGCGGCAAGGGATCAACTGTGAGCTGGATAGAACTGGGTAGTGGAAGACTGAGATTTGAGAAACACTGCTGTGGATTATTACGAACTGCATCATTTTTTATGTTTCTCACGTGAGGAAAGATTGGAATTCATCTTAAAATGATTTGGGGGCTACTGGTCTGTACTTTTCTCTAAATGTAACTCCACGAAGACTAAGCCATTTGGGGTTTCAAGATTTACTAGGACTACATAGGAAGAACTTACTCCGTGAGCTAAATCTTCCTTTTGCTAATTCAGATATTTCCGTCAAAACAAACTCCTCCCCTTTCCCAGGCCACACCCATGCCCCCACCCCAAAACATTTCTAATCCACAACACTTACATTATGAGGACTGGTTGGTTTTCCAGTTAGGTTGGATCCTCTTAGATTAGGAGGTCTCAGTAGAAACAAGATCACTGCAATAACCATCCAGGCCATCAAGATCATGGTAATACTGATGCCATTATCACTAGGGGGTCCTGGTACTAAAGACAAACAGAAAATGTATTTGCAACAAAAACTGTAGAAAAATTATAATATTGTTAGATAAATGTAAAAACAAATCCTAATGTTTAAATAGCGACTTCAAAAATTATATTATTAAAAAAAGGCATTAGTAATTTTAAGAACTATTAAATATTACAGCTTCAATTTCCCTTTCCTCCTGTGAGAAAATCTAAATGGTAAATGGTATAAAATACTCATAAGCCAGAGCCTATTAAATAAAGATTTTTAATAGTATAGTAGTTCTTAATATTTTGGGGCAATAGAATCCTTTGAGAATTTGATAAAAAAGGACTCTCTTTCCACTATAAGAATCCATGTATACACATTCAACAATTTTGCATATAATTGCAGAAGATTCATGGACCCACAAAGCCACCAATCCATAGATACACTGAGATCTACAGAACTCAGGTTAAGACCACATGATACACAGTTAAGACGCTCTAGGGGTGAGGGGATTATGCATTTTAATTACAGAAGTAGCATGAAAAAATAACAGAGCTTAAGGAAAAGGGGACATCCACGTTGTATAATATAATATATGAATTAATATCCCTTTATGACATTCTCAAACAAATAGATATTAATTTGGCATTCTTTTTTGCAAAAAGAATTTGGATTCAGATCTAGATATTATAGTCTATGCCTTTATCAAGAGAAAAAAGTCAGGTTTCTGTGTAGGTATCAGTCTTTCCAGCTCCTTAAAGCAGCCATATCTTAAATATTTATTTCTGAATAACAAGTACCTAGCACAGTGCCTAGTTCATGGTATGAACTTAACAAATTTCTAATAAATGAAATGTATATTAGAGAACTCAAAGTATCAAAAATGAAAATTCTAGAAGATTAGATTTAAATAGCCTGTCAAGACTATGTATAAATGTTTGGTTTTGGTCTCACTGCCTCAGGAAAAAGTAAAAGAAATCCAGACAAGATTCTGAAACTAAGCAGATGCATTATGCATTACATTGAGGTCCACGGGCCCAGGGCCGAGGTGGCACTGCTGAGGCCAAAGGGGACAAAGTCAAGCAAAGAGCTGAGCCATCCCAAGAGCAGACTGGAGAGGAACCTAGTCTCTGTTCCAACCCAATCACTTCTCCAGAAACAAGTAACACAGTACTCAGGGGTCATCAATTTGCGATGCTTATCACACAATGAATCAGCATGTCCCCCCTCTATATCCATATTCATTCCTTTCCTTGTTCCCTCCTATTATATGTGCCTCCCTTCATAACTAAAAACCAATTTCTCCACTTAAGTTTTGGATTCCATCACTCTTGCAGAAATTTACCCATTATCCTCTCTCTTGTGAATTCCACACCCTCTTCTCCATTGCAGCCATCCCATAATCACTTAAACATGATAAAGTTTCTCCCATATTTAAAAAATATATATATATCTCCCTCAACCTCCTCTGTTCAGCTATCAAAGCTAACCTCTCGAGAGTGGTCTATATTTACATCTACACTTCACTACCTCCCACTCACGCCTTAGGTTGGCATCTACCTCCATCAACATTCAAACAACTCTTTGAAAGGTCACCTATGACACCTGCAGGCTGCTAAGCCTAATGGGTAATTTCAGTCCTCATTTTCCATGACCATGCTCTCCTTAAAACACTTTCTTCCTTTGTATTCTGTGCCATTACCACTGCCAGATTTTCTTTCTAACACTTAGCCACTCCTTTACATGCTCATTTTCCTCTTCCTGGCTTTTACATTTTGGAATTCCTCATGGTCAGTTTTAGGTTCCCTTCTCTTCTTTCTCTGCATACTATCATCCTCACCTGTGGCTTCACTTACCTTCTGTATGCAGACCACACTTAAATTTATATTCAGCCCCAACTTCCCTGCACTTCAAACCCAGTATCCAATTATCTATCTACATCAGTAGTTCTCTATTTTTTTTTTAAATCTTCATATCAACAGTTCCTAAACTGTGGTGTACTGTAGAGCCAATGCTTCTTAAAAATGTACCTGAATCCCACCTCGCACTTAACATACTCAATATCCCAAACTAAAATCACGAGCATCTCCCCTGCCCCATCCTCCATGCCCTACCAAATTGGGTTTCTATCCATCCAACTGCCTAGGCCAGAAACCTATGAAAACACCTTTCATTCCCTCAATGACCCTCTATTTAACCCATCATGAAGTTTCTGTCAAGTGATATTTAGGAAGTAAATATTTACTTCCTAAATATCACTCAAGTCTGTCCACTTTTAGCTCCGTGCCCACACTTGCTCAAGCTACCATCACTTCTTGTCCGGTCTCTTAACTGACCTCCCCATACCTACTTTTGCCTCCTCTAATTCTGTCCTTTAAGCTGCTCCAAGAATGGTATTTTTTAAAAAATCAAATACTATTATTTTTATTACTAAATAATAGCTAAAAGTTGAGTGGTTACTTTGAACCAGGCATTCTCTCTTAATCCCTTTTAACAATTTTTATTTTTTTGCCACGCCTGGAGGCTTGCGGGATCTTAGTTCCCTAACCAGGGATTGAACCCCAGACACCGCAGTGAAAGCGCCGAGTCCTAACCACTGGACCGCCAGGGAGTTCCTCAACAATCTTATTTTATGGTCGGTACTATCATATCTTCATTTTATAAATGAGGAAAGTGAGGAATAGTGGGAGTTAAATCCCAATGTCATACAGTTGGCATGTCGCAAAGCTGGGATTTAAATACAGTGGTCTCATTCCATAGACTGTGCTCTTAACCTCTTTGCTATGTCATAATCTCTGACAGTATCACATTAGAAGACAGATCCCTGAAAATTACTACTCCTATGGGTAGTAAAAATGGAAAATACAGGGACTTCCCTGGTGGCACAGTGGTTAAGAATCCACCTGCCAATGCAGGGGACAAGGGTTCGAGCCCTGGTCCGGGAAGATCCCACATGCCGCGGAGCAACTAAGCCCATGCACCACAACTGCTGAGCTTGCACTCTAGAGCCCGAGTGCCACAACTACTGAAGCCCACATGCTCTAGGGCTCACGTGCCACAACTACTGAGCCCATGCACCTAGAGCCCGTGCTCTGCAACAAGAGAAGCCACTGCAATGAGAAGCCCACGCACCGCAACTAGAGAAAGCCCACGAGCAGCAACGAAGACCCAACGCAGCCAAAAAATAAAATTAAATTATAAAAATAAAAATTGGAAAATACAGATTTTAAAAGGATTTTGATAAATAAACTTATAACTAGTTGTTAGGTAAAACTAGATTATTTAAAGGTAGTCAGAGAAAGATAACTGTGCCTTCTATACACGATCACTTCTTATAGTGTCCTCTCAGAAGTAAAATGCTAGATTAATTGTACAGACCAGAAGTGTAAGCCCAACGCCAATTCTTATGTTATTCAATTTGGAAAATGGGTCCCTTACTTTTTGATACTCTTCAGAGGTAAAAGATTGTGAAACTTCAGAGAGTTAAACCTCAGATCACAAATTTACTAATGCCTATTTCTAGACAAAGCAACCCTAACAAAATGCCCACTCCATTTTAAGACTCTCATAGTGATAATACGACTCCTAGTTCCCCATAACTGTCTCCTAGCTTGGTTCCTATTGCAGCCTTTCCTTCCTGCATACTGCTGCCAAAAAAGTCTGCTTAAAAAACACTGCTCTTAACACATCTCTGCCGGCTAATCCAGTGACTCACTTCCCACTGCTACTGCTTCAACTCTGAACTCTTCAGCCTGGCCTTTCCTCATCAGATGTGGCCCTACTCATCAATATTACCTCTTACCATTTCTCAGAAAAAGCATCCCCTGCTCTAGTCAACCCCATTCCTTCTTCCTTCTTTAGCCAGTGGTTCCCTGGCCTGCCTGCCCATCAGAATAGCCTGTGATGATACCAATGCCACAGTTTCCCAGGCCCTGCCTCACATCATCTAATTCAGGAGCAGCTCAGGGGTGGGGTCAGGAATCAACAATATTTTTAAAGCTTTCCAAACGAATCTGATGCAATAGTTCAATGCTAGTTTGGCTAACAGCACTTGCAACTTTGCAAACTCAGTCCTTCTGGGGACTGATTATTTTTCCCCACCTGGCATGATATTACAACTAATCTCATTTAACTACAACCCTCTCTTGTCTGTAAAAAAATCTCCATTTTCTCTGCCCACCCTTTCCTTTCTTCTCTAGACTAGTGTAGCACTTCCAGTTTGAAGGAATGGTTTCCTACTTCTCCTAATTAGGTCATTAACTTTTTAAGAACTGAGACCATCTCATAGCTGTTTGACTCCACCACCTCTTAGATACATAATCTCTGTGCCTCGATTTCCTTATCTGTGAAATGGAAATATTACAATCACCTCATAGGGTAGTTAGAAAGATAGAAGAGAAATGGTCAGTACATGGAAAGCAGCACAGTGCCTGGTACACAGTAGGTATTCAATAAACATCAGCCATTATCAATCTGTGCTCTAGTTAAAATCAGTATTAGGATCAACTAGAGCACAGAAAAGACGGAGTGCAGAAAATTCCTTGTGTGAATAGCTAGGCTGGATAAGATGGTGAAGTGAGAATGAAAAAGGGTCAGACACAAATGGTAACAGGATGAAAGAAGCACAACACTTGGCGACTGCCTGGACTGGTTACGGTAGGAGGAGGAAGAAAAAGTAAGGGTGCCTCTAAAATTTCTGCAGGGCGGTAGCATGCAGAAGAACTCTCCACTTAAAAGGCCAAATGGATGCAGGTTTGACCTGACCTCCCAGGTTTGACCTGACCTCCCAGGTTTGATAAGAGCATTTCTCTTATTCTCTAATAACTTAAGGCCCATCTCAGAATAAAGGACAATAGCTGAACCAATTATAGTCAAACCTCTTGATCACAGTCAATGTTTTTCTGTTTACAGCAGTAGCACAAACTTAAGATTGGCTCTAGAATGTACTTTCACACGGACATACTGTGCAAGGTTATTAACAAAAAACTGGAAACAGATCTAAACGTCTGCCAAGAGTGTCTGATTAAGAAATTATGGTATATCTCTCTCCTGTGTTTTCTCATCCTGAGTCTCCTCAGGGTGCACTATGGGGGGGCTGGTGGTGGCTGCAGTGTCTGATGGCAGGCATCCTATTTCTATGCTGAGTTCCCTCAGTGCTCACCCTCAGGCAGCTGTAATGTGATGGCTTGATGGCTGCAACATCCTTTGTTTACTGAATTGGCAAGCAACATTTTTTTTCATTCATAAGGTACGTATGTATGCAAGGAATGATTTAAATGAACTCAGACTCTTGCATCTTCCCGTACAAAGAAAAGCGCTGACTTCATTAACTTGAGATGTCTGTTTTTCTTTTTTTTTTTTCTTTCTTTCTTTCTTTCTTTTTTTTTTTTTTTGCTGCGCCACACGGCATGCGGGATCTTGGTTCCCCAACCATGGATCGAACCCACACCCCCTGCAGTGGAAGCCTGGAGTCCTCACCACTGGACCACCAGGGGAAGTCCCTGTTTTTCTTTAATTAACAATAATCTTTTGATGTTCCTACTACGTGGTTTCTTACAAAAACTCCTATATATCCTGGTTCCTCCCTTACCTCTTCAGAGCAGTCCCTCAGAGTCATCTGAGAGGCTGTCTTCCAGGCTTAAGTCCTCAGCAAGTCTATCAAATAAAACGTAATTCTCAAAAAAAAAAAAAAATTATGGTATATTTGTAAAATGGAATACTATGAAGCTATAAAACAATGTTGAGGGAAGTCTCCATGAGATATACTATTTTTTGACAGAGGAAAAAAAGCAGGTGAAAAACAGTGTGTACTAAGAAAGGGGGGCAAATAATATATATTTTGCCTGTACATGCATAAAGAAATTCTGGAAAGCTACATAGAAGGCCAATAATACCTAGAGATAGGACGTGGTTAGATGGGAGAATATGAGTAGGAAGACACCTTTTCACTATACACTAACTAACTTCTTGATTTTTGAACCATATATAAAAACATTAAATTGAATGAAGCAAAAACAGTAAACCTAAAATGTCTTGGGATTGGAGACACTGGGTATCTGAACTGACTTAGACTTTTTGAAATATCCAGGAATAGAGATGAATGGGGTCACTATAGGCTTTCTGTGATTATACGCAGTCCCTTATGACAAGATCTGCTTCTTCGTGAAGTCTCAAAACAGGCATGCTACTCAAACTCCCCGACACAGCATGCGGCTAATACAAACAAATATCAGGAGCAGCTATTTTAAAGTCAACACAGAGAGCTGAAAGGGCCTTTGAGTTAGCTGGCCACTATGGTTTTTATTGTGACAACTGTTTGGCACTAAATATTCTAAATATTAATATAGTGCCAAGTAATCTAGATATTAAGAAGCACAATCACATGCGGGATATAAAGTCTGTTCCCCTCACTGCCTAGGAATTAATTGCCTTAAGAGGGTAAATACTTTTTACTCTATGGTCTAGAAAAATGTCAAATCATAAAAATGTAAAAGGACTTTGTACACCAAAATACAGGGTTCCATTTTGCTCAAGGGTTAAGTCTTTGGTTACAAGAAAAAGTATTACAAATAAGATGTCAAATGGAATATTCACAAAGAAGCTATTAACTTAGCTGGACACCAGGAAGATGAAAGAGAGGGAGGCTCTAAGAGCTGGCAGATCCTGAGGCATTACTTCTATAAACATATATAGGTCTCCAGTGGGAAAAGCAGAAACAGAACAGCAGTGAAAGTGGACAGTGCAGCAGCAGGCTTTAACCCTGTGATTTTGGAGTTGTATACAGTAATTACAGTATCCTCAGAACATCTACCCATCTTTTGATTTACTCCAAAATTAAATTAGCAATAGAGCTGGTTTCCATACAACTCTTTATCTGAAAGACAGTCTTTCAGAAGAGTGGGCAGACTCATTCTATGCAGCTCTAGAGAACAAAACTGTGGGTAAATATCACGATGAAGTGGAATGTAGCGCAATATAAAGAATCATGCAGCAACTAGATATGTTCACAGCTTGCAACTAGATTCTGCTACCACATGAAGTAATGAGCTTCATATTCTATTAAATCATCTCAAATACATGCAGCACATCATGGCAGGCACAATGGATACTGTGATATTATGATATAATAAGAAATACATATTTGGTCTTCATTCTGGTTCCTGTCAGAAAGCTGCTAAAATCCTTGGAATTTCCTGAGTGATAAGGGTGAGAGAGGAACGTCTATTCATAATAAACCCCTTTCAACCATACCTGAGTTGACGTTAATGAGGTGACTCTTAGTGGGCCCCCAGAAAGCTTCAGGATGGGGACTCACTGGGAGTCTGACCAAGTGATTAGAGGGTTGGAACTTCCAGCTTCCAAGTTATTCATCAATGGCCAATGATTTACTCATTCATGCCTATGGAATGGAACCTCCATAAAAACCCTAAACAACGGGGTTCATAGAGCTTCCCGGCTGGTGAACACATGGAGGAGCTGGGAGGGTGGTGCACCCAGAGAAGACAGGGAAGCTCTGTACCCCTTCTCCTCATACCTTGCACTAGGCATCTCTTCCATTTGGCTGTTCCCGAGTTGCATCCTTTGTAATAAACTGGTAATAGTAATTAAACTGTTTTCCTGCCTTCTGTAAGCCATTCTCACAAATTATTGAAACAGAAGAAGGGGTTGCGGGGACCCCTTAATATATTGCGGGGACCCCTTATATATCCGATTAATATATATTTTATGAAAACAGCATAAGCTCATTCGTGAAAATTTAGAATACACAGAAAAGTAAATATATCGCTCAGAGGAAGCAACTGCTTAAACCATTTAAAGACATGGCTGTTAGAAAGGATTTCCACCAAATGCTAAAAGAACTGGGGCGGGGTGGAAGAACTGGCAAAGATAACTGAATTAATACTCAAGCTCTAGAGTTGTGCCTTTATACTTGGATTAAAGAAGTGAAATTTCACCCACAGAAATAAGAGTATACTTGGTTTACAGGTGGGACTGGCTCAAGGGTCACAAATACCACAAATATAACAAACACTTGTTTTCCCATAAGGAGTTCAATAAGATTATTTTCAACTAGAAGAACACGTTTTAGCTTTACTGCTGAGGCAAAAATTTATGATGCTTATCAGAGGGCACACTGCAGATTAATGAACGCTACTGAAGAGACAACATAAAGAAATCTGGAGTTGGGGAACCACCACCCATCATCCCCAAAACCTAACGCAAGTCTGCCCATTACTTTCTTGCCCAGAGGCATATAATTATTACCCTGCTGCACCAAAGGACTACATTCTGACAAAGTTTCTACTTTGGGCCAGGCACTGTACTAGCTCCTGTTTCTCTAAGTTGTTACATTTACAGAATTTGATGGGATACCCAGTTCACACAGTAATACCAGTCATTAATAATGTACTAACAAAAAAAAAAAAAAAAAAAAAAATAATGTACTAACAAGTTCCTTTATAATGATATCTTACTGTGTTTTGTTTTAGTTTCACATACATAATAAAGTGGGGCTCAGCTTCAGAGATGTGAAGTATAAGCAACTAGCCTATTAATAAATGCAATTTGGCAATATGTCAAAAGCCTTAAAATGTGCAAAAGGATGTTTGTTCAAGCATTATTTATAACAGCAAAAATATATTAGCAACCTAAGATTCCAACAAAAGGGAATTATTTGAACACTGGTGCATCCCCATAATGAATTATTATTTAGTCAGTAAATATTTTTAAGGTAAATACATGCTGATATACTCACAATACAGTAGTGAAAAACAACACATACAAATTGATCCCATATTTCTAAGTATATATGAAATCGAATTGTGCCAGGCTTCACCATCCTGTAAACATCATACTTCCATTCTTACAGTCAAATTATTATGGTATAAGACTGGATTGGCTATTATTTCCCCTCAAAGTATCCCTCAAATTACTTCTGTCCTGAAAAAAACATGCCTCATATTATAAGTCTGTCAGCTACATTCACCATGCGGGATCCATCTTCCTGCACTGATTCTCACTCTACCATCACCACTGCCCATAAAGCCATGAAAAAACCTCCCTACTGCCCTTACGGTCTTGAGAATGCTAATGTCAGAGCCAAAGGAATGACTCCAATGTCTCCCAAAGCTTCCAAACCTTGGGAAAAAATGGTCTCCCCTTCCTTCACTCACAAATTCTCAAAGTGAGGGGTTTGTGCTAGCAGCCTCGGTGTTCAGTTCAATGAGCCAGAAGTGCCCTGTTCCACCTGTATTTGCCCCAAAAAGGGTCTTGGAAGGGTTTACACCAACTTGTTAACAGTGGTCATCTTTTATTATTCTGGAAGTTTTTCCTTTTCTTTTTTTTCTTATCTGTGATTTTATAATTTTATTCAATGAACAGGTTTTGTTTTTGTGGCAGGACCAAAAAACACAATTTTTTAAGTTAAAATATTAAATATTTAAGTAGGAAATACATTACTAAGAACCATTTCCTTAAAGGGTAAACTGTAAGAATAATTTCTGGCAAAAATTCAGTCTTATTCTGGTCTCTAATTCTGCCCCCAATGCCAAGCCTCCTCCTGTCCCATCATTACTTACATTCCTGAAGACATTCTGTGTCTGTGCAGTAGGACTGGGACTGCCTCAACTACAATGAATAAGAAGAAAGGAAAGTTAGCCACTGGACTTAACCAAAAATGGATACTATTTATTAGAAAGATCATGTTTTGTTTTTTAATGAATGCTACTACAGTATATATCATACCTTCAAAATCAGATAAAAACATAGAATATATTGAGGGGCTGTTCAGTTCGGGGGGATTTTTTTCTCCTCAACATAATATTCAAATATACTGTGATCTAGTGCAATTCACCTATTTAAATTAGGAATTTTTAAAAGTCACCTGTGGATGGGGGTGGTGGTGGGATGAATTGGGAGATTGGGATTGACATATATACACTAATATGTATAAAACAGATAACTAATAAGAACCTGCTGTATAAAAAATAAATAAATAAAATTTAAAATTCAGGAAAAAAAATAAAAAGTCACCTGTGACAGAAACTCCTGCTGCCGTATGTTATTAGACTTCCCAAAGGAAAAGCACTTAACTGTAGAGGAGAGCTACTAGAAAAAGAGTAAACTTTGTTAATAAGGTTTTTTTTTTCCTGAAAATTAGAAGCCTCTGCTTCTAATAGAAAAAATAGGTTCTCTTTGTAGAAAATGCACCTTTGAAAGGAAGGAATTTTTTTGTTTCCTTTTTGCTTACATCTGCATAAACAGTGGTTAGACAAGGAAGAAACTAATAAAAATGATACCACAGGAGTTGGGGGTGGGATGGAGGAATGGAGTAGGCTCTGATGAGACGGGATATGAAGTTTTCAATGTCTATCTTTACATATCATTTAATTTTGGAACCATATGATTATGAATTTTAAAAAGATAAGTGAAAAGTAAAAACCCATCTATCAATAAACATGTATCATCCTTTTATGAATGTTCACCCTATGCTGAGGGCTTTTAGGATGTTTAGAAATGATAATCTCATAAATCTTAAAACAGATGATACACAGTAAACTGAATGAACATGCAACTTTTCAGTTCAGCCTCATTACTTTATAATGACACCCCCTCTCCATTAAAGCAGTTAATGCATAACCTGCAATTGTTTGGGGAAGCAACTACAGAGCAGTCGTGCTTAGCTGGTTAAGCATGGGCTCTGCAAAAAGGCAGATCTTGATTTAAAGTCAGGCTCTGCAACTTTCTAGAGTTTCAAGACCTTGGGTGAATTCTTTAACACCTCTAAGCTTTAGTTTCCTCATCTGGTAAAATGGGGATGATATTACCTATATCTGAGTACAAGTGAGAATTAAAATACACAGTGCATATGAAATGTCGTAACAACCCAAGAAAGAAGAAACGTTAGCTATTATTATTACTGTGCCAAACAAATTATGACCTCATCTAAAACAATTATTGGAATTAACAGAACAAATCATCTTGTAAGTTGTTCGCTAAGATGATCAGGCTTGCTTTGGTGTATACCACTAAAAGTGTTCTATTTGTTTTTTGGTTTTTGTTTTTTAAATATTTATTTATTTATTTGGCTGCGCCAGGTCTTAGTTGTGGCACGCGGGGTCTATAGTTGCGGCATGCAAACTCTTAGTTGCGGCACGTGGGATCTAGTTCCCTGACCAGGGATTGAACCCGGGCCCCCTGCATTGGAAGCGTGGAATCTTGGCCACTGGACTACCAGGGAAGTCCCCAAAGTAGTTCTATTTGAGTTAGAATGGGAAAACAGATCTTAATTAATGTAAAAATATGCTGGGTACCTTAAACCTTCCTAAATATGAAAAGAATCAATCCAAAACCTCTTTAAAAATTTATGCATTCTACGGCTATCATCAAAAAGACAATAAATAACAAGTGTTGGTAAGGACGTGGGAAAAAGGGAACCTTTGTGCACTGTTGGTGGGAATATAAATTGGTCGCAGCCACTATGGAAAACAGTATGGAGCTTCCTCAAAAGATTAAAAATAGCGTTACCATATGATCCAGCAATTCCACTTCTGGGTATTTACCCGAAGAAAACAAAAACACTAATTCGAAAAGATAAATGCAGCCCCATGTTTTCTGTAGCATTATTTACAATAGCCAAGACATGGAAATAACCTAAGTGTCCACTGATGGATGAACGGATAAACACACACACAAACACACACACACACACAGAGGAGCATTATTCAGCCATAAAAAAGAATGAAATCTTGCCATCTGCGACAACATGGATGGACCCCAAGGGCATTATGCTAAGTGAAACAAGTCAGACAGAAAAAGATTAATACTGTATGATCCACTTATATGTGGAATCTAAAAACAAAGATCTCATGGATATAGAGAAGAGATTGGTGGTAGCCTGAGGCAGGGGGAGGAAGGTGGGCAAAATGGGTGAAAGGGGGTCAAAAGGTACAAATTTCCAGTTAAAAAATGAGTAAGTTATAAGAATGTAATGTACAGCATGGTGACTACAGCTAATAATATTGTAAAAAATTACACATTCTAAAGAAATTGAAAAAAAGATTACTAGACCCTTGGGTAACAAATCAGACCTAATGAACTTCCTACTTTACATATACTTTAAGTTTTACTAATTTTTTTCCCAATAAGTAATACGTATACACAGTACAAAACTCAAAAGTACAAAAGGATACTCTATGCAAGGTAAATCTCTTGCTCTCTTCTGTCTTTCAGCCTCCACAGCACTCAGGTTTTTTTGTGAATCTCTCCAGAGATGTCCTTACATTTTTATAAGCATATATATCTTTTCCCATTACTCCTCCACCTCTAAGTAGCATTGTAGCGAATGTAAAACAAAAAGAGATCTATTAGGTCCTTGGATTGAACAAGTACTATCTAATTACTTAAGATATCAAATAAGGAATAAAAATAACTTTCTTGGGTTTAGTATTTAGCAATCACATAACATATCCCAAAATCTACAGCTGTGATCAAAATGACCAATGAATTATCAGTTCATTGTACATTATGTAACTCAAGTGCCAGCCCTGGCTTTTGGCTATACCTCTACTTGAACTGATGCCTTTGTCTTCAGGTCTGACTTGCTGGCTGTCTGTAGCTCAATGATATCTACAAATGACATGATTTCCATGCGAAAAGCCTCCAAGTCTTTATATATCCATTTCCTCACAAATCTACTTCCACGGAGGGGCACAGCACCAGCTCTAGGCTTCTTCTTCATGCTTCCATCAGTCTCATCCTCCTTTTTCGATGTGGGTCTACCAGATAAGATGCTCACTGTGTTCGTCTTTGACCTCCCTGCGACGCTGGCAGGTCTGGGTTTCACCCCACACCCTTGCAGTGGGTTTGTAGTCTATAGCCAGGGTCACCAAACTAAAACCTGTAGGTTGGAGGCCTATTTTTATAGTTTTACTGAAACATAGCCACACCCATTTGTTTACATATTGTCTATGGCTGCTTTCACTACAACAGCTGAGTTTAGTAGTTGCCATAGAGACTCCAAGCCTAAAATATTTACTATCTGGCCCTTAAATTACTCAACACTACGGATAATGACAACCAGCTAAAGACACCTAGGAAATACCCATGAAATACAAGAAAAAACAAGTATTTTTGTGTAGCTATATAAAAATGTTCATTTAGAAATGTGAGGTGCTTCAGAACTCTGATGAAAAACTGATGAACTCATAAAAGTGCTAACAAAAGATCAAGATGAAAAAAAACAATTAATTACATGGGACTGAGTGAACTGACGAGGATGAGTATAATTTTTGTGACTTTCTGTCTGAATTTAAAAAAAAAAAAATCCCACAAGGACTCAGAGGCAAAGAATATACAAATCAATTTTCACTGCAAAGTAAAGGAGCTGTTACAGTGGAGGATTACTGGACTGAAAGTCAATATTATGACATAGTATGAGTGTGTTTCATGTTTGGTAATTGCAATCATTGTTGCTTTTGTTGTGGTCATCCAAAAAAAAAAAAAAAGAAATGTGAGGTGCTCATTAATTATGTCTAGTTATAATGCAACAATCATTTATTTACTTATTCATTCAAAATGTTTACTGAATGCCTACTACATGCCAAGTACAGTTCCAGGTACTGAGGATATGGTGTGAAAAGGACAAAGTTTCTAGTCTTATGGATCATACAGTCTTGTGGGGGAAATCAGACAATTAACAAGTATATTATAAAAATGTCAGAGAGGGGCTTCCCTGGGGGCGCAGTGGTTGAGAATCTGCCTGCTAATGCAGGGGACACGGGTTCGAGCCCTGGTCTGGGAAGATCCCACGTGCCGCGGAGCAACTAGGCCCGTGAGCCACAATTACTGAGCCTGTGCATCTGGAGCCTGTGCTCCGCAACAAGAGAGGCCACGATAGTGAGAGGCCCGCGCACCGCGATGAAGAGTGGCCCCCGCTTGCCGCAACTAGAGAAAGCCCTCGCACAGAAACGAAGACCCAACATAGCAATCAATCAATCAATAAATAAATCTTTAAAAAAAAAAAAAATGTCAGAGAGCCACACAGAGAATGAAAGTAGGATGGCATACAGTGGCAGTCCAGGAGCCACTTTAAATTAGGCAGACAGAGGCAGTAACACTTAAGGGACTATCTACACAATAATAGCAGTAAAAGATCAAGGAGATGAGCATTCAGGAATTCCAGGCAGAGTAGACAACTAGGAAAGGCCCCTAGATGAAAAGGTGCCGGCGAGCTGGTGTTGAGGAACCACAAGGCCACTGTGGCTGGGGCATGTAAGCAGTATTACTTAGCTGCTGTATTTAGTCAACCTCAGAAGCAAATGCTCTCTAGATATGCACAAATCAGCACACTTTTCTGTTAATGGCATTAGTCTGACTGCCTCCAATTCTAAGACATATAACAGATACCTATATGTTTTATCAATGTGGAATAGGGGTACCTTCTTATTATCACATTAGAAATACATCTAAATACAAATATATTTTAATGATAAATTTATAAATTATATTACTTTAAATTATAATTTAAATAATTTATTATTTATATTACATTGTAATAAAAATAACATTACAGAATACTTAGAAATTAATGTGGATTAATTCACTGACAGTACAATTATCATTATTATGTTTTCTAGCATTAAAATACGCACACTTTCATATAATTACAATCATTATAATAACAAATATTTACTGGGAACTTTTATGTGGTAGGGACTATACTAAGAACTTTAATTTATTTAATCCTCACATTCAATGGCAGGAGGCAGGTGCTATAACTCCTATTTTATGGATGAAGAAACGTGTTTGGGAGAGGTTGGCTAACATATCCAGTACTAACTCCAGAGTCTTAAATTTTTTTTTTAATTAATTAATTAATTTATTTATTTTTTTTGGCTGTGTTGGGTCTTTGTTTCTGTGCGAGGGCTTTCTCTAGTTGCGGCAAGCGGGGGCCACTCTTCATCACGGTGCGCGGGCCTCTCACTATCGCGGCCTTTCTTGTTGCGGAGCACAGGCTCCAGACGCGCAGGCTCAGTAGTTGTGGCTCACGGGCCTAGTTGCTCCGTGGCATGTGGGATCGTCCCAGACCAGGGCTCGAACCCGTGTCCCCTGCATTAGCAGGCAGGTTCTCAACCACTGCGCCACCAGGGAAGCCCCAGAGTCTAAATTTTTAATCTCAATTCCCTTCGACTTTACAACATACAAAATTTTGTATCATAATTTTAGTTAACATATCATTAGCATGAAACATTGTGTAACCAACCACAATTTTGAATGGTTACAGAATACTCCAGTGAGTTGATATACAACTGATATAAAACTGAACTGAAGCAAATTCAGAGTAAAGTGAAAATGACCATAGATGTAATTACCTAATAGCCTCTAAGATTAACACAGCCAATGTTTTCTTTCAGCACTAAAAGAGATCTCTTTTCCTTTAGGTGTCACCAGAAGGAGTAGGCTTCCCTTTGGGACTATGATAAAAAACGGTAATGTACAATTTGTCCTGCTATACAAGTTTCTAGAAAACTAATTCACTCACATACAATTGGTAAATATAGAAATGATGTCAGCTTTATGTGGTAGCTGTGTTGGTTCATAAATGATTTTTTCTAGGTAAGGGGAACCACAGAGTGGGAGGTCAAATTATGACTTTGAGCAGGTCAAATTATAACTCATGCCATGCAGGCAGAAGCCCTTTCAGCTTTAAAATTTTTTAAAAAGTGCCTTCACACATGCATACACACACATGCATACGCACACACACACAAGACCAAGAATGAGAAGAAATTATTCACTGGGAGCCTGGCTGACTGAAGCACTCCATCTCTAGCCCAAGCTGCAGTGAATCTTTGGGACATTCCACCAAGAGCTGCAGTTGGATCCTGCTCTTCTGGCTGATCTCCTATGGGTTCCTGGCTACACTCTACATGTTCACAAGCAGATGATGCTGCAGGCTCTGAATAATGAGGTGCCAAAGTATCATGACCACATTTCTAGTCCAGGACTTAGTGTTTTTCCCAAACCAGCATGTTGGAATATATATTCAGTATGTCAGATTCAAACACTTATGATGGGTAAATTATAGTCTTTAAAGAATTAAAAAAACACATTTAGTAAAACGAGAGAATCTTTTGATGGAACTCTTTAAACACAGAGACCTAACTTACAGTGCATCTCAGTTTTCTCTTGACTTATTTGAAGAATACAGTGGGACTATTGATGCTGATTTTGGCTACTCCAAAAGGAAACCATTTATGAAAGCAAACATAACCAAAAGAAAACCAATAAACAAGGTCCTACTATTTTCAAAACTATATTCAAAATCCTGTAATCAACCATAATGGAAAAGAACATGAAAAAGAATGTGTGTGTGTGTGTATATATATATATGTATATATATGTGTATATACATATATATATATATATATAGAACTGAATCACTCGGCTATACAGCAGAAATTAACACTACACTGTAAATTAACTATACTTCAATTAAAAAAAAAGAAAACCAAGGATAATAAATGAAGGAAACAGGCATGGCAGTATCTACAGGATGGAGCCATAAACTTCAAGTATTTTCCGTATTACAGTGGAGTGGCGGGAACCACGTGTGGACTATCTACAGCCAATGGTTGCTGCCTAGGTAAACCTTCATGCTAACACTGATCCCAGGATCCCAGGGAAGATCTGGGAACTTCCACACCTAGCCAGGAAGGCCATGTAAAGTTCCTTAGATGAGTTAGCTTCAAAATCAAAGAGACAACATAGTTATGAGTAGAAGAAATGTTTTTCTTCCTTGGGGAAAAAGGCAGAAAACAGAGATTTAAAGAATACAAGAGTCTTGGCACAGAGATTTCCTGTTAGGGAAAATGTAGAACCTAAAATAGTCTCTTAGGATATCCAGGAAGCCTCATATAGAACCGTGGCTGTCAGAGGCTGATGGAAAAAACATAGATCAAAAAGAAGATTCTAATGACAAAAAGCAGATAAATGGAACTTCTATGAGGAATCTTACCTTGGAGAAATTCTTTGAAGAAAATTACAAAAAACAGAAAGTCTCTCTTTGGAGTTATCAAAAGGTACCTGCTATGGATGTTCACATTTCCCCCACCACTCCAAATTCATATGTTGAAGCCCTAATCCCCAAAGTGATGGAATTTGGGGGTGGGGGCCTTTGGGAGGTGATTAGGTTTAGATGAGGTCATGAGAGTGGAGCCACCATGATGGAATTAGTGCCCATATAGGAAGAGGGTGAGACCAGAGCTGTCATTCTCTCTGTGCCATGTGAGGGTACAGCAAGGTGGCTGTCTGAAAACCAAGAAAAGAGCCAAATCACCCTGGCAAATCTGGCAGCATCTTGATCTTGGACTTCCCAGTGCCTCCAGAACTGTGCAAAATAATTATTTGTTGTCTAAGCTGCCCAGTCTGTGGAATTTTTCCAGAGCAGCCCGAGCAAACTAAGACAGTACCTAAACAAGAACTTATTTGCTGTTTTTCTATGTCTGCTCAAGAACCTCATGTATATTGGAGGTGCTCTTCTTTCCCATGCACCGGGTCTACCTGTGGACTGGTAAACAGTGTGGTACAGAACAGTGGTTCAAAAGGGAAGCTTTAAAGTCAGTGGTATCTGGTTTCAAATTCTGTGTCTGTTACTTTCTTAGGCAGACTTTCAAACTATAGAAGAGATAAATACAATCTGTTATCAACCTTAATGTCATTGTGAGGATTAAATGACATAATTAAATATTATATAAAATTAAATATAAAATGTATATAAAAACTCAGGTCATGGCCCACAGAATGCTTTTGGATTATACCAATATGCAGGAAAGGGCTGCCTGTTTGTACAAATAAGCCTACTCACATTTATCACTACTATTTTTTCAAAAAGTGAAATTCCAAAACCAACAACAAAAAAGTACTTTCAAATCAGGGGTTAAACAGTTGGTCAATGTCCTCTGACCAGACCTCACACAGCTCACAGTAACAGGTTAGCCTGAAATAACCTTAGACTGCCAAAACCCAGCTCCCCCTAATTTTTAATACTGCACAGCATTCCATTAAATTGCATCATTTCCAAATTTGTATATGAAAAACAATGTTGTGGTGAATGTTCGTATACAGACATTCTTACACACTTGATAAATCTCTTTAGAATATGGAGTAGAGTTGATATAATGAAGGTATGTACACTTTAAGTTTTGATATACATTGCCAAATTACAGGAGGGGAATTTTAAAGAAATGACAAAATACAAAGTACATTCAATTCAATTATTCCTGCATAATCACACCACTGAGGAAGCCCAGTGTTTCAACTGGGAGACAGCTAAAACCTAACTATATCTGATCACATTTAGTTCTTTTTTTTTAAAATTTATGTTACTGAAGTATAGCTGATTTACAATGTTGTGTTAATTTCTACTGTACAGCAAAGTGATTCAGTTATACATATATATATATATACATTCTTTTCCATTATGGTTTATCACAGGATATTGAATATAGTTCCCTGTGCTATACAGTAGGACCTTGTTGTTTATCCATTCAATACACAATAGTTTGCATCTGCTAATCCCAAACTCCCAATCCTTTCTTCCCCTATCCCTTCCTCCCCCTTGGCAACGGCAGGTCTGTTCTCTATGCCTGTGAGCCTGTTTCTGTTTCGTAGGTAAGTTCATTTGTGTCATATTTTAGATTCCACATATAAGTGGTATCATATGGTATCCTCTTTCTGACTTACTTCACTTAGTATGATAATCTCTAGATCCATCCATGTTGCTGCAAATGGCAATATTTCATTCTTTTTATGGTTGGATAGTATTCCATTGTATATATGTACCACATCTTCTTCATCCATTCATCTGTCGATGGACATTTAGGTTGTTTCCATGTCTTGGCTATTTTAAACAGTGCTGCAATGAACACTGGGGTGCATGTATCTTTTCCAATTATAGTTTTGTCTGGATATATGCCCAGGAGTGGGATTGTAGGATCATATGGCAACTCTATTTTTAGTTTTTATGAGGAACCTCCATACTGTGTGTTTTCCATAGTGGCTGCTCCAATTTACATTCCTACCAACAGTGTAGGAGGGTTCCCTTTTCTCCAACCCCTCCCCCAGCATTTTTTATTTGAAGGCTTTTTTTTTTTTTCTTCTTATTTATTTATTTATTTGGCCATGCCGCGTGGCTTGTGGGATCTTAGTTCCCCAACCTGGGATCGAACCCAGGCCCTCTGTGAAAGCTCGGAGTCTCAAACACTGAACCACCAGGGAATTCCCTGAAGGCTTTTTAATGATGGCCATTCTGACCGGTGTGAGGTGGTACCTCATTGTAGTTTTGATTTGCATTTCTCTAATAATTAGCAATGTTGAGCATCTTTTCATGTGCCTTTTGGCCATCTGTGTGTCTTCTTTGGAGAAATGTCTATTTAGGTCTTCTGCCCATTTTTCGATTGGGTTGTTTGATCACATTTAGTTCTTAATGACTAAGTAGCATCTCTACATATTTTCCTACAATATTAACAAAAATATTCAATAACTTGGAAGGACCACAATAATCCATGTACATTTAAGCCTGAAGACTTCAAATAATCAGGTTAATGACAAGTCTGAGTATTTTGAAAATAGTTTTTGAATGTCTAACACTAATAGGTTGCCCAAATGATATGCATATACTTTCCCAAATCCTACAAAAATACCTTCTAAATTTTAGTTTAATTAATTTATTGAACCAAAGGTCATCACGTAATTTATGGCCACTGATAAGACAACAACATAACTTATATGCTATACCTTTATTGTACAGTCTATTTTGATTATATATAAAGATATAGATATAGATACATGACTGTCCACAAACTCAATGCAACCTCTGGCCAAGAGAGCAATAAATGTCATGAAATGGGATACGTGAGTGGGGGGCAAGAGGAAGGGGGACTCTGACATTTTGCTCTGTATTTCTACATTATTTCAAGTGTCCGTAACTTAGATATTCACATATTACAAGTATATTAAAAGGAAAGACAAAATTCCAATACCATGATACTTGAAAATGAGGCTGACTCTGATTTGCTGTTATGGACTGAATGTTTGAGTCTCAAAATTCATATTTTGAAATCCTAATCCCCAGTGTGATGGTATTAGGAGGTGGGGCCTTTCAGAGGTGATTAGGTTACGAGGGTGGAGCCCACATGAGTGGGATTAGTGTTCTCATAAAAGAGACCCCAGAATGCTTTCTTGCCCTCTCTTCACCATATAAGGATACAAGATCTGCAACCTATGTGAAAACAAATTTCTAGAAAGAGATATATAGCAGACTGTATTTTCTAAAAACGGTCATAGCAGTATTTCTAACCACACACGCTCTTCCAGAATCTTGCCACTCCCCATCAAGAGGTGGAGTCTCCTAACTCAAAAGTGGTTTAAAATTAACTCAAAATATATTAAAGACCTGAATGTAACACCTGAAACCATAAAAATCCCAGAAGAAAACATAGGTGGTAAGCTCCCTGACATCAGTCTTGGTGATAAGTTTTTGGATCTGACTCCAAAAGCAAAGGAAACGAATGCTAAAACAAATAAGTGAGACTACATCAAACTAAAAAGCTGTTGCATAGCAAAGGAAACCATCATCAAAATGAAAAGGCAACTTATTGAATGGGAGGAGATATTTGCACATCATATATCAGATAAGGGGTTAAATATCCAAAATATATAAAGAACTCATAAAATTCAATAGCCAAATAAACAAACAATCTGATTAAGAAATAGGCAGAGGATCTCAATAGACATTTTCAAAAAAAGACATAAAGTTGGCCAACAGGTACATGAAGAGATGCTCAATATCACTAATCATCAGGGAAATGCAAATCAAAACCACAATGAGGTATCACCTCACATATATCCATCATATATGTATATCAATATAATAGAATTATTATTCAGCCTTAAAAAGGAACAAAATCTTGCCTTTTGCGACGACATGGATGGACCTTGAGGGAATTATGCTAAGTGAAATAAGTCAGAGAAAGACAAATACCATATGATCTCACTTATATGAGGAATTTAAAACAACAACAAAAGATCAAGCTCAAAGATATAGAGAACAGACTGGCGGTTGCCAGAGGTGGCGGGGTTGGGAGGTGAGTGAAATAGGTGAAGGGGGTCAAAACGTACAAACTTCCAGTTACAAAATAATTTAAGTTATGGGGATGTAATGTACAGCATAGTGACTATAGTTCGTAATACCATATTGCATATTTGAAAGTTGCTAAGAGAGTAGATCTTAATAGTTCTCATCACAAGAAAAAAAATTGTAACCGTGTATGGTAACAAGTGTTAACTAGACTTACTGCGACAATCATTTCCTAATATATACAAGTCGCACACCTGAAACTAATGTTATTTGTCCGTTATACCTCAATTAAAAAAGAGGTGAAGTCTATTCCCCCTCCTCTTGAAGCTGAGCAGGCTCAGGACTGCTACAACCAGAAGTATAGTAGAAGTGTTGTATGTGACTTCTTAGGCTGGGTTATAAAAAGTATCCAGGCTGCATGGTTCTTTCCCTCCCCCATCCTCTCGTGGGATGGATGCTTGCCCTTGGAACCAAGCCACTGTGCTGTGAGGAAGCCAAGCAGCCACATGAAAAGGCCGTATGTAGGTGTTCTGGCTGACAGTACTAGGTAGGGTTTCAGCCACCAGCCAGCATCAACTGCCAGACAGTGAGTGAGCAAGCCTCCAGATGCTCTTCCCGCTCCCAGCCTCTCAGTCGTCCAGCTAAGAACCCAGACATTATGCAGCAGACAAGCCGTCTCCACTGTGCTCTGTATGAACTCAAGACACACAGTTTGTTAATTAAAAGGTTTTTCTTATGCCACTGAGTTTTAGGGTAATTTGTTATACAGCCATAATAACGGGAATATAAGAGAAACTGTAAATAGCTTAAAATCAGTAAAGTGGCAATGAGAGGCTGGGGAACATAGGGAGATTTTTACTTGTCCATTTCTACACTTAGTACTGCTTGAATTTTGTGCCATGAGGACATGCACTAGCTATTTTATCTTTTAAATAAAACATAACCTCACTTCTGTGAAGGAGGCCAGAAGGGGGTCCCCTCACACAGTACAACCTGATGTCAATTACAAGAAGAATTGCCAATTACAGACCTCAACAGAAGATCATCAATCACAGGCTCCAACAGGAAAAGATGTACACTGCATCTCCTACAAGAAACTGACTACCCCAGCAACTCAGCCAATGAGAAGCCATCATCACCCTGAGCTCTCACTTTTCTCCAATGGGCTTTTGTTCAAAACAACCCCTCCCAACTTACTCCTTTTTCTCTATAAAATAATGTCCCTCTCCTTTGTTCCTTGGACTTGCTCAATAATATTAAATTGGGGATAAAATATATATACCATAGTATCTAAATGTTTATTTGTGAGAAAGATCCGGGAAGGTGCATATCAAATTCATCTAGGGAAGTAGGAACATGCCAGATATAGAGAAGTGAGTGAGAAGTTTGGTCTTACTTTTAATGTATTGATTTTGTGAAAGAACATTAGTATATTATTCATATTAAAAAACATTTTACAAAAATATAAATTAATAGGAAAAGATACTAGCAGTAGATATATTTGCTGGGTAGAGAAGTTTCTCAAGAAACTTTTCAGGCATACATCTTCCAGGAAAAGGCCAATGATATAGGTCTTACTCAACGTGACTTATTTAAGTACAGTGGACATGAGTCACAATTTACAAGGCCTTCAGGCTTGTAAGGGGAATCTGACCAATGATCTCCCAGATCACATGCTTACAGTACTTTAATACGGAAACAAATGTAAGTAAATTAAGAGATGCAGAAGTTTCAGTTACACGGTTTAGATTAGAGCTGAAATACAGAGCTCAACAAACAAACAAAAGGGGGATTATCTGCATTCCAAACCTTAGGTTACAACAGAAAGGAGGAAAAACACAAAGCATAACCTAAATTCACATTTCTAAATCCATCTGTTCTCTTTCTGGAACGCCTATCATTAATAGAAGAAACTGTATACCAAGAGACAGCCAGTCAAGGAGAACAGGAGAAGGAGGTGGCAAGAGAGCAGAAGAGGATAGAAACAGAATAATTCTGCAAATGGGGAACTGAAAAAGTCTCTCGCCAGGCCATCTTTATGATTGTAAGGAAATATAAGTGATTTTTAAAAAACCCAAACAACTAGATATATCAGTTATAAGGAAATACCTCCTTAAAAACAAAACTAACCTCAGAGGAGACACACACCAAAAAACCTACAACTTAAAAGAATGATTTATAATTAGACTATGATTTTGTGTTGGCATCTTTCTACATATCCAGTAGTATTCTACTACTACATCAATAAAAACCCATATTTATCAATAGGCATATTCCCATGTTAACAAGTAATGAAACACAGAACTGTACATAACATGATAAAGATATCTGATTTTAATTGAAAGGGACTCACTCTATATTCTTATCCACCTCTTTAAGTCTACTTAGCCAGTATTTAATGAGTAAAACATTAAAGTTCTAATTAGAGTATTAGATTAGGATAGAAAAATGCCTGTAATGTCAGATAATGCCTCCATTTTTTAATGTTTCTGAACATTCCTGAGACAAACAGAACCTGGCAAACAAATCCTGGCAAAACACTTACCTGGCAAAATACAACTACATTAAAAACAGTCTAATACCTGTGTAACCCAAGGGTGTAATTAGATCATAGGAAGGAAACATGCCAATAGAATAAGTAAAGCTTTATTTGTCATGAGCACCCCAAAATGGGCATTCTTTGTACTGCAGTCTTACCAACCTTAACTGAAACACTGTTTATAATGTATCATTTAAAACACTCCTGTAAGAATACAGTGATACAGTCATTTGCTTTAAAAGTCCATATTGCAGCTATATTGGGTTGGCCAAAAAGTTCGTTCGTTCTTTTCCGTTAAGGTGGCTCTAGTAGCACTTAGTTGTCTTTAACTTCATTCGAAACAATTTTTTTAGATTGTATGTGACAGCTCTCATATCAGCGTGCATTTAAAAAAAGACTTATCAAAACTGGTGAACTTCTGTGTAGCCATTTTAATATTGAAGATGGAAGAAAAAAAGCAACATTTTCGGCATATTATGCTTTATTATTTCAAGAAAGGTAAAAACGACTGAAATGCAAAAAAAGATTTTGTGCAGTGTATGGAGAAGGTGCTGTGACTGATCAAACATGTCAAAAGTGGTTTGTGAAGTTTTTCGTGCTGGAGATTTCTCACTGGACAATGCTCCACGGTCGGGTAGACCAGTTGAAGTCGATAGGGATCAAATCGAGACATAATTGAGAACAATCAACGTTATACCACGCGGGAGATAGCCAACATACTCAAAATATCCAAATCAAACACTGAAAATCATCTGCACCAGCTTGGTTATGTTAATCGCTTTGATGTTTGGGTTCCACATAAATCAAGCAGAAAAAAACCTTCTTGACCATATTTTTGCATTTGGAACGTAATGAAAATGTTCTTTTTTAAAACAAATTGTGATGGGTGAGGAAAACTGGATAATGTACAATAATGTGAAACGAAAGAGATGGTGGGGCAAGTGAAATGAACCACCACCAACCACACCAAAGGCCGGTTATCATCCAAAGAAGGTTGGATTGTGTATATGGTGGGATTGCAAGGGAGTCCTCTATTATAAGCTCCTTCCGGAAAACCAAACAATTAATTCCAACAACTACTGCTCCAAATTAGACCAACTGAAAGCAGCACTTGATGAAAAGCATCCAGAATTAGTCAACAGAAAATGCATAATATTCTATCAGGATAACACAAGACCACATGTTTCTTTGATGACCAGGCAAAAATTGTTACAGCTTGGCTGGGAAGTTCTGATTAATCTGCCGTATTCACCAGACATTGAACTTTCGAATTTCCATTTATTTCAGTCTTTACAAAATTCTCTTAATAGAAAACAATTTCCATTCCCTGGAAGACCGTAAAAGGCACCTGGAACAGTTCTTTGCGCAAAAAGATAACAAGTTTTGGGAAGGACTTCCCTGGTGGCGCAGTAGTTAAGAATTCGCCTGCCAATGCAGGGGACGTGGGTTCGAGCCCTGGTCCAGGAAGATTCCACATGCCACAGAGCAACTAAGCCTGTGAGCCACAACTACTGAGCCCAAGCGCCACAGCGACTGAAACCCACACGCCTAGAGCCCGTGCTCCGCAACAGGAGAAGCCACCGCAATGAGAAGCCTGTGCACTGCAATGAAGAGTAACCCCCACTCGCTGTAACTAGAGAAAGCCTGCGCACAGCAATGAAGACCCAATGCAGCCAAAAATAAATAAATAAATAAATACATACATAAATCTATTTTTTTTTAAAAGTTTTGGGAAGATGGAAGTATGAAGTTGCCTGAAAAATGACAGAAGGTAGTGGAACAAAAGGGTGAATACATTGTTCAATAAAGTTCTTGGTGAAAATGAAAAACGTGTCTCTTATTTTTACTTAAAAACCAAAGGCACTTTTTGGTCAACCCAATATAATAAAATGCATGAAAATCAGATTTATATTCTTTGTACTGGTACAGCTTAGCAGTTAAATAATCAAAACGTACATGGAACTGGTGAGGCAACAGTAAAGTGTTTGAATTGCTGTTTATGTCCATTTAGCCTTAGAAGACATACAAGTTTTTTCTATTTTTATATATATTTTTAACATGAGAAAAAATTGTACCAATTCAGAAATCAACAAAGGTAAGATGAGAATACAGTCTTATTAAAATTATTAAAAAGCTAAACATGGTAGAATATATTTTCTTTGCAAATCACATTAACAGTGCATTCAAAAATTTTATTCTTCAGTGGAAAAAGTCTGTGATTACTAGTTTTTCTATAGAACTGTCCTGCTTATAATACCTCTGAAGATGCTTACAAAGTTTTATTTTTAAGTTAATATTTGAATAGGTAATGTACTCTCATAGTTTTAAAAGGTAAAAATACAGTGAAGAGTCTCTCTTCCACAGTCTTCTCCTATTCCTCTACCGCCTCCTTGACTGCAAATATAGTGCGTTTTTTTAAGGTACCTGAAGGAAACCGACAGGAAGCAGAGCAGATCATCGTACCGAAGAAACAGCACAGGGCCTGGAGCTAATGCCAAGCTCGAATGTGCCTCTGCCACTCTCTGGTCGGTTCCAATACTTGGGAAAACCTCAGGGTCCTCATTTGAAAAAGGAGGATCAACATCAGAGGATTTCTGTGGGTTTAAAATAGTGCCTACATTCCCTTCAAACTCTCCCCAATATAACCATCGTTATGAATCTGAGATATATTCCTTGGAACCTCTTCTATGCATTTACAAACATTATCCTGACCTACACATACTCTCATACTCTAACCTTAACCTGCAAAGGCATCTCTATGGCTTTCACTAACATTTCTCAGATACTTCTAAAATATGTTTCTTCTCTTACTTCTAATTGTTTTTGCATTCTCTGTTGTTTGGGACATAAACAGCTTGTCCCAGACGTGATGGATTCTCTCTTTTGTCAGTATTATTCCTGTGTTCAACTGTTTTGGCTTTGAATTAATTTTGTCTGAGATTAAGAGTATCACATTCTTTTGGGACAGCTTTCCCTACACTCCCACTCCTTTCATCACTTATCTATGAGATTTTGTTTTCAGTGTCTGTCTCCCTTGAAAAACAACAGCATTTAAAAACTCCAACCTGTCTCTATTAATAAGTATAATCCACTCACACATAACATTTTACTTTATGCTTTCTATTAACTATGCTTCTCTTGTTTCTTCCTGCCTGCCTTCAGCTTACTTGGGTTTCCTTTTTCCTTTTTTTCTTTTTTTTTAAATAAACCCTAATTCTCCCCCCTATTCAAAGTTCTCAAATGTGTCAGTACTAGGGCATCCGGATATCTGAGAGGCAGTTCTTTGGTTGTTGTGACTGGCTTGCATCCCCCCCTAACTTTCAAAGGTCCTGCCACACATTCACTAAGTGAAAAACTTGAGCCTATAATATAATCTAAGTCCATTTCAAAGAAAAACACGAAGTATTTTTTGGATGGTTATACTCGACACAGAATTATCGAGGAATTTAACTGGACTTTCACATTTAAATCAAGGGAAGACTATACTTAGTTTTGTTTATGACTCTACCAAGAATCTGGTGACTTTGAAACTTTACCATTTCAAAAAATCATGTTGCTGGTGGTACTTAAGGCCAGCATAACATACTTGTATGGGTCTGCATTTATAGCTACACATTCATAATGACTTTTCATATTAGAAGGATCTAACTATTTCATCTTGTCTTCTAATGTAGCTGTACCTGCGACCACACTGTAGTCCTTTTATTTTCTTCAACTCTTTGCTTGTTTTTCTGTTCATATTTATTAATGAAGGACTAGGCTGGGTGAGCAGTTAGGGTATACAAACAGCTTCCCTTATCAAGAAAGCATGCAGGTAGCTATAACCCTGGAATGTCCCTTCACCATTATCCTGGGATCTCCATTCACCATCACTCTGGAAATTACTTTTGCCTCTCTCATATGTTGGATCTCCTGCTTTCTACACTCGAAATCTCTTCATTCTTGGTTTATGCCTACATCTTGGTGAAAAACAGTTCATCCTCTAGTAACCAGCTAAGAAAAGGTACATGAGGTAAAATTTTTGAAGACTCTCCTCCTATTTGATAGTTTGGTTGGATATAGAATGATGGATTGGTAATAATTTCCCTTCAGAATTTAAAGTCACTGTGCTAATGCCTTCCAATTTTGCTGTTGAAAAGTCTAAAAGTCATTTAGACACTTGATCCTTTGTATGTGACCTGTATTTTCAGGAATGGCAAGGCAGCCAGAAACGGTAGAACAAAGTGAGCAAACGGGAACCAGTGGAGTGAAGGGGGACAGATTACACATTGCCACATAAATTTTGTTTCTTTTCACTGAGTGTCATGGGGAACTACTGCAGAGTTTTGAGGAAAGGAGGAATATTACCTGACTTATCGGAAATAGATCATTTCAACTCCTGTAGTGAGACTAAAGTTGAAGAAAATGGAGATGGCAAGAGGGTAGAAGCAAAGAGACCAACAAGGAGGCTAATTTCAATAATCTAGGCAAGAGATGATGGCAGGTTAGACCAGGGTGTTTCACTGGAGGTGTGAGAAATGGCTGGATTCTGGATATATATTTTTAAGGTTGAGCCAAAGGGATTTGGTTCTGCATTAGCCATGGGGTTGAAAGAACAGAGTAAAAGATGACACAAAAGCTGTTGCCTGAGCAACCAGAATAATGGAGTGAATAGAGAAGACAGGGAATTCCCTGGCGGCCCAGTGATTAGGACTCTGGTGCTTTCACTGCCGTGGCCCGGGTTCAATCCCTGGTCAGGGAACTAAGCCTCATGGCGTGGCCAAAAGAAAAAGAAAAAAAAAAAAATAGAGAAGACAGAAGTATAAGGTTGGGGGCAAGAAAAGTTCAGTTATGCACACATCAAGTACAAAATGTCTACTATTTGTCCAAATGGAGATGTTGCATCAACAGCTGGATACACGAAAGTCTGGAATTCAGGAGCAGCAGCTTTTTGGCTGGGCTATTTTGTAGCATGGGCTCATTTTGGCATTTACATTCCCTTTGATCCTATTCATTTTCCATGCCAGGTTATCCAATGTGAGCCACATAATATTTTTTTAATACGTCCTTTTCTGCTTAAATCATCTAAAACTTCTATTACTTACAATGAAGAACCTTAACTGAAATCATTACTAAATCAGGAAAATAAATTAGTTTTAAATTGTGAATGAATAGAACTTTATTAAAATGGAAAGGAACTAACGGTAAAATCTTAACTGCTTCTAAGCTGAATATATCCCTTGGCAAAGCCCATCTATTTTCACAGAATAGGCAAAACAAAAACTGCAACCCAACATACAACTAATGAGCTAACCATAAAAAAATCATTAAAATCCTCAAGTTTCCCCAGATGAGTTTCTCTTCCCTCTGGAATCTTCAATACTGCTATCAGCATGTTATACATAAGGGGATCATCCATCAGTAACTGATATTGTGTGAAAATATCCATCATACACAAGAAAATCCAATTTTATTACATAAGGTCAAAAATAATAAAAATCCCAAATTAGAACGTGAAATTAATGAGATGGTACGCTATTACAAAGATGAATTAGATGTCCATTTTTAAAAAAATGAGACTAAATCTCTGCACTGTTATCATACTATAACACAGTATTATTGTATCTATGAGCTTCCTAAGCATGCAGACATCTAAATTCTAGTAGTTATAACTAATATAGAAAAAATATACCCTCAGATAAATTGCTTTTAAAACATAGGCTGGGGCTTCCCTGCTGGTGCAGTGGTTAAGAATCCGCCTGCCAATGCAGGGGACACGGGTTCGAGCCCTGGTCCAGGAAGATCCCACATGCCACGGAGCAACTAAGCCCGTGTGCCACAACTACTGAGCCTGTGCTCTAGAGCCCATGAGCCACAACTACTGAGCCTGCGTGCTACAACTACTGAAGCCTGTGCACCTAGAGCCCGTGCTCCACAACTAGAGAAGCCACCATAATGAGAAGCCCGCACACCGCAACGAAGAGTAGCCCCCGCTCACCGCGACTAGAGAAAGCCCGCGCGCAGCAACAAAGACCCAATGCAGCCAAAAATAAATAAATAAAATAAATAATTTATATAAATAAATAAATTAATTAATTAATTAATTAATTTAATTAAATTAAATTAAATATAGGCTGTAGAGTTAGAGTTCCACAGGGTAATAAGATAACAGATACTGGGGAAAAAAGGTCCTATAAAGTATGAGTAGAAGATAATGGATGCATGAGAGGTAGAAAAGTCTAGTATTGATATATTACAAAAGAATACAATGACGTTTAAATGAAAATATTGATAGTTTTTGCTAGATAACCTTTTTCTGATTATAAGATTTATTATCACAGAAAATACAAGAAAGTATAAAAGAGAAGTCTCAGCCCATATTACAGAATCCAGAGATAACCACTTTTAACATTCCGGTGTATTCTCTTCTAGTCTTTCTTCCTATGCACACATGTATATGAAATGGGTGGGTGTGTGGGTGTATGTGTATGTGTACACAAAAGCAAGATCTACCAAACGCCATTTGTACACCTTTTTTTTTTTCATTTCATATAACACACACATCTCCCTTGTTTTTAAATATTTTTCAAAGACAACTATTTTAAACAAGATTTTACCATATGAATTTCCATGATATAACCACTGTCCTACTAGTCAACATTAAGGTTGCTTATAACTTTTTATTACTATAAATAATGTTACAATAAATAGTATTATTCATAAATCTTTGAATTTCTGAATTTAGAGACCATATTTCTAACAATACTTCTTAGGAAAAATGTTTAGAAAGCACTTAAATATCAACAATGTAGATATGATCCAAAAATGCTGCTTGATTCTGAATTTAAATAAAAGAAGAAGAAATACACATGAAATAAAAATTAAAAAGCACAGTTCAATTCAAACAAACATCTATCAAACCTTGCCAGCAAGTTTCCTTAATGAATCAAATGAGTTTCTCCTCCCTCTGGAATCTTCAATACTGCTATCAGCGTGTTATACATAAGAGGGTCATCCATCAGTAATTTACATTGTGTGAAAATATCCATCATACACTAAAAAATGTGGACTTTTAAAAGATCTGTAAAAATCTAAAATCTATTTTCACATAATTAGGAAGTATTTCAAACCAAGAATGCTATAAGTAACGCCATCAAGCATGAATTAATGTGCCCATTAAAAAAGAAAAAAAAAGCTAAACATGGCTTCCTTGACAATCTACTAAAGTTAAGTGTACAGGGAACCCTAAAAAAGTAGGGCTTAGTTTTAGTCATCTCTTAAAAAGCAGCAGAGCTAGTAGAACAAAGCATGTTAAAAATAAAAAATACTATACTAGGAAATAAAAAGAGGTAGTAGCCCTTATTAAAAACTAATCTCCTGGGAAATTTTACCACAATTAAATTACAAGTCTATTTTTTGTTCCTAATATCAGAGTAATTTGAAAAAAATTTGCCTTATGTTTGATTGAATTAAGACATTAAAAACTATCAGCTCAAACTTCATAAATAAACAGGAGAAAATATTTTTTAAACTCTTCTCAGATTAATCTATTTTTACATCAATTATCAGAGATATGACATTGCCATTTTATTTCTATACTCACAAGAGTCTGATTTAATTTATAAGTTCTTAGTTTATTTCTATCCCTCTAAGGCACTCTTAAGGATCATAAGTCCTAGTATATGCTAATTCTCAAAGGAACATCATTCACAATCAATGCACTTCTGATCACTGTATATAGACAATGAGTGCGCAGAAAACTTGCTTATTCAAGTATTCCAGCAAATGTTTGTACCTGCCTTTATTAACTGGCCTATAATAATATACCCCGGTACAAGAGTATTTTAAAACAGCAAAATGTTGTTATAATGTATAACATAATAATAATATACAGTTGACCCTTGAACAACGAAGGGGTTAGGGACGCTAACCCGCCATACAGTTGAAAATCCACATGTAACATATAGTCAGCCCTCAGTATACGCAATTCCTCCAAATATGCAGTTCTACATCCTTGGATTCAACCAACTGTGGATGGTGTAGTACTGCAGTATTTACTATTGAAAAAAAATCCACATGTAAGTGGACCCTCAGAGTTCAAACCTACGCTGTTCAAGGGTCAATTGTACTTTATTGTTAATAATGGTCAAATTTTTCCTTTGTATATAAAAAGTATAAAGTATAGTACATAAACAGCCCTGTATTTAAGCTTTAAAAGTCTCTAAAAACCTACAGTTGAAATCTCACTACACTCAAAGCCTGTTGTTCAGAAATCTGCCTCTGTCAAGTAATTGATTTGGATCTGGAAATAAACTATATAGAGATTTTTATTGTCATGCCATTTGTTGGAGTAGGATTTGAACTATATCATAAGAGGAAGTGTGACTTCATAGCAGTTTATCAGGTAAACAAGCTCCGTATAGCCAAAAATTATATGCATTAATACAGAACAGAGGACTTCCCTGGCGGTCCAGTGGTTAAGACTCCGCGCTTCAATGCAGGGAGCGTCGGTTCGATCCCTGGTCAGGGAACTAAGATCCCACATGCCACATGGTGTGGCCAAAAAAAAAAATACAGAACAGAAAAGTCTCTACACAAATGTGTGTTTCCCACCCATGATGGTGAATTTTGCCAACAAAAATCTACCATAAATAAAGACAGCAATCTGTTTTTATATCTAATAAAAGAACTGCTGGCAAGCATTTTAACCATTATGACTTAAACCACTGTGGAATTTCAATTATGAAATAATTTTTAGTGCCCATCAGATGAAAATCTTCCAATAAACAACATGCTCCCCAAAACAAGACAGAGCGGTACAGTTCAGTTCTGAATAGGACTGTCCTGTTCATCTCACCAGATTGATCAGCCTTCTCATTGCATGTTCATGAGAGCAAACACATTCACAGGGATCGAATCCACCTTCTGCCATGATTACCCAGCTTGATTTATCTTGACTGTTTAAATCTAGGAGGAAGGAAAAAATATCATAAGACTACTATTCAGAGTTACTCTTTCTCTTGAACTATGAAGAATTCATGTATGTATAGATTCATAATAGTTTTCTTAAACTAAGTATAGTTCATATTTATTGACTTAAATCTATGAATTTATTACTAATCTTATATGAATTATGAATCTATACAAATGATTGGCTACCACTTTACCATCAGACTGATTTCCTGTAAATGCAAATGTATTCAGATACTCTATACTGGCCCCATCTGTGAAGCTGATGATACTAGAGCCCTACTCTGCTTAATTACCAAATCCTTTAACTTTGTTAGCCCCAGTACTGCTATGGACTGAATATGTCCCTGCTAAAATTCATATGTTGAAGCCTTAATCCCCAAGGGGGATGGTATTTGGAGGTAGGGCCTTTGGGAGGTAATGAGGTCATGAGTGTGGAGCCCTGATAAATGTGATTAGTGCCCTTAAAGAAGAGACTGATATCTCTCTCTCTTCAACATGTGAAGATACAGCAAGAAGGCATCCATCTACAAAGTAGGAAGAGATTCCTCACCAGACACTGAATCTGCCAACACCTTGATCACGGGCCTCCCAGAATCCAGAACTGTGAGAAATAAATATTTGTTGTTTAAGCCAGAAGTCCCCAAACCCCCTGGCTGCAGACGGCTATTGGTCCACGGCCTGTTAGGAACCAGGCCGCCTGGCAGGAGGTGAGTGGCCGGTGAGTGAGCTAAGCTTCATCTGCCGCTCCCCATGGCTCACATCATCGCCTGAACCATCCCTCCCCACCCCCCGTGGAAAAATTATCTTCCGTGAAATTGGTCCCTGGTGCAAAAAGGTTGGGGACCGCTGGTTTAGGCCACACAGTCTGTGCTATTTTACTATAACAGCCTAAGCTGACTATGGCAACTTTGCAGCCTTTATCCTACCAAGAAAGCCCTCTAAAAGAAAAAAATGAGTTATCTAAAATGATACCAATGTGTGGGGCAGGAGGGGCATGAATTAACATGAATGAACATGATAAAAGCCAGGAAATAGCTGGGAAGATTTTGAAAAATAAGAGTAACAAGATGGAGTACTATAGATATTTAAGATGGAATAGGCAATCAATGGAACTCGTAATTTAACTTAAAAGACCTTCATTCATTCAAAAAATATTTAGCACCTGTGCTAGGCATTAGCAATATAAAAGTGAGCAAAAACTGATACAGTCCTTACCCTAAGGGTGTTCACATTCTAATAGTGGAGACAGATATTAATCTAAATATTTTAAAAATTATAAATGCAAACTTGTAAATGTTATAAAAGATAAATGGACCAAAAGACTGGAAAAAACAACACACAGAAAGAGAGAAAATATTTGCAAATCATGTATCTGACAATGACTTAATGTCCAGACTACATAAAGAACCCCCTAACTCAGTAACAAAAGCAACTCAATTTAAAAATGGACAAAGGGGGCTTCCCTGGTGGTGCAGTGGTTGAGAATCCGCCTGCCAATGCAGGGGACATGGGTTTGAGCCCCGGTCCAGGAAGATCCCACATGCCACGGAGCAAGTAAGCCCATGTGCTACAACTACTGAGCCTGTGAGCTCACAGTAAGCCTGTGAGCCACAACTACTGAGCCCGTGTAACACAACTACTGAAGCCCGCACACCTAGAGCCCGTGATCCACAACAAGAAGCCACCACAATAAGAAGTCTGCGCACTGCATCGAAGAGTAGCCCCTGCTCGCCAAAACTAAAGAAAGCCCACGCGCAGCAACGAAGACACAATGCAGGGCTTCCCTGGTAGCACAGTGGTTAAGAATCCGCCTGCCAATGCAGGGGACACGGGTTCAAGCCCTGTTCCAGGAAGATCCCACATGCCGTGGAGCAACTAAGCCCTTGCGCCACAACTACTGAGCCTGCACTTTAGAGCCCGTGAGCCACAACTACTGAGCTCATGCACCACAACTACTGAAGCTCGCACACCTAGAGCCCGTGCTCTGCAACAAAAGAAGCCACCGCAATGAGAAGCCCACGCACTGCAACGAACAGTAGTAGCCCCCACTCGCCGCAACTAGAGAAAGCCCGCGCGCAGCCTACGAAGACCCAACACAGCCATAAATAAATAATTTAAAACAAAACAAAACAAAACACAATGAGATACCGCTTCACACCTATTAGGGTGACTTTAATTTTAAAAAAGGAAATAAATAATGTGGAGAAATTAGACACCTCCTAAATGGCCTTTCTGGAGAACAGTTTGATGGGTCCTGAAGTTAAGCGTAAGAATTATCAATGACCCAACAATTCCACTTCTAGGTATTTATCTCCAAAGATTTGAAAAGAGGGACTCAAACAGATACTTGTATGCTAAGTGTTCATAACAGCATTATTCACAATAGCCAAAAAGTAGAAACAACTCACATGTCCATTAACTGATGAATGGATAAGCAAAATGCAGTATATACATACAATGGAATATTATTCAGTCATAAAAATTAATGAAGTTCTGATACATAGATGAGCCTTGAAAACATTATGCTAAGTGAAATAAGCAGACACAAAAGGACTCATATGATCCCACTTATATGAAATATCTAGAATAGGCAAATTCATATAGACAAAGTAGAACTGTGGTTGCCAGGACCTGGAGGAGAGCAGAATGGGGAGCTATTGCTTAATAAGTAATAACTTAAGAGTTTGGTGTGATAAAGTTTTAGAAACAGATAGTGGAGATAGTTGTACAATGCTGTGAATGTAATGCCACTAAATTACAGACTTTAAAAAATGGTTAAAATGGTGAAATTTATGTATGTTTTATCACAATAAAAAAAAAATCATTGTGGTTGCCCAGGACTGAGGGGCTTGAGGAGAAATGGGGAGTGACTGCTAATTGGTACAGGCTTTCTTCTCTAGTGAAGAAAGTGTTCTAAAATTGATTATGGTGATGGTCACACACGCCATGAATGTACTAAAAACCACTGTACACTTTAAACGGTGCACTGTGTGGTATGTGAATATCTCAATAAAGCTGTTACCTTAAAAAAAAAAAAAGATAAAAGGTGCCTGTAGAGTATATACAGGTTCTAAACTTATCTAGGGAGTTAGGAAGATTTTACTAAAGAAGTTAATGCTGAGTTGAAAGTGGAAGGATGCACTGGAATACAATAGGGTAAGGTGGAAGTGGAAGGTATGGGGATCTAGGGCTGGAGGCATTCTAGACACAAAGTAAAGAGCAGTGCAAGACCCTGTAGTGAGTAAGAGTATAACCTGATGAAGGAACTGAAAGAAAGCCCCGACGTGCTGGAATTCAGACAGCAATCCAGACAACAAGAGTGGTCTGAAATGAGACCAGAGAGGTCACTGGGCCAGGCCACACAGAGCTTTCCAGGCGATGTTCAAGATTAGGGCTTCATCCAAAGATCAATGTGAAGTCCATAAGGGTTTAATGCCTGTGTGTTTTTAAAAGATCACCTTGGTTGCACTATGGAAAACTGAGAGTAAAGAAGCTAAAGTCAACGTAGGGAGCCTAGTCAAAATGCTCCTTCAATAGGTCAGTGATGATGACGTCCATTATAGAAATTTATAGGTTGAGGACAGCACATCAAATCACTGGGGGGGAAGACAAGTTATTCCATAAATGGTACTGGGGAAAGCTGACTCCTTACTCTCATTCCTTATACCAAAACAAATTCTAGATGTATGAGTGATTTTTTTAAATGAGGCCACACACAGAAATAGTCAACTAGAGCAATGGATCAGAAAAGAATGCTGACAAACTGACCCCATGATTTTACCAGAATGTAGAATGTGTAAAGGTGCTGTTTTATTTTAGTTATTTATTTTTAGAATATTTACAAAAGTTATTCTTCAAATATTTACTATGGTTATATCTATATACCTATGTCTTACTTAGATTTATTTTTTATAACAACTTCTTTGAGATAAATCACATACTATACAGTTCAGACACTGAAAGTGTACTATTCAATATTTAGTATATTCACAGAACTGTGCAACCATCACCACAATTTTAGAACATTTCATCACTCCAAAACAAGACCTATACCCATTAGCAATCACTCCTCACTTCCCTCTCTTCCTCCCAGCCCTGGTTAACCACTAACCTGCTTTCCGTCTCCATGAATTTGCCTATTACAAACAATTCATATAAATGGAATCATACAATATATGTTCCTTTGTTATTTGAATCTTTTAAGCAAGAATTACTTATTTGTTATTTATGGACAAGAAAATTAAAGTCATTTATTCCAGAAAACATGAACTTCAAAGGACTACTGTGTTGTACATATGGCACAGGTATAATAATCTGAAATATAGTTTTCTGTGAGAGATTACATATCCAAAGGTTTGATTTTATACATATTGTCACTCTGAAAAATTTCCTAGTTTACTGTCTGAAATTTCTTAGTAAAAATCAGAGCCAAAATCTTCAGCTGTGTTTCTAAAATGGTGCTATTTTAAACCATGGACTATTCAGAATTTAGAATATGATAAAGGTGCCATCTTAAACCATGAACTATTCAGAAATGGTGGAATAGTTGTCTGTTTTTTTAAATTGAAGTATGATGCATACAAAAGGACTGGAAGAAAATACATCAAACTTAATGAGTGGTTAGCTCTGGGGGAGAGAATATAATTTGCG
Source organism: Balaenoptera physalus (assembly GCF_965194825.1). Classification (NCBI taxonomy): domain Eukaryota; kingdom Metazoa; phylum Chordata; class Mammalia; order Artiodactyla; family Balaenopteridae; genus Balaenoptera; species Balaenoptera physalus. The sequence continues at coordinate 86,230,445 of NC_138884.1, read as the reverse complement.
GGACAGCCATTCATTTTGTCAATTTTTAAACATTTTTTATAACGACTATGTACTTATATATTAAAACTTTTAAAATATGGAAAAAATTTAACTAAAAAAGTCACAAATGTATAACTACAAGAAGGCCACTGGGATACATGTAGAAGAACATAAATCCAAGAACCTATAAAGGATCAATAATTTTGACAGCCAAAAATGATATCCAGTTTCTACAAGCCAAAAATATACTGTAAAATAAAAAGACAAAGAACTTAAAAAAAAAAAAACTTCAACACATATCAGCGTTAATTTCCTTAATTTACAGATAACTGAAAAATCAATATGAGAATGGCAATCTAACAGAAAAAAAGGAGCAAAGAGCATGTTCACAGGAAAACAGAGCCAATAAGCAAATACAAAATGGAAGAAGTGCAAATCTAAACATCACTTTTATCAGAAAATTGGAAAATTTATGTAGAAAACTTAGATATCCATATCAAAATAAGCATGCAAAATTTCTGTATAAGAATGGTCACTGCAACACTTTTTATAAGAGCAAAAAATGGTAATTCTAAGTGTTTATTTATGTAGCTCTAATTAAATAAATAATAGTATGAGTACCTGAAATCCTATACAGCTGTTGAAAAGAATGAGTCAAATTTCTATGTGATGATTTGGGGAAACAGCCAAGATACACTGAGGTGAAATCTAGTTGCAGAATAGTCAGGGAAATCCTACTTCCCATCTAATATCTTCTTGCCTGACTTAAGGGCAGGTGGGATTGGAAGGGGAAGGAAGTGGAGTTGCAGGTAACCTAAGCTGGAGAGGTTTACTCTCCAGAAGGTAGGAAATACCAAACACAAACTCTGACTACTTCACAGTTTTGTCTGAGGCCACTCTGTGTCCACACTTTTTTTTTTTTAATTGATTAGCCTTCATGTTAGACAACTGACTGTACATATCCAACACAGAAAACCCTGAAAAAATATATAATCTACCCTTATATGTAGATAAAGTTCACCCCTGAAAGTCTTTCTCAATTGTTTTTTCAAACTGTCCATAAGGAAACAAGGGCTCAGACTGTGCTGGGTGTGGACATATGCAAGTGTCCACTTACAAATACTGGTCCTTCCTCCCTCTCAATGCCTTGCCAGTCCAATAAAATGTTGGTTGAAATTAAAAGATACAGTCCTAAGTTTTTTTAAAATAAAATTCAAGTACTAAAATGCCCAATGTCTATCCAGTTCTATAGCCCCTGAACACAGAAATACAAAGTACTAGCAAACCGACTTTTATAAAGGGAGACTTGTTTTTATCACCCATAAAAATTGTAAAACAGCTATTTTAAGTCTCTTTTTAATCCATTTGACTTACAAAATTAGATTCCACCACCACCACCACCACCCCCACCCAAAAAAACACAGCTTGGGGGCAGGAACCTATTTTAGTCATCACTCTGTCTCTAAACACCTCCCTCATTGCTTAAGCCAAAGCAATGAATAAATATTTTTGAATATTGGACTATGTTTATTTTCTCTGTATCTATATATGCCAGGGACATGTATATCAGCTAGAATTTAAAGTTATCTGTTGGTCTTAATTAACCTCCAGTAAAATGAGAAAACGCATTTATAAAAAGGACATTGCTCAATAGTGCTATGCTTCTGTGGAAATTTCTGCATGTAAACTTGAGCTGTTTTAAGTACTATACAGTTTTCAGTTAATAGTTTCCACTTTAAAATTACTTTTTAAAAAAACAGAATGGAAACAGTCCTCTTTTGGCTAGGACCTCAGAGCAAGTGTCAATGCACACCACCAGCTAAGCACTAGAGCAAAAAACTCACCCAATCCCACCCCACGTTTAAATCCCTTGGTGTCCAAAGACATTAAGAAGCTGCTCTATCCTGAGTAAGACAAAACTGGGTTACTGAGTCAGAATTCTGGTAAATCAGCCTAGAAGAGGCATTTGATAGAAAGTAACTTAAAACAATGCTTTTGCTTTTCATGTTTCAGAGGAGTTATTCACCTCCTCGATATATATATCCCTAATGTGAGAACAATGCTAAATAATGTCAAACACATGGGTCTGACCCTCGACGACAACCAGCTTTACTCCAATTGGTCACAAAAGGCCTAAGTCATAAAAATAATAATAGTGCACTGAAAAAGTTCAAAATAATCCTGGAGAGGAGAGAGGGAAGTAAATACCGGCATAGAAGAAATAAAAGTGGCCATGAGTTGATAATTATTGAAGTTGAGTGATAGGTACCGGAGAGCTTTTATACATTTCTACTTTTTTCTATTTTAAGATTTTCCATAATAAGTATTTAACTTATCAGTATTTTCCCAGTATAATGAATATTTGTGATAGCAATCTGACTCTGGGCGTAGATTAAGCAACAGTTTATAGATGACTTTCTATGCAGCATAAAGGACAAAATACATCTAAAGCTCTCAAACCATCCACTCCTAAACAACTCTCAGCACAGGAAAGCAGTAAAATAATCCACTCTGTATCTTGGGAGGGCAAATGCAATTAATTCCCCATGTCCCTCAGATCCAGGTCATTTCTTCCTTCAACTACAACTAACAAACCTTTCCTGGTAGAGTTCAGCTGTAATTAGTCAGTTGAGTCATCCTGTTTCTGTATGTGCTGAAGGAATTTTCCAGTGCCGTTAACCAATTTATTATCTGCCGGTAGAACCTTAAACTCTCCAGCTCATGCTGGGTGGGTTTAACCTACCTTATATTTCATCTCTGGGGAGTCAAACTTAACTGCCTGTTTATAACTTTGGAAAAGGTGGAAAAGTAGATACTGTAGTTCTACTACTGTGTTTTCTAGGATTATGCCATGGAACTGCATGCTTATTATATACGGGATTGATTCCTTGGGAAATAAACTTCTCAAAAGTGGTTCTTGATTAGGCCAAATACTCTTAGTAGCAAATATTTGTAAAACAGCAACATTAACAGTGTTACATATTTAGTATCAGTGGTATCCCTAGAAGCACAGAGAGTAAAATGACGAATGCCAACCTCCCCATTCCTCTCTCCCCAATTCTACTCCCTTTCCCAAGAGGTACCATAGTTAACAGCCCAGTGCGAATACTTTCAGGTCTTTTTATATGTATTTATACCCATCATTTTGGTAGGTTTTATGAGATCATACTATACATGTTCTGCAACTTGCTTTTTTATAACATAAAAAGTCTTGGAGACCTTCCAATATATAAAGTTCTACTTCATTCTTTTTAATGGTTACATAATACTCCAAAACACAAACATACAATTTTAGCATTCCTTTAGTAGAGATAACTTAGGGCCTTTCCAACATTTTTGTTAACATAATGTTGCAACAAACATCTTTGTGCCCATATTTTTGTAGGACTAAGTACAAAAAAATGAAATCTCTAGGTCTAAGGGCATTCACAAAAAGCCTTTACCAATTTTAATTCTACCAACAGCACATAGTACATATCACTAATTGCATAGCATAGTAATTACAAACATTATTACTATCACTAATAGTATAAAAATATATGGCTATAACGTTAAAAAAATTTTTTGCCAGAATGTCAGAGCCCCAAAATATGTCTCATTGCTTTTATTTTCTATCTAATGAGGCTGCACATCTTTTCAAGTTTATTGGCATCTGTATTTCTTCTTTTTCAAACTCTTTTTGTCTAGTTGATTTTAGGAGCTCTTTATATTATTGAGTATTAGTCCATTATGTCATAGCAAGATTGAGAACTTGTTATACATTATTTGCTTCCCTTTCTTCTCGATGGCTCCAAAGCCAGATTTATAAGGGTCTATTTTGACAAATTTTTCTATTTAAATATCTAGCAGACTATTAGCTAAAAAGTTAACAGAACTGCAAATCACAGAAAAATAGGTCTAAAATCACAAGAGAGCAATTGGAAATAACATCCAATGACAATGTGAAATATTAATTGGAGAGTATTTTCATTTTCTTTAATGCTTTAACTTACTAACTTCTTCAAAGGACAAGCTAGAAGAACTGAAGGATAAACATAAACCCTGGATTTTTTTTTTTTTTGACAATTTTACTTCAGCTCTTTTATCTTAGAGCTATTTGTTGTTGCCATAGGTGTTAAGGACTAACATGAAGTTTAAAAAAAGTCTTCCAGCCATTAAAGATTTAGGGGGGAAAGCATTAATACATTTGTATGTGTGTGTGCAAATTCATCTTGGTTCCTCTTACAGAAGTAAATATTTGGTTTGGGATATATCTTTGTAAGAAGCCGTTATCTCCTAAGTTTCTTTTTTAAAATAAATTATGCTTTTTTAAAAGAAAGTATTTTACAAATACCTAGGGGTAACAAAAATTCCCAAAATATAATAAAATGTCAACATAGGTTTCAAGATTATACAAGTGATTTTCAAATGGGTTGAAATGGGTTTTTTGTAACACACTGCAAAATAGTAAATATTTTAAAAGTACTTTTAACATAAAATGCTTGGGAGAATCAGTCATGAATTTTTAAAGCAAATAATCCTAGATTATTGCTAGATTATGCTAGATTAACCCACAATAGTTCGCACATTAATTTGGAATGGAACTACCATTACATGACTTTTACCTAAAATAGCCTTACTTGTTTACTTTTTGCTTTACCAACAGCTAACAAATTTCCTTATCATATACGTAGGTAAATGTAACAGAAGGAGGAAAAAATTTTAAAAGAATACAACAGGACTATGAATGATGTGGTCATGAGATGTGAATAAAAGACAAAACCCTGAAGATGATTAAAAATGAAGGGCCAACAATTGCTGAGCCTGCGCGTCTGGAGCCTGTGCTCCGCAACGAGAGGCCGCGACAGTGAGAGGCCCGCGCACCGCGATGAAGGGTGGCCCCCACTTGCCGCAACTAGAGAAAGCCCTTGCACAGAAACGAAGACCCAACACAGCCATAAATAAATAAATAAATAAAATTAAAAAAAAAAAAAAAGAAGGGCCAGTAAGCAAAATGGTAAATAAACCTCTTAAGTCTAAGAGACAAAAGAGTTAAAAGAGCCAAGAAAGTCTCTAAAAAATATTTAAAATAGGTAAAGACCAACGGAAAAGATAATTCCCAAAAGAGGTGCTACAGCTAATTAACAAACATTTTAAAAGGTCACCCTAAGTAAATAAAATAAATGCAAATTAAAATGTAAACTTTTGGGACTTTCCTGGTGATCCAGTCCAGTGGTTAAGATTCCATGCTCCCCATGCAAGGGGCCCAGGTTCGATCCCTGGTCAGGGAACTAAGATCCCATACCGCAACTAAGCCCACGAGCCACAACTACTATGCCCGTGTACTCCAGAGCCTGCGTGCCGCAACCAGAGAAGCCTGCTCGCCACAACAAAGAGCCTGTGCGCCACAGTGAAGACCCAGAGCAGCCAAAAATGAATAAATTTTTTAAAAAATTCACTTCTAAAAAAAAATGTAAACTTTCACCTAAAAGAAAAACACCAAAAAAGTACCATGAAAATTCAGTCATACATTGCTAGTCCTACAGTTAACATCTACAACCCTTCAGGGATTTGGCAATATGTATCAAGAACTATAAAAACGTTCTTATTAATGATGTGTGTTATCTGTGGTCTGCTTTAAAATACTCCCACAGAGGGAGGGGAAAGTAGAAGGAGGGAAAGGGACAAATCTTCCTTATAGAATTCCAATTAATATTAGTAGATTTATCACCCTCTAGGAGGTGAAGCTTAACCCTCACTCACCCTTGAACGTGGACTAGACTTAGTGACTCACTTCTAAAGAAAGAATTCAGAAGGAGAAGGTAACTTTATAGTAAAGAAACCTAGCAAACCCTATCTTAACCAAAAGATCAAGGTAAACATCATGTTGATATGTCATGTTGATATCACATACCCTTTGACATGATGTGATGAGAAGGGCATTTCACCTCTGTGGTATTCAAACCCAAATTGAGGGGAATTCTACCAAATATCTAGCCAATACTCCTCAAAACTGTCAAGGACATTAAAAAACCAAAACAACAACAAAAAACAAGGAAAGCCTACAAAACAGAGGAGACAAAGCAGACTACCACTACTTCCAGGTGATCCTAGGAAAGTCCTTATAAATGATAAAAAGAAATAGATTAGGACTTCCCTGGTGGTCCAGTGGTTAAGAGTCTGCGCTTCCAATGCAGGGGGCACCAGTTTGGGGAACTAAGATCCCACATGCAGCACAGCCCGCCAAAAAAAAAAAAAAAAAGATCAGCACTGACATTTTACTTAAGTTAGTAATACTGGGTAATGTACTATTTTTGTTTTTTTGTGTTTTGTTTTAGCCATGCCGCACGGGATGCAGGATCATAGTTCCCCGACCAGGGATCGAACCTGCGCCCTCTGCAGTGAAAGTGTGGAGTCTTAACCGCCGGACCACCAAGTCCTGGGTAATGTACTATTAATTCCACAAACATTCATTGTTCTCCAGAAACTTTAGGGGATCGCCCTCGAAGAAAGTCTACCAAGAAGTTTATAAATTAATTTTGATTAGAGGCAGAGTACTGTGTATTAGGCATTTGTTTTTCCACGCAAGCATTCAAAACAATAAAATGTCAGCTTATCGTCTACACATCTCAGATCCAATCCTCCCTAAAAAAAAAAAAAAAAAAAAAAAATCAAAAAGAGAAGAGCAATCAGTTCTAAGAACCCAGAAATACTGCAGCTTGATTTTTCCTTTATTTTTCTCAAGGTTGAATTATAAAAATATGTACCCTTATTTAACCTCCCTACTCTTGCCAACCTCTCATTTCCTCTTGTCTCCAATAAGGGTTAGTTCCCTGCTCCAGCTTCCAAGAGCAATATAACTAAGGAATTCATATCCCTCATAAGAAATGAGTCAGAAACCCAGTATGCTCAACGTGAAATTCTTGTAGTTACGGGAAAAAAAGTATGTAAAATTACTATGTGTCTAGAATTTAAACCTAGGGAAGAAGTATTCTATATTAAATTGATTATACTTGGTTCTGTTAAGGTTATCAGATGTTTTTTCTTCTTGTTTTCCTAATTTTCTATACTATATTTCACTTTTTAAATCAAATCACATATTTACATATGGGTACATAAATCTGTACGTACATGTAAACATTTACGTACACATGTAAACAAAAGATTCTATCCAAAAGAAATACAAAAGGTTGATGCTGAACTTCCTTGCATTAATAACTCACAGATAAATTTTCTTCTATGAATGCTTTCAAATGGTTTAAAACCATAAGAATTTAGTATCAAAAAATAATTATATAACTGGTTGCCTCTCGAAGAGGGACTAAGCATTTAGGGGACAGAAGTAGTAAAGAAACTTTTCGCTGTATACTGCTTTGTGTCTTCTGAATTACTCAAAAAATATTAACTTTTAAAAAGAATAACCTTAGAGTAAGCGTCTTGTTCTTCCCGTACCAGAACCATTAGCTCTAGGGACAAATAATTACATTTCAATTTTTCTCTTGAACTGAACATGCTAAATTATCTTAACCCTCTATCTGACCTTCCATCATCACTGAATTTCTTGGTTAGAATTAATATATAAAAAAAGGTATTCTAAACTCTGTAAGTGAATGTGTTACAAAATAAACCAAATCCCATTATCAGTGAGAAATGACCAAGTATATAAATAGACCATACAATGGATTCTTCTAAAGTCAACCTTTGCCATAAATCTGAGGTAATAATTCTTTGTAAAATCTGTTTTCAATGTTTTACCTTTCCCTTCCTCTACTCATTCTCTGGTGGAAGCTTTAACAATTAAGAGAATCAAAATACTGAGACAACAGAGTATATATCACAAACTACTAATGTTGGTATAATGTTTTGGTAATGTTTGGTAAATTGAGTTTAAAATAAAAGCAGGGCTTCCCTGGTGGCGCAGTGGTTGAGAATCTGCCTGCCAATGCAGGGGACACGGGTTCGAGCCCTGGCCTGGGAAGATCCCACATGCCGCGGAGCAACTAGGCCCGTGAGCCACAACTACTGAGCCTGCGCGTCTGGAGCCTGTGCTCCGCAACAAGAGAGGCCTCGATAGTGAGAGGTCCGCGCACCGCGATGAAGAGTGGCCCCGGCTTGCCACAACTAGAGAAAGCCCTCGCACAGAAACGAAGACCCAACACAGCCATAAATAAATAAATAAATAAATAAAATTAAAAAAAATAAATAAATAAAATAAAATAAAAGCAAATGGGAATTCATTTTAAAGATACACATAAAACAAGGAAAATAAAAGAAAACAGATGAAGATGAGACTAGTTTTCTTTCAGGTTTTTTCCCAAGGCACATTCAGAATCAAAGATGTCTGGATACACACTATAGCTGGAAGGCAGAAAAAAGAGGGTGGAGGGAGGAGAGAGAGAAGAGGTAATATTACAACCCAGTAAATAGGAAATCCTTTTTTCTAGAATTTTCTGAACATACCAACCATATATATATTTATATATCAAAACTTGAATTACAAATAAATGAGGACGGGATCAACATTTTAATAAATGGTCCCTAGGAAAATCTGCTAGCAATTAAGAAGGAAAAAACAGCCATCAGCAATTCCAGAAGACAATTTAGGTGAATATTTATTTGAACTCTAGTGGAAGAATTTCCTAAAGATACACACAATGAAAAATATCAACAAACTTACAACATAAAAATGTGTGCATAAAAAAATTCTCAAATACAATTAAAAAAGCCAAAGAATTTAAAAAAAAAACACACACATTCCATTAATACGACAAGCAAAGACATCTTAATAACATGGAGCATACACAAACAGATCCTTAAAGTGGAGACTGCATTTGAGATCACAAGCTATAACTTTTATGGCAATATGAATCCAGAAGTCAAAAAATGTTCATGTCCTGTGAATAATTCCACTTCTAAGGTTCTATCATTTAAAAAAAATCTGAGGGACTTCCCTGGCAGTCCAGTGGTTAAGACTCACACTTCCACTGTAGCGGGTGCGGGTTCGATCCCTGGTCAGGGAACTAAGATCCCGCATGCTGTGTGGCACGACCAAAAAATCAAAAAAATTTTAAAATCTGAAATACAAAGATTTATGTACTAACATGGTTATCATAGCTTTATCATAGTGAAAAATTGGGACAATCTAAATTTCTGGCTAAAAGGAAAAATTTAAATTATGATATATACTGTGAAGTATTATGCAGCCAAACGTTTCATTTTCTTTCATAATGACATGGGGAAATAAACACAACACAAAAGTATATTAAATAGGATATAAAAATAAGCAAAGCACATGCACATATTTAAAAAACACACAAAAAAAACACACTCAAAAAAGTTGAAAGAAAACATACCAAAACTATCATTGGGTATCTCTGCGTGACAGGATTTTAGTTTTCATTTTGTATATTTTATCTTTCAATATCATATAATGATTATATATTAACTCTTGTAAATCAGGAAGAATGTTGGATGCAGCAAAACTAAGGAAAACTAACTCAGATTTTTCAATAACTAAGTGGTAAAAAGTAAATAAACAAAACTTTTAAGAGATGGCAGGGATACGCTTACAGTTGAAGAAATTTAAGAGATTAACAATCAAATGCCACGTAGAGACCTTGTCTGAACCCTGATTCAAACTAACCTAGCAAAAGGACAATTATGAAACAACCAGGAACTCTGAACACTGACTGGATTAAATGTCATTTAGGAATTACTAATTTTTTTTTTAACATAACTACAAAGTCAATTGACACATCTGAAAAGAGTCATTATCTCTGAGAGATCTCACTACGTATTTCCAGTTAAAAGAGATTTTATGCCTGGAATCCACTTGAAAATAATCGTCCAAAGGAGGAGATATGGATGAAATAAAACAGCCATAAGCTGAATAATTGTTGAAGCCAGTTGATGGGTAAATATGGATGCATGATACTATTCTACCTTTTAGTACCAAAAATTTCAAACATACCTAAGTTTTTTAGAAATACATTTTTATAGACAAACAAAACAAAAACTCTTCTTCCTCCCCACGCAAACACAGGGCTCTTCTTGAGAAAGCAGGGATAACCAAACTTGACTCAAGGTCAGAGGATGAAAACTATCTTTCTACCGTAATTTTAAGAGGGTGATTTGTGATAAAATCACTCTTCCAAGTAGCCAAATCTTTACAGTGATCAAGAACAGTATCAAAACTCTTCCCATTTAAAAATTAAAAACAGGGACTTCCTTGGTGATGCAGCGGTTAGGACTTCGCCTTCCAGTGCAGGGGGCGGTGCGGGTTGGATCCCTGGTCGGGGAGCTACAATCCCACATGCCTCACGGGCAAAAAACCAAAACATCAAACAGAAGCAATATTGTAACAAAATTTAATGAAGACTTTAAAAATGGTCCACATCAAAGACAAAAATCTTAAAAAATAATAAAAAATAAAAACCCAGAGCAAGGGCAAAATACAGAGTAATAATTTAGAATGCATGCAATTTGTTTTTGTAAGACAGAAAATAGAGATGCTTGTCAGTGAAATGGGGAACTCAGAAGAAGCATTCTATGCATTTTTATCTAAAAAGCATCAATGCTATTGATTAAAGCTCCAAAGTTATAAAACCAAGAAAGTGAAACATACGTGCCAGAAACTGCTGGAACTGCCCCCCAGACATTCAGGGAGACTACACTCGAGTTTGCTGTCTATTTTTAACCTTATTCCCAATTATATCAAAGGGGTAATTACTCACCTCTAAAAAATATATTTTTTCTATAAATAGCTTTCTGATCCCAAGTTTTTACCCAGTAGCCAATTAGAAAACGGATTAACCAAATGAGCAGAGCTATCCCAAAACTCTGGCTACCTTTCATATTAAACAGGGAGAACAAAATATTTGCCTATCAATTTCAGTAATACTATCATTACTGTACTATGTACTAATATGCTATAATTAGTTGTTGGGATTACTTTTATCAAATGACTCAACATCTCAATGCAATAAGGTGTTCAAATTCACTCATATACAATACTTTTTTGTAACATATTCATTTGCTTTATTCTTTTTATCAGAAATGGATCTCAATCAAACACAGCCATACCTAATAATAGTTTATATTTGCCTGTAGCTTTCTAACTACTTTCATATCTTGACAACAGCCCTTCCAACAAAGTCAAAGCAGGAAAATTATCCGTTTTAAAATGAGGAAAATAGGTTCAGATAAGCTAGCAATTTTACCATGATAACACATCCATCCAGTATGAGCCAGATCTTGGGCAGGAAGTCGCAACGTAAATTCCTGACAAAGACTCATTCCACATCTGTCAGATATGACCAATCATGCTAGTTATACTTGTTTCACTCTTTTAAACACAACTTTAGAGCAGTACAGAAATGAGATAACCATCAACTAACTTCCTAATACTTCTTACTAGTGACATACTTTTCTCTTAAACTACATTTGCATCTCTGTCTGATTCTCTGATGGGAAGAGGGCAAGGAAAGGATGCAGACGCAAGTTCAAATCAGTCAACTGTTATTTGTTAAAAACCGCTAAAGCTATGCCTGGGAAGTTAAAGTCATTTTAAAATTTTAAATGTTGAAATAAACCCCATTATGTACCTTAAATACCATAATTCTCTATGCTTAGGAGTTAAGACTTCCTGAATTCTATCATGACAAACTTTTATTTTTATTTATTTTTTAAATTTTTATTTATTTTTTTAGCTGCTTTGGGTCTTTGTTGCTGCATGCAGGCTTTCTCTAGCTGCAGCAAACGGGCTACTCTTCGTTGCAGTGCGCGCGCTTCTCACTGCGGTGGCTTCTCTTGCTGTGGAGCACAGGCTCTAGGCACGCGGGCTTCAGTAGCTGCGGCGCGTGGGCTCAGTAGTTGTGGCTTGCGGGCTCTAGAGCGCAGGCTCAGTGGTTGTGGCGCACGGGCTTAGTTGCTCCGTGGCATGTGGGATCTTCCCGGACCAGGGCTCGAACCCGTGTCCCCTGCATTGGCAGGCGGATTCTTAACCACTGCACCACCAGGGAAGTCCCTATCATGACAAATTTTTAAAATTCACATTAATAGCCAAGCAATTACAGTTACAAATTCCTTATAATACTCCCAAATTGATCCAATAGGGTGACCCTATATTGTTTGTAAACAAAGAATGTTGCTTACCATTCCAGTTCTATAAGGATCAAATCATTAGCCACAACCATTGCTGACCTATCAGTACACACTGAAAGAATTTAGGATGAAGCATTCTGTGTTTTGGATTTATGGGCCCCTAGATAGTCAAAAATGCATATCTAAGGAAGAATTCCAATGACCCCAGATTCTTGCATCTTCCCATGCACAGAAAAGCACTAAATTGAGATATCTGATCCTTGCGACTAGCAGTAACCTTTCACCTGACTGTATATATATATATATATATATATATATATATATATATATATAAACACACACACACACCGGCTCCTCCCTTACCTTGTTGGAACGGCTTCTCAGAGCTACCTGAGAGGCTGTCTCCCATGCTATAGTCCTCAGTAAGACACTGAATAAACTCAACTCACAGCTCTTACGTTGTACATTTTTTTCAAGTCAACAGGCCCATCTAGAATTAGCTAGTTACAAGAGAAAACTACAATAAAAACCACCTCTGAAAATCTTACCATAAAACATTTTTACAGGGTAACAAAAAGCTTAAAGATACTCTTTCAGGGGGCATACTATTCCAAAGGAAGAGACTAGAGCAGGCTAGAAAGAAGGACAACAAAATGTTCATTTTTCATAGAATGGAATGGGAATGTACAGAAGAAACAAGGTCAGTATGCCCAGGAGGCCTGTGTAAGACATCACTGTATAGATAAGGTACAGAATAGAGGATGCCAAGTCTTTATTTATATTCAACAAACCAAAACTTTACAAGTGTTACTCTTAAAACTCTGGGGATGCACCAGTTCTCATCCACTCATTTAAAGAGGAAAGAACTGAGGCCCAGAGAGTGTCAGTGACTCACCCAAAGTCACGCAGTAGAGGTGGGCTTCAAACCCATGTCTTCTCTCATTTCTCCTTTCCTGAAAAGGATATATATCTAACAAGTCCCCAGGGGACTAGGTAACTAGCAGAAGAGTTCAGAGGAGGATACAGAAGAAATAAAAGGCATGCCCCACCTCCAAGAGCTTGCAATCAAGTTGATTATTAATTATAATTCATTCATATAATAATATAATCACATACCAGTACATAATTAATGGCCAAAATAAATGTCACAGACAAATGACTTCTGTGATAATCTCTCTGGAGAAAGAGCAAAAGGAGAACTACTTAACTAACTTAACTTCTATCCCATTTTTATTAAAAGCTGAACTCTTCAAGATTATTTAGAATTTCCTTACCTCCTTAATTCCTTGATGTCTCTGCAGAACAGGACTCTGTTAAAGGTCCACCCCAGGGCTGCCACCACTTTTCTGGAAATTCCCCATTAATGTGACCCTATTTTCCTACATCTTAGACATTACCTTTACTTTCCTCTGCGACCCTTTTTTCCCTTACCTGTATTTGACTGTATTCTAGGAATCACCTTAGGCAACACTTGTTAAAAACAGCATGGGATACCAGAAAGAATATATCTCAGATAAATGACTTAAGTTATGGCACTACTGAGAAATGGATAAATTAGCCTCTCTGTGACTTCAGGTTATCTATAAAACAAGAGTGATAATTGAAACTATTCATTTTAAAGGGCTGTTCATCAAGTGAGAATTTGTAAGAGTGCTTTATAAACTGTAAAATGCTCTGAGCCAATAACTCTTAAGCCCTTAGATTTGAAATGTATCTTCAACCTTCAGCCCAAGTTCTCTGTATACTGCTTTGGGGTGTTTGTATTCTCCTGGGGCTCAGCTATCACTCTTCTGCATAAAAGCAAAAGGGAAGAAAGAAGTCTTCTGTTCTGAACATTTGTCCCTCACCTACAAATTTCCTGTCCTTCCCTAGCTGTTCTTTGCTCTTAAACAATCTCATAGATTCTCTCAAGATCCAGGGGTAAAATTTATTATAAATGATCAAACAAAGGAAAACTTTCCAACTGAATCATTTTTGTTTATATTCAATATCTTAACCCAAAGTTTCATATTCTAAAAGTTTTTCTGAAATTTCTACTCTAGTACTACTTAGTCATATTCTGAATAAAAATTTTTAAACTCAGGAAAAAAGGCTGTGTTTCATAAGTTAGAAACAGAAAAATTCAACAGATGATATAAAAATTCCATATTCTGTGACCCCAAGTCATAGTGGATATAAATTACTTACAAATGTTAAAAAACCAGCTTTCAATAGCTGTATTACAAAATACTAGTATGTTCTGAAATTCTGAGGTATATCACAAGTGATGTTACAAATCTGTGAATGATTTACACCATTCAAATAAGCTAGAGCAGAATCAAGACTTCTTCTCACTATCACTCCCATTCACTTCCCTGCCTATATGATTTTTGGAAGCAGAAAGGAGTTATGGCTACTGCTCTCCCAACTCAGGTAACTCACAGCTTCTCTCACCCATGCTATAGCCTAGATGACATATCTGCACGTAGATGCACGTCAATGCCATTCATGATGACAGGAAAAACGCTTAGAACCTCTGTGATAAAGAAAGCAATGTTATTTAAAAAAATGAAACTTGAGTAAGCACCACAGAAAAAAAAGTCTTCTAAATTTCAAGCAAGTCAGTTTCTTCTACATTACCTTTTCCCAGAGTACAAAGCAACGAAATACATAGTATATGAAAAAATTAGTCTGTGTTTTAAAAGTATAAGCTAAAACAAGATAGCAACCAGAACACTGTCCTCCAAGTCTTCGTTTATGAAGAAGATGCTTACTATATCCCTAACTTGATTTGAAGCATCTTTATTAGCTGTTAAAATTTTAAAGTGCTGCACCTGTAATACTTGTCAATGAGTGCAGTCAAGCAAAACCCAGCTTTATTCTGTATTTTTACAAAACTGAGACTCACATCTGTTCTTTAACCTAAATTTAAAAAAGGAAATGAAAAGTCAATATGAAAATAAGCAACAAGGTAACTTTCTTCAAAACAAAAGCAATGAAGTTTAAAATGTTATAAACAAAATATAAGCCCTACTACACACCTAAAAATTGGTTTTAGTATAGAAAAATATACACTTTTCCAAGGAGTTAAACTTTTTTTTTAATTTTGAAAGCAATCACATTTAATTTTAAAATTCAAATACAGAAAGTTGAAAAAAAAAAAGCAAAAGTAAAAGGTACTCTCTTCTCCTCAGAGGCAACCTCTATTAAAAACTCTCATGTAAATTTTCACGGACTGCCAAGTATATGTATGCTATATATACTTGCTGAACTACGATTGAATCACATTTCAAATCATTTAAATATCATAATTATGACTTTTTAAATAACTAGACTGGTTGGTTGACTATTTAAAGCCATGGTTCACCACCACATTATTTATAATGGTGAAAACTGGAAACTACATTCATGTCCAACATAAAATGAAAACTTCGAGTAAACCGGTTTATTCAAAATATCTTATAAAATGCAGCCAGTTAAAATCAAGTTTAGAAATTTTCTAAGGTCACAGTAAAGAGCTCACTATGTTAACCCCCTCCACGACCCCCGAAAAAGAATACAAGCTTATGTGAGTATTACATCTCATTTGTACCAAAGATGAATTTAAAAAGACTGGAAGGAAATACATGTACAGAGATGACTTCTGAATGACAGGATTATAGCTTTTGTTGTTGGCTTTATATATTACTATCCTTTGCAGCTTTTCAGTAACAAGCATGTCTTGTGTTTAAAAAAAAAAAAAAAAGAGGGACTACTAGAAATGCATCTCCAATTTAGGTTTAAATAGAACAAAACAATTCATGATCGCAGTTCTATTAGCATATTCTGACAGCCAGAACAAGTAGGTTTACTTGTTATAACTTCCATGATTCTGTAAGACAAAAAGACTGGTCAACACTGTTGTAATATAAAGTATATGAATTTTAGGTCAAAGAAAATTGGGTTTGAATCCCAACACTTCCAGTGGCTTTTCCTTGGGCAACTTACCTAACCAGAGCCTGTTTCCTCCAGTGTAAATTAGGGGTAACAATATCTGACTTGGAAGGCCGATGTGTAAGCTAAACATAAAGTATGTAAAGAAAGTAGAGGCTGGCATATATACTCCATGAATAGTAAATGCCATTGTTATTGATATTCAGACAGGTAACTTTTTTTAAATTTCAGACTCAAATAATTTTCAGCCCTCTTTTAAAATGCCTTTGAAGTGCCCAAGCTTTTCTTTACCTACGTTAGGATCTACTGACATATGCCCAACCATTTCAGATGATTAGCACTTTTTGTATGGGCCAAAATATGAATATGCACATAAACACACACCAAAAGAATACCTTTACTCACAAACCTGTAGTAGTATTTGTCTAAGAAGTTTTACAATCTTAAAAAAATCCTAATATAAGCCACAATGTAACAGTCGGGAGTCTTTAATTTTCTTCAAAGTCTTTACAACTCGTACACTAATATATCACTATTAATTATCAATTTAGACAATTTAGTGTCTTTTATTGAAGTTTTTGTTCTAAGTCTTATTACATTATATGGGAAAAGATTATTACAAATACTGTACTTCCTTTTAGCATTGTACTGCTTTTTACAGATACAGGTAAAGTTGCGATTTTTCTTCATTTATTTATTCCATCAGCAAGCCTACTGATTGCTTAATTGGTTCTCCCTGACCTCATGGGCCTCCCAATCGAATAGGCCAGAGAGCCACAGACAATTTACTGATAATATGGAAGGTGAAGTGATGGGAGCCACAAAGGGCTCTTTACAGAATCCTGAGGTGGATTAGGACAGAGCTCTGCTAATGGTCATGTATGACCTGAGCTTCGACAGATAAACATAGTTAGTCAGGCTTCAAGACTAGGAAGAGAGTAAAGACAACTGGTATTTCTCTGGATTAACTGCCCCAAATTAATGCATCAATCAATTCAATTTTTTTTTTTTTTAACTCCTTTGGAAAGAGGTCTTGCAGTGAGAAATCTATTCAGTTTATGATGATCCAATGGCTGTCCAAATATTAAAACACCCAAATCAATTTAAAAAATGTAGGAAGAATTCAAATGACT
Source organism: Balaenoptera physalus (assembly GCF_965194825.1). Lineage (NCBI taxonomy): Eukaryota > Metazoa > Chordata > Mammalia > Artiodactyla > Balaenopteridae > Balaenoptera > Balaenoptera physalus. The sequence goes on along the minus strand of NC_138884.1, from coordinate 86,213,340 downwards.
ATACCAGCAGGTAAAAAGTGATAGATGGATTTCTGGTGTGTGGAATGCAAGGTAATGCATATGAAGGAGAAAATACTCCAAATTTACTTTAAACCTGGTAGGCTCTGAAAATTCAATACAACAAAGCAAGAAGACCTTTGCCGAATGTTTCTTGAGGTCATCTACCAGCTATGCAACCTCAGGCAAAAAGACCAACAGAACAATGGACTTCATTAAGGACACGACTGGAAACGGGACAGAAAACGTTACTTTGGCCTTAACAAAAACATGGCCTATCAAAACCAAAGTACTGTGTACAGTTCTAAACACTGTAGTTCAGAGGCAGTAGGGTACAGTGATTAAGAAAACAGATGTGGGATCAAATCCAACTTTCTGCTACTTACTATGTCTCAGTTCTTTCATTTGTAAAGTGGGAGCTGGAATGCCTACATCTGAATTGCTCTACAGTTAAATGAAAAACACGCTAAGAGTTTTTAGCATAGTACCTGACACAGAGTGTTCCCCAAAATGACAGCTATCATTACTACTATAAAGCAAGAAGAAATCTCCCAGAGAAAAGCCATTAAAATATTAACACATTCTCAAACTTTGACAAGCATTCAAATCACCTAAAGGGCTTGTTGAAAATTCAGATACCTGGGACCAATTCCTCACAGGGATTAATTCTATAGGTCTAAAGTAGAATGTGACTGTTCTCTGGCCCAAACATCAAGAACTATTGAAGTTGGAGAATCAAGGCACAGCCCTACAAAAAGAAGCTGAAAATTAGGGTTTTTCCATAGAAAGAACTGGTTTAAAATAGACAGTACGTTCAAGAGTGATGCAGATGTGTTCAGGTTTATGCATGCAACCAACATGCGTTGAGCACCTACTTTGCAGTGAAAAGGACAGACAAGGTCCCCATCTTCCCAGAGTTTAACTTCTAGTATAGGAGACAGAATACAAAATATAAGGAAATTCCAGACAGTGATGGAATAAAGAAAATAAGAGAGAACGGTGAGATAATTGTGGGGGCAATCTCCGTGAAGCGACAACAGCTGAACTGAGACCTGAATGACACGATGGAATCAGCCATGGGAAGATCTGGGAAAAGATCGGAAGCCACAGGGTACAGCAAGTGCAAACGCCCTGAGGTAAGAACAAGCCTGGCAAGTTCCTGGGACAATGCTAGTGCCGCTGGAATGCAGGAAGAAACTGACGTGACCAGGCTCCTGGGTACTAATCTAGGCATTCGGATACAAGATAAGAGAGGAAGGCAGTGCCAAAACATGTACTGCCTGGCAAACCTTGGTAAAGAGTTTGGATTTCATTCCGAACGTGATGAGAGGCTTTTCAACAAAGGTGTGACACAATCTGATTTACATTTTAAAGGATCCCTTAGGCTGTGGTAAGGGGAAAGCAAAAGTGGAAGCAGGGAGACCAGGAGGTTGCTGCAGTAGGCCAGGTGAGAGATGGTTAGCTGGCAAAGGTGGTAGCAGTAGGGATGGGAAGAAGTGGACAAATCTAGAACATATATTGAACACTATAATTTAAGGCAAATTTAGCTAAGTTTATGACTAACAGACCCCAATACGTTATTAGCATGTTTAGGATACTTTGTAGTATGTACTTATCCTTTGAAGTTGAGGTGAAGGAGAAACTTTCTTCTCTTTTGGCACCACTGATAAAGCACTGGACTAATGGGCACACATCCAAGACTCAATGTTAATAAAGAACATTAAGTGTGTAAAGTAAAGTAAAATCTTTTAGGATCTTACTCCCAGAGGCCTGGACAGCGGGTCAGTATTTGGAGTATATAGCAGCTATGGAATAGAACTAAACCTTTACCTGAATCAGATCACTAAATGAACAACAACTTTTTAAACTTCCATATTGTCATCTCAGGCTATTCTGTGCCTGCTCTCTCAAGAGTTAAACAAGCAAAGCCTTGTCACACAGTGCATATTAATTTCGTAAATCTTACAATATCATCATAAGAGATTTGAAAGGAAATCTTTTAGAACCACGATTTTAATCACTATGGTGTGGCAAACATACAGTGAATATTCCCTAAAAGTTAAGGTCTACAAGTCCCTATCTGCAAAAATTTAAACTTTGTTACTCAAAAATGAAGTACTACTATGTGGAAAAGCAGGTTACAGAAAAGCATATGCAGTATGATACCATTTTTGTACAAAATACATAAATGCAAAAAAGTCTGGAAGGATATAAAACCACTGCTGACATTCTGGTGATCTCTGGATGGCAAGAATATTGATGACTTATTTTCTTCTTTTTTTTTGCTTATCTGCTTTAATCAACATTTTCTCCAATTATCACAAATTATTTCATATAAACAAAAATATTCAGTTATAGGTTAGCATAAAAGGTAAAAAAAAAAAAAAGAACTTCAAGAAAACATAATTTCGTTTCTGTGTAAATCAGCAGGATTCCAACTGTGGTGTTAAGAAAAAAAGATCCCGGTTCCACACACGGAAGGAAGAAATTCGTTAGGAAGAGGTCCATGTTATGCCACACAAGGACATACACTTCAAGGGAGTAGTCTAAATTCCTAAGACCTGGATTTGATAAGTGACGATCAATTTAGCACATAGCTCTGTTTTTCTTTCCTGCCGTTTGCTAAAGAAACACCTCAATTAATGAGTTCTCTGCGGAAAAAAATTCTTTTTTAAAACTAAGTTAGGACAAAAGGGAGGTTTGGTCTTCCGGTCTCGTTCGTGCGGTGGAAAAGTGCGGAGAGCGGCAGGGCTCCAAGCAGGCTACACTAGAGGAATCTGCGTGGCCGGTCATCTAAAGTGGAAGGGAACACAAGCCTTCTGCAAGCTCCACAGACAGGGCAGCGAGAACGCCTCCTAAGGGTCTCGAGACTACGTCTGAAAGGTCTTACGCCATCCAAGTTATTCTACGTACAGCTGCCAATGGTTTCTGACAATAACACAAAAACTGGAAGATCTCTTTAAACACAGGTATTACGTGCAGGAAGCTCATCCGACTTTATGCAAAGCCAAGACATTCTCTTCAGGCCACATCTTCGATTTTGCAAACTAGGACAACTGAAAACATCCTACTGATTCTCTACGGCTAACAAACATCACCTTGGCTAAAAAACACACAGAAACAGCCACTTTGGAAAACTGGCTTTAAATGGCAACATGACACTTCAGGTACTCTGATAACCAGTTTATCGCACTTTATCTGTTCTAATAAAGGGTGCTACCTCTTTACTGTCGGCTCTGGTTCCACTTACTGAACAAACAGAAAAATGGAATCCTTCAAATTCACAACACAGTAAGGTCTAAAAGCTCCCGCTTTCTTGACAGCAGCTTTCTAGTCTCATTAATCACAACAAAGGACGTATCCTAGTGACTTCATCAAACCCGGCAAAGGCTGAGGAACAGAGATAAATGATATAGTGTGAATTTCAAGGTTTGTGGAGTTTTCCTTCCAGCTACGACTCTCTCTTCTTTTTACTCCATTATATGCCTCCACCCGAGTTTACTGCTTGCCCTAAAAATAAAACCATCCGTGGCTACCGTCCACTTCCCTGCCAAGTCCCGACTCTGGTTTCCTGCAGAGAAAGCCAAATTTCAGGCTCTCCGCCTCGCTCTTCGCCGGGGGACGCGGGCTCGGCAGCAGCGGGCTTCTCCAGGTGCAGAGTCGCCAGCCCGGCCGGGGACTCTCCGAGCCCGAGAAGAAGCCCCGCTCTGCCACAGCCGCCGCAGTCCGCCAGAGCCTGAGGAGCCACCAGGAAAAACCGGGGTGAGGGGAAGATGGGCCGGCAAACGGCGGTGGGAGAAGGGGCAGACACTCACCCGCCCAGACAACAACCGACAGGGCGGGGAAGATGGGGGCCGTGACCAAGCCTCGGCAGAAAGACCGCCTGAAGCTTCCGGAACGCTGCAGCTGCTCCGGTCTTCGCTGCCGCCGCCGCTCTTGCCCTCTGCTTCCTCCCCTCCTCTGTTTTGATTCGACTGACCACGTCACTCTTAGCCACAAGACCCGGATCTGCCGGCTTCCGCGGGCGGCGGCGCAACAGATTGCAGCGGCCCGAGACCCCCCCAGCAGCCGGCCGGCCGAGCATGCGCGCGCCCTGCGCCTGCCCAGTAGGTCCGGGTAGGCGGGGCGGGCGCGAGCGTCATGCGGTTCGTGCGGGCGTGGAGCGCGGGGGTTGTAGTTCCTGGTGGGAGGGGTGGAGCCGAGCGCTCCGCTGTGGAGAGGGAAGGCCACGCGTCTGTTGAAGTGGCCAGTGTGTCCTCTGTGTCGTCTGTCGTGGACAACGTCCTCTGCAGTGTGTCTCCCTTTGCCTAAGCTGATGGCTTTCCTCGGCCGGAGTCTTTAGAATAGCGGGGGTAGCGGTAGATGTGGACGCAAGTTGATGTCTTTTGAGACACGTAGAGATTGTTTTCGATCACTCAGGCCCAGGTGAAAATTGGGGATCGGCATTTAGTCTTATATGTACAACAGTACGTCAGACGTGGCAGTTATTCCCCTGTACCCTCCCTAACAGTGCATCCAGAAAGCTGACTAAAAATCAGTTCAAGAGGAGTATTAAAGGCTGATCCAGAGATAGTGGGGAACTGGGAGGCAGTCAGCTCAAACCTTTGTTGCTTTGACCTTAGGGATTGAAATAAGGATAATACTTGTGGTGTAAGAGCCTCATTTCTTTGTAAACTAAGTTGGTGCTTTCTACTCTCCCATTCTAACCTTCTTAGTTTCCCCGCTAAACAACTGGGACCCAAGAGATTTCCCAATTTGGGAAAACTTAGGGCTACTCTGCTGTTTTCTTGGGTCCATGAATTGACAGACTTTAAAGAGGGACTAGTGGTAAGATGAAAGTGTGAGTTCCAAACAAACAAAGATTTCACGAGGGTGCCTATTTGCCTATCCTGCAGGAGAGGTGAAGGTTAGCTGTAAGAAACTGTCTTCCTTACTCTGAGTTGACCTTTTCACCTAACCTGGACTTCTACCTCAGTATTTGGTTAATCACCTCAACTAGCTGAATCACCTTCAGCAAATTAGTATCATCTGCAAGAGCTTTTTTAAAAAATTTTAATAGTACACTTTATTTAAGCTAATTATCCAAAATATTAGTTTCAACATATAATCAATATAAAAATTATTAATGAGATACTAGTGTTTACCTCATACTAAATCTTCAAAATTGGGTGTGTATTTTACACTTAGGGCAAGGCTCAATTCAGACTTTCAATATTGCAAGTGCTGGGTGTGGCTAGTGGCCACCGTATGAGACAAAACAGCTCTAGAGCATATGAGCTAACAGGCATCCAGGAGGGGACCTGGGACTAAGCTGGAGGCAAGACCCGAGGACAATCTTTTGGGGATGCCTGGCTGCTTATTTTGCCAAGTCTCCTTGTGCCCTGAGTTCTTTTAGAATAACCTACGTGGGAATAATGGCTGTGCCTTTAAAATAAAATATTCATAAAATGCCACGTGGACTTAGAAAATCCTGTTCTAGATAAAGGTAGGTAAACAAAGAGAAGAGCTTTTTAATTAAAGCAGGTAAAATTTTCTAGAAAATGAAAATTTCTGGTAAGACTCAAAGTGTTTCCTAGTTAATTAACAGATTACAAGTAGATAGAAGTCCAGCTACTTGGCTGTTACTCTGCACTCTTGAACAATGTTTACTCAAATTCAGAGTTTGAAGTGGAATCTAGTGCCCAGTGAAGTTCATAGGCTGACCTTGTAACAGAGGGTCTTTAATCTGTGGAACCTTAATTGTGGAACAGAAAGTCTCAAATACTTGGGTGCACCCATGCGCACATATGTGTTTGAAAACACAGCTGTGTATAAAAGAACAGTATGCTGCAAAATTGGACTGGTACACAGTATTGGAAAATTATCAGTATTTGCTTTATAAAGTAAATTACAGGAAAATCAAGATGTTAGGATCTTTGGTAGCTAGCTTCCAAGATAACCCCCAATGATTCTCCACTCTGGAAATATATACTCCTCCAGCCCTTTGAATGAAGGCTACTCTGACCTGTAGAATACAGCTGAAGGTGTGTGACTTCTGAGGCTAGGTCATAAAGGCACTGATTGCAGCTTTCCACCTCATTCTCTTGGATTGCTTGCTCTGGAGGAAGCTAGGCTCCACGAAACTCCACTCAAGCAGACCTGTGTATGAAGAGACCCATGTGGAGAGGAACAAAAGCCTCCACCAACAGCTTCACCACTTTATCCCCATGTGAGTGAACTACCTTGATTGGGCTCATCCTGCAACCCCAATCAAGCATTCGATGACTCCTTGCCCAACATCTGCTTGCAATCTCATGAGAGATAGAAAGGCCCAGCTCTGACACGCAGACAGTGATACAGGATCATATGTGGGTTTTTGCCCTGGTCTAAGTTCAACCTTTCAAAACTTTAAACAATGGAAGAATGAAAAAGTATGTGTGTAATTCTCTATATAAAGTAATTTAGAAAATAACGTAGAATTCCCACCATAGTACCTGGAACATAGTAGATAGTGAATATTTGTTGAATGGACACATAAAATTAAAAGACAGAAACCGGGCTTCCCTGGTGGCGCAGTGGTTGAGAATCTGCCTGCCAATGCAGGGGACACGGGTTCGAGCCCTGGTCTGGGAAGATCCCACATGCCGCGGAGCAGCTAGGCCCGTGAGCCACAATTACTGAGCCCGTGCATGTGGAGCCTGTGCTCCGCAACAAGAGAGGCCGCGATAGTGAGAGGCCCGCGCACCGTGATGAAGAGTGGCCCCCACTTGCTGCAACTAGAGAAAGCCCTTGCACAGAAACGAAGACCCAACACAGCCATAAAAAAAAAAAAAAAAAAAAAGACAGAAACCAACTGGGAAATATTTGGAATAAATATTGATAGATAAAGGAGTAATATAATGTATGAAGGACTCATACAAATCAATAAGAAAGCTATTAATGCCTCTAATACATGTATGAGTAAAGAGTATGGGTTGATGGTTTACACACAAAAAGGAGATACTAATGACTAATAGGTATTTGAAAATCTTCAATCTCAGTAGTAATCAAAAATGCAAATTAAGATTTCCTTTTTTAACTACTACTTTAGGGAGTTTTGTTTTTTTTTTTTAGCAGAGAGGGAGATATTTTTAAAGAGGAATATCTAATATTGGTACCGTTAGCACTGCTGTAGAAATGTAAGTTGGCAGGTAATCAATTTGGCAATATATACCAAGTTCCATAAAAATATCACATCTGTTGACCGATTTTCATTACTAGGAACTTAATGAAATAATTTAAAAGAGTAACATTGTAGAGATATGAATTGCATTTATATGATGGGAGAAAAATAGGGAAATAACCTATGTAAACAATGGTAATGGAAAGGCTAAATGTTGCATTGTATGTTAGGATCTAAAAAACTCGAGAATAGAAATAATTTTAAGTGACTGTAAGGAAGTTAATCACATTTTATGATGGAGGAAAAAAATCTAGAAATAATCTAAATATACAATGGATGGAATGGATGAATATGTTAAGCTATGTTTTAGGCATTAACAAACTTGAAGGTATCTTCCCTTTCTGAACCAGACCCTACTTTGATTCTTGCTTTAGAAGAAGAAAGTGTTTATAATATAAATATATATGTTTTATATATTCATAAAAGCATTCTGGAAGATATTCTTATAACTATTGGCATTGGTTACTCTGGGGATGGGGTGAGAGGCTTCCTTATGATTGTTTACCCTTTGTATGATTTGAATTTTTTCATATCAATGCATTATTTTTACAATTCAAAATATCATTAATAATTTTTTTTAACTTAAAAAAATTGTGGTTGTATTAGTCTGCTCAGGCTGCCATAACAGAATAGCACAGACTGGATGTCTTAAACAACAGATATTTAGGGGCTTCCCTGGTGGTGCAGTGGTTAAGAATCTGCCTGCCAATGCAGGGGACACAGGTTCAAGCCCTGGTCTGGGAAGATCCCACCTGCTGCGGAACAGCTAAGCCCGTGCGCCACAGCTACTGAGCCTGAGCTCTAGAGCCCACGAGCCACAACTACTGAGCCCACGTGCCACAACTACTGAAGTACGTGCGCCTAGAACCCGTGCTCCGCAACAAGAGAAGCCACCACAATGAGAAGCCCACGCACTGCAACAAAGAGTAGCCCCCGCTTGCCGCAACTAGAGAAAGCCTGCACGCAGCAACAAAGACCCAACACAGCCAAAAATAAAAAAATAAGTAAATTTATTAAAAAAAAAACATATTTATTTTCTTGAAGTTCTGGAGGCAGGAAATCCCCAAGATCAAGGTGCCGGCAGGGTTGATTTTTGGTGAGACCTCTCCTCCTGGCTTGCAGATGACCACCATCTCACTTTGTCCTCACATGGCCTTTCCTCCGTGCAAAGGCACTCCTGGTTTCTCTTTCTCTTATAAGGACACTATTCCTACTGGATTAGGGCTTACCCTTATGACCTCATTTAATCTTACTCACGCCCTTAAAGTCCCTATCTCCAAGTAGTCACAGTGGGGGTTAGGGCTTCAACATATGAACTTGGGTGGACACAAGTCAGTCCATTAACTGGTTAAATATATATAACATAAAATTTACCATCTTAACCATTTTTAAGTGTACAGTTCTGTGGCTTTAAATACATTCATCTTGTTGTGCAACTATCACCAACATCTATCTCCAGAACATTTTCATCTTTACCAATTAAAACTCTGTGCCTATTATACTGTAACTCCCTAATCTCCCTTCCTCCTAGTCCCTGGAAACCACCATTCTACTTACTGTCTCTGTAAATTTGACTACTTTTGGTACTTCATATAAGGGGACTTGTACAATATTTATCCTTTTATGACTGACTTATTTCACTTAGCATAATTTAAGGTCATCCATGTTACATATATGTATACACACACGCACACACCATATTTTGTTTATTCATTCATCCGTTGATTAAAACTTGGCTTGCTTCCACCTTTTGGCTACTGTGTATAACACTATTATGAACATGGCTGTACAAATATCTGTTCAAGCCCCTGGTTTCAATTCTTTTGGGTATATAACCAGAAGGGAAATTATTGGATCATATGGTTATTCTGTATTTAATTTTTTGAGGAATAATCATACTGTTTCACAGTGGCTGCACCATTTTACATTTCCACCAGCAGTGCATGAGGGTTCCAATTTCTCCACATCCTCACCAACACTTGTTACTTTCTGTTTTTGTTTTTTAATATTAGCCATCCTAATGGGTGTGAGTTGGTTTTTCATTGTGGTTTTGATTTGTATTTCCTGATAATTAGTATGTTTTCATGTGCTAATTGTCAATTTGTATACCTTCTTCAGAGAACGATCTATTCAAGTCCTTTGCCCATTTTTTCTTTCTTTTTTTTTTTTTGGCTGCACTGGGTCTTTGCTGCTGTGCGCGGGCTTTCTCTAGTTGTGGCGAGCAGGGTCTACTCTTCATTGTGGTGCGCTGGCTTCTCATTGCAGTGGCTTCTCTTGTTGCGGAGCACGGTCTCTAGGCACGCGGGCTCAGTAGTTGCAGCACGCAGGCTCAGTAGTTGTGGTGCGTGGGCTCAGTAGTTGCGGCGTGCGGGCTCCAGGGCACGCGGGCTTTAGTAGTTGTGGCACGTAGACTCAGTAGTTGTGGCTCGCGGGCTCTAGAGCACAGGCTCAGTAGTTGTGGCACACGGGTTTAGTTGTTCCACAGCATGTGACATCTTCCTGGACCAGGGATTGAACCCATGTCTCTTGCATTGGCAGGAGGATTCTTAACCACTGTGCCACCAGGGAAGTCCCTTTTGCCCATTTTTTAATTGGTTGGTTTTTTTTGTTGTTGTTAAGTTGTACAAGTTCTTTATGTATTCTGGATATTAATCCCTTATCAGATACATGATTTGCAAATATTTTCTCTCATTCTGTGAGCTGCCTTTTCACTCTGTTGATAATGTCCACAAAAGTTTTTAATTTCAATGAAGTTCAATTTATCTTTTATTTTGATGAAGTCCAATTTAATTTATTTTTTCTTTTGTTGCGTGTGTTTTTGGTATCATCTCCAAGAAATTATTGCCAAATCCAAAGCCATGAAGCTTTTCCCCTGTTTTCTTCTAAGATTTTTATAGTTTTAGCTATTACATTAGGTCTTTAATCAATTTTCAGCTAATTTTTATATATGGTGTAAGGTAAGGGTCCAACCTCATTCTTTTGCATTTGGATATTCATTTTTCCCAACATTTGTTAAAAAAGACTATTCTTTCCCCATTGAGTGATCTTGGTACCCTTGTCAAAAATCATTTTATTATATATGTGAGTGTTTTTTTCCTAAGTTCTCTATTCTATTACATTTGTGTTTATATATATCCATCTTTATGCCAGCACCACATTATTTTGATTACCATGGCTCTATAGTAAGTTTTGAAATCAGGAAATGTGAGATTTTCAACTTTGTTCTTTTTATTTTTAAGATTGGTTTGGCTATTCAGGGCCTCTTGTGATTCCATCTGAATTTTAGGATAAATTTTTCTATTTCTGCAAAAAAAATGTCACTGGGATTTTGATAGGAATTGCATTGATCTATAGTATCATTGGGTAGTATCAATATCTTAGTAATATAAAATCTTCCAATCTGTGAACACAGAATGTCTTTCCATTTATTTGTATATTTAATTTCTTTCAGCAATGTTTTCTAGTTTTCAGTGTATTAGTTTTTCACCTCCTTGGTTAAGTTTATTCCTAAATATTTTATTCTTTTTGATGCTATTATAAATGAAATTTTTTAAATAAAGATTTCTACTTTTCATCTCTCAAATTTGCTTCAAATACTCTTACAGTTCACTATCTTCTTTTTCATTTTATTCATTATAATTTTAATGTACTAAGATTAAATTTTAAAAATTTAGTCAATTGTTTCCTATTTTCCTTTGAGATTCTTGTTTGTTTGTTTTTTACTTCTGAGCTCGAAGATTATCTTCATTTCAGTAGGTATTTGTTGAATACCTACTGTGTGTTGGGCACTAGGGGCACATTTATGAATATGAAAATCCTGAGGCCTACAAAGAACATTCAGATCCAAACATTTAATAAATATTTAGTTCAAATGTCTTCTAACTTCTCAAGTATTTATTATATTTAAACTCAATTTATTTGGAATTAATTTTGGTTAAAAATGCTACTCCAGTAAAGTTAATGAGGCAGTTCAAATTCACAGTAGAGCTGTTTTATTATTCGGTGTAAAACCTTCACTGTTGAAGGTAGTTATACAACTTAAATTCAGTAGAAATAGATCTTGAGAAAGTATGTTCACTTTTATAGTCATAGGAATAAATCAAATTACTCCTATATTTTGAAAAGTTTGACATTTCATTACTATCTTACTATTTCCTGAAGATAGAGAACATGAGTTGTATTTTCATAATTTAAAACTTCAAAGGCAAACAAGACCTTATATATTCATTTTTTGCTATATAGTAATTGATATATTGACAATATCCTATGTACCAATTTTTAAGAAAGTAATAGAATGATTTTTCAAGATCTTGTGTAATAAAAAATTGAAGAAGGAGGCCTACTGAAGGAAAATAAGGAAGACTTCAGAAATGTTATGGGAAGAAAGAAAGACATTTAGGATGAAATAAATAAAAGGCAAACTATTTGTGCTCTGACCTTGGGGATAATGTTTAATAATAAGTGTGGAGAAGCAGATGTGATAGCTTCAGTATTGTTGCCAACTGCGCTTCAACATTTCTTCTTTTTAGAAATATTACTTATTTCATCCTCTGGAGCATGTTAAACACACACCCACCCACACACACACACACACACACAAACAGATAATTGAGTTCTGGAATTCATTAAGCTATGTCTATTTTTTTTTTTTTTTAATTTTATTTATTTATTTATTTTTGGCTGTGTTGGGTCTTCACTGCTGCATGCGGGCTTTCTCCAGTTGCTGCGAGCTGGGGCTACTCTTCGTGGTGGTGTGCGGGATTCTCATTGTGGTGGCTTCTCTTGTTGCGGAGCACAGGCTCTAGGTGCACGGGCTTCAGTAGTTGTGGCTCGTGGGCTCTAGAGCGCAGGCTCAGTAGTGGCACACGGGCTTAGTTGCTCCGCGGCATGTGGGATCTTCCCGGACCAGGGCTCGAACCCGTGTCCCCTGCATTGGCAGGCGGACTCTTAACCACTGTGCCACCAGGGAAGTCCCAAGCTATGTCTATTTTTATTCCCCAATCTCCATCTAATCCGTCACAAAGGTATTTCAGTCTTTTTCTCTAAAGTTTAAAAGGATATCACCTTCTGCTATCAGGATATTTTTTCTTCTAATGTGATATTTAGGATTGTAAATCTTGAAGGACCCCCAAGTATTACAGGAGGGTTTTAAATGCCTCTTCCTAACCATTATATTATCTTTTTATGTGATTAAATCCACAGACTTTTAGCTTCAGCCACAATCCAAATGGCATACTAGCAAAGGTTGTAAGAGTTAAAAAGAGGAGGAAATAGGACTTTCCTGGTGGTCTAGTGGCTAAGGCTCCATGCTCCCAATGCAGGGGGCCCAGGTTCAATCCCTGATCAGGGGACTAGATCCCACATGCTGCAACGGAAGATCCCGCATGCCGCAACTAAGACCCAGTGCAGCCAAATAAATAAATAAACATTAAAAAAAAAAAAAGAGGAAATAGAATCATGGAGGGGTCAAGAAGTCCAGGAATTCCACAGGGCCTTGTGCTTTTTCTTATATTGTAACAAAGATAAATAAAGGTAGATATGCAGACAGTACAAAAATCCTGAAATGGATTCCA